>NC_140595.1:691449949-692077728 GCF_964204655.1 Triturus cristatus
AGATTTGCATATTGTGCAATTACGGGTATTTTGTTTTATAATTGAGCTGAAATTTTGCATAATTGTGCAAAAACAAATTACTCAAATTTTTTGCACACTCCTACTATAAATTCCTGATAAGGCGTTCACCCTTTTCAGCTTCATAAACATCTGAACATCTTACTCAAAGGAAAGCTTTCAAATGAATTCCTTGACTGTTATACCCAAATACAAGAATAACTTCCCAACCTTGTTGTTATTAAATGGCGTTATATTCGAAATCAGTAGTTCCAAATGTGCTGTTTCAAAGCTTTGACTTTCAGAAACCTGGTGGGGGGGGGTAGGGGTTGAATGCTAAACTGTTGTGTGGCCACACCATTGTAGGTGCTTTAAAGCAATGAACTCTCGCAAAAAGTCCAAGATTTTAAATCTCGGGAATCAATCAATCAATCAATCAGGGAATTGTAAGCGTGCTACTCACCCATGAGGGTCTCAAGGTGCTGAGGTGGGGGGGGGTCCGCAGATCTGTTTAGCCGAAGAGCCAGGTCTAGAGGGTCTTCCTGAAGGTGTTCAGGGAGAGGGCGCGTCTGATGTCTGTGTGTAGCTCATTCCAGGTCTTGGCTGCAATGTGAGAAAAGGATCTACCGCCTGCTCTGTGGATGTGCGGGGTTTCGGCCAGTGCGAGGTTGGAAGATCAGCGGTTTCTATTGGGTACGTGAAAGTTGTTGAGGTATTTGGGTCCGTTGTTGTGTAGGCATTTGTATTCATGAGTGAGGATTTTGAAAGTGACTCTTTTCTCCAAGGAGAGCCAGTGGAGACTTCGTAGGTGTTGGCTGATGTGTACATGTCGGGGGTTGCCGAAGACGAGTCTAGCGGCGGTGTTCTGTATTGACTGGAGTTTGCGGAGTAGGGACTTGTTGATGCCGGTGTCGGGTGTGTTTCCATAGTACAGTCTGCTGGTGATTAGTGCATGGGTGACTGTCTTCCTTGACTCAGGGGGATTCACTTGAAGGTCTTGCGGAGGATGCGGAGGGTGTTGAAGCAGCTTGAGGTGATGGCGTTGACCTGTCGGTTCATGGTAAGTTATGAGTCGGTACGATGCCGAGGTTCCCGGTGTGGTCTGAGGGGGTAGGTGGGCTCCCGACGGCGGTCGGCCACCAGGTGCTGTCCGATGCAGAAGGGGTGGTACCGAGGACGAGGACTTCTGTCTTCTCGAAGTTACGCTTTAGGCAGCTGTTGGTCATCCAGACTGCGACGTCTTGCATTCCTTTCTGGAAGTTGAGTTTGGCAGTGGTGGGGTCTTTGGTGGAACACCCAAATGTCACAATTCAGTCAGAGTCCAAGTGGCTTGTGGCCACATTCTGACGTACAATTCCCAAAAAGGGATTGGTGTTTGGAATAAACTGGCTCACATTAAAATGCAATTCAAGAGGGGCCCACTACCCTTAACACAATGGGTAGATTGAATTGGAATATCTGGCAAAATGCAACTGTTCGCACAATTTAGGATTTGATTCACAAAGATAAGCTTACACTTTTGTTCAAGATTATGATTGTTTCCTATTCACAAAGGTTTTTTACTTGTAGTATCCTTACGACTTTGGAGTCTACACACAACACAAAAAATTGGACAGTCCTATCTTTTCATGTGCGGAGATTCCAGAGTCCTAAAGATATTACGAGTAGCATACCTTTAAGAATAGCAAACAATGTTAGACTTCCTCAAAAGGGTACGTTTACCTTTGTAAATCAGGCCTATTGTGACTACATTAAATGTACCTAATCAAATCATCCCACCTCTGATTTTCTTCTCTAAAGAGGCGGACTGCATGATAGGAATATGGCAAGAAACACCCACATCATCTATAAATTAATTGCTGGAATCAGCAACCTCATTAGGGTCTGTTAGACCTGTCAGCCCTAGGGTGGTCTTACCCCGCATTTTTTTCCCTTTCTGCCTCATTTTTGACCGCCATTTGTTTTGTTGGACATAGGACTCTGGGCGCCTTACTTCTGCTGAACAGGGCTGAGGTGCAGGTGCTCTCTCCTAACAATATGGTTGGGGACATAATGCTACTGTAACCCTGGGCGTCCCGCCTCTTGTCACCAGAGAAGCCACCACAGAGTCCCCAGAGCCTTCTAGAATCTTCCCAACCCCCAGGCTGGCGCCAGAACTTGCCGCCTTTTTGTAGGGTCACCTGACCTAGGGGTATAAAGGTAAAGGAGGGAAACCTGATAATCAGTTGGTGCACTACTGGACCTGGGGACCCTCCGCCGGAGTATAGGCTGCTGAGCCAGGGGGAAGGTACACTACTGAGGCTGACTGAGCTTAGGCCCTGCTGTCCCCAAGCTAGCAGAGTGATCCTGCCAGCCTGCTGACCTTGCCCAGTGTGAGGGGAACCCGGGGTGCCAACTCCAGTGTGCCTGCCCGAGACTACAATCCTTCTTCCCACTACTACCAACTCCTGCAACTAATTCCTGCCAATACTCCCTGCCATCTACTGCCAGTGCCAAGACTGGGAGTGCTGGGAACCACAAGGTAAAAGCGATGCCTCACCCAAGAGCTCTAATGCTGGAAACTACCACCTTCTGCTAGCGCTGTGCCAAGTAAGCGCAGTCCCACAAGAATCTACTGCTGTCTGCTAGTGCTGTGTTGGCGAGCTAAGGTGTGCCCTGGTCCTGCTGGGGCGGTAATTGCGACCGGAGCCGCACCTCGAGTGCTGAAGCTGTGCCCTCCAGCGCTGAGGTCACGAAGCGCTATATGCCAAGATCACCGCCGCAGCCCTGCGTGATAAGAAGGAGCGCTGCTTTGCCCCGAACTTACCGCCGCCACCGCCCGGGGCCTGTATTGGGCCGGGATCCTTGCTGAGGAGGAGGATGGCTGCACGACCCTGAATCCCGCTGAGGCCCCCGGAGTGAAGGGAGGGCCACCGCGGTGTGTGTAAAGGCCGCGCTAGGCCCAAAGAGCTCAAGAGGAGCATTGCCAGGCGACCGGGGCGCCGGCCACGTCTTTGGCCGTGTCCCGATTGGCTCCCTGCCCCGAGTCGAACAGTGAGCTCTGAGCCGCCTAGGAATTAGTGGAAAGGAGCCCCGGGAATCCACCGACTAACTATCCGAAGGCGGAGGAGCAACCTGCCCTCCCCCCAGCTCTGAGTGAGACAGCAGCGGGCTGACTGGGGGTAGGGGCGTCCCGCGCCTGCCAGAACGGGCGCTGAAGCAGCGGCTGAATTCCCTCCCTCGGGACTAAGGTGATGAGTGAGGGAGATATGGGACCTGCGCACGCGGAGGCCCCGTCCACTGCCCGAGGGGAGGCCCCAGGGGGATCCTTGGGCCTGACCACTTGTCATCTGACTCTCAGACACGCTTAGGAACTGTCTGGGAGCTGCCTCCTGCTGCCGGACCCTCTTTGAACCGGTAGTGAACTTCTGCCTGGGGTGTGCTAGCTATTGGGAATGTAAGCCTGAAATAGAACTGCTACCTGCATGACCTACTTGACTAGGCCTGGTTCTCATGTTGAATGTATGCTGCAGGGGACAGGCTGCTTATAGTGATTCCACACATGCATAAGAAATGCTACCGGTCTTGAATCCGCACATAAGAAATGTTGCCCTTGTTGAATATGCACATAAAAGAGGTTGCCTTTATTGAATGTGTACATACGTAATGTTGCTCATGTTGTTCGCTTACCTGCCTCAGAGTTGTGCCTCATGCTGCATATTTGAATGATCTGTATTACATGCACTGCATAGGAAATGTTACCTGTATAGCCCTGAGGTTACCAGAAGCCCTCTAACCTGTTTACTGGAGAATTCTATGTTATCTGCCCTAACAAGAAATAGATAAAGATACTTGTTTTTTTGTCAATGCACTTGAAGTGGTGTCTATTTATTGTGTGTGCTTTACTGGGTCAGTGTGAGCGTGTGCTGCACAACTACTTCACACATAGCTTCCGGAGTGCCTTCCCGCCAAGCTACCACGTCGGAGTCGGTGGTCCCTGGGACCTTCCGGGTCTAACACTGGTGGCAGCGGTGGGATTAGGACTTGTGCTTGTGCAGCACCTTACAGTGACTCAGTGTGTGCCGCAATCTGACACCTGTTTTACTGCAAGCATTAAATCCTCCCTAATTGCCTGATTGTGAATACTCTTGTGTCAAGCCTGTTACCTACGTCCTATTGGTGTTTCCTGAAAGTGTCCGAGGGCCTACCTAGCAGGATGGAGTTCGAGCTGGCCAACCTAGAAATGTACACGGTGGCGCAGCTTAGGGAGTTCTGCCAGGGGAAGGGGGTGTTCTTCAAGCGAGGCGCCAAGAGAGAGAGGAGCCTCAGAAGAGCTTGAGAGCATGGGCATTGGCCCACCGGGGAGGGAGAGGGGACGAGGGGCAGGGAGTGCAGGACACTCCAGGAGAGCTGGACCTACTGCCCATAGATGCTAGCGACAATGTGTTGCCAGGAAGACGTTCCAGGGCAAGCAGTAGTGTGTCAGTGAGGAGCTTATCGGCGGAGGAGTTCGAGGACAGGAGGGAGGAGAGACAACTTAAGCTAGAGCTTGCTAGGCTAGAGAAGGAGTGGGAAGAGAAGAGGCTGGCTTTGGAGGAAATGGAAGCTTCTCCATGAACTTAGCCTAAAGGAGCTGGAAATCAAAGCCCTACAGATAGGGGCTAACAGCAACGCAAATGGCGGCAGCGTACCTACTGAAGCTCCACGGAAGTCGAGGTTCAACATGCCCAAGGATGTGGTGGCCAGTTTCAGTGTGGGGGACGACAACAATAAGTGGCTAGCGGCCTATGAGGTGTCCTTACTAGCCCATGGGGTCCCCGAGAGTTATTGGGGGTGGCCTGTATAGGTATATGCCTCCGGTGGGGAGGGACACGCTCTTGACCTTAGACAAGGCAGACAAGGCAGACCAGACTAACTACTCGGTTATGAAGGAAGCACTACTTAGGAAGTTTGGCCTGACCCCTGAGAAATACTGACAAAAGTTTAGAAATAGCCACAAGCTACCCACCCAGAACTGGGTAGATTTTCTAGACTATGCCCGCAAAGCATTAGAGGGTTGGGTGCCGGGCAGCGAAGCGACCGACTATGGAGGACTGTACGATCTGTTTTTAAGAGAGCACCATCTCGATAAATGTTTTTCAGAGCTGCGCCTACACCTGTTGGACCGCAAGTTGACTGACCCGAGGGAGCTTGCGGAGGAGGCAGATACCTGGGTCAGTACCCGGGTGTCCAACAAGGGATTCGGGGGGGACCGCCAGAAGGGTGGACAGTTTTCCCCAGAAGAGAGAGGTGGGAGATGAAGAAAAGGAGTTCTTCAAAGGACCCCAAAATAGACCGCAAGGGAGAGGGGTAGGTTCCCAGCCCCAATCTGGTTCTCCAAAGCATACTTCTCCTGACCAAAGTCATCAGCCCAAAACTGTCCGGTGCTACGAGTGTGGGGAAGTGGGACACTACAAGTGGGATTCCCAGTGTCGGAAAAGGACCCCAGCCCCTACTGGAGGTAAGAGCCCCGGGGTGGCTAGTGTAACGCTGGGGGAGGATTTGTCCCTAGATAAGGTGGGTGAGTGGGCACTCTTGACCCTAGTATCCCTGGGGGACAGGGAGATGGTCCCACAGACTCAGGGACCCTCAAATACTGCCAAGTACCGACAGAGGGTCCTTGTTAACGGGCAGTGGGTGGAGGCCCTGAGGGACATAGGTGCCAGCATGACAATGGAAAGGAGACAGCTGGTGTCCCCGGAGCAAGTGATTCCTGACATTTTCCACCCGGTTGTGATGGCTGACAACAGTGTGAGTCACTACTCCGTGGCCCAAGTTCCCTTTGAGTGAGGAGGGGTCTCAGGCCCGTTGAGAGTTGCGGTGCGCCCTGCCATGCCAGTTGACTGTTTGTTGGGAAACGATTTGGAGCATACCGCCTGGAAGGAGGTGGAGTTCAACGCACACGCCGAGATGCTGGGACTACCAGGATGGACCTGTGCGGTCACACGGTCCATGGCTGCCCGGCAAGGGAATCAACCAGGGCTGGAGCCTGGAACAATGGCCCAGCCCACCGCTGATCCGGAAGATGCCTTGGAAGATGCACCCTGTGAGATGGATGGGGCACCTGCTGGGGTGGCCCCGGAGTCCACAGAAGTTGACGTTGGTCCCGAGAGGGACTTACCGACCCCTGCAGAGTGGCAGGTGGAAGGAGGGCCTACCAGGGAGGAATTCTGTTGGACGCAGAGGGAGTGCCCCACCCTTGAGGGCCAAAGCCCAAGCAGCTGGGAATGCTGCTGGGAACTATCACATATACTGGGAGGATGGCCTTCTTTATAGTGAGCCTAAGGCTCCGGTGCATGGGTCCTCAAGGGCCTTAGTGGTCCCCCAATGCTACCGAGCCCTCCTACTGGAGTTAGCGCACGAGATCCCCCTGGCGGGACACCTGGGCCAAGATAAAACGTTTGCTTGTTTGGTCTCACACTTTTATTGGCCCAGGATGAGGATCACCTCTGACACCTTCTGCAAGTCTTGCATGACTTGCCAGGCGAGTGGGAAGACGGGACCAAGTTGAAGGTCCCCCTGGAACCACTACCAGTCATCAGCACCCCTTTCGAGCAGGTAGGCATCGACATTGTCAGGCCTCTGGATCCGCCGACCACCTCTGGACATCGGTTCATCCTAGTTCTGGTGGACCACGCCACCCGGTACCCGGAGGCCATCCCTCTGAGGACCATTACTGCACCTGCGGTGGCGCGGGCCCTGATTGGGATTTTTACCCGGGTGGGTTTCCCCAAGGTCGTGGTGTCGGACAGGGGCACGAGCTTCATGTCTGCCTACATGCAGGCTGTGTGGAATTAGTGTGGGGTGACTTATAAGTTCTCCACTCCCTACCACCCCCAGACCAACGGGCTCGTGGAGCGTTTCAATAAGACCCTTAAAGGAATGATCTGGAGTTTCCCTGAGGACTTGAGGAAGAAGTGGGACGTCCTTTTGTCCTGTTTGTTGTTCTCCTACAGGGAGGTGCCGCAGAAGGGGGTAGGCTTCAGCCACTTCGAGCTTCTGTATGGACACCCTGTCAGGGGACCCCTCAGTCTCGTAAAGGATGGGTGGGAGAAGACTCCTAGTAGGCTTCCCCGGGACGTGGTGAGCTACATGCTGGCGTTCCGTAGCCAGATGGCCAAGTTGTGGAAGGAGGCATCCGACAACCTGGAGGTCAGCTAAGCAATCATGAAGGAGTGGTACGACCGGAGTGCCCATCCTGTGGAATTGGAAGCTGGACAGAAGGTGTGGGTCATGGAGCCCGGAGAGCTTAGCGCCCTCTAGGACCGGTGGACTGGCCCGTACGAGATACTGGATAAGAAGGGCCCGGCCACCTACATGGTGGATCTTAAGACCCCACGGCAACCCCACTGAGTGTTGAATGTTAACCACCTTAAGCCGCACCACGAGAGATCGGAACTTACCCTCCTGATGTTCACTGATGGGAGCAAGGAGGAACAGAGCGAGCCTCTTCTGGACCTTCTGGCAACCCAAGAGAAAGATGGATCGGTGGAGGGAGTGGTCCTCTCCCCGTCCCTGACGCCAGGGCAACAGAGGGACTGCCACCAGGTATTGGAGCAGTTCGCCTCCTTGTTTTCCCTCACTCCTGGGATTACCCACTGTGTACCCATGATGTGGACACAGGAAACAGCCCCCCTGTCAAGACCAAGTCATATCGGCTGTCAGACAAGGTGAAGACCAGCATCCAGCGCAAAGTCACCAAGATGCTGGAGCTGGGTGTGATCGAGCCCTCCAGCAGCCCCTGGTCTAGCCCGGTGGTGTTGGTACCGAAGGCGGCCCCACCGGGCACCACACCTGAACTTCGGCTCTGTGTGGACTATCGAGGTCTCAACTCCGTGATCAAGACGGACGCTCACCCGATCCCTAGGGCGGATGAGCTCATTGACCGGCTAGGGGCAGCCCAATACTTAAGCGCTTTTGATCTCACGTCAGGATTCTGGCAGATTACCATGGCGGACAGAGCCAAAGAGAATACTGCGTTCTCCACCCCAGAGGGCCACTTCCAATTTCGAGTGATGCTCTTTGGATTAAAAAATGCTCCTGCCACCTTCCAGCGGTTGGTTAACTAGGTACTTTCTGGCTTAGAGGCCTTCTCTGCTGCCTACCTGGATGACATAGCTGTCTTCTGCAGCAGCTGGGAGGACCATCTGGAGCATCTCCAGGAGGTGCTGCAGGCCCTGCAGTGTTCTGGCCTAACCATCAAGGCCAGCAAATGCCAGATCGGACAGGGATCTGTCGTCTACCTGGGGCACTTGGTGGGCGGGGGTAAGGTGCAGCCCCTCTAAGCCAAAATCCAGACCATCCTGGCCTGAGAACCCCCCAAAACCCAGACGGAGGTCAGGGCTTTCCTGGGCCTCATGGGTTATTACTGCCGGTTTGTCAAGGGCTATGGCACCATCGTGGCCCCCCTGACCGAACTCACATCCAAGAAGCAACCCCGGAAAGTAATTTGAACGGATGCGTGCCAAACAGCCTTCGACACCCTCAAGTAGGCTGTGTGCAGTGCTCCGGTGCATAGGGCTCCGGACTTCACCAAGGAATTTATTGTTCAAATGGACGCCTCTGAGCATGGCATTGGGGCAGTACTCTCACAACTCAACGAGGAGGGCCTAGACCAACCTGTGGCCTTCATATCTAGGAGGCTACTCCCCTGGGAACAGCGGTGGAGTACCATCAAATGGGAAGCTTTTGCTGTGGTTTGGGCCTTGAAGAAGCTCAGGCCATATCTCTTTGGCTCTCACTTCCTGATTCAGACCGACCACCGGCCCCTTCGCTGGCTCATGCAGATGAGGGGTGAAAACCCTAAATTGTTGAGGTGGTCCATTTCCCTCCAGGGTATGGACTTTAGGGTGGAACACCGACCTGGAGTAGACCACGCCAACGCTGACGGTCTCTCTCGGTTCTTCCGCCTTAGTGATGAGAACTCCCTAGAGGTTGGGCAGCCGCTGCTGAACAGTGCTGAGGTGCAGGTGCGCTCTCCTAACAATATGGTTGCCTTAGGCCCCTGCTACTGCGGAGTGGCCACTGTTCTATCTGCGCGCTAGTAGTTGGGATAAGGCGGGGACATAATGCTACTGTAACCCTGAGCGTCCTGCCTCTTGTCACCAGAGAAGCCACCACAGAGTCCCCAGAACCTTCTATAATCTTCCCACCCCCCAGGCTGGCGCCAGAACTTGCCGCCTTTTTGTAGGGTCACCTGACCTAGAGGCACTGTTCCCAATAACGTGCGCGCCTGGGCGCGCGCACGCCCACTCAGTTACAAGAAGCGTGCAGTGCTGTGCGTGGAGCGTGAACACACACAAAGCACATCAAAGAAGAACATTCGTGCCGCTGCTTTTAAAAAGCGAGCGGCGCGAAAACCGGGTGTTTCTTGCATGTAGAGCCCAGCTGCGGTGCATACTTTGTGATTTTGTTTAAGTATTTATGTTAATTGCAGTGCCGTCACGAGCTGCAATTAACATGAATACTTTAACAAAAGCACACAATCTGCCCATCACCCTGCAGCTGCGCTCTAGTATGAAAAGAAATTCAGCAAGTCTACAAACACGGTGTGAAAAGCACACGTCGTGTTTGTAGACTTGCTGAATTTCTCTTAACAGAGCTGGGCTGTGGGGTGATTGTGTGACTTTGTTAAAGTTTTCAGGTTAATTGCAGCTCCAGACGGGCGCTGTGATTAACCTGAAATCTTTAACAAAGGCCCACAATCACCCTGCAGCCCAGCTCTGTTACGAAAAGACATGGAGCAACTCTACAAACACGGCAGGCATGAAAAGCACACGTCGTGTTGGTAGACTTGCTGAATTTCTCTTCTTAACAGAGCTGGGCTGCGGGGTGATTGTGTGACTTTGTTAAAGTTTTCAGGTTAATTGCAGCTCCAGACGGGCAGTGTGATTAACCTGAAATCTTTAACAAAGGCCCACAATCACCCGCAGCCCAGCTCTGTTACAAAAAGAAATGCAGCAACTCTACAAACACGGCATGAAAAGCACACGTCGTGTTGGTAGGCTTGCTGAATTTCTCTTAATAGAGCGCAGCTGTGGGGTGATTTACACTTTTCTGTGCTTGGCATAGTGTGCCACCCTACTTGTATTTTTCTGTTTCTGTCATTGCATCCAGCTATATGATACAACAAGTAACATCATGGCTGAGGGTGCACTAAAAGTAATGAAGTTGTCTAAAAAAGCAAAGTATATGTGATTAATATTTAATGAATCATTGATTTGATTTGATTTTTGATTTGATTAAAAATGTATAGAGCGCACGCATGCCCATGGGCGTCATGGCGCTGTACAAAGACAAGGAACTACCGGAGAAATGTCACGGCTGGGTCTAAATGGAGGTAAAGAGCCAGGTTTTTACCTCTTTCCTGAATGACAGGATAGAGAGAATGTTTTTGATTGTGATTGGGAGGAGATTCCAGGCCCTTGCTGCGTGTAGCAGAAAGCTTCTCCCCCCCCACCTGACCTGTTTGAATCTTGGGATCTGGATTAGTTTTGCTTGGCTAGAGCAGAGATTCCGGTAAGGCTCATATAGTTGTAAATGAGTTTTTAGAAACTGAGATCCACTCCCATGCAAGGCCTTATAGGCCAGGCAAACGGATTTAAACTTTATTCTTTTGTCTATTGGAAGCCAGTGTAGAGATCTTAGTTTGTGTGTAATCGGCTCAGACCTGCGAATGTCAAGAATCAGTCTTGCTGCTGCGATTTGCAGGCGTTGTAGTTTAGCTAGGTGCTGAGCCTGCATCCCTACATACAGAGCATTTCCGTAGTCAAGCCTGGATAAGGCCAGGGCTGTTACCACCGTTTTACGAGAATCTAAGGGGATGAAAGGCAGGAGCTTCCTTATTACTTTCAAAATGTACCACATGGTTAATGCCAGTTTGCTGGACTGGGCTTCAAAAGTCAGTTTGTGGTCCAGTATAAAACCCAGATTTTTCAGTTTATTTACTGGTAGTGGGCAGTGGCCTAAATTGAGCGGCCACCACTCCGGGGACCAGGTTTCCATATCAGTACCTAGCAACATAACTTCACTTTTGTCTCCATTTAACTTTAGACAATTACTCTGCATCCATTGATTGACTTGTCTCATGCAGTTTTGAAATTTTTCTGCTGTTTCACTGACATTATTTTTAATCGACACCACTATTTGGGTGTCGTCAGCGTACGAGACAGGTAGAAACCCACAGTTCCTAATGATTGCAGCTAGGGGCTCAACATACAGATTAAAAAGAGTGGGGCTTAGAGATGACCCCTGAGGCTGTGCCCTCCAGCGCTGAGGCCGCGAATCGCTATATGCCAAGATCAACCCCGCAGCCCTGCATGATAAGAAGAAAGGAGCGCTGCTTTGCCCGAACTTACCGCCACCACCGCCCGGGGCCTGTATTGGGCTGGGATCCTTTCTGAGGAGGAGGACGGCTGCACGACCCTGAATCCCGCTGCGGCCCCTGGAGTGAAGGGAGGGCCACCGCGGTGTCTGTAAAGGTTGTGCAAGGCCCAAAGAGCGCAAGAGGAGCGTTGCCAGGTGACTGAGGTGCCGGCCGCGTCATTGGCCACGCCCCCAGGAAGCCGCGCTCCGATTGGCTCACTGCCCCGAGTCTAGCAGTGAGCTCTGAGCCGCCTATGAATCATAGGAAAGGAGCCCCGGGAGTCCACCGACTAACTACCCGAAAGCGGAGGAGCGACCCGCCCTCCCCCAACCGAAGCCCTGAGTGAGAGAGCAGTGGGCTGACTGGGGGTAGGGGCGTCCCGCGCCTGCCAGAATCGGCGCTGAAGCAGCGGCTGGATTCCCTCTCCCGGGACTAAAGCGGTGAGTGAGGGAGATCTGGGGCCTGTGCACGGGGTGCCCCATCCACTGCCCGAGGGGAGGCCCCAGGGGGATCCTGGGGCCTGAGCACTTGTCATCTGACTCTCAGACACGCGTAGGAACTGTCTGGGAGCTGCCTCCTGCCGCCGGACCCTCTTTGAACACCGAGTGAACTTCTGCCTGGGGATTGCTAGCTATTGGGAATGTAAGCCTGCAATAGAACTGCTACCTGCATGACCTACTTGACTAGGCCTGGTTCTCATGTTCAATATATGCTGCAGGGACAGGCTGCTTATAGTGATTCCACACATGCATAAGAAATGCTACCGGTCTTGAATCCGCGCACAAGAAATGTTGCCCTTGTTGAATATGCACATAAGAGAGGTTGCCTTTATTGAATGTGTACATAAGAAATGTTGCTCATGTTGTTCGCTTACCTGCCTCAGAGTTGTGCCTCGTGCTGCATATTTGAATGAGCTGTATAACATGCACTGCATAGGACAAGTTACCTGTATTGCCTTGAGTTTACCAGAAACCCTCTAACCTGTTTACTGGAGAATCCTATGTTATCTGCTCTAACAAGAAATAGATAAAGATACTTGTTTTTTTGTCAATGCACTTGAAGTGGTGTCTTTTTTGTGTGTGTGCTTTACTGGGTCAGTGTGAGTGTGTGCTGCACAACTACTTCACACATAGCTTCAGGAGTGCCTTCCCGCCTTGTGCCAAGCTACCGCGTTGGAGTCGGTGGTCCCTGGGACCTTCCAGGTCTAACATGGTCAATATTTAACATCACTGAAATTCCTTATTAAAATCAGACTACAGTTAAATTATTTGGCTGAAAGGTCATGAAGAATGTTATGTTATGTTATGTTATTTTTAATTTATTGAGTGCACAGCTACTCGGAAGTGTCCCGGCGCTTACAACAGATAAGGCGGCCAAACTACAGATATCTTATCAAAATAGTAATGTCTTCAGGGATTTACGAAACAAGTGCGGATCACAGATAGCCCTCAAAGACAAGGGAAGAGAGTTCCAAGCGATGCAGGCTCTGCGGGCAAATGAATTGCCCCCCATACGAACAAGCCTAAATTTAGGGGTCTCCATGAGCAACAACGAAGATGACCTCAGCTGTCTCCTAGGGATATAGAAGGAGAATCTATCCTGCAGATACTTGGGGCCCAAACCATGAAGGACCTGTTGAACAATGGAGAGCATTTTGAATTTAAGGCGAGATTCCACGGGGAGCCAATGGAGTGTCCGAAGTTGAGCCCGAGCGCTTTGCCAGGGGGACAGACCGCCCAGGAGTCTGGCTGCCGAATTTTGGACCACCTGCAGTTTCGTTACAAGGTAGCCCGGGCAGCCTACCAGGAGGGCATTGGCGTAATCGAGGCGGGAAAGAAGCAGAGCACGCACCACCGTTTCTCTGTCCCTAACTGGGAGCAAGGGAAGAAACTTCTTAAGACTCCTCAGAAGCCCAAAGCAAGTGCCAGCAAGTTTTTTTATGTGTGAGGCAAAGTTCAGGTTTTCGTCGAACCAGACGCCAAGATTTTTGACCGCTCCATTGAACGCCGGAGGACAGGGATAGCCGGAAGGCCAGAGTCCCGCTCTAAGTTCAGAAGAGAAAGAGCCAAAAAGCAGGACTTCCGACTTTGCCTCATTACATTTCAACTGTGCGTTGGCCAGCCACTGGAAAACGGAAGATAGGCAATGATGAGGTCTAACCACCGAGTCGTCCACCTTATTCCAAGTGAACAACAATTGGGTATCATCCGCGTAGGCCATCACTTTAGCCCCCAGAGACTCCGCCAGGAAGACCAGCGGAGTCATATAGATGTTGAAAAGCAGAGGGCTAAGTGATGACCCCTGCGGCACCCCTGTGGTAACCCTCAAAGGGACCGAGACACAAGGGGGAATCCAAACCTGCTGCACCCTGCCCTCCAAAAAAGAGCTAATCCAGAGCAGAGCTTTCCCAGATAGTCCGATGTCAGAGAGGCGGTCGAGGAGCATGGCGTGAGGCACCGTGTCGAACGCCGCCGAGAGATCAAGCAGTATTAATGCTGCTCTCCCGCCGGCGTCCAAGCACTCTCGAATGGATTCCGAAACCTCCAACAGAGCGGATTCCGTACTGTAGGAGGCACGGAAGCCAGACTGCGCGGGATGAAGAACACCAGCCACCTCAACAAAATTGGTCAGTTGGAACGTGACCGCCTTCTCACACACTTTGGCCAAACTAGGCAAAAGCGAGATAGGACGATAGTTTTCAGGGAGCTGCGGATCAAGGGATGGCTTTTTAAGAAGAGGCAGAATTAAAGCATGTTTCCATGCCCTGGGTACATGTGCTACCCTGAGTGAATGGTTGATCAAGAAATTAACCTCAGTATTGACGGTATCTGCCACGTCCGAGAGTAATCTGGCCGCGCACGGATCATTCGGATATCCCTTACGCTCACCTGGGTTAGCTATTTCCCCGTATTGCTGGAGTGAAAATTTTATCCTCAATACCTGTTTTCTGCCAGTATTCAGGACCTCAATGTCAGAGATCTGTGTGTAATTCGAAAGTGAATTAATGGACTTTGCTATTATGTTTAATCTACTGCGTACACATGTTGTTTAACCACCCGATAATCTCCCTTTGTCATGAAGCCTTCTTCAGGAAGCATCCACATTCAGTACCATGGCAGAACAACTTGTCCTTAGATCAGATTTCCTGTAAACGGATTACATCAAATTTGGTTAAATATGGCTTTACTTTTGTGGATTCCAAGATCCACTTTAAACCTGCTGCATTCCAAGAAATTAGGGAATCACCCTTTAATTCATTGTGCAAATAGTTTTGAGGTGTTCTGCTTGAGTTGTGAACAAAATTATTTCTGTGCAGTAAGAAAGCTAGGAGTAAAAAATTGTCTAAGAATAGGCCATCTATAACCAATCTTCATGGACTGGAGAGGGGGCTCTTGAATTCTGGTTCACTTTAATACATTGTATATATTACCCCATAGGGGTTTAGATTATAATTGTCTCATTATTATCCCACTCTTGTCTTCCTCTCCATGAGGATTACACAGGATTGGCATTCTCAGGATTGGTTCCATTCTTTGGAGAGGGTTCATCCTATGAGCATGGATTCGCAATACATCAGGGTACCTCAATTACTTCGATTGAGAGAGGCATATCCCCAGTTTACAAACTGAGTATCTTGTGCTCAGTCTAAGTCAGTGATCTCATTCGTACTACAGGTAACCTGTGCAGCCTCCCCATCATGTGTGCCTTTGATGAATGGGAGTTTCCGTTTCCACACAAACTCAACTGCAATTTTATTTATTCAAACAAAAAGAGGGTGAGAGCACACTTCCCCCACACCAGCACCCAGTTCACTCCAATGCATCATAGTAAATGTAGCGCATGATACCACTTACTTCAGTGCCAGCCTTTAGCTTTTCACCCTTGTTGGTGGAGCCAATGCTGTGTATCTCTAGACACGTGTTTGAGTATAGTTGTCCTTCTTCAGTAGATATCAACACATTGTTTTGGGGGTTCTGGAAATGCTGCCCAAAGTAGTCTTAGATCTCTGTACTACTCACTGGGCGCAGATGCATCAGCCAGAGCTCATCAGCCCATTAGCTCAAGGGAGGCTTTTCAAACAAAAAGAGGGTGGGAGCATGCTGCCTCACATCTCAGCACTCAGTTCACCCCACTGCATCATGGTAAATTCAGTGCATTATATCACTTACTTCAGTGACAGTCTAGCTTTTCACCCCGGTTGGTGCAGCCAGTGCTGTGTATCTCTAGACACGTGTTTCAGGATAGTTGTCCTTCTTCAGTGGAGAGTAACACATTCTTTTGGGGGTTCTGGAAATGCTGCCCGAAGTAGTCTCAGCTCTCTGTACCACTCACTGTACTCCCACCCTCCTTCTGTTTGCAATTATGTTTGTGCTTGTTATTCTGGAACGACCTTTTGATAGCTGCAAGCATTCTTAGTATGGTACTTCTAATTAAGATATCATGTTTACCTTCAGATACGTAATTTGGTGTTAAGAACAGTATGTTGTTTATAGTGGCAGACTGACTGACATGTAACAAAACTGCCTGCCAGTCACAACAATAACCACAAAATATAAGTATTTCTCTACCCAGACCTGAAGGTAGAGCAAAAGTCCATAAATCTTTGCCGGCAATACCTAGCATATGCCCTATTGTGTCAGATCTTGCACCTTTCATAAAACCAGCCCTTTATAAATGCTAATTTCCCTACTTGTCAGTCTGCCTCTGGGCCAAAGGGACTGCAGGCTCAATTATTTTACATTCTTACAGATGTGTCCTGTTTGTGCAGTTTGTGACCAACCCTCTTCCAAAACAAAAGCATCAGATTTACAGAGGCCTTGCTGGGAGAGTAGCCCTGCAGATAAACCTGCTCCAAATACCTGTGAAGGGGTCTCTATCTCCCCAGCTGGGTGTATCCACTCACTGTTCACTGTATCCAGCCCGCATTCGTAATTCTCCTTGAAATCTGCTACCAATGAATATATAGATCAAGGTATGTAGAATTAGTTTCATAATAACGTAAACAGCAGTTTCTTCGGGCTTTCAGTGTGCAGGAAAACAATGCGCGCTAATGAATGGCAATATTGCCTAGTACAATAGAGAAGTGGGCCGACTATTTCCCATAGACACCTTGTGTAGCCTGAAGGTTACAACATCCATTTCTAGCTTTGCCAATGCATTCTTTAATCCTCCCGGGTTACTATTTTTGGGTAATATTAAACACCTAACGCTTACACTTTTTTTTTTTTTTTACTTCTATCTCACATACACTAAAATTCAACCCAGGTGACCTAAAGCCGTGCTCGTCAAGGCGTAAGTTTCAAATACCATACGTACAAAGATGTTGTGAATGTAGCGTTACCTTTGAGATGGTTCTAGGTGTAATAGGAGAAACAAAAAAACGTATAAGCAAGCCATATATCAAGCAAGTATTGGAACCCCGCGTATCTGGTTTAAATGTGCTGACACATGTAAACACCGTCATGCACACAATACTGTTTGCATGCATTGAAACATTAGCACCAGACCTATTGGCATGGTCAGTGCTTGTTTAAAGTGCTTGCTACACACACATATGGTGTTTATGATATTTTATATTCCTGTTGCTGCTTATGTACGAGTTCCTTATTTCACGTTCTTTCTAGTTGTTTCACAGTGCTCGGCTGTCTGCATCTGTTTGTTTCACCTGCTGACAATTGCTTCAAAGATGACATTTACTAATTCCCTGAGCATGAATACGTCATCAGCCAGCTCTATTATGCTGTGAGTTGTGTAGCCGTCACAAGACATGCCTGGAAGAAAGTATTTTCTGAACAAACTGCACGTTGTTTCCACCAGTGTCAGTGGGGCACCAGTGACAGTGAAAATATCAGATGATGAATTAGCATGTGAAGATGTAGCGCCGTTGCCGAGCAACGAACCATGGCACTTACTTACCTCTCTTTCCTTTCCAGCTGCAAAGTAGTTCTACAGGCCTACCCCGCAGCACCTTCTCCTTGTACATTGCATGGTATATTGTTCCATCGATAGCGCAAATACCATGACATCAAACCTAAAAAGACGGAAGAAACAAATTGCAGGTGGAATTAGGGGACTGTGAGTGGGGGTCTTCTTTATAACAAGATGGTGCACCAGTGCATGGCGAGACAGCAAGAGGAGTTCAGATAAGGAGGGAAGAGCCACAGTGAATGAACTTTGTTTTACCTGGAATGTGCAAAATTCCATCAAATTAGCATTTGTGAAATGTCCCATTTCTTTTTCAACGCCAGACTGGTTGAGGGCAAAACATGCTTTCTGGTAGGCTTGTTGGAGCAGAAAAGGACTCGCATGAGACATTTTCTCCTCGAGACGGTCTCCTTGCTGAATCTTGCCAGTATCTTGCATGGCTTTTAATCACTAGGTATGCCCTCACATTTGATTTTCATCGAAGATACAACAAAACTTCATTCATGAATGTTTGTACATTTTCTAAAAACGGTCAAAATTTTGAGACATTTCACGAAAAAATGACCAATTTTACACACCACTAATTTGAAACAGCACTTCAGAAAAAAACACTTGAAATTAAGGTTTTGACTCTCAATTCCGACTGATGGAAGGATGTCGGGCATCGTTTCATACCTTATCCAACCAGACTCTTAACTACCCTTTTTCCTTTTGGAAGATGTATTCTTTGCCCGCACCTGTAGCCCTCTACCGGATTGCAATCAGTTGCACTGTACAGAATGTCTCAGTAAATATGTAAATGAAATTGTATACTTCCCTGTACTTCAGAAGGGAGATGAAAGGGTGTCTCCCCATGTGCTACTTTTGCCTTAGTAAAGAGGTTAGGGAGATGAAAGGGTGTCTGCACGTGTGCTACTTTTGCCTTAGTAAAGAGGTTAGGGAGATGAAAGGGTGTCTGCCCATGTGCTACTTTTGCCTTAGTAAAGAGGTTAGGGAGATGAAAGGGTGTCTGCACATGTGCTACTTTTGCCTTAGTAAAGAGGTTAGGGAGATGAAAGGGTGTCTGCACATGTGCTACTTTTGCCTTAGTAAAGAGGTTAGGGAGATGAAAGGGTGTCTGCCCCTGTGCTACTTTTGCCTTAGTAAAGAGGCTAGGGAGATGAAAAGGTGTCTGCCCATGTGCTACTTTTGCCTTAGTAAAGAGGTTAGGGAGATGAAAGGGTGTCTGCCCATGTGCTACTTTTGCCTTAGTAAACAGGTTAGGGAGATGAAAGGGTGTCTGCACATGTACTACTTTTGCCTTAGTAAAGAGGATAGGGAGATGAAAGGGTGTCTGCCCATGTGCTACTTTTGCCTTAGTAAAGAGGTTAGGGAGATGAAAGGGTGTCTGCCCATGTGCTACTTTTGCCTTAGTAAAGAGGTTAGGGAGATGAAAGGGTGTCTGCCCCTGTGCTACTTTTGCCTTAGTAAAGAGGTTGCCTTTAGGGTACTCGAGGGAACTTGGGTTTCTTTATTATGTCTTTTATGTTTACTTGCCTTAGGTGGGTGTCATATTGCTGACTGATATGAGCAGGGAAAATGATTGATGGTGGCCACACCCTCAATAGAGCAGGGCGACTACCAAAGTGACCTGGCAGCTCGTTGGTGGATGGGCTGCAGGTCAGCGGTCTATGCTGGTGGCGCCAGCGGAGGTTCAGCAGGTGTAACCCTGGTCTTTCTGTTACCCACAAGTCTGCATAGAGTGGAGGAATGAAGAGCTTGGCAGGAAGGGAGCTCCACTTTTTTACCGTGCTGATCCTTCTCTGCCAAACTCTGAATGAGGCCCAGGCTGTTTTTAAGCATTATCCCATTAATTGTGAAACATCAAAGCTCCCTTCTAGCATTGTGATAAGATAACTTTGAAGTTCAATTGGAACTACTATGTAATTACAGGCTCTCGAAAGTGGCACCATTGAGATTCAATGATAGTGTGTGCTGAATTGAACAAGTGCCCTCAGGACTGCGAGTGCTTTGCATAGGGACAATTCTCCAATTTGCTTCACGTGTGAGCCTTCATGATAAAGCTTTGCCCTGGCAACAGTATTCTGAGACGACCACCAGAGGTTCCTGCCCTTAGAGATCCTTCTCCCTTCAGACACAAGTCTGTATCTTTAGAGTGTTTAGTATCAGGACATGTGCAGCACAATATGCAACCAGGGTCATCTATCTGCTGGTAGAGGCCTGCACAATTTGGAACAAGATGATGAAGTCCTCAGCATTAGGAATACATTTATGATGATTTGTCAGAAAGCTCTCAGTATTTCAGGGAGATCAACCAGAAATACCCAAAACAGAAGGCCAAGCTCTCAGATCCTTCAGAGTTCTTTATAGACAACCTAATGCTTGAACTCGTCTCTAACCTTATCAACCCATGCCTGATGCCATCAACCTTATAAACAACTTCAACACTTTTTGGGAAAACTATGTAGATATCCACTCCCCAAATAAAACACACAAGGTGCAATCCAAAGCCTTCAGAGCCTGGTACTCTAAAGACCTTCCTGACAATAAATGATCCTATGACCACAAGATACTCATGTCCCTCACTGCAACATGCATACAGCTCATCACATCAGCCAATGCAAAGTACTAAACCAACGCCAACAACGATACCATCATCAGAAGCAAAACATTTTTCAAGACAATCAAGAACTGCATCAATACTCTGCCAGACCCACCTATTTCTGACTCTATAGAAAAGTGCAGTGCATCAACCTCTTCTTCAATGTACCAATAAGGTCAGACAGCACATTGAGAACACCTAGCCCCCTTCACCTCTTACACACAACCCTTCTAGTAGAATCCAGCAACACTCATCCTTCAAAGCCCAGTATCTTGCATATCATGCTGACATACTCAACTCCCTCAAAGCCACTTCTTATGAAGATCATGAAAGATGATTACTTCCATGCTTCATCAAAGCTCTCTCTCTGGTGACACTCTCTCACACCATCTCACCATTGTCAATGCCTCACTCACTCAAGGCATCTTCCCAGAGGTTCTCAAGACAGGCCAGATCCTCCAACTTCTATAGAATCCTATACTAGACAATGATGACCTTCTCAACTACTGGCCCATCACTCACCTACCATTTATTGGCAAGATCACTGAAAAAACAGTCTGTGCTCAACACTAGAATCAGATTTATGCCAACCATCTCCTGCACATCTACCATCCAGGCTTCGGATCCCATTGCATCATGGAGACCACTACCTTGCAGATCATAGACAATGCCCTCTTGACCACATATGAAGATACCCTCTTCCAGCTAATATTGCCAGACCTATCAGCTGCCTTCGACACAGTCAATTTCCCACCCACAGATGCACCCTGATTTTTCGAATGGGACTCACCAACAATGTCCCTTACTGTTTCTCCTCCTACCTTATCAACCGACAGTAGTTTGTACATGCAGGTACCTCCATGTCCCAAAAGATCCCTATCACCTATGGAGCCCCCCAGGGTTGCATACTGTCACCTTTCATCTTCAGTTGTCTTTACAAAGGGACTCCTGATGCTCTACTCACCAATAACAGCATCAAGATTCCCTAATATGCTGATGAATAACAACTTTAACTGAAAGTGTACTCTGCATCAGACATCCAATGCTTCAAACAACTTCTGCACATCATCCAGACCTGGCTGTCCAGAGCCTACATGAAGCTCTTCCCAGCCTAGACAGAATTCCTATTATTTGCAAGAACAGCAAACAAGGAACAGTAGAAACCTGGCGCAGTGATATGAACCTTGATTGCTTTGAATCTCAACTTTGAGAGATTGCTTGGTCACTTGGATTCACTGCAAGGGAGACATTGCCAAAAAGTGAAGACAAGCTAGTAGTAGCTTTCTCTTCTAAAGAATGTGAAAACATTTCTTCAGGAGCAACTTCAGAACTGCTGTTCAAGCCCATGTACCTTTGTGTTTGGATGGTGTTAATGTCCTGCTCCCTGGCTTACCACACTCTTCATCAGAATCCCTTAAGGACATCCTTGACAAGATAGCAGGTCTCATTCAGGCCTAAATAAATGTGATCATATCTCCCCGATTCTGACGGAACTCAATTGGTTCCCCTTGCCAGTCAGCACCATCATCAAAACCAGCTGCATCATTTACAAAGCCATTACAACCAGCACCCCTACTTATCTTGCAGACAAGCTCACCTTCTCTAGCTAGTACACCATCAAACTGCAGACTATGATATGTACAAAAAAAAAAACAGCCAGAGGGCCTTTTCCACCTATGCACCCAGGGTTAGAACAGCATCGCCATATTCATCAGGAATGCCCCAATGCTGCTCCAGTTTGGGAAAAGATTGAAGATGCACCTCTTTAAAGAACACTACATCACAATGCATTAACAATCGACAAACCAGCTACCACTCCTATCACTCATTGACTTTAGTATTGTCTTGGACCCTTGTGCAGTGCTCCACTGCCTTTTGGCTAGATTTGTTCAAACTCTCACTAAAGAAACACCACATGTAAGTGTATACATACATACATACATACATACATACATGTCTGGAATAGGGAAAACAAAAGGGGGAAAGAATGCAACCAAACTTCAACTCATTCAATACTTCAATCTTGCTGAGACTGGCCTATTTGGGCCTAATTGGATGTGCGTACAGGTAGTTATATGCAGTCTAGGCATCAAGACAAACAAGCTTGGTGATTTACTCTAGGATATCATTTGTTTTCACAAAAATTGATGATCTACTGAATCAAATATGCAGCAGATGTCTACAAACGCAAAGAAGTCCAACACCTTCCACCTCGGATTACCATGCAAGGTACCAAATGGTAAAAACTATGTGAAGGGTTATCATGTCAGAGCAATAGTCTGCCTGCTCTCATAGTATTAACTTACTGGTGGTAGCCCAAATCTCTCATTATGCCATGTGGGCAAAATTGAGATTAATCTGTCTGCTCCCAGGTTTGCTTTGTTGCTCTTTTTGAAGAGAGGTTTAATTTGGGAGCCCTACCAACGTTTTGGAATTATAGTATGGTATAACTCAGCACTCCACTTGGGGAACAATTTCATAATGGTACACTGGGAATTCTAACAGACCCTGGCACGCTGGGTGTTTTTAGGAAATCAGTAACTGTTACAAAGTTCAGAATATTGACCGAGACCATAGGGATAATATTCCTGCATATCGGCAAAGTAGGAAGATCGTTTATATAAAGTTAGTAAGTGGGCTACTCATGACTCCTCTGGGATTTGGAGGTCTGGAGAAGACTGAACTCAAACAGTGCCTGTTGCAGCTAGCACCACAATTTCTTGTCATCCCTGCAAATTTTACCCCCTCTATTGCAAACCATGCATTTTCCTTACTCACCCCTTTTCCACCCAAATTAAATATGTAGAGGAGGATTTCTCAGTATTGTATATTTATCAAAATATCTTCAGTAAACTGAGATAATGAAGCAAATTCCTATGGAGCAATGATTTATATACCTCACACTCTGTATCAAACCATTCCCTTCCAGATTAAACCCTTTATTCACTCTACCCAACTTTTGAAGACATACAGCGTAATGCATGTTAGATCTGGGGGTCTCTAGTTGGCAGAGGTAAGTACCCTAGACCAAATAGGGACCCTTGCTTCTAGTCAGGGTACAGGGACACACACGGTAGATAACCCCTGCTCACCCTCTAGGTAGCTTGGCTCGAGCAGTCAGGCTTATCCCCAAGGCATTGTGTTACGTATTTGCACTCAATCCCACAATGACCCCCCCCCTCGTACACCACAAAGGTAGACCACACAGGTATATATCAAAAATATATCTTTATATAGTGTAGCAGGGGAAAATATGATCGCTTACAGGATATGTTGCACACGAACTTAATGGTTGCACTAGGTTACTAGGAAGTTTCTTCTAGGTTAAGAACAGTCTCAAGTCTCTACTCGCTATCGTAGGGGGGTATTACAGTAGGGCTGTAATATCCAGTCAGCTCGTCTCACCGTGCGCGTTATGCAGCAGCCTCAGCGTGGGCAGATCTTTCCTTGACAGCCCCGGCCGGTCACGTCCGCCCTTCCGCCCGCTCTCGACAATCCAACAAGCGGCGGGAAGGCAGTGCGGCCCTTCTCTTCTTGGGTTAACAAGCTGGGGGGCACGCTGGATACACTTGCTGCTCCTTCAATGAAGACCGGTCATGCAGATGACTCGGGCACCACTCTGCCGGCTTCTCGGGACGTCCTGAGGTCACTGATCAATCCCAGCGCGGCGTTAGTGAGGGAGCTCGATCCTCTCAACCAATGAGAGGGCAGTGGGCTCGATCTTCACTTCGGGAGCCTCGGCAAGGTACGGCGAGATTGCGGGGCGATGTGCGGCCCTCTGGCAGTGCAAAACCCTCACGGCAACAGGGATTTTAGCAGCTGCAGGCAACTTCCCACTCCAGGCCGGTGCAGCACAATCTTGATAGCTTAGTTCAGTTTCTTGGGAACCTTTTGACCCTGGGTTCCAGGACAGGAGGCCAGCTCTTCTCAGGCCCTTGGAGATTCAGTTTCAGACACAGCACACAGCAAAGTCTTGGTAGTACAAGCAGGCAGGGGCACAGCACACAGCAAGCCCTTCTTCTCTCCTTCAGTCGAACAGCAGAACAGGTCAGCCCTTAGAGCACACAGCAAGGCAATCTTCCTTTAGTTCCTCAGCGGTCCTTCTTCTGGCAGAGGTTCCTCTTGATTGTAGAATCTAAAAATCTGTTGTCAGGGGTCTTGTACTTATACCCCTAAAAGTCTTTGAAGTCTTTGTGCAAGTGGGTCCTGAGCCCGGTCTGATCCAGTTCTGGGTGTTGCTGGAGCACTTTGTTTTCCTGGCTTCTGCTTTCTTTTCAGAGTGAGGGGCAGAGTCGTCAGCCGCCCAGCAGGAGGTGGAGCCGGCAGTGTGGCAGGCAGGCACAGCCCTATTCACTCCCAGGTGCTATCTCCTCCCTCCACTCTCCTTGCAAATGTCGCCATTCAGCAGAGGGCTGACTCAGCCAACCTCCTGGGGGATCCCCAGCCCCTGTCACTCTCAAGCCAGACAGTCAATCCACAAGCATGCCCAGGCACACAGAAGGGTCAGACAAGAGAACAGCTACTCTCTAAAAAGTACTATTCTCCAACTCAGGATTTAAAAACAACCTCTCCTAAAAGATGTGTTATTAAATGCTGAGCTCAGGGATATCAAACACTCATGTCTTATCTTGTTCCTATGAAAAGATAGGCGGATAGCCATTGGCACCAGCCTCCCCCATGTTAGCCTATGGAGCAAGATAACCTTGCAGCAGTGAACACACAAAATGGCCGTTGTTCACTACCAGAACATGTTACCTGCACTAGTACATGCTCTACCTTTTACATACACTGCACCCTGCCCAGGGGGGTACCTTGGGCCTTCCATAGGGATGACTGACGTGTATAAAAAGGGAAGGGTTAGGCCCGGTCAGTGTGGACACTGGCCAGGAGGACATGGCAGTCCGGGGACTGCAGGCAGGCCTGCGGTGGCAGGCCTGAGACACCATTTTAGGGCTACACCGGTGGGTGGCGCAATCAGCGCTGCAGACCCACTAGTAGCATCTGTCATCACCAGCCCTGGCACACACAGTGCACTTTACTAGGGACTTCATGGTGATACAGATATGCCAATCAGGTATATCCAATCAATATGATATTTTACACAGGGAGCACTTACACTCTGGCACTGATTAGCCGTGGCAGAGTGTCCAAAGCATCTAAACCAGCAAAAACGAAATCCATCACATCATCAAAAATCCAGGTAGCAGAGGCAAAAGATAGGGGAAAAACCCACACCAAGGATGTCAGGTCTAACACGTGTCCCCTCCAGCTGAAAGTGGGGAGAATTACCCACCCTCTTGGGAGTTCTCATCACTAAGGCGGAAAAACCTGGACAGACCATCAGCATTGGCGTGTTCTGTACCGGGACGGTGTTCCACCGTGAAGTCCATTCCCTGTAGGGAGATGGACCACCTCAACAGTTTTGGATTCTCACCCCTCATCTGCATTAACCATCTGAGGGGCCTGTGGTCGGTCTGAACACGGAAGTGAGTCCCAAACAGGTAGGGCCTCAGCTTCTTCAGGGCCCAGACCACAGCAAATGCTTCCCTTTCAATAGCGCTCCACCTCTGTTCCCTGGGGAGTAGCCTCCTACTAATGAAAGCTACAGGTTGGTCCCCGCCCTCGGCGTCCATCTGTGAGAGTACTGCTCCCACACCTTGCTCTGAAGCGTCTGTTTGCACAACAAACTCACTCGAAAAGTCAGGTGCCTTCAGCACTGGCGCTGTGCACATTGCAGTTTTTAGGGCATGAAAAGCAGTTTGACAGGCCTCGGTCCAATTCACTTTCCTGGGCTGATTCCTAGAGGTTAGTTCTGTCAAGGGGGCAACAATGGTGCCGTATCCCTTGATGAACCGTCTGTAATACCTGGTGAGTCCTAGAAAGGCTCTCACCTCTGTCAGGGTCTTGGGGGGCTCCCAAGCCAGAATGGTATCAATCTTCGCCTGTAGGGGCGCCACCTGGCCGCTCCCTACCTGGTGTCCCAAATACACCACTGATCCCTGCCCTATCTGGCACTTACTGGCCTTGATAGTGAGGCCTGCCTGCTGCAGAGCCTTCAACGCTTCACAGAGGTGTTGCAGGTGTTCCTCCCAAGTGGAGCTGAACACAGCAATGTCATCCAAGTACGCGGCGCTGAATTGCTCCAGCCCGGTCAGTACCCGGTTGACCAGTCTCTGGAAGGTGGCAGGGGCATTTTTCAATCCAAAGGGCATGACGCGAAACTGGAAGTGCCCCTCTGGTGTTGAAAATGCCGACCTCTCCTTAGCCCCCTCAGTTAAGGCAATCTGCCAGTACCCTGAAGTCAAATCGAAGGTGCTGAGATATCTGGCAGCTCCCAACCGGTCCACAAGCTCATCAGCTCTGGGGATGCGGTGCGCGTCTGTCTTGGTGACCGCATTGAGCCCACGGTAGTCCACGCAAAACCGAAGTTCTGGCGGGCCACCGGGTGTAGCAGCTTTCTTGGGAACGAGGACCACTGGGCTAGCCCAGGGACTGCTGAAGGGCTCAATTACCCCTAACGTCAACATCTTGGAAACTTCTTCCTTGATGCTGGCCCTGACCTTGTCAGCTACTCTGTAAAACTTCTGTTTCACCGGTAGACTATTTCCAGTGTCCACATCATGGACGCACCAATTGGTGACACCTGGGGTCAGGGAGAACAGGGAGGCAAACTGACCCAACACCTGGCGACAGTCTCTCTGCTGTTCTGGGGTCAGGGTGGGCGAGAGGACCACACCATCCACTGACCCGTCTTGCTCCTGGGTTGCCAGGAGGTCAGGGAGAGGATCACTATCCTCTTCCCCTCCATCATCTGTAGCCATGAGCATTGTCACTTCAGACCTCTCAAAGTGGGGCTTGAGGCGGTTCACATGCAAGACTCTCAGGGGCTGCCTAGGAGTCTTCATGTTGATCAGGTAGGTCACCTCACTCTTGCGCTCTACCACCTCATATGGCCCGGTCCACTTGTCATGGAGCGCACAAGGCTCCACCGGCGCCATTACCCACACTTTCTGCCCAGGATGAAATTCAACCAGAGTGGTATTCTGGTCGTACCATCTTTTCATCTCCTCCTGGCTGGCTTCTAGGTTCTCCTGAGCGAGCTTCCTGAAGCGCTGCGTCTGGTTGCGGATGGCCAGCACATAGCTGAACACATCCTGGGGGGTTTTCCCACGGGATTTCTCCCACCCCTCCTTCACCAGTGTGAGAGGTCCTCTAACAGGGTGGCCAGACAGCAGTTCAAAGGGGCTGAACCCTAAGGACTTCTGAGGCACCTCCCTGTAGGCAAACAACAGGCATGGTAACAAGACGTCCCACTTCCGTCTCATGGGCTCTGCTAGGCCCATAATCATACCTTTCAGGGTGCGGTTGAACCTTTCAACCAACCCATTTCCTTGAGGGTGGTAAGGAGTGGTGAACTTATAAGTTACCCCACACTCCTCCCACAGAGACTTCATGTACCTAGAGATGAAGTTGGTACCCCGGTCGGAGACCACCTCTCGGGGGAACCCCACGCGGGAAAAGATCCCCATCAATGCACGGCCCACCACGGGTGCTGTGATTGTCCTGAGAGGGACTGATTCTGGGCTGATTTTGCACCCCTGAGGGATGGAGGGTGTGACGAAGACTGGGAGAGTGACTGCGGATTGCAGCACCAGTGGCCCTTGCTGGGGCGTATTGCGGCACAGTGAGTATACAATCCCTAGCCGCCCACACTGATACTCTAGCCACGGGGGTCCTGCCTGCGCCGCTCTATATGCTGTGTAGGGGTGGGCGGAATTTGCGGAATTAACCTTCGCAAATTATCGCGAGAATGTTTAAAATTATCGCAAACAAGCAGAAATATCGCGAAGATGCGGAAGTTTTTTTCCGGCATGTTCGCGAGATTTTCTGCATGGTTGCGGGTCGCCAACTTACCCATGTGGTTGCTTGCGGGCGCGGCCATCTTGTTTTGAGTTGTTCTCGCGGTGCATGATCGCGAGAAGAAAGACGTGATCGCGCGACGCATGACGTCACTGCGGGCGCGAACTGTCGCGAGACAGCGCAAATGGCTAAAAACAATACAACATCTCATGGAGAACGCGACCGGATCAAGAAAACTTGTCGGCGAACGCAGGGATTCAGGTAAGGCGATCGCGCGCGCGCGAGAATGTATCATTTTACAGCGCGAGCAAGAAACAAATTATCGCCAAGCTGCGGAAACCGGAATTTTTGACATTTTCGCGCTCTCCGCGGAACGCAAAAATGTCAAATTATCGCAATTTCCGCGAACGGAACGAAATTTTTGCCCAGGCCTAATGCTGTGGTGCCCCACGAGCGAGGTGCGATTAGTAGCAGAGACAAGCCTCATGCCATAACCCACTGAGGGCTGTGACGTACTCTGCCCTCTTCCTCTGGGCCTATGTTCGACAGCATGCCTCGCTGGATGAGCCCCCCCATTGCGTGCCAAGAAACCTCGCTGGTCACTGATTGGGGGTGCTTCAGTGCCTGAGTGAGGGGGGCGAACAACACGAGGGATTCGGCGACTGGCTGTCCATTGTTTTTGCACTGGCCATGGAGCCCTTAGCCTGCATGGGACAAAAAGCCAGAGAATGGGGTATACTGGCACATAATCAATGGCAGGGGATCTCGCTTTATGTGGATGATGCACTGATATATCTCTGGGTTGGCATGATGGTTCTGTTAGGACTGATAGAATTACTGGACCAATTAGGGAGCATTTCCGGGCTGCTGTTGAATTGGGACAAATCCCTTTTTTATCTCCATCTCCATCCAACTGCTGACTAGAGAGTAGAGGAGCACGCTACCTTCAGCACCGTTCCCTTGGTCCTACAACATCTTTAAGTATTTAGGAGTCCTGGTATATCAATGAGAAACACACACTATGAAAGGAAATCTCGTCAGGGTGAAGTCCAGTGCTAAATCCTCTTTGCAGTTCTGGACGGAGCTGCCACTCTCCCACATGGGGTACATAGCAAGGGGAACAACATTTACAATGCAACTTTTACAACGCACTACACTTACAACGCATTTTTTACAACGCAACATCCATTACAACGCATTCCATTACATAGCATGACACTACAACGCATTTTTTAAAAACTACCTTTACAACGCATTCCATTACATCGCATACTACCTTTACAACGCATACCATTACAACGCATAATATTACACTACACTATCCAACACTTACCCTACTGTTGCACCCCCTGGAGTTAGAATAGTAATTTTTACCCCTATACTATCCAACACTTACCCTACTTTTGCACCCCCTGGAGTTAGAATAGTAATTTTTACCCCTATACTATCCAACACTTACCCTACTGTTGCACCCCCTGGAGTTAGAATAGTAATTTTTACCCCTATACTATCCAACACTTTCCCTACTGTTGCACCCCCTGGAGTTAGAATAGTAATGTTTACCCCTATACTAGCCAACACTTACCCTACTGTTGCACCCCCTGGAGATAGAACAGTGATTTTTACCCCTATACTATCCAACACTTACCCTACTGTTGCACCCCCTGGAGTTAGAATAGTAATTTTTACCCCTATACTATCCAACACTTTCCCTACTGTTGCACCCCCTGGAGTTAGAATAGTAATTTTTACCCCTATACTATCCAACACTTACCCTACTGTTGCACCCCCTGGAGTTAGAAAAGTAATTTTTACCCCTATACTATCTAATACTTACCTTAAATGCAATTTAATATTATGCGTTGTAATGGTATGCGTTGTAAAGGTAGTATGCGATGTAATGGAATGCGTTGTAAAGGTAGTTTTTAAAAATGCGTTGTAGTGTCATGCTATGTAATGGAATGTGTTGTAATGGATGTTGCGTTGTAAAAAATGTGTTGTAAGTGCATGCGTTGTAAAAGTGTGCGTTGTAACGACATACATCCACATAGCAATCTCCAAGATGTTGTTGCTGCCCAGACTGCTTTACTTCTTTGCTGCCCTTCACTTCCTACTGCCCTGCAAAATATTCTCTTATTTGGGACAAACAGAGAGCAAGAGTCCCCCTCCCCAAACTCTATGCTATATTTCAAAGCCCCAAATTACCAATTATATTACGCAGCTGCAAAGATACAAAGGACGATGCGCTGGCTGGCTATAATATCGCTGAATTAGGGAGCCAGATTACGGGAATACCAACGCTCGGTTCTGGAATGGTTGATGGGTGCAGAGACGGGAAGCAGCATTTACAACGCTGTCATTACATTGCGCTACTATTACAACGACCGCGTTGTTAGTACCCGATGCATTGACATCGCAAGTCATTACAACAACTTGCACTAGGGGACGCTGAGATATTGGAAAAGAATTCCAACACCTTCCCTACTGTTGCGCAAACTGGTGTAGGAATAGTAACTAATACTATTTCTAAGTCCAGCGGGCCACCTAGTGCAAGTCGTTGTAATGACTTGCAATGTAAATGCATCACGTACTAACAACACAGTCGTTTAAAGGACCGCCTTGTAAAAGCACTCTATGTAATGCGTCGCGATGTAACGAGCCATATTCACAGAGACAGTGTTCCTGAAAAGACTTAATAATATGTTGATGGCCCTGCCCCATACCTGCTGGTACCGTTACCTATGGAAGATGTAGCCCTTCCAACCATATGCCCCTACAATACTGTTTTGGCTGATACCTGGCAGCTCATCACTGGACCCCCTTCCAGAGTTGACGGAATGGTCCGATGCGGGTGTCACCACATGGGGGATCTATTCTCAGGCTCCATTCTTTCTACATTTGATGCCCTAATGGATGATTATGGGATATCACCGGGCTCTTTTCTGTAGTTAGCCTTTAGACGCCCAACACACAACAACACACACCTGTTGCCACATAGTCTTTGTCCATTATACAACCAGCTTTCCGTTGTCCCAAAGTGCGTACATGGTACCTCGGTGCTTCTGATAGAGATCAGGGTGCATATAATATCCCTACTTCCACAGATAGAGTAATCTCACAGTTACACGCACATACATTCTTCATACACTAGGGCCCATTTCACTAACATACGCTCAAATACTCTACCAGCAATAACCTGTGGAAAGAAAAACTCCTAGACACCCTGCATCTATATCAGGGTCGATAAGATCTGGTTATTGAGACTGCCCTTAAACATAATCTAAACAATCTATACAATAATAATCAAAATAGGATACTCAATAATTGACAAGAAATAAGAACCAACACCATATTTAAAGTTATATTGCTTTACCTAAATTAGTCAAAGAAAATCAATCAGAATAAATCATTTTTCTCATAGTTACCTATTCTAGCTAAATGTCAGAACGGGTCAGGTCAAGTCTCTCAGTAAAGTCCTCTCAGCAACGATCCTCACCAACGCAGATTCGGAACGCGGCAAAAGGCAAATGGCAAGTGGGAAAGCCCTCTCTAGGCTAACAATTCTTATAGCAATTCGAACAAAGAAAAACATAATTTGTAATAATCTTCTTCCGTCAAACCTCTGAGCAAAATCACAAAAAAAACATAACGGAACAGGAACCAAAAAATACATTTGTATCGTGTAATTCCACGTCTCCTCGGCAATGAGATCACAGTTCAGAGTCTTTCTTTAAAGCTCCTTTGTTTCCCAAAGCTGCCAAGGACTCTTCATTTCACTTGGAGATCGCCCAAAACTGCTGCTGTCCTCACGGAAAATTTCAATCAGGCAAAGCAAGGACTGTGGTCAGCTGACTTCAGGACCATATTCAGCAAGGCTCTCTCTCGTCACGAATTCTACTCGAGGCCAGGCTTTTCGTATCGGCCATCTTTATTTAGGCCACAATAGGCCACAATAGACCATCTTAATTAAAGAGACAAAAACAACGTTACCACAGCATAATGATTGAACAATGTTAACCCCACTAATACCCTTATGTGTATGCAATTATCTAGCTCTTACAACATAGAAAAGCATTAATTCGAAAAGCGTTTTGTGCTTAAAATAAACAGCACTCAGCAACGTTTAAACATGAAAACATGCACATTATTGTTAAATAGCACACTTATGCATTCCCACGTGTAACTCTCTCTTGTTAAAACAAACGAGTTGATTAATAAGTATAAACACTTACACAAGACAAATAATTAATAATTAATAATTAGTAAATTAATATAACAAATAGACATACCAGAGCTTCAAAACCCAGTTATTTTCAAACTGAAAACTCTGCTCTAGCAATCCCCCCTTTGGTGATTTTATCACCAAATAAACCCCCCAAAAAAAATTAGTGAAAATTTAGTCCCATTTTAGGAGAAATCGGAAATGTCTTTTTTCTCATTACACAACACTACACACCAGTCACTCTTTCATCATCCCTCTTTGTTTCCAAATAAACACTCTCCCTCAATTCTTCTAATTCAATTTCTTGTGGTTCTCTTTTCAACCTTTTGTTTTTCTTCTCTTTATTCAGTTTCTTCTTCCCTCCCCTGTTTTTACAACACACACACACTAATCTCAGTATCAATAAAGCAATAATTATGCAAGTTAAAGGAAACAATATTCTACCTATAATAGTACTACCTATTTTTGCAATAAAATCTTTAACAGCTATCACTTTATTAGCTATTTTAGTCCATAAACTCTCAGCTTCAAGTGGTACTAATTCTTCATGCAAATCAGTAATATTTTTGATATAGACCTTCAGGTCTTTGCTTTCATCTGGAATGTAAGTGCAACAATGTTGAACTTTCAGCATTCCGCAAACTCCACCCTCCTTGGCCAATAAAATATCAAGGGCAAGTCGATTTTGCATTGACATGGCACGTACGGCACTTAATTCCGTATTCACTAAAAGAAACCCCCCAGCGGTATTTGCCGATAAGCGATCCACCACTGTTGACAGTTTCCGAATTCCATAAGCATTTAAAGAAATTCCCACTGCTGGAATTAAAACCCAAAAAATATCACCCACAATTTCAGACCAGGTTTCTCTCTTGAAACGCATTAGTAAATTAATATGTTCTACATCTGTTATTTTATCTATATGAAAAATCTTTGGAAAGACCAAACCCACATAACACGTGCCATACCAATGGTCAGGCAACTTATAATAAGCCTTGTTCCCACAAACATAATACACTCCTGGGAAAACTGTATCTTCTCCACCTCTGAAACCCCAACCTGTTGCAATGAAGTATGTATCATGGCACTCACTAGTCCCAACAAAATATGTATCATATTGAGATTTCCTTCTTGTAATGCATAGTTTACCCTTTTGTGGTACATCTAGAGCTAAAGTTGGACTAGCCCCATTTCTCAATTCTTTTCCCATCTCAATGTCCCAAATTGTTTCACTCACTTCATATTTCCCTGCTTTCTCATGCATGTTCAATCTTCTTTCCTCTACCATATCCAGGAAAGCTTTCTCCTCTTCTTTCAAACTGCAAGTTAAATTATTCTTAAAAATGTAATCTAATGTTAATCCTTTCTCTTCAATAAAAATTTCACCAAAAGTGTTAGCTTCTTTAGCTGGATTCAGCTCTTTGTTCATTGGCAAATTCCCAAAAATACTATCTCTGTTAGACATCTTATAATCTACTTTCCCTAACAGATAAAAAACACTACTTAATATACTACATGAAATACCATATGTAGCTGGCAAATGATGATAAGTAACACCCTCTGAAACGGATGCAGGTAATTGCATACAAACGTAGCAATCCCTTACTTCCATTGTTTTCACATATTCGTACAACAACTTCGAAAAAACATTACTAGGAAAATTACTAATTGACCTATCTTTGTGTATGTAAGTATTACTAATTCTACTCAAAACTACTTTTTGTGAATTCTTCTCTAAATCTGTCATATTTTCTGTATGCATCTCAAATGTAACCTTAAAAGTAACTAATAAAACTAAAACTCCCCATAGTAGCATTAATAATCCAGTACAGCAGCAGCACATTCTACACTATCTTTTAAAGAAGGCACATCTACTTTGATTATCCTCTACGTTAGCCATTTTATTACTTTGACCTTGTCTTTTGACTTAGCCTCTACTACTCCACTACTGCTATGCTTTGGATTACTTCAGACAACTGAATTTCAGACTATCTCTTTTCACTTTTCCTCCAAGTGATTTTTCAGTTCACTCAATTTGGATATTCATCAGTTTTCACTCCTTCTTCTTCAGCAACATCAAATTGTATCAGATCATCAACAACATCTTGTGCATCTGACTCTTCTCCAATGTCAGTCAGAATAACTTTTAAGATTCCTTCTTTTTCCTCAACCACTTTTCTCAAGATCCCCTCCGGATTATCTCGAGTCACTGTTTCTTCTTCTCCTTCTTCAGACAGTGCCACATAAGACCATTCCGGTGATCTGTACTTTTGGTTGGGTCTTCTTATTCTTTTTATTTCCTCAGGTTCTCCTGATTCTTCTTGCTCCTTTCTTTTCACTTCATTTTGACTCGATACTTCATTCACTTGTTCAGCATTTGATGTATTCGTTCTTATTACTCTGTATCTCAATCTCTTTACTCTGTTGTTAGGCCAACGATCTCCTTTTATCACCTTCTTCGGCCTAATTTCTTTATTGTTTCTTTCTCCAATCCAAGTTCTCTTTCTCAGAACTCGACCCTCTGTTTGTTCATTCTCATTCTCATCCAATTCTGTTTCAAGTGCCTTCTGTTTTCGTTTTCTAGCAGTTTTCTTTTCCTCCACAGTTTCTTTTACCACTATTTGAGACTTCCCTACTCCTGTCCCTCCTCGGGTCTCCTTTACGCAATCTTCTTGCTGTCTACTTGTCCCTTCACCTAGCTTATTAGAAGAGTTCCCTACACCTCCTCGGGGGTCTTCCGCAATCTGTCCCTCTCTATCTTCTTCTGACCCTGCTTCTTCAAGTATAATCTCAAGTGGTTCTCCAGTCTCCTCCTCTTCTGATTCAGGAGTAATCTCTGTGGAATTGCTCTTTTCTTTTCTTTTTTCTTCACTGCTTTTTGAAATTTCAGGCTCTCTTACAGAATCTGATCTCCTTTCTGAGACTGCCAATGGTTCTCTTGGAGTTTTTTCTGCTTCTTTTGTCACTGGTTCTGGGTCTTCATCATCACTGGAATCTGATTCTTCAAAGTACTCTTTACCAGTTCCCTCTTTTGGGTTTGGAACTCTCAGAGTATGACTCGCATGCACCCAGTTTTTTACACCAGCACACTTCACTGCAGTTGTCGTTGTTAGAATAACTTGTCTCGGTCTTCCCCACCTTGGAACTAAGCAATTTCTTCTTCTGTGCACCTTAATCCTCACCCAGTCTCCTGGACTCAGATCATGAGCTTGCTTCTTCTCAAGTGTGGTAGCTTCTTCTCCAACCTGGTGAAACACAGAATGAACTGCGTCAGCCAGGCCTTTACAGTAATCCAAAATCATGTCATCAGTTATTGTCATCAACTTATTGACAGGTACAAATGCATGGCGCATTGCACGTCCCATGATTATCTCGTGCGGACTTAAACCAGTAGTTCTATCTGGAGTAGATCTAATAGTCATTAGCACTAGAGGCAAGACGTCCGGCCATTTCATGCCAGTGGCTAAGCACATTTTACCAATCCTATTCTTGATTGTGCCGTTTATCTGCTCAACCACACCAGAAGCCTCTGGTCTGTATGCACAATGTAGCTTCTGCTGTATGCTCAATGCTTCACAAATCAAACTCATGAGTTCATTATAGAAGTGTCCACCTCTATCAGACTCAATCGCCACTGGAAACCCGTACCTAGGAATCAGCTCCCTTAACAGTAATTTTGCCACTGTCACTCCATCATTTCTCCTAGTCGGATACGCCTCAACCCATCTTGAAAACAAACAGACTACAACCAGTACATATCTCAGTCTGTTCACTTGGGGCATTTCAATGAAATCAATCTGCATTCTTGTAAAAGGACCTCCTTCTCTGCCTATTGTTCCCAGACTCACCACTGTCTTTTTCCCAGTGTTAAATTGCTGACAAATCAAACACCTTTGACAGATGCTTTCTGCAATTGTCCTGAACTTTGCATTGTACCAGGTCTGCTTGAACGACCTTATCATCGCATCCCTCCCCAAATGTCCCTGGCCATGATACATCCTTGCCATTGACGACAAAATGGAGTTGGGCATTACTGGTCTGCCATCCCTGTAGACCCAAACATGGTCTTTTTCTCTTGGGGCACATCCTGCCTTAATCCAATCTTTTTTCTCTTCCTCTCCTGCCTCATCCTGCAACTGCTTCACTTCATCCCATGTCTCTAAGGCATTAGTAAACATCACAGAGCAAAAAGACATTTCCCCCTCTCGTTCCCTATTAATTGACTGATTTGATTTTGCACAGTATTGAGCAATGTCATTTGCATACCGGTTTCCAACCGTGATAAAATCCTCCCCTTGTCCATGGGCAGCACACTTTACAACTGCTAACTCTTTAGGCAGCTGTATCGCCTCAAGTAATTTCCCAATTGCTTCAGCATTCTTTATTGGAGTTCCACTCGATGTCAAGAAACCTCTTTGTAGCCAAAGCTGGCCAAAATCATGCACCACTCCAAATCCATACTGACTATCAGTCATCACAGTCGTCCTCAAATCTTTCCCAATTTCACAAGCTCTTGTCAATGCCACCAATTCAGCAACCTGTGCAGATTTCATTCCTTTCAATGGTGATGCTTCCATAACCTCTGAAACTTTGCACACCGCATATGCTGCACATAGCACACCATCATCATTTCTCAGACATGAACCATCCACAAACAACACATGATCACTCTCATGTAAGGGAAGATCCCTTATGTCTGGTCTCGGTTTTGTACAGTAATCAAGCACATCCAAACAATCATGATCATCTTCTATTCTCACACCCACATTTTCAATATCCGGCAAAAGTGTCGCTGGATTCACATTTACACATCTCTCAAGAGTCACATTTGATGCTCCAAGAATCACTTTCTCATATTTAGTCAACCGACTATGTGACATGTACTGAGTTCTGCTTCTTGTCAAAAGAATTGCCACATTGTGAGGTACGAATACCCTTACAGGATATCCCATTATGATTCCCTCACTCTGTTCCAGACTCCTGCATGTTGCAGCCACAGATTTTAGACAACCTGGTAAACCCACAGCTACAGGGTCAAGTGTCGATGAGAAGTACGCAATAGGCCTTCTCAGTAATCCATGCTTCTGAATTAACACTGAAAGTGCACATCCATTTCTCTCAATGCAGTACAATTCAAACTCCTTTTCGTAATCAGGCATACCCAAAGCTGGAGCTTCACACATTTTATTTTTAAGCTCTTCAAATGCGGCCATTTGTTCCCCATCTAGTTCCAATGGGTCTGTCATCTCACTTTTTGTCAGTTTAATCAGTGGCTTTGCTATCAGCGAAAAATTAATTATCCACTGACGACAATAACCCACCATCCCCAGAAACATCCTCACTTCTCTCTGGGTCTTTGGAGCTTTCATTTCCCTGATGATTCTGATTCTGTCATCAGTCACTTTTCTCAGACCTTTTTCAATATTATGTCCAAGATAATGCACCTCTTTCTTGCAAAATTGCAATTTGGCTGGAGATACCTTTAATCCTCCATCTGCCAGATGATTCAGTAAAGCTATGGTATCTACTTCACAAGCTTCTCGTGTCTTTGATGCCACAAGTAGGTCATCAATGTATTGCACTAGTACTGAACTTTCAGGCATGATCAAACTATCCAACGATTTTTTCAACAACTGATTAAATATCGAAGGACTCTCTGTATACCCCTGTGGGATTCGACACCATGCTAAAATACGCTGGCCAAACCTAAATGCAAAAATCGGCTGGCTGTCATGATGCAATGGAATTGAAAAGAACGCATGACACAAATCAATCACTGTATACCACTCAGCATCATGTGGAATCTGATACAGGATCACTGATGGATTTGGCACAATAGGACAACATGCCACCACAATTTGATTAACTTTTCTTAGATCCTGTACGATCCTGAATTTCCCATTAGGCTTCTTTAGTCCCATTATCGGTGAATTACACGGACTACTCAGTAGTTCTCTCAGCAGGACTCCCTGCTGAATCATTTTCTCAATTCTAGGAGTTATTCCCTCAATTATTTCTGGTGTCTTTTTGTACTGAGGAATGTTAGGATATGTAATTCCCTCTTTCACTGCAATTTTCACTGGATCTACATTATTCATCAATCCCACATCCTCTCCAGTAAAATCCCAAACTGTCCTTTTCACTGTGTCCCTCAGCTCTCGAGGCAAATCCTCTGGATCAAACACAGCAAATGCACCAATTAACTCACTTTCCCTGTTTTCTAGAGTCACTCGATACAAAACATCCTCATCTGGTGTTTCAAAAGCTATTCCATCCGGTGTACAGAAAATTGTGCAGTTCATCTTGCATAACAGATCCCTACCTAACAGGTTCACTGGACTCGTGTCACAGACAATAAATCTATGCATGTCTGAAAATTTCCCTATCTGTACTCTTACCGGTTCCGTAAGACGTGTTCTGATTTGTGTATTGGCTACACCAACTACTTGGATTGCTTCATCCGAGAGAGGAAGATTTCTAATATCCGTTGACCTGACAGTTGATCTTGTCGCACCTGTGTCTACTAAAAAAGTAACACCTTCTTCATTTATTTTCCCATCCACAAAGGGTCCTGCCTGGTCTATTTCTAGAGTTGCACCAAGTATGCACTCTTCCTCCTCTCTTCGGCACCGTCAATAATCACCCTCAGACTCACTCCCTTCATTCTTTAACAAGTACTGTTGTACCTGATTAGAACGCCTTGGTTTGTTTACCTGCTCATCATTGTAGAATCCCGAATCCTGATTATACTTTTGTGCTCCTCTATTCTGCGGCAAGGGCGGTTTTGGCTCTTGACTCTGCTGTCTCACAACTTTCTGCTGTTGCTGCTGTTGATTATTCCCCTCGTTCTGCACCTGTTGATTCAAGGTTTTACCCTCATTATTCACTAATGGTGGATTCATACAATCATTCCTCCAATGTCCCAATTGGCCACAATTGTGACAAGGAAACTTTTTTTTCGCTTCCTCAAGATTCCCCTTTCCTTTCCCTGCATATCTAGGTCTATTCCCTGCAATATTTCCTGGATTATTCGCCTGTTCCATCAACTGTGCTTCCTGTCTTTCTGCAACTTTCACTTGTGCCCACATTGCTTTCTCTTTCAGCTTTCTTTGTTTTGCTTCAATTTCATTACTGAAGTATTTAGCATGTCTCAGAATTTCATCTATTTTCTTACTCTGCCAATCCACTGTATGTTCACGAATTCTCTCACCAATTTCAGGTCTGAGACCATATACAAATCTGTATACAAAATGACTCAAATCTTTGTCACCCAGGTGTTCATCTCCACTGAATTGTTTAAACGCCAGTATCAGCCTCTCGTAAAAAGCATGAACTGATTCTTTTGCTTCCTGTTGTGTTGTGGAAATATGGATTTTTCTGGTCAGTTATGTCCCCTATCTTGGACCCCAACGGTTCTATATGCATGTCACAAGTACATGTATGTTCCCTCCAGTTCCAGTTATGAAGACGCAAATACATGTGCGTCCACAGTCAACATGTCCTCTGTCAGATCCGCCATGAATAGGCCGGATATTCCATTCTTAAGTACAAAAGGCCACCGGCTTTATATGGTTCACTTATGCTATTCTACAGTCCAGGCAAGTAGGCCCTGATTCTGTCATCGAAACTCCACTTGCCTTCTGCCTCTGAAAGCTCCAGTCTGAGCCTGCATCTGTGACCATGAACTTTGTCTCATTCTCTGCACGGCTCACAAAGCCTGACATCAGCTTATTCTCTGCCAAGAACTGTATTTCACCTTCGAATTATCTGCTTCCCCCTCAGCCGATGCATTCCTGCCTAGTAGTTTAAGTAAACATTCTTCCAGCTACCCAGCAAAGAGCCCGGTTTCTCTGTCTTAATACAAGTAATTCATAGCCCTGTTACTATGGAAGATTCCTGCCCTCGTGTTTAGTGTAGACACTTAGACGCTTGTACACGCACACACAGTCAGTATAGAATAGATTCTGTCCGAGAGTCCTTCCTTTGTGGATAACATAGTTCTTTAAACATAGGATGTTAGATATGATTTGGGATTAGGTTGACATAACCCCAGACTTTTCGTCTCCACATGTAAAGCTAAATGTCAAGTCCCCTTCACCCCCCAGTTACACGTCAATCACACGTCATGCTGCTGCGCGCGCATCTATGCCAAATATTATCTTATAGATCCACCTATATATGATCTCATAGCCAATTATGTTCCTTTTTACTCCTTATTACACCCATTTTTCGGTTACGTAGACAATTCGTCATTTTCCTTATCAATTGTTACGCCTACTATATTCGCTTCATTGTAATGTATGTATTATAAAAGCCATTTCATGTCAATAATGTGTGTGCTTCACTTCCTGAACCTTCGTGGTGACGGAACATTGAGAGCAACCGATTATAATCGTATCAATGGAATAAAGCCCATTCCGAACCTCTAATACCACGGATTCTGCCTCTCATTTTACTGAGCTATTTTATTATGTTCCTGTATCAAATTCAGTCCAGGTAAAGGAGAAATATTTACCACATGAATGGCGCCCGAACAGGGACACTTTCTCATCTCACGCGCCGGCGGTGAGTTGCAGGCCCGGTCTCCTGCCACAGCTGGACGGACAATAACGCGTACCAGCAGGATTTCCTGTATCTCCCTCCGGTCAAGCGGGGGCGACTGAGACTGCGATCAACACCCAGACGAGGCGGTGAGAAGTGCGAAGTATCCCGACCAGAGCCTAGCTGAGAGAGCAAGATCCGAGGTATACAGAGACCCACCAGTCCGAAGTCAAGTCCAGTGTCCGACGAGTCGAGTCGAGTCGAGTCCAGTCCGAGTCAAGTTCAAGTTACTGAGGCCTTCCGTTTCCGAAGCTACCCGGTGAGTACCATTGCCGGGGAGGCATTTCTGACGTGCACATAGGTTGTGCCGGTCAAGACGGGTTTGGGTACACAAATCCGGTCTGCACTGTTTTAGCAGTGTATCTGTACTGTTTAGCAGTATATCAGGTATTCCAAGGTATTCCGAAGTGTCTAGTTATTGTCTAGTTATTGCCGAGAATTAAGCTTGGTGGTTAGTTATGCAGACGATCATCATTGTTGTTTCAGTTAAAGGTTTAAATGTTTAATGTTTAATGTGTTTTAATACGTTCTGTGTATTGTGGTATGAATGACTGTTCATTATCGTGTTTATTGTATTAAGTCTGTTCAAATTCAAGTATCAGGTCAGGTGGTCAAAATCAAGTATAAGGTCAGTTCTCAATATGCCGCTCTTTTCGAAATTAAGACAGATCACTACTAGAAAAGGGGTTCTCGAAGAAGCCGTTCCTATTCCTCCTAGGGACACTCCAGGGCACTTCATGTATCATAAACATGGCTTAGACGCTATATTATTTTTTGATTTATGGGTAGACTACACCAAGGGATTGCCAGAAAGTCAGAGGTGGCCCACAGCGGGAACCTGGGATGCAGAGTGCATCATGAAAGTAGAAGAAGAATTATGGAAAAGGAAAGTCAGACCGTCACAGAAAGATGCCATTGAATTATGGCGTAAGGAATCGCATAGACGAACAGAAAAAGCACGTAGACAGGAAGAGAAGAGTAAAGAGAATTCCAATAAAGTTCAAGAAAATCTATTAATTGAGGAAGGTATCCGAGTGAAATCAGAACAAGTAGACAGACAAAGAAATGCCCTTATGAATGGTATGTATCCCCTTCTGGCAGAAAGATTACCTAAGGCTACCCCAGAAATACCGAAAGACTTGCCACCCCCATTATTTCCAATAAAGGTACATCCTAAGGGGCATCCTAGAACCGCAGAAGATGTTTTTCTTTCCTCATATTTAGATGACGCAGCTCCCGAGTATGCAAATTCCGCCCCGCATAGACCGCATACCAGGGAGGTCCAACGCTCAGATCCAGCATCCGTATCCCTACAGCAACAAATCGAGTCACAAGTTCTGGCAAGCACATCTGTTTCTACACCTGTTCCCACAGCTGCTTCTATAGCTGTGTCCACACCTATAGTTGCTGTATCACGTTCAACGAATCCTTTCGCACCCGACACCCCAGATGGGGTTACGGGAGGTGCTACCAATATTTTCTCTACACCACCCAGAATAAATAAACTTACATTTCAAGAGTCAGGACATTCACGTACACCCAAACTCCTTAGTGCCCGTGCGCTTAAGGAACTTCTTATAGATTGTAGATATGACCCCGTGCCTGGAAAGGAGGACGAAATGACCCTAGCATCATTACGTATCAGACGAGCCGCGGTGTATTTAGGGAAGTTACCAGGAATGACTGCGCATCTAGATAATATATACCATTTTGTCCACACAGGGCGAGATCCAGGATGTATTAACAGAGCTATGGAATACCAGAAGGTAGAGATACAGGGGGAACTGTTACGTTTCCTCATAAACTGTGTGATCAGAAATGAAGATCGACCGGGGGTAGACCCGGAAGTAATGAAAATTCTTACAAAATGGAGCCAGAATATTTCAGAAGGGAGACATGATAAACAAAATTGTATAATAGCCATGTGCCGAAAGATCCGTAAAGAAATAGAACGCCTACACGAAGAGAGATTAGAGGTAGACGAGTTTGAACAAAGCGAGGAAGAAGGGTCAGGACCGCTAATAGGACAGTCAGAAACTATAGCCTATGTAGGTAAAAGAAGATCTTGTAATAGTACGAGACGTCTTATTGACCCAACACGCCCGATATGTTCAGACAATAACAGGGGTTTCCCAACACCCATAGTCCATATAAGGTCTAACGAGCATTCGTTCCAAACAGCTGACAAGTTACTCCGAGAACGTAGGGGTTATCATTTCCTCGATTCTATGGATGAACAAGATTTAGCCAGGGCAGCTGTCCATTGGGTGGACAGTCCCGGAAAATATAGTGATGATACAGTAGTACGCACATTTTTGAATCTTACCCCAGATGAACAGAGGTTAGCTGGGATTTATATGATTCAACAACTCATTATACTATATCGAAGTCAGCATTCGGATCCTGGTCCCTTGCCCGATATATTGACTGAATTACTCGCGAATAGATGGAGAGGTCCAGATACTAAATTAATTAAAGAAATTCTAGAATCAAGAAAGCAATATATTCTTTTTGTATGTTCAGAACATGTTCCACTGCCCGTCAAGGAAAGAACCACGTATCACATAGATAGACAGAATCCCTTACGAGAAGTGCACCCAATAAAGGGCGAGGACAATCAGTTTAAACGCGTATTTGTATATACGCCCATATCGAAAATAGAATTGTTACAAATGAAGAAAGTGGTACCCAGTCATGACAAAGACCCAGCGGGTTTTCACCGAGAAATTAAAGACATGTTACTCATGGGAGAGTATACCTACCCCGACATTATGACAATATTAAAGGTATTGATGCCTGCTGGCATTTATGAGAAACTCAAGGAAAAAGAGTGGGAGGTAGGAGATCAAAAGATAGAATGGTCAGTATTAGAAGCAGAAGAAAGGGCCCGAACTGCAGGAGCAGGGCTTGGGGACAAAACTAAGGCATTACCAGGATTACTAGTACAGGTACTGCCGCGTTTATTAACTACGAAAAAGGAAGATTGGGGTACAATTTCAGCCTGTAAACAGAAGCAAGATGAGGACACTAGTGATTACTATGCCCGATTTGAAAAATGTTTTGGTATAAATAGTGGCATAAAAGCAAGTAGCGAATCATACCCACATCTGTTTGTAACAAAATTAGTAGAAAATGCCCTGCCCCCAGTAAAGAATAGAGTATTAAAATTCGAGAGTACCTGGCAAGGTAACACTCCATCACAAATGTTACAAATGTTACAGTACCATCACAATAGAATTAGAGAGGAACAAGAACATGAACACAGACGCATGAAAGACACGAAAATGAAAATGCTAGTTTCTCAGACAGTTCCAGCTGAAGGGCATAAAAAGGGTACGACACATTCCGATACAGCAGGACCCGTAAAAGGGACATGCAATTACTGTAAAAAGCCAGGTCATTACGTACACGATTGCCCAGTTTTAAAACATAATATCAGCATAGGAAAAACACAAGAAAGATCACGGCCACTCAGACAAGATCAGAATGAACTAGGAGCTTTGCAGCATGCCCAGGCCATGCCAGCCGCACAACAGCCAATACAGTTTGTGCCAGCTGCACCACCGTTGCCTGTTACTGCCACACAGACAACAACACGACAAATGTATCAGACCGCACAGTATGAATATCCTGAGTATCAGCGCTACGCATGAAACAGCCTAGAGAGGGAAATTGACTTACCCCTTATCGAGATCCCTGTAGATCAAGAAGGACCTTATGTACACAGTGAATTATTAGGCCAAGACAGAAAATTTTTACTCGATACAGGGGCAAGTCGAACAACTATAAAACGTAGTGAAGTTCCAGGGGCCCCCCTCTCAGGCTCACAGAATATTTCCCTGGGTTTTTCAGGAAAGCCTATTGTTAATGAAGTGTCACAGCCTCTTCCACTTACGATAGGACCTTTGACCCGAACCACAGATTTATTGCTTACTAAATCATGTCCAGAAAATCTATTAGGAATAAAAACGTTAAAAGCTCTAGGAGCCATAATATGTTGTTCTCCGGAAGGAGTAAGATTGTTTTTACGTGATTTTAAAGGTCACTATGTATCTAGAGACATGGATCCCCGACTACAGACTTTGCCCACACGTCTATGGGCACAAGGCCCTACTGATGTTGGTTGCATGAATATTACACCATATCGAGTCACATTAAAGGCAGGAGTGGTGCTACCACGAATGCGACAATACAAGTTACCCCCAGATGCTGTAATGGCTTTAATGCAAATCATTGACGAACTCATTGCCCAAGGAGTGGTTGTAGAAACTGACTCCAATGTATGTAATTCCCCGATAATTCCGATTCTTAAACGAACAGATCCTAAGGCCCCGCCAGTATATCGATTGGTTATTGATCTGCGCGAATTAAACAAATGCATTGTGCCACAATTTCCTGTGGTTCCCGATATCTCGTCATTACTGACAGCTATTGATTCCGAAGCAACATTCTTTACTGTAATTGATCTCAAGAATGCCTTTTTCAGCGTCCCAATAGATCCGGAAAGCCAATATTTATTCGGATTTAGTTTAAATGGACGTAGCTTTAAATTCTCACGCGCACCTCAAGGATTTACAGAAAGCCCTAGCATCTATAGCCAAGCACTGAAACGAGAACTTGACAGTATACACATGCCAGTTAACACTGCTCTGCTTCAATATGTCGATGATCTGCTGATCACCGCCCGAAGCGAACCTGAATGTGAAAAAGCATCACTGACAGTTTTACAATTTCTAGCCGAAAAAGGGCACAAGGTGTCCCCTTCTAAGCTGCAATTCTGTGTCCAGCGAGTTATTTATCTTGGACACTCGCTGTCCAAGGAGGGAAGGCAGCTTACACCAGACCGCATTCAGTTAATAGCTAACATGCCAATACCCAAGACACAAAAGGAGGTGCGGGCTTTCATAGGCCTCACTTCATACTGTAGACAGTGGATTCCGCAATATGCATTTCTAGCAAAACCACTCATTCAGTTGACAACACAGGAGGCAGCCACATCGACTGTTCTCCCTTGGACTCAGGAACATACACAAGCTTTTGAAAGCCTAAAGAAAACCTTATGTCAAGCACCCGTTTTAGCAACACCATGTTACAGAAAACAGTTTACACTCTTTGTTACAGAACGCGGAGGTACTGCTTTGTCAGTACTCACACAGGAACAAGCAGGAGCAGACAAACCATGTGCTTATTTTTCTAGTACATTAGATCCCGTAGCTCAGGCTTTGCCTGCATGCCTAAAATCAGTAGCAGCGACAGCTTTAGCAATTAGACAAAGCGATGCCATAGTGTTAGGACATCCATTGACAGTTCAAGTACCACACACAGTAGAAGTCCTTGTGAATAGAACGCAAACACAACACTTGACTATAGCACGACTTACAGGGTATGAACTTACATTGTTTCAGCCACACATAGAAATCAGACGCTGTAACACATTGAATCCTGCCACACTTTTGCCAGTAACTGGAACAGACCCACTAGCTCATGACTGTATTGAAGTTATTACTATAACGACGAAACCTAGACAAGACTTAACAGATGTTCCATTGTCAGATCCAGACCTGACGTTGTATGTAGATGGTTCATGTATGAGAACAAGTACAGGAGAATTGGTGGCTGCTTATGCAGTCACAACAGATACTGAAGTCATTGAAACCAATCGTATAAATACTTTGTCAGCTCAAGCCGCAGAGCTCATTGCTCTGACACAAGCCTGTATTCAAGCCACAAGTAAGAAAGTCAACATATACACTGATTCACGTTATGCATTCGGAGTCGTACATGACTTCGGCGTGTTGTGACGAGAGAGAGGTTATTTAACTTCCCATGGTGCCCACATTCAGCACGGACCCCTCATTCATGCCTTATTAGATGCAATACATCTACCTACTGCAATATCAATTATGAAATGTAAAGCTCATACGAAAGTTACTGATATCATTTCTCAAGGCAATGATTTAGCCGACAGAACAGCTAAACAGACTGCTCAAACTCAAACATCCGACATGACAAAGACAATAGTCCCGATGCCGACACATTGTATGACAGTTAAAGATCCTACTCTTGACGTAATTGACATACAGACACATGCCACACCAGACGAAATAGAGAGATGGACTGAATTAGGAGGGATCCAAACGGACCAAGGATGGATGATGAAAGAAAAGTCTGTATGGTTCCTTCCTGATTCAATGGTCCAAGTCATTATTAACACTATACATAGCCCAGCCCATCTAGGAGAAAAAGCTATGCTAGACAGCATTCAACACATTTGGTTCAATAAACATTTACGAGCAGCAGCCAAACAAAAAGTCCGTACCTGTATGATCTGTTGCCAGTTCAACCCAGGAAAAAGTGTTCCCGTAGAACAGGGTGGATTTCATCCTCCTGATCACCCTTTTGAAGTCCTCCAGATGGATTATATCCAGATGGAACGATGTCGAGGATTCAAATATGTTCTCGTAGTTGTCTGTGCTCTTTCCCGTTGGACGGAGGCATACCCGGTTTCAGATTACACTGCCCCGACTACTGCCAAACAGTTAGTTCGAGAATTCTTCCCACGCTACGGTTTACCACGTGTTGTCTACTCAGATAACGGCCAGCCGTTCTCATCCGAATTAATGAAACATGTTTCACTTCTGCTAGGATATCAGTGGAAATTCCACTGTGTCCGACACCCCGAGGCAGCAGGTCTCGTAGAAAGACATAACCAGATTCTGAAAATCAGATTGTCCAAAATATGCCGAGAAAAAGGTGTCGACTGGATAGTAGCATTACCAGTTGCACTTTTTTACATGAGAATGGTAGCACACTCTAGAACAGGGCTATCCCCGTATGAGGTGATCTTCGGTAGACCACCAAATATGTGGGGGACGCCTGTACCACGCAAAATAACTGATATTGACTGTAATATGCTGACAGATTACTTGGCTTCCTTGATGTCTGCACTACAATCTTGTCGTTCACAGGTTGCTGCAGCATTTCCCGACAACACTGAGGTGAAACCCCATGACATAGTTCCGGGGGATTTTGTGTTTGTGAAAAATTTCGACCGAAAGACTCAGCTGGAGCCCAGGTGGAAGACACCCAAGTTGGTTCTGCTGACCACAAGAACAGCCGTGAAGATCGAGGGCCGCAAGGGTTGGATTCATTCAAGCCATGTCAAGAGATTTCATGGACAATGCTCGGATATAGACATTGTGCCCTGCACTCCCTCACAGACTGATTCAAAACTTCCTTTGGTGGAAAAAACTGAAAGCGAACTTTACAAAGTTAAGTTAAGACCGAGGACGTCAGACGGTTTGATTGTTTAAGTCCTCTCCTAGGTGAAGCGGTTGAATCTGTCTCTGACATGTATCCTCTAGACCTGAATCATGAACAGTCGCGAAAAATGATGAAACGACAGGCATATTGTAAATCACTGCGTAGCCATTGTATAGGGACATTATTAATTTTGTTTTCCTTAAGTCTTTTGATAATTATTACCAGTATGTTGTTGCACATCTATTACCCTATTGCCAGAAATATTCACAATGTTATTGCAGAACATTCTTTTAGTGACTTACCCCCGCATGAATTGTCCTACAGACTTGCGCTGCGCAATAACACTTTCATTAGTATGTTACACCATTCCCATCAGACTAGTAATGCAACTAATTGTTGGGTGTGTGGCCGACTTCCTCCCTATCAGAATTATGAAGGAGTCTTGCCTTTCTTTCCACATCCATTTACACATAATGGCTCCTGTGGAGCATGGTTTAGTTTAATTAATTCCATAGACTCAGACACAGCAGTTTACCAAGATCAGTGGGTATGGGGAAACCTAAACCTAGTTTTACTCAAGGTCTGCTACCCTGACAAGGAGGGTCGCCCCAAAAGAACAGGAACTGATCTAGAAAATGAAGTATATGGATTAGGTAATTTTACGCCTAATCTCATGATTCTAAATGTCGTATCCGAAGTTGAACTAGTCTTACCCACCATGTCAGTATTCCCAGCAAAGGGTGAATTGTGTGTAAGAAAGGTTGGTTCCATACATATGGGCCATAGTAAGTGTACTACTACAGTAGAATTCAGTGATCAAGGCAAATCTTCATTTAGAGCTTATCGCCACTCCTACTTTATATGTGGTCAGACTGCATATATGCGTCTACCTCTAGATTGGGATGGTACCTGCTATATCGCATTCCTTTTGCCACCTGTTTTCCTAGCTCCTCCTGATTATTATAGAAATATTCATTTAATACACAATAGAGAGCGGAGAGATCTCCCAATTGTCGATTATACTGAGACGGCATGGGACAAGTATGTAGATTTCAATAAAGGCATCTTTCCCTATATAGGTACTGTTACAAATAGCAAGCTGATACGTAGATTAACTAGAACCCTTGAAGCAGTAGTGAATGAAACTATTTCCGCCTTAGGCAATTTAACAGAAGAGCAGTCTGCTATGCGGATTGTTGTGCTTCAAAATCGTCTTGTCCTTGACGTCATCCTGGCTGATAGAGGCGGAGCTTGTAGGGTCATCGGATCCAGCTGCTGCGTATTCATACCAGAAAATTCGCCATCTGTATATAAAGCTATAACTCGCCTTCACAAGATTGTAAGCCAGATACACCAGAATCCAGGCACCTGGACTTGGTCCAGTTGGTTTTGGAGTGTGATATCAGCCTGGGGATGGAGAGTTCTATCCTTCCTAGGTATTGGCCTTCTCATACTATTCAGTTGCTGTCTATGTCTACAATGTGGACCAGCGATTTGTGGTCTGTGTGCCACATCGTGTATTCCACCATCAAGATTTCATTCAAGATTCCGGAAGAAGAAAGAAGAACAAATGATGCTATATGAACAGATCAATGGATTAATGAAGATTGATATCTCTTAACGGGCAAGTAGGGGACAAGGAGGGAATGTGGAAATATGGATTTTTCTGGTCAGTTATGTCCCCTATCTTGGACCCCAACGGTTCTATATGCATGTCACAAGTACATGTATGTTCCCTCCAGTTCCAGTTATGAAGACGCAAATACATGTGCGTCCACAGTCAACATGTCCTCTGTCAGATCCGCCATGAATAGGCCGGATATTCCATTCTTAAGTACAAAAGGCCACCGGCTTTATATGGTTCACTTATGCTATTCTACAGTCCAGGCAAGTAGGCCCTGATTCTGTCATCGAAACTCCTCTTGCCTTCTGCCTCTGAAAGCTCCAGTCTGAGCCTGCATCTGTGACCATGAACTTTGTCTCATTCTCTGCACGGCTCACAAAGCCTGACATCAGCTTATTCTCTGCCAAGAACTGTATTTCACCTTCGAATTATCTGCTTCCCCCTCAGCCGATGCATTCCTGCCTAGTAGTTTAAGTAAACATTCTTCCAGCTACCCAGCAAAGAGCCCGGTTTCTCTGTCTTAATACAAGTAATTCATAGCCCTGTTACTATGGAAGATTCCTGCCCTCGTGTTTAGTGTAGACACTTAGACGCTTGTACACGCACACACAGTCAGTATAGAATAGATTCTGTCCGAGAGTCCTTCCTTTGTGGATAACATAGTTCTTTAAACATAGGATGTTAGATATGATTTGGGATTAGGTTGACATAACCCCAGACTTTTCGTCTCCACATGTAAAGCTAAATGTCAAGTCCCCTTCACCCCCCAGTTACACGTCAATCACACGTCATGCTGCTGCGCGCGCATCTATGCCAAATATTATCTTATAGATCCACCTATATATGATCTCATAACCAATTATGTTCCTTTTTACTCCTTATTACACCCATTTTTCGGTTACGTAGACAATTCGTCATTTTCCTTATCAATTGTTACGCCTACTATATTCGCTTCATTGTAATGTATGTATTATAAAAGCCATTTCATGTCAATAATGTGTGTGCTTCACTTCCTGAACCTTCGTGGTGACGGAACATTGAGAGCAACCGATTATAATCGTATCAATGGAATAAAGCCCATTCCGAACCTCTAATACCACGGATTCTGCCTCTCATTTTACTGAGCTATTTTATTATGTTCCTGTATCAAATTCAGTCCAGGTAAAGGAGAAATATTTACCACAGTGTTCTATCTATTTTTACCCAATCTGTCTCTTTTGCAGGTACTTTACTCTTCAGGTATACCATCACCTGATCATACTTTCTCATTACCTCTGGATCTGGTGCTCCTGTTCTTGGATCTCTTGGATATTCCTCAGTAGGCCAACTCACAACTATTTTACACTCAGTCCACAAATCTGCTGGAACAATTATATCAAACAGACTATTCAGGTCAATCCACAACACTTTTGACAATTTCACAAACCTATCTACCTGCCTATACCACTCGACGGGCTTTTCTCTCAATCGAGGAAAATCATTCGTAAATGATAAAATATCCTGTCTGGTCCATGGAACATGTACATATCCTCCTCCAGGTATTTCTCTCATAGGATAATTATCCACTGATTTCTCTTTTTCTCTCACTGGAAAAGCTGAATAAGTTGTTCTATCTTCAGATTCCTCTCTTTTCTTATACCACCTATCCTTCCATTTTTCTACATCTCCCCATCTTCGCAATAATGCAACCATTTCTTTAATCTGTCCTGTTCTACCAGTTGCATTCAAATTTTCAATGTCCTTTTCTGAAAAATCCATCCTGTATGTTTTCTGCAAAGCTTTAACCTTATCAATGTCAACTCCCTGCTCATTCGCTATTGCTCTTAACCTGTCATGTGTATTTCTCGCTCTCCAGGTAATATTTTTACACATAAACATTAATTCACCATCATGATGACTTTTAAGAATTTCTGTTGGAACTGTCCCTGTAACAAGCTCTTCTAATTCTACCCGTAACCTAGCCACATCAATTGTTTGCGAATCTTTATCCTTTTTCTGAAGAACTTTCATCCAATCATTCAAATCTTCAGCTGTTATTGCAGTAGTTTTCCTCACTGGAACCACTCTCTTTTGCGGTTCTAAAATTGGCATCCCTGAACAACTAGCTTCACTAGCATCTAATATTTCACTACATGTGTCATGTCTGGATTGTCTCAGGTCACTACTTTCTGTCCTTTTTCCTAAATCTCCTGAAGGACCAACTGAACTTATCAAATTATTCCCAACATATGGAATCACCAAACCATTTTCACCTATTCTCTGCTTGTCAAACACAGGCATAACCGGACCTATTGTTACAGGCACCGTAACAGCTTCTAGATTTTTCGTTAACTCCCTAATCTTTTCAGTCAGCTCTGTTGTAGTTCTAGCTAACTCTCTTGCATTTTCGTCACCACTTCGATTTACTTTCTCCCTGAAAGAATTACCATTTCTTGATTCAGGTGTCACATTTTCTGTCTCAATGATACAAACTGTATCTCTTATTGGAGAAACAACTGGTGTACTCTCTTCTGGTTCTGGTCTATATGGAGGTGGTCTTTTGTAAATCATGTCATTCAAGACTTCATCTTCATATTCATTAACTCCATATCTTCTCATTTCTGACTCAGGAACCCTCTCTGCTCCTTCTTCAACTGTTCTCATTGGATATAATCCCTCTGACATACTAGCATCTCGCCACCTTTTCATTCGATCATGATGAGTCTCACGATCATGTCTCCTCCCAAACATGTACCTGTACTGTCCTCCAGATCTCTGTTTTTCTCGATCATGTACTTCCTCTTCCCATTCCACTAAAGCCTCAAACTGTGTAGGTCTTGGTCTCGGGTCAAGACATAACATCTTTTCCCGTAAATTTCTCAACACGGCCAAATTAAATGAACCATGTTCTGGAAATGCTAGAACACCATCCTCTTTAGTATACCTAACCCAATTCTCCAACCATATACAGGTATGATACCCATATCTTGCAGCCATGTAGGATGCAGGTGTTTTCGGTGGAGGTAACAATTCACCCTCTCTCGTCTTAACATCTTTATCCTTGTTAAACCACTTTTTAATTTTTCCAAAGAATGTTTTCTTCTTTTTCTCCTCTTGGTAATACATTTTAGTTTTTCCCAAAGCTCTCTACTCTTTTCCGTATTATAAATATACAATACAGATTTTCAACCAATAATAGCGCGACTCACACTAACGCACCAATCCTGGAGTGTCTACGTCACTAGAATAGCTCTTCCAATCCTTGCGCGGCTCACACCAACGCACCAATCCCAGCACGAACACTATTCTAATCTATTATCCAATCAGAGCGCGGTCTTCCTGACGTCAGCAGTCGCTGCAGTCGCTTGTCTCCTGTCTCCTGTCACTCGTCTACCCCTCCTTTACAAAATCTTTTCAGTAGACTTCGTGTCAAAATTTCTACAAAATCTATTAGTTACGACATATAAACATCTCCATTGTCTGCTTCGCTAACCACAGGATAGTAAAAGAAATCTATTTCACAAGAACCTCTCGTTGACACAGTAGCACTTCCCTCTACTCTGCCCTTCTAACATACATTCATTAACTGTTTCCTCTAGGACTTATCCAAAGAGTCTTACAATCAACTAAATGTATATGCATTCACGCACATTCATACAAGAAAATATAGTACATACACACAGAATCCTGCTTCCCGAGAACAGCGAACAATCTGCTCCACTACAGAATTATAACACACGTTAACCAAGCAGTTTAACCTGCCCAGTTCCTCAAACAAGCTCAGAGAATACCTATTACTCCTCCCGCGATAAGCTTTAACGGTAAACCTTACGGATCCCTGGGACTTAAGACCAGAGTTTCACAGATAACCTTCACTACCATACACACTCCTTATATACCAGAAATATATTCTAATAGTAACATACAATAATGTCACTGATTCCGAACCCAGACAATGTGAATTTTCCTGCATACATACAGGACCAACAATCCCGTCTTTCCCGAGAGCAGCATATACTTCCCTCTGCCCTACTACGGAACTGCTACCAGCTTCCAAATTCCAGAAGCACTACATATAACTCAACATGACAACTCCAACATATAGTATTAGTACATATACCAACATCAATAATCAATATGTAATCTAATCAGATCAAGACAATCATCAATAACCATCCTCTGCTACCAGGAAATTGATAGAGATCAGGGTGCATATAATATCCCTACTTCCACAGATAGAGTAATCTCACAGTTACACGCACATACATTCTTCATACACTAGGGCCCATTTCACTAACATACGCTCAAATACTCTACCAGCAATAACCTGTGGAAAGAAAAACTCCTAGACACCCTGCATCTATATCAGGGTCGATAAGATCTGGTTATTGAGACTGCCCTTAAACATAATCTAAACAATCTATACAATAATAATCAAAATAGGATACTCAATAATTGACAAGAAATAAGAACCAACACCTTATTTAAAGTTATATTGCTTTATCTAAAATTAGTCAAAGAAAATCAATCAGAATAAATCATTTTTCTCATAGTTACCTATTCTAGCTAAATGTCAGAACGGGTCAGGTCAAGTCTCTCAGTAAAGTCCTCTCAGCAACGATCCTCACCAACGCAGATTCGGAACGCGGCAAAAGGCAAATGGCAAGTGGGAAAGCCCTCTCTAGGCTAACAATTCTTATAGCAAGTCGAACAAAGAAAAACATAATTTGTAATAATCTTCTTCCGTCAAACCTCTGAGCAAAGCGAGAAGGAAAGGATGTAGCATCGCTACATTTAAAAATCTCCGCTCAGGAAAAATCACAAAATAAACATAACGGAACAGGAACCAAAAAATACATTTGTATCGTGTAATTCCACGTCTCCTCGGCAATGAGATCACAGTTCAGAGTCTTTCTTTAAAGCTCCTTTGTTTCCCAAAGCTGCCAAGGACGCTTCATTTCACTTGGAGATCGCCCAAAACTGCTGCTGTCCTCACGGAAAATGTCAATCAGGCAAAGCAAGGACTGTGGTCAGCTGACTTCAGGACCATATTCAGCAAGGCTCTCTCTCGTCACAAATTCTACTCGAGGCCAGGCTTTTCGTATCGGCCATCTTTATTTAGGCCACAATAGGCCACAATAGACCATCTTAATTAAAGAGACAAAAACAACGTTACCACAGCATAATGATTGAACAATGTTAACCCCACTAATACCCTTATGTGTATGCAATTATCTAGCTCTTACAACATAGAAAAGCATTAATTCGAAAAGCGTTTTGTGCTTAAAATAAACAGCACTCAGCAACGTTTAAACATGAAAACATGCACATTATTGTTAAATAGCACACTTATGCATTCCCATGTGTAACTCTCTCTTGTTAAAACAAACGAGTTGATTAATAAGTATAAACACTTACACAAGACAAATAATTAATAATTAATAATTAGTAAATTAATATAACAAATAGACATACCAGAGCTTCAAAACCCAGTTATTTTCAAACTGAAAACTCTGCTCTAGCACTTCCTCTGTTGGAATTATGGCTGAAGGTTCCGCTTCCGCTGTTGGCTGCAACTACTGTGCATGCGCTGGAAGTGCCACAGCCGACAGCATTCCTCTAAACGCTCGGCTGGCCAAAGGATCTGCTCCTCCACTCGCCTGTGCGGAACTCCCATCCAGACCTACCGGGATCTTCATTTCTCCCTTCTTCATCCCTGCTGGGGCCATATCCTATCCCAGGCAGTGCTGCCGAGTGGCCACACGTTGGGGCTCCCACCCAACCGGTGCTCCCCACAAAGTTCCCAGGCTGACCTTAGGGCATTGCCACTGTGGCACCTACCCCTGTATACTCCACCTGCAGGGGGTGCCTCCCCCTGGTGTGGCCAGAGGCGTGGTGTGTCCACCTTCCCACACCCCTGCAGAGCTGTAAGCCGGTCTCGGTCTCTGCTCCCTGCTTGGGGCGGGGTCACCACGGCAGACCAGTACTTCATGCTGCAGGATTCTGGTGCACTCGCCCGCCCTCAGTTCTTCCTGGCAGGCTGTTGTGGCCCCTCCTGCTTCCCCTGCAGAGCCCTGTCCCCGCCCTGTAGACTGCCTTGTGTGCCCTGGGTAGGCTCTGCTGCCCCCTGCTGGGCCAAAGATCAGCCTAGGTAAGTGGATGCTGATACACACGGCTGGGGCCCGCTGACTGGGGCTGCTTCCATTGACTGCTCTGTCTCTCGGCCTCTGCCTTCCCTCCTGATCTGATCTATTTTCCTACTTTCACATTGTGTGCTCATCTGGCATGCTAGTCACATTCTGCATCCCCTGTTTTTGTCACTTTCTTACCCTTCTGCTTTCTGTTTTTTCTCCTCTCTTCCCACCTGTCGCATCGTGCCTTTTCTCGCTGTGTCCCCACAGCTGCTAGTCCCCCGCAGCCCTGCCCTCTTCCTGCGCAGCTCTCCCCTTTCCCGCCTCTCTGCCCTCGTGGTCCAACCCTCCCCCCTCACGCCACTCCATGGTCACTGCAGTGCGAACGCGCAGTGGGCGATCACAGCGGGCGCATCGCAGGTGCGCCGAAGGCACCTGGAGCGCTCCCAGCACCACGGACCCTGGTCCTAGGACCATTACCTGCTACGACACCAGCACCCTCTACCGGACACCACACCGCCTGCTGCTGGGCATCACCGAATGACACCCAGGACCCCTTCTCCTGTAGACAATGCTGCTGCACCTTCACCTGCCACTGCACAACCGCCCCACCCACCGCAAGACCAATACATACCGGACCGACTCTCTCTGCTGTATCCTGCTCAACACATGCTCCCTCCACCAACACGCCATGGAGATCTGGGACCTACTCGACTCCGGCCACCGCAGCATCGCCTTCCTCATGAAAACCTGGATGAACTCCACCTCTGCCCCGGCCATCATTCACAAGGACTGCATCAACAAACCGGGTGGAAACATTGACAGCGGACACAAAAGCACCCTCCACCTCACCACCCAGTCAGATGACCACGCAACCAACATGGAGCACCTTCACTTACACGTTCAGACCAACCCAAACACCACTGTCCGTGGCACCCTCATCTACAGATCTCTCGGACCCCGTCCACCCTTCAGCGACTCTATTTTCTCCCTCCATTCAGATTGTGACCACAGGAGTGCCTCAAGGGTCTACTTTGAGCCCCCTTCTCCTTAAAATATATGTCACTCTCCTGATCCAGTTGGCAGAGGTGACTCTTCTACTTCTCTAGCCAAAACCTGTCTGATGGCCGTCTTCCTATGGCTTTCCTCTGCACAATTAAAGTGCAAGAGGATAATTTGGAGACCCTTCTTTTTGGGAGTTTCCCCCCTCAGTTCCCTACCTCCATGGGCCAACCCACCAAAAACCTACGGACATGGTTTGACGAGAAGCTACTCTTCTCTACTCAGATAAAGAATTTTGCTGGGCAGTGCTTCGGCACACTTAAGTCTCTTAGAAAATTTCTACCGCTTCTCCCTAGGTCAGCCAGGGAAAGGGTTACCCGTGCCATGATTCTATCACGCATTGAGTATGCCAATGCCCTGTACGTAGGCCTGCCGGGATACCTTTTGAACAGACTGAAGGTGGTCCAGAATGCAGCAGCTAGGACTCTTCTTAACATCCCTATAAGAACCACCGTAAGACAACATTTGCGGGATCTCCACTGGTTACCTGTGATACAAAAGAGTCAAGTTCAAAGCCCTTGCCCTGGCTCACTCAGCTCTGTATGGACATGGTCCGGCCTATCTGAGAAAGCGCTTCAGGTTCTATGTTCCAGCTAGACAGCTGCGTTCAGCGGCAAAGCTTCTTGCTCATGTCCTGCGTTTTTGCCCCAAGAGACTTGGAGGGAGCTCTCTTACTTTTATGGCAGCCTCTGCCTGGAATCTGCTTCCCTTGGACCTCCGCAGTATTCAGGACCCCAAGCTCTTCAGGAAAAGACTGAAGACATTTCTTTTCATCCAGCGGTCCTTTTCTGCTCTTCCCACTGGGTTTGCGCCGGGACACTCCTTGAATAGCTGTGCGCGTTATAAATTGCACTAACATAACATGACATAACATATTCTTGACTTCATCGCATCCCATGCTCTCACCTTCTCTGACTACATCCTCCTTGGTGACCTTAACGTTCATCAGGACAACCCCAATGACAAGAACACATTATTCCCTGCTGGAAAACCTTGCTGCCGTTGGACTCAGACAACGTGTTACCTCTCTAGCCAACTCAGCAGGACACACACTCAACTCCATCTTCTCCAGCAGCGATAACGTCTCCTTCAGCTACACCTCCAAACTGCCTTGGACCAACCACCGCTGCGTCCACTTCTCCTTCTCTACCCTCGCAGAAGCTGGAACAAGGTCACTGAAGAACAGCTCACCACCTCCCTCAGCAACACCCCACCTCAGACTTCTGCGGATGCTAATACCTCAGCTCACAACCTCCACCAATGGATCTCCAACTGTGCCAGGGCACTGGCTCCTATCAAGAAAGTGCCAGGCAAACAACACTCTAAAGTCAGTTGGTTCTCCCCTTGCCCTGCGTGAGTCCAGACGCTCCTGTAGATGGCTCGAAAAGAGATGGAGGAGAAGCAAGACCGTGGAAGACCGCTCAGCCTTCAAAACCGCTGTCACCGCACATCATCATCTCATCATAACAACAAAGAAAGAGGCCCTAAAAGAAAGGATCAACACCAACGCGCATAACAGCAAGGAACTTTTCACCATGGCCAAAGATTTCGCCAAATCTAACACTGGGGCAGAATTTGCCGTTTGCAAGTGTGTTGACTTCTGCCCAGAATAGTTTACTGTTTTTTGTTTTGCTTGTGTGCAGAAATTTTAACCAAATGTTCTCTTGTTGTTTGTTTTTTGGCTCACCAGATTGCCTTTTTATAGGTTTGCCTCAGTGCTACAATTTGGTTCATATTAGGATGGCTGGGCTTTGGGTCGGATTTTTGCAGCTCTCTAATTGCCTTGCTTTGCTCTCTCTTTTTTCTCCTTAAGGACTGTGGAGAACCAAGGTACCCCTTTGGTGGATGGGTTGAGGGGTTGCGCGTGATTGGATGGCCAGGTAGAAACTAGTGCCTCGGTGAGAGATTCCCAGTGAGCCCACTGCGCCTGTTCGATGTCGAATGTTTGGGAGGTGAAAGTGATAACATATTTCACTATCTTGGCAATCATCCTTCCATTCCAAGCTAGGTGTTTTAGGTTGTAGTCATAATATTGAACCGACAGATCATGAGGAGCTCTTTCAATGTAAACACAGAGTTCTACATGTTGGGGCAAGTGGTCGCTCTCGACTCTGGGAATTATGCAGTAACTCATGATCTTATCAAATAACTCTGAATCGACAAATGTATAATCCAGTAATAGTAGGTTTTGTTTGAGTTCCTCGTGAAGGCGGCTGGTTCATCTTGCGGAAGTCAGCCAGTGAATGAGCACAGACCAATTTGTTCCAAATGCAGTTTTACACATTAAGCCATAGAGATATATTTTTTAAAGAAGTGCAGTTACTGGTGGTAATGAGTTGATTGCTGGCGCATACTGTTGTTGATTGGCAGAGTGGGTGTTTGATTGTAGGAGATGCATGTTGAAATCACCAGACAGAATAATTTTATGTTGAGGGAACGTTTTTCTTAATTATTTTAAGACTGTTAATCAATGAAGCAATGTGGCTGGGTTTGTTCTTCTGGCCTGGATGAATGTAGATGTTGCAAATTAATAGGTTTGAATCACAGATTTTGTGATTTGATATTGAATCACATTGCAATGAGAGTTTAATGCATTGAACCCAAGCTAGGCTGAGATCTACGTGCTCTTGTTGCCTCCAAAGGTGGGTTGCTATGTATTTTGAGAGGCCTCCTGCAGCTCTACCCTCTTTTGATTCCAATTGATACTCCTTGAAACCTGTCATTGGTTTTGGATTCTTGATCCAGGTTTCTTCCAGTTGGAGGATGTCGAAGTTTTGGGGGAAAGCAATGAAATCTGTCTCCCTCACCTTGCTTCTAAGGCTGTTAACGTTCTAGGAGCACATTTTTAAAAAGGGGTTGGGGAATGATACTGCAGAATTAGAATTTAATCATGCGACTTCCATTAATGGGGTGAGGGCCTGATGGTTTTGCAGGGAGACTTGTCTCATATAGCTCGGCACTCCGGCGGCTGCCCTGCGGGTAATGCAGAAGTTTTCTAGATTGCTGGGATTGTTTCCTGCTGTTCCAATTACACCCCTGAGGGTCCCCACTGAGACTATGCCAGTCATTGCTGGGTGGTTCAGTTTTGGCTTTAGGGAACTGGGGCATCTTTCTACGTCAATTATTTTTAGATCAATGCCCCAGTTTAAGAAATGGCCCTTGTGTTGCCATACCTCCTAGGCTGTTTTTAAGTTGGACCAGGTGACCACTGTTGCTTCTGCCACTGCCAGTTCCAGGTTTTGTTTAAACTCAATACCTTCTATATCATGTGTGCTTATTTGGTTCAGGGATTTCTATTGTGTTGACTAATTTTAGAATAGCACTTCTATTCAGCATGTCCTGTCTTCCTCTGGACCTGTAGCAAGGGATCATTACTAATTTCAATGGGGTAACTCCCTCGTTAGCTTTTAAGGGGGTGAGTTGTCCCTGGGCTACGCTCGGACCTTGCCTAAATTTGTGCCTCAGAGTAGTACTGGGGATAGGTTTGAATGGTGATGGTGATTTCAGGAGAAGGGAGCGCCCCTTGGCTGTTCCCGCTCTCACCTCGTGTTTGTGCCTCTGGCCTTTGCTGAGGGCAGTCATGAATGCTCAAGCTTATAACTGGTGCTGTAACTGTTGATACCATCGGGGTGATGTGTTGGCTGGTCTTAGTTATGGGTGGGTTTTGTAATCATTGTTTGTGAGATATTGGCTGGGCCAAGCCGCAGCTCGGTTTTGTGCCCCATTCGGTTGTTTTGGAGGTTTTTGGTCGCTCTCGCTTGCAATCAGTGCTGACAGTGTTGGGTGCGTCAGGGCAGACATGGTAACTTCTTTGATTTCGCAGTTCTTTGAGAGATGATCATTTGTGGCCACACTCCGAAGTCAGGGTTCATAAGGAGGTTGATTGTTTGGGAAGGCAGTTGTATATAGGTGCTCTGCTAATGTAAGTGGTTGCTGCAGACAAAGTGCCATTGGGAATGCGCTTTTGGGCCAACCAGAATTTGTGGTTATGTTTCTGCCTAATTCGTTGGTCAACACTATTTTTCTTTGAACTATTGTATAAATCACATTCCCCGGCTGTTCAGTTCTTTCCACTATGGTAGAAATGTAATCTTGGGCTGTTTGAAGATGTTATTGTGTTGGCTGTCTTATTGGCCTATTGTTTCTTGCTTTTCAAATGTGTTTGCGTTCTCTTTTAGTTAAGGTCAGTCACTGCTGCATGGCAGAATCACCGGGGGAGGCAGAGGGTCTTCCACTTTCCAATTTGTTGGTTGTTGTTGCCGGTCGTGTATTTTCCTTAGACTGGTCGGGGTTGCCCTCATTGCCCCGGGTAGCCAGGGGACCGCTCTTAATTATTGAGGTCTTTTGGATAGAAGGTAAAACTGGGCTGTCCAGACTCACTGAGAGAGATATTTCAATAAGCTGTTTTGAGTCTCTAACTTCTGTAAACATTTCTGAGAGGGTATTTGGCATTTACGTTAAGTGGTCCAAAGTGGGGGAACATTGACAAGAATGGTAAGCTGTGGTGGGGTCTTTTTGCACTTACTTGATTAAGCTACTTAGTTACTGCAAGTTACTTTCAATGCCTGCGACGTGAGTGGCCAGGGCTTTCAGGAAATCAACTTGTATTTCAAATTTTTATTAGTGAAATGTAAGCACCAAGGAGATCACCTCCATTGAATTTATAAAAGGGGTCCATAAAGGGACTGAGGACAATGGTGAGGGGCGGGCTGATCTACGTTGTTTTTTGGTGAGAGAACCTTACTTGTTTGGTTTTCCTTGTTTTTAGAAATGTCCTCAGAAATATTGATGTTGGTGCTGGGGCCATTTTAGTATTGAGTCTTTATTGGGGAAAGCATAGCATTATAATTGTGCTGTGGTCCAAAGTTTACTGTTATGTTTGTATTGATAGGCTAATACATTATATCTGCATATTGTGTGTAGACGCAATCAGTAAATACAGATGTTGAGTTAGTTAGGTTGCCATCTGTGCCACCATTTTAGCTCTCGAAGATGCCATTTTCTATTATAATTGAAACTGTTACTTGCTCATTTACGAGAAAAGGTCCTTGGTAAGTTTTGTTTCTCCAATGCTGAAACTTGCTCATTAATACATGCCTTTTCTGTTACATAGAGGCCTTCTCCCACCTGTCTAGAAGGGAGGATAGGCCAGACGACCTTGGATAGTAGATAGCTTGTACCAGGCTGCGGAATCGAGACTATGTTCTGCGCCCCCAGTGTATTACGACAGCTACCAGTGCTCTTCCATAATAGGCAGGTCTTTGTGGGCTCCGCAACATAAATAATGTAACTTTATGCTTGTTAGAGTCAGGCCCTCATCAGCCATCATAGGAGGCTGGTCAGACTGGACTCCACTGCAGTGTATTTTGTGAATAAACTAGTTTGCTTGCATTCTCTACTGCGTCATTGACTTTTCATTCTCGGAAGGCAAGAGGAGGTCGAGAGTGACCCGGGTGACCCTAGAAGGTCACTTCCTTCAGTATGAGCCTTTGTCTTTGTCGTTTTTCTCCTCAAAAGGGCTGAGTAACAGGTCATGCCACACTGCTGAAGTCTACAATGATCTTTCTAGTGATGCGAAGTCATGGGCTCTGACTTGGGAATTAAAAAGAGCAAGAAGAGGGGAGTGAAGGACAGGCAGTCTACTCCCCAAAATAGTTGGTAAAGGTGGACTGTTGGGTGGGGCCCTGGTATATTGATCGAGGCTGTGGAATGAACTTGCCGGATTACTCTTACTTGTTTGTTGGATGTTTTTGTAGAATTACCTATTGAGGTTGGTGTTGAGATTAATTGGCAGGATCTGGATAAAGCCATACCTTGGTTCCTGGGGGATTCCAAAAAATATGTGATTTTTAGGCTCCTGGGTGTATTTTTGGCTATGGGTTGAGCCGGAGGAGGTGGTTTGGGTGTTTTAGGTGTATTGGTTGTTTCAGCTATAACAGAGCGATTCCCATTAGCTGCTTGTGCTGCTTGTGCTGGCTGCTTAGATTTGGTCTTTGGGGGCACATTTCTTTGCTGCTTTGAGTGTCTTTCGGACCCTGCCTGATCTAATGATGGCTCAATTGCTGTTTGGATTTCGGCACACTTGTCCACGCTAGGCAATCCGCACTCAGGCGCGGGTCAAGATTTAGCTGAGTGGCAGCGAGGCAGTTGTCAATGATGTTTTATCACCCGACGTGCCCAGGGGCCCTGTGTATCTCACCTATGCGCTGATACACCAGGGCCAGGCTTGCACCTGGTGCCCCTCACAAGGGTACAAAGAGCACGCCAGCGTCCGTGCTGCTTGTTGGAGTGGGGAGGGCGCTTGTCGTTTCCTGAGCTCTATCGGCAGATACTTTTTGTCGGTGCAGATATGTACTGCCCAGGCAGGGGGTGTTGGAGATTAGGGGCTGCAAGGAACTCGTCGGGGAACCCACAAGCCGCACCCAGACCTAGCTGGGCCGCTTTTGTGGGGGCCCAGGTTCACACTTGGTAGGTGGTAGCTACTACCGCTGTGCTCGTGCCTTTTCCCTTAGCTCCAAGCACCACCGATTTGTTTTCTTGTCCTGTTGTTCTGGTGTCTCTTGCCCTCCTCAATGAGGGCCAGCAGAACTCGGTGGATCCCCTCTGTTGATGCGGGGGTGGATGGACGAGGAACACGAGGCCAGTAGGGAGAAGTGGTAAAACGAAGGGAGTGCCGCTGGACTGGACCGGACTTGGGCTTGATAATTCCAGACCCCCCGCACCGCCGTTATTGTCGTGGCCTCCCCGCCTCTTCTGCACTCTCCCACACTCGCCGCAATGCCCCGGTCCCGGTCAGGTCTCCCCTGCGATTGTCCGGTGCAGGTAGTCAGGGGGGCTGTCGGAGGCCTGAAGGGTGCTGTTCCAATGTACCACGCCGCAGCTCCCTGGCCCTCAACCAATCCGTAACCAGCTCTGTGGCTCTGAGCTTGATTGCTCTCTCCTCACTAAAGATTCAGTCCTGCATGTTCCCACCACACACCATCCGTTCTCAACCTGGTGCCAGCGGCGTCTCTTCTAATGATACTGTTCAGCAGTTCTACTAATTGGATTTTTGTTGTTTTGGTGTCAAATAATTTATTAAATGTTACCCTAGTTTTCATAATTGGTGAGGGATTTTTCTTGTGTTTTCACTTTATTACTGTCTTCAAATGCTGCACAAATACTTTACACATTGCCTCTAAGTTAAGCCTGACTGCTTTGTGCCAAGCTACTAGAGGGTTGAGCAGAGGTTAATTTGGGTTTTGTTGTGTTTCGCCCTGACAAGAACTGTGGTTGCTAGTTTTGTAGGGTTTCACAACCCTCAACCAGTAACCCAATTTCTTACAGTGTGCATTTACTGACAGAGTGTAAAGACACCCTTGGTGGGTCTGAGCTCAACTAATACAAGTTAACATCACATGCACTTTACTGACTATTACACAGTATTATCCACTTTCATTCAGATATTTTGTGGGAGTTGAATGTAATTTCAAAACATGCAAACCGTGACTTGATACATAGACAGAGCTAGAGTATACAAGCATCAGTCCTAGGATACTTCTTGGAGCTTTGTTGTTGACATCACAGTAACTCCTAGGTTCGCTGAAGCACAAGTAATGAGGCCGGATGCAATTAATGCAAGGCAGTGTCTTTCCTGCTCATGGATCTCTCACTGAATTCTCTGTACTTACCTGTGCTATGTTATGTCATATTATATTATGCTATGATATGTTATGTTACGTTAGTTGCATGTATAGCTCTCTATGCTATTGAAAGGCTCGAGGTGTTAGATTTCACTGGAGAATGGAAAGGAATGGATCAAAGAGGGATTGAGGAAGGACACTTGTGAATAAAATGATCTTTCCCAAAATTTTGTTGTAGCTTATGGCTGACCATAGGAGTTTAATAGACAAAGAGGAATTCAGGGCCAAGCGTAAAAGAAGGTGAACTGGAAGGTAGGAGGTATAAATAAAAAGGTTGGAAAACAAATTGAGGAATAGGTGCATGACAGTCAGCAAGGAAAAATACATTGTTAGAGAGGTGGCAGGGCGGCCAGAGAGAGCGAGATACCCGTGTCTCACACATATAGTATACATGAGTGTGAGAATCTTTATTGTAGGTTCATTAAAGCCTTAACAAAACAGCGATAAAGGTTCATGCAACATCATTAATTTACACAATATTAAAGATAATTAAAATGTGATGCATCAGTTAATATATACTTACAAAGCACTACTAAAAAAGGAATCTATAATAATCCTTATTATCTAAACTGGGGTTTCACCAAGACTAAATGACCTTTCTACCTTCTGATTAGGGCTGGGTGGAATTGGCGTAAGGCCTCTACGCGGAATTATGGATAAAATGTGTGGAAAATGAGCACACGTCCTGAGGGTCCGTGTGCCCAGGACAGGAGTTCCTTGTGTCCATGCAGGCTCCCCGATCTCCCCGGCCTGGCTGGGTTGAGAAGCAAGGACCGGCCCCGGGGCCTGGGTTTCGGTCAGGGCCTGGGGTGTGGGAGCACCCGTCCTGTGGCCTGCCAAGTGTCCATCTGCCTGGGACAAGTGTCCCTGGTGCAGAGCCCCGGAGCCCTGCAAGGGCAGGCGGGAGCCCTACCGCTATGGCTCAGCTCGGGGCGGGCAGATGGGCGTCCTTTCGGTCCCGGCCATCTGGCCGCACCTTTCCCCTCGGCCATCTGGTCGCACGCAATGCTTTCCAATGGGACGACCAAATGGCCGGGCCACCCTGGAAGTCCCAATGAGGGCTCATTTGCCTTCTGGATCCCAACCAGGGCTCCAGGAGGTCAGGCACGTTCGCACCCACGGTCCCCTGAGTCTCGCGGTGCGCACAGGTTCCCAGAAAGAGGTGCAGCCTTCCTCTGGATCAGTAGGGGCAGGGTATGCCGGACCACCCCTCCCGGGCTGGTGGTTCTTTGCCGGGGACCAGATGTGCTATGCCCGGACAGCACCTCACCTCCATCCGGAGGGCTCCCTCCTCCGGCCCATGGCATGGCAAAGTGCCCGGGACGATTTCCAAGGGTCCCGGGCAGTCCTACCCCGGGCGTCTGGGCCCGAGAGCTCCGGTTGTCCTCCCCCGTGCCTGAGGCCCAGCCGGGATCCCCGAGCCCCTCAGGATGCGGAGCCCCCGAGCCCTGCGAGGGCAGGCGGGAGCCCTACCGCGAAGGCTCAGGATGGGCAAATGGGAGTCCTTTCGGTCTCGGCCATCTGGTCACACCTTTCCCCTCGGCCATCTGGTCGCAAGCAATGCTTTCCAATGGGGTGACCAGATGGCCAGGCTGCCCTGGAAGTCCAGATGAGGGCTCATTTGCCTCCCGTATCACAGCCAGGGCTCCAGGAGGTCGGGCGCATCCGGGCCCAGGGTCCCCTAAGTCTCGCGGAGTGCACGGGTTCCCAGAAAGAGGGGTAGCTTTCCTCTGGATTAGTAGGGGCAGGGTACTCCGGAACACCTCTTGGCCTAATGGTCCTCAGCCAGCAGCTGGGAGGGCCAGAGGGCCGCCCCAGCCCGGAGTCCGTCCTCAGGCCTGCCGCGTGGCAGGTTGCTGCAGATAGGATCCTATGGGCAGGGGGAGCCTCCCCCTGCTTGGCTGGGTTCAGGGGCTCCCAGGGTCCTCGGGGAGGGTGGCCTCCCCACCCCGGGCTCTGTCCTCAGGCCTGCTGCATGACAGGGTGCCCGGGATTGTGTCCGGCGAGCCTGGGGAGGCGTCCCCTGCAACTCTGGGCCTGGGAGCCCCAGCTGGGGCCAGGGGCCCCACCGGGCCTGGATCAGGTGCACCGGTCCGGGGCCCCATCCCCGGCCTGCCGCTCTGCCAAAGGCCTGGAACGGGGTTCCGTTGTGCCCGGGGAGCCTCCCCTTGCTTGGCTGGGTTCAGGAGCTCCAACCGGGGCCCCTGAGGGCCCTGGGGAGGGCAGCCTCCCCACCCCAGGCTCCGTCCTCAGTCCTGCTGCATGGCAGGGTGCCCGGGACGGTCTCCATGGGTCCCGCGCAGTCCTACCCCAGGCATCCGGGCCCGAGAGCTCTGGTGGTCCTCCCTGTGCCTGAGGCCCAGCCGGGGTCCCCGAGCCCCCCGGGACGCGGAGCCCCCGATCCCTGTGTGGAAGTCCCGATGAGGGCTCATTTGCCTCCCGTATCCCAGCCAGGGCTCCAGGAGGTCGGGCACATCCGGGCCTAGGGTCCCCTGAGTCTCGCGGTGCGCACGGGTTCCCAGAAAGAGGGGTAGCTTTCCTCCGGATTAGTAGGGGCAGGGTACTCCGGAACACCTCTCGGCCTAATGGTCCTCAGCCGGCAGCTGGGTGGGCCAGGATGCCGCCCCAGCCAGGGGTCCGTCCCCAGGCCTGCAGCGTGGTGGGTTGCTGCAGATAGGGTCCTGTGGGCACGGGGAGCCTCCCCCTGCTTGGCTGGGTTAAGGGGCTCCCAGGGTCCCCGGGGAGGGTGGCCTCCCCACCCCGGGCGCTGCCCTCAGTCCTGCTGCATGACAGGGTGCCCGGGATGGTGTCCGGCGGGCCCGGAGAGGCTTCCCCTGGGCTCCCGTCCCTGTTCCACCGGGGTGCGGGGATGGGGGCCACCATCCCTCGCGGGTCGCCAGGGTGACCAGATGGCCTGGGCCGGCCACGCCTCCCCTTCCCGCTGCTTCTGCCGTGCAAGTCATGCAAGGAGGCGAGGAGCAGCCCTGGGGAAGGACCCTCCCAAGCGGCTGTCTTGGAGCGCCTGGCCACCTTCGCAGTTGCCGGACTGCAAGGGCGACTGGGCTCGACACCCTCCCAGGCCACCTGGGGGCTGGGTTGTCCCGGGCCATCTGTTCGCCTGGCAGGGCGACCAGATGGCCCTGCGGGCCAGGTGACAAGATGGCCCTGGGGGCCAGGCGACCAGATGGCCCTGCGGGCCAGGCGACCAGATGGTCCTGCGGGCCGGGTGACGAGATGGCCCTTCGGGCCAGGTGACCAGATGGCCCTGCGGGCCGGGTGACCAGATGGCCCTGCGGGCTGGGTGACCAGATGGCCAGGCTAACTCCAACTTTTGTCCTTCCCCAGAGTTCTGTAAGCCCCGTGGGGGCTTAATAGTTGAGAAAAATGGGCTCCCCGGGCAGGCCGTTGGGGAGAAGCCGTGGCCTGGGCTTAACCCTCCTTGGTTCCAGCCGAGGGTCCGGGTGCAGGGGATCCACCGGGGGCTTGGGGAGTCACTCCCCGGCCTGGCTAGGGTTCGGAAGCTGGGCCCGGGCCTGGTGCTGGAGCTCCGTCCGGCGAACCCTGGGGTGCGAGAGCCCCCGTCCTGCAAGCCAGCCAAGGGTCTGGGCGTTCATCGGGGCCAAGGGACGCTCTCCCCGGCCTGGCTAGGGTTCAGAAGCCGGGACCGTGCCCGGGGCTTGAGCTCTGTCCGGCAGGCCATGGGGTGCTGGAGCACCCCTCCCGTCCTGCAAGCCAGACGAGGGTCCGGGCGCTGGAGACTGGGGTCCGACGGGGGTCCACCGGGGCCCGGGGAGGCTCTCCCCAGCCTGGCTAGGGTTCAGAAGCTGTGACCCGGGCCTGGGGCTTTTGCTCCGTCCCAGTGTCCCAGGGTGGAGGAGCCCCCCATCCTGCAAGCCAGCCGAGGGTCCGAGCGCTGGGGATGGGGGTCCACCGGGGCCCGGGGAGGCTCTCCCCAGCCTGGCTAGGGTTCAGAAGCTGGGCCTGGGCCCAGGGCTCGAGCTCCGTCCAGCGGGCCCCGGGGTGCGGGAGCCCCCGCCCTGAAAGCCAGCCGAGTGTCCGGGTAATGGGGAAGGGGGTCCACCGGAGCCAGGGGAGGCTCTCCCCGGCCTGGCTAGGGTTCGGACGCTGGGCCCGGGGTTCGAGCTCCGTCCAGCGGGCCACGGGGTGTGGGAGCCCCCCGTCCTGCAAGCCAGACGAGGGTCCTGGTGCTGGGGACGGATTCCACCGGGGCCTGGGGATGCTCTCCCCGGCCTGGCTGCTTTCAGAAGCAGGGACCGGGCCAGGGAGCGGGGTGGCTGGCTAGTTTTCTGCCCACCCCTACTTCTGATGCTGGATTCTGTCGAACAAAGGATAATGTTTCCTTAAATCTATTTGTTTTAACTGTATCAGGAAATAAATCTAAAAAAACCTAGTGGCACTAGATATAAACTTCACTTTTTTTACTAGGCAATAATGAGCCCCCTGGGCTACAGTACATATTCCATGGCTACAGAACAAAAACAAAAGATTACAGCAATTTAACTCATTCTCTACGTAAGGCTGGACAAATACGTAAAACATGGAAAATAAGTCCCCTAGGTACACCACACAAACAACAATAGAGACGATCAAGTGTTGCCACCATAAATCATCTATGGGTAGGAAAAACAAAAGGTTTATAAATCTTCCTCAAACCTGAGTTTTAAAGCTGTTAAATAAAATTGTGGTCCTATAAATTAGGCCTTGGGGGAATTTAAATGATGCTAGTGTGTTTTATGTAATTTCAAACATTTTGTGTTATGCTTGTAACATAGAATTTCCGAAATCACTCCTTTATGGCACTTCACGTTATTAGGCACACGTCGCAGTAAAAAGGTTCTGCATTCACTGTAAAAATGTACTTTATTGTGCAGAAACAACAGAATGTGAGTGTCTGTGGTGCTTTTGTTTTTGCAATAATTTGTAATATGAAAGGCCTCCGGGCTTCAAAAATTGACACCAATATGCATGTCAAACTAAAATATAGTATAAAATGGCAGATTTGCATATTTTGCAATTAGTATGAGTATTTTGTTTTATAATTGAGCTGAAATTTTGCTTAATTGTGCAAAAACAAATTACTCAAATTTTCCACACTCCTACTATAAATTCCTGATAAAGCTTTCACCCTTTTCAGCTTCATAAACATCTAAACATCTTACTCAAAGGAAAGCTTTCGAATTATTTCTTTGACAGTTATACCCAAATACAAGAAGAACTTCCCAACCTTGTTGTAATTAAATGGCGTTATATTCGAAATCAGTAGTTCCAAATGTGCTGTTTCAAAGCTTTGACTTTCAGAAACCTGGTGGGGGTGGGGGGGGGGGGTAGGGGTTGAATGCTAAACTGTTTTGTGTGGCCACACCATTGTAGGTGCTTTAAAGCAATGAACTCTCTCAAAAAGTCCAAGATTTGAAATCTCGGGAATCAATCAATCAATAAGGGAATTGTAAGCGCGCTAATCACCCGTGAGGGTCTCAAGGCGCTGAGGGAGGGGGCGGGGTCCGCAGATCTGTTTAGCCGAAGAGCCAGGTCTTGAGTGTCTTCCTGAAGGTGTTCAGGGAGAGGGCGCGTCTTATGTCTGTGGGTAGCTCGTTCCAGGTCTTGGCTGCAATGTGAGAAAAGGATCTTCCGCCTGCTCTGTGGATGTGCGGGGTTTCGGCCAGTGCGAGGTTGGAAGATCGGCGGTTTCTTTTGGGTACGTGAAAGTCGTTGAGGTATTTGGGTCCGTTGTTGTGTAGGCATTTGTAGGCGTGATTGAGGATTTTGAAAGTGACTCTTTTCTCCAAGGAGAGCCAGTGGAGACTTAGTAGGTGTTGGCTGATGTGTTCGTGTCGGGGGATGCCGAAGACGAGTTTAGTGGCGATGTTCTGTATTGACTGGAGTTTGCGGAGTAGGGACTTGTTGATGCCAGCGTAGGGTGTGTTTCCTTAGTCCAGTCTGCTGGTGATTAGTGCATGGGTGACTGTCTTCCTTGACTCAGGGGGATCCACTTGAAGGTCTTGCGGAGGATGCGGAGGGTGTTGAAGCAGCTGGAGGTGACGGCGTTGACCTGTTGGTTCATGGTAAGTTATGAGTAGTTACGATGCAGAGGTTCTTGGCGTGGTCTGAGGGGGGTAGGTGGGCTCCCGAGGGTGGTCAGCCACCATGTGCTGATCCATGCAGAAGGGGTGGTACCGAGGACAAGGTTTTCTGTCTTCTCGAAGTTGAGATTTAGGCAGCTGTTGGTCATCCAGACTGCGACGTCTTGCATTCCTTTCTGGAAGTTGAGTTTGGCAGTGGTGGGGTCTTTGGTGAAACACCCGAATGTCACAATTCAGTCAGTGTCCAAGCGGCTTGTGGCCACATTCTGACGGACAATTCCTAAAAAAGGATTGGTGTTTGGAATAAACTGACTCAAATTATAATGCAATTTAAGAGTGGCCCACTGCCCTTAACACAATGGGTAGATTGAATTGAAATATCTGGCAAAATGCAACTGTTCGCACAATTTAGGGTTTGATTCACAAAGATAAGCTTACACTTTTGATCAAGATTACGATTGTTTCCTATTCACAAAGGTTTTTTACTTGTAGTATCCTTACGACTTTGGAGTCTACACACAACACAAAAAATAGGACTGTCTTATCTTTTCATGTGCGGAGATTCCAGAGTCCTAAAGATATTACGAGTAGCATACCTTTATGAATAGCAAACATCGTTAAACTTCCTCACAAGGGTACGTTTACCTTTGTAAATCAGGCCTATTGTGACTACATTAAATGTACCTAATCAGATCATCCCACCTCTGGTTTTCTTCTCTAAGGGGCGGACTGCATGATAGGAATATGCCAAGAAACACCCACATAATCTATAAATTAATTGCTGGAATCAGCAACCTCGTTAGGGTCTGTTAGACCTGTCAGCCCTAAGGTGGTCTTACCCCGCATTTTTTTCCCTTTCTGCCTCAGTTTTGACCGCCATTTCTTTTGTTGGACATAGGACTCTGGGCGCCTTACTTCTGCTGAACAGTGCTGAGGTGCAGGTGCTCTCTCCTAACAATATGGTTGCCTTAGGCCCCTGCTACTGCGGAGTGGCCACTGTTCTATCTGCGCGCTAGTAGTTGGGATCAGGTGGGGACATAATGCTACTGTAACCCTGAGCGTCCCTCCTCTTGTCACCAGAGAAGCCACCACAGAGTCCCCAGAGCGTTCTAGAATCTTCCCACCCCCCAGGCTGGCACCAGAACTTGCCGCCTTTTTGTAGGGTCACCTGACCTAGGGGTATAAAGATAAAGGAGGGAAACCTGACAGTCAGTTGGTGCACTACTGGACCTGGGGACCCTCCGCCGGAGTATAGGCTGCTGAGCCAGGGGGAAGCTACACTACTGAGTCTGTCTGAGCTTAGGCCCTGCTGTCCCCAAGATAGCGGAGTGATCCTGCCAGCCTGCTGACCTTGCCCAGTGTGAGGGGAAGCCGGGGTGCCAACTCCAGTGTGCCTGCCCGAGACTACCATCCTTCTTCCCACTACTACCAACTCCTGCAACTAATTCCTGCCAATATTCCCTGCCATCTACTGCCAGTGCCAAGACTGGGAAGTGCTGGGAACCACAAGGTAAAAGTGATGCCTCACCCAAGCGTTCTAATGCTGGAAACTACCACCTCTGCTAGCGCTGTGCCAAGTAAGCGCAGTCCCACAAGAATCTACTGCTGTCTGCTAGCGCTGTGTTGGCGAGCTAAGGTGTGCCCTGGCCCTGCTGAGGCAGTAATTGCGACCGGAGCGCACCTCGAGTGCTGAAGCTGTGCCCTCCAGCGCTGAGGCCACGAAGCGCTATATGCCAAAATCACCGCCGCAGCCCTGCGTGATAAGAAGGAGCGCTGATTTGCCCCGAACTTACCGCCGCCACCGCCCGGGGCCTGTATTGGGCCGGGATCCTTGCTGAGGAGGAGGATGGCTGCATGACCCTGAATCCCGCTGAGGCCACCGGAGTGAAGGGAGGGCCACCGCGGTGTCTGTAAAGGCCGCGCTAGGCCCAAAGAGCTCAAGAGGAGCATTGCCAGGCGACCGGGGCGCCGGCCACGTCTTTGGCCGTGTCCCGATTGGCTCCCTGCCCCGAGTCGAACAGTGAGCTCTTAGCCGCCTAGGAATCAGTGGAAAGGAGACCCTGGAATCCACCGACTAACTATCCGAAGGCGGAGGAGCAACCCTCCCTCCCCCCAGCCGAAGCCCTGAGTGGGAGAGCAGCGGGCTGACTGGGGGTAGGGTCGTCCCGCGCCTGCTAGAACCGGCGCTGAAGCAGCGGCTGAAATCCCTCCCTCGGGACTAAGGCGGTGATTGAGGAAGGTCTGGGGCCTGCGCACGCGGAGGCCCCGTCCACTGACCGAGGGGAGGCCCCAGGTGGATCCTTGGGCCTGACCACTTGTCATCTGACTCTCAGACACGCTTAGGAACTGTCTGGGAGCTGCCTCCTGCCACCGGACCCTCTTTGAACAAGGAGTGAACTTCTGCCTGGGGAGTGCTAGCTATTGGGAATGTAAGCCTGCAATAGAACTGCTACCTGCATGACCTACTGGACTAGGCCTGGTTCTCATGTTCAATATATGCTGCAGGGGACAGGCTGCTTATAGTGATTCCACACATGCATAAAAAATGCTACCGGTCTTGAATCCGCGCACAAGAAATGTTGCCCTTGTTGAATATGCACATAAGAGAGGTTGCCTTTATTGAATGTGTACCTAAGAAATGTTGCTCATGTTGTTCGCTTACCTGCCTCAGAGTTGTACCTCGTGCTACATATTTGAATGAGCTGTATTACATGCACTGCATAGGACATGTTACCTGTATTGCCTTGAGGTTACCAGAAACCCTCTAACCTGTTTACTGGAGAATCCTATGTTATCAGCTCTAACAAGAAATAGGTAAAGATACTTGTTTTTTTGTCAATGCACTTGAAGTGGTGTCTTTTTGGTGTGTGTGCTTTACTGGGTCAGTGTGAGTGTGTGCTGCACAACTACTTCACACATAGATTCCGGAGTGCCTTCCGGCCTCGAAATTCCTTATTAAAATCATACTACAGTTAAATTATTTGGCTGAAAGTTCATGAAGAATATCCCTTACGCTCACCTGGGTTAGCTATTTCCCAGTATTGCTGGAGTGAAAATGTTATCCTCAATACCTGTTTTCTGCCAGTATTCAGGACCTCAATGTCAGAGATCTGTGTGTAATTCGAAAGTGAATTAATGGACTTTGCTATTATGTTTAATCTACTGCGTACACATGTTGTTAAACCACCCGATAACCTCCCTTTGTCATGAAGCCATCTTCAGGAAGCATCCACATTCAGTACCATGGCAGAACAACTTGTCCTTAGATCAGATTTCCTGTAAACGGATGACATCAAATTTGGTTAAATATGGCTCTACTTTTGTGGATTTCAAGATCCACTTTAAACCTGCTGCATTCCAAGAAATTAGAGAATAACCCTTTCATTCATTGTGCAAATAGTTTTGAGGTGTTCTGCTTGAGTTGTGAACAAATTCTTTCTGTGCAGTGAGAAAGCTAGGAGTAAAAAATTGTCTAAGCAAAGGCCATCTATAACCAATCTTCATGGACTGGAGAGGGGGCTCTTGAATTCTGGTTCACTGTAATACATTGTATATATTACCCCATAGGGGTTTAGATTATAATTGTCTCATTATTATCCCACTCTGTGTCTTCTTCTCTATTAGGATTACACAGTAAAGGTATTCTCAGGATTGGTTCCATTCTTTGGAGAGGGTTCATCCTATGAGCATGTGATCGCAATACATCAGGGTACCTCAATTACTTCGACTGAGAGAGGCATATCCCCAGTTTACAAACTGAGTTTCTTGTGCTCAGTCTAAGTCAGTGATCTCATTCGTACTACAGGTAACCTGTGCAGCCTCCCCATCATGTGTGCCTTTGATGAATGGGAGTTTCCGTTTCAACACAAACTCAACTGCAATTTTATTTATTCAAACAAAAAGAGGGTGAGAGCACACTGCCCACACCACAGCACTCAGTTCACTTCAATGCATCATAGTAAATGTAGTGCATGATACCACTTACTTCAGTGCCATCCTTTAGCTTTTCACCCTTGTTGGTGGAGCCAATGCTGTGTATCTCTAGACACGTGTTTGAGTATAGTTGTCCTTCTTCAGTAGACAGCAACACATTGTTTTGGGGGTTCTGGAAATGCTGCCCAAAGTAGGCTTAGATCTCTGTACTACTCACTGGGCACATGTGCATCAGCCAGAGCTCATCAGCCCATTAGCTCAAGAGAGGCTTTTCAAACAAAAAGAGGGTGGGAGCATGCTGCCTCACACCCCAGCACTCAGTTCACCCCAGTGCATCATGGTAAATTCAGTGCATTATAACACTTACTTCAGTGAAAGTCTAGCTTTTCACCCCGGTTGGTGCAGCCAGTGCTGTGTATCTCTAGACACGTGTTTCAGGATAGTTGTCCTTCTTCAGTGGAGAGTAGCACATTCTTTTGGGGGTTCTGGAAATGCTGCCCGAAGTAGTCTCAGCTCTCTGTACCACTCACTGTACTCCCACCCTCCTTCTGTTTGCAATTATGTTTGTGCTTGTTATTCTGGAAAGACCTTTTGATAGCTGCAAGCTTTCTAAATATGGTACTTCTAATTAAGATATCATGTTTACCTTCAAATACGTAATTTGGTGTTAAGAACAGTATGTTGTTTATAGTGGCAGACTGACTGACATGTAACAAAACTGCCTGCCAGTCACAACAATAACCACAAAATATAAGTATTTCTCTACCCAGACCTGAAGGTAGAGCAAAAGTCCATAAATCTTTGCCGGCAATACCTAGCATATGCCCTATTGTGTCAGATCTTGCACCTTTCATAAAACCAGCCCTTTATAAATGCTAATTTCCCTACTTGTCAGTCTGCCTCTGGGCCAAAGGGACTGCAGGCTCAATTATTTTACATTCTTACAGATGTGTCCTGTTTGTGCAGTTTGTGACCAACCCTCTTCCAAAACAAAAGCATCAGATTTACAGAGGCCTTGCTGGGAATGTAGCCCTGCAGATAAACCTGCTCCTTCGTGGTAAAAACCTGTGAAGGGGTCCCTATCTCCCCAGCTGAGTGGAATCCACTGTTCACTGTATCCAGTCAGCATTCGTAATTCTCCTTGAAATCTGCTACAAATGAATATATAGATCAAGGTATGTAGAATTAGTTTCATAATAGCGTAAACACCAGTTTCTTCGGGCTTTCATTATGCAGGAAAACAATGCGCGCTAATGAATGGCAATATTGCCTAGTACAATAGAGAAGTGGGCCGACTATTTCCCATAGACACCTTGTGTAGCCTGAAGGTTACAACATCCATTTCTAGCTTTGCCAATGCATTCTTTAATCCTCCCGGGTTACTATTTTTGGGTAATATTAAACACCTACACTTTTTTTACTTCTATCTCACATACACTCAAATTCAACCCAGGTGACCTAAAGCCGTGCTCGTCAAGGTGTACGTTTCAAATACCATAAGTACAAAGATGTTGTGTATGTAGCGTTACCTTTGAGATGGTTCTAGGTGTAATAGGAGAAACAAAAAAACGTATAAGCAGGCCATGTATCAAGCAAGTAGTGGAGCCCAACCTATCTGGTTTAAATGTGCTGACACATGTAAACACCGTCATGCACACAATACTGTTTGCATGCATTAGAATATTAAAACCAGACCTATTGGCATGGTCAGTGCTTGTTTAAAGTGCTTGCTACACACACATATGGTGTTTATGATATTTTATATTCCTTTTGCTGCTTATGTACAAGTTCCTTATTTCACGTTATTTCTAATTGTTTCACAGTGCTCGGCTGTCTGCATCTGTTTGTTTCACCTGCTGACAATTGCTTCAAAGAAGACATTTACTAATTCCCTGAGCATGAATACGTCATCAGCCAGCTCTATTATGCTGTGAGTTGTGTAGCCGTCACAAGACATGCCTGGAAGAAAGTATTTTCTGAACAAACTGCACGTTGTTTCCACCAGTGTCAGTGGGGCACCAGTGACAGTGAAAATATCAGATGATGAATTAGCATGTGAAGATGTAGCGCCGTTGCCGAGCAACGAACCATGGCACTTACTTACTTACCTCTCTTTCCTTTCCAGCTGCAAAGTAGTTCTACAGGCCTACCCCGCAGCACCTTCTCCTTCTATATTGCATGGTATATTGTTCCATCAGTAGCGCAAATACCGTGACATCAAACCTAAAACAGGCATTGGCATAGCCAATAGGTCTCGCCTTTGGGACCTTATAAGTGTTTAGCTATGCAACAGTTGCATAACTAAATACTTATAAGGTCCCAAAAGCGAGACCTATTGGCTATGCAAAGCGGCCGTGTGGCCGCGAAAGTGAAAGTGATCGCGATCAAACATCAAAGCGGCCCTGCGGCCGCAAAAGTGAAAGTAATCGCGGTCAAGCGCGACGCGCGCGCCTGCGCACATGCACTGTAGCTCTAGGCTGGCCTGGTAGCACTTTTTGGAGCCCTAACAAAATGTCTCGCCAGTCCAGCGCATGCGCTTGGTCAGGCGAGACCTAAAGAGGGAAGAAACAGATTGGAGGTGGAGTTAGGGAACTGTGAGTGGGGGTCTTCTTTAAAACAAGATGGTGCACCAGTGCATGGCGAGACAGCAAAAGGAGTCCAGATAAGGAGGGAAGAGCCACAGTGAATGAACTTTGTTTTACCTGGAATGTGCAAAATTCCATCAAATTAGCATTTGTGAAATGTCCCATTTCTTTTTCAACGCCAGACTGGTTGAGGGCAAAACATGCTTTCTGGTAGGCTTGTTGGAGCAGAAAAGGACTCGCATGAGACATTTTCTCCTCGAGACGGTCTCCTTGCTGAATCTTGCCAGTATCTTGCATGGCTTTTAATCACTAGGTATGCCCTCACATTTGATTTTCATCGAAGATACAACAAAACTTCATTCATGAATGTTTGTACATTTTCTAAAAACGGTCAAAATTTTGAGACATTTCACGAAAAAATGACCAATTTTACACACCACTAATTTGAAACAGCACTTCAGAAAAAAACACTTGAAATTAAGGTTTTGACTCTCACTTCCGACTGATGGAAGGATGTCGGGCCTCGTTTCATACCTTATCCAACCAGACTCTTAACTACCCTTTTTCCTTTTGGAAGATGTATTCTTTGCCCGCACCTGTAGCCCTCTACCGGATTGCAATCAGTTGCACTGTACAGAATGTCTCATTAAATATGTAAATGAAATTGTATACTTCCCTGTACTTCAGAAGGGAGATGAAAGGGTGTCTCCCCATGTGCTACTTTTGCCTTAGTAAAGAGGTTAGGGAGATGAAAGGGTGTCTGCCCATGTGCTACTTTTGCCTTAGTAAAGAGGTTAGGGAGATGAAAGGGTGTCTGCCCATGTGCTACTTTTGCCTTAGTAAAGAGGTTAGGGAGATGAAAGGGTGTCTGCACATGTGCTACTTTTGCCTTAGTAAAGAGGTTAGGGAGATGAAAGGGTGTCTGCACGTGTGCTACTTTTGCCTTAGTAAAGAGGTTAGGGAGATGAAAGGGTGTCTGCCCCTGTGCTACTTTTGCCTTAGTAAAGAGGTTAGGGAGATGAAAGGGTGTCTGCACGTGTGCTACTTTTGCCTTAGTAAAGAGGTTAGGGAGATGAAAGGGTGTCTGCCCATGTGCTACTTTTGCCTTAGTAAAGAGGTTAGGGAGATGAAAGGGTGTCTGCCCATGTGCTACTTTTGCCTTAGTAAAGAGGCTAGGTAGATGAAAGGGTGTCTGCCCATGTGCTACTTTTGCCTTAGTAAAGAGGTTAGGGAGATGAAAGGGTGTCTGCACATGTGCTACTTTTGCCTTAGTAAAGAGGTTAGGGAGATGAAAGGGTGTCTGCACGTGTGCTACTTTTGCCTTAGTAAAGAGGTTAGGGAGATGAAAGGGTGTCTGCCCCTGTGCTACTTTTGCCTTAGTAAAGAGGTTAGGGAGATGAAAGGGTGTCTGCCCATGTGCTACTTTTGCCTTAGTAAAGAGGTTAGGGAGATGAAAGGGTGTCTGCCCCTGTGCTACTTTTGCCTTAGTAAAGAGGTTAGGGAGATGAAAGGGTGTCTGCACATGTGCTACTTTTGCCTTAGTAAAGAGGTTAGGGAGATGAAAGGGTGTCTGCCCCTGTGCTACTTTTGCCTTAGTAAAGAGGCTAGGGAGATGAAAAGGTGTCTGCCCATGTGCTACTTTTGCCTTAGTAAAGAGGTTAGGGAGATGAAAGGGTGTCTGCCCATGTGCTACTTTTGCCTTAGTAAACAGGTTAGGGAGATGAAAGGGTGTCTGCCCATGTGCTACTTTTGCCTTAGTAAAGAGGTTAGGGAGATGAAAGGTTGTCTGCACATGTGCTACTTTTGCCTTAGTAAAGAGGTTAGGGAGATGAAAGGGTGTCTGCCCATGTGCTACTTTTGCCTTAGTAAAGAGGTTAGGGAGATGAAAGGGTGTCTGCCCCTGTGCTACTTTTGCCTTAGTAAAGAGGTTGCCTTTAGGGTACTCGAGGGAACTTGGGTTTCTCTATTATGTCTTTTATGTTTTCTTGCCTTAGGTGGGTGTCATATTGCTGACTGATATGAGCAGGGAAAATGATTGATGGTGGCCACCCCCCCAATAGAGCAGGGCGACTACCAACATGACCTGGCAGCTCGTTGGTGGATGAGCTGCAGGTCAGCGGTCTATGCTGGTGGCGCCAGCGGAGGTTCAGCAGGTGTAACCCTGGTCTTTCTGCTACCCACAAGTCTGCATAGAGTGGAGGAATGAAGAGCTTGGCAGGAAGGGAGCTCCACTTTTTTCCCGTGCTGATCCTGCTCTGCCAAACTCTGAATGAGGCCCAGGCTGTTCTTAAGCATTATCCCATTAATTGTGAAACATCAAAGCTCCCTTCTAGCATTGTGACAAGATAACTTTGAAGTTCAATTGGAACTACTATGTAAATATAGGCTCTCGATAGTGGTGCCATTGAGATTCAATGATAGTGTGTGCTGAATTGAACAAGTGCCCTCAGGACTGCGAGCGCTTTGCAGAGGGAAAATTCCCCAATTTGCTCCACGTGTGAACCTTCATGATAAAGCTTTGCCCTGGCAACAGTACTCTGAGACGACCACTAGAGGTTCTTCCCCTTAGAGATCCTTCTCCCTTCAGACACAAGTCTGTATCTTTAGAGTATTTAGTATCAGGATATGTGCAGCACACTATGCAACCAGGGTCATCTATCTGCTGGTGGAGGCCTGCAAAATTTGGAACAAACTGATGAAGTCCTCAGCATTAGGAATACATTTATGATGATTTGTCAGAAAGCTCTCAGTATTTCAGGGAGATCAACCAGAAATACCCAAAACAGAAGGCCAAGCTCTCAGATCCTTCAGAGTTCTTTATAGACAACCTAATGCTTGAACTCGTCTCTAACCCTATCAACCCATGCCTGATGCCATCAACCTTATAAACAACTTCAAAACATTTTGGGAAAACTATGCAAATATTCACACCCCAAATAAAACACACACGTTGCAATCCAAGGCCTTCAGAGCCTGGTACTCTAAAGACCTTGCTGACAATAAATGATCCTATGACCACATGATACTCAAGTCCCTCACTGCAACATGCATACAGCTCATCACATCAGCTAATGCAAAGTACTAAACCAACCCCATCAATGATACCATCAACAGAAGCAAAACGTTTTTTCAAGACAATCAAGAACTGCATCAATACTCTGCCAGACCCACCTATTCCTGACTCTATAGAAAAGTGCAGTGCAATCAACCTCTTCTTCAATGTACCAATAAGGTCAGACAGCACATTGACAACACCTAGCCCCCTTCACCTCTTACACCCAACCCTTCTAGTAGAATCCAGCAACACTCATCCATCAAAGCCCAGTATCTTGCATATCATGCTGCCATACTCAACTCCCTCAAAGCCACTTCTTATGAAGATCATGAAAGATGATTACTCCCATCCTTCATCAAAGCTCTCTCTCTGGTGACACTCTCTCACACCATCTCACCATTGTCAATGCCTCACTCACTCAAGGCATCTTCCCAGAGGTTCTCAAGACAGGCCAGATCCTCCAACTTCTATAGAATCCTATACTAGACAATGATGACCTCCTCAACTACTGGCCCATCACTCCCTAACATTTATCGGCAAGATCACTGAAAAAACAGTCTGTGCTCAACACTAGATTCAGATTTATGCCAACCATCTCCTGCACATCTACCATCCAGGCTTCGGATCCCATTGCATCATGGAGACCACTACCTTGCAGATCATAGACAATGCCCTCTTGACCACATATGAAAATACCCTCTTCCTGCTAATATTGCCGGACCTATCAGCTGCCTTCGACACGGTCAATTTCCCACCCACAGATGCACCCTGAATTTTCGAATGGCACTCACCATCAATGTCCCTTACTGTTTCTCCTCCTACCTTATCAACCGACAACAGTTTGTACATTCAGGTACCTCCATGTCCCAAAAGATCCCTATCACCTATGGAGCCCCCCAGGGTTGCATACTGTCACCTTTCATCTTCAGTCGTCTTTACAAGGGGACTCCTGATGCTCTACTCACCAATAACAGCATCAAGATTCCCTAATATGCTGATGAATAACAACTTTAACTGAAAGTGTACTCTGCATCAGACATCCAATGCTTCAAACAACTTCTGCACATCATCCAGACCTGGCTGTCCAGAGCCTACATGAAGCTCTTCCCAGCCTAGACAGAATTCCTATTATTTGCAAGAACAGCAAACAAGGAACAGTAGAAACCTGGCGCAGTGATATGAACCTTGATTGCTTTGAATCTCAACTTTGAGAGATTGCTTGGTCACTTGGATTCACTGCAACAGCACCCTCAAGGGAGACATTGCCAAAAAGTGAAGACAAGCTAGTACTAGCTCTCTCTTCTAAAGAATGTGAAAACATTTCTTCAGGAGCAACTTCAGAACTGCTGTTCAAGCCCATGTACCTTTGTGTTTGGATGGTGTTAATGTCCTGCTCCCTGGCTTACCACACTCTTCATCAGAATCCCTTAAGGACATCCTTGACAAGATAGCAGGTCTCATTCAGGCCTAAATAAATATGATCATATCTCCCCGATTCTGTCGGAACTCAATTGGTTCCCCTTGCCAGTCAGCACCATCTTCAAAACCAGCTGCATCATTTACAAAGCCATTACAACCAGCACCCCTACTTATCTTGCAGACAAGCTCACCTTCTCTAGCTAGTACACCATCAAACTGCAGACTATGATATGTACAAAAAAAAAACAGCCAGAGGACCTTTTCCACCTATGCACCCAGGGTTAGAACAACATCGCCATATTCATCAGGAATGCCCCAATACTGCTCCAGTTTGGGAAAAGATTGAAGATACACCTCTTTAAAGAACACTACATCACAATGCATTAACAATCGACAAACCAGCTACCACTCCTATCACTCATTGACTTTAGTATTGTCTTGGACCCTTGTGCAGTGCTCCACTGCCTTTTGGCTAGATTTGTTCAAACTCTCACTAAAGATACACCACATGTAAGTGTATACATACATACATACATACATACATACATACATACATACATACATACATGTCTGGAATAGGGAAAACAAAAGGGGGAAAGAATGCAACCAAACTTCAACTCATTCAATACTTCAATCTTGCTGAGACTGGCCTATTTGGGCCTAATTGGATGTGCGTACAGGTAGTTATATGCAGTCTAGGCATCAAGACAAACAAGCTTGGTGATTTACTCTAGGATATCATTTGTTTTCACAAAAATTGATGATCTACTGAATCAAATATGCAGCAGATGTCTACAAACGCAAAGAAGTCCAACACCTTCCACCTCGGATTACCATGCAAGGTACCAAATGGGAAAAACTATGTGAAGGGTTATCATGTCAGAGCAATAGTCTGCCTGCTCTCATAGTATTAACTTACTGGTGGTAGCCCAAATCTCTCATTATGCCATGTGGGCAAAATTGAGATTAATCTGTCTGCTCCCAGGTTTGCTTTGTTGCTCTTTTTGAAGAGAGGTTTAATTTGGGAGCCCTACCAACGTTTTGGAATTATAGTATGGTATAACTCAGCACTCCACTTGGGGAACAATTTCATAATGGTACACTGGGAATTCTAACAGACCCTGGCACGCTGGGTGTTTTTAGGAAATCAGTAACTGTTACAAAGTTCAGAATATTGACCGAGACCATAGGGATAATATTCCTGCATATCGGCAAAGTAGGAAGATCGTTTATATAAAGTTAGTAAGTGGGCTACTCATGACTCCTCTGGGATTTGGAGGTCTGGAGAAGACTGAACTCAAACAGTGCCTGTTGCAGCTAGCACCACAATTTCTTGTCATCCCTGCAATTTTTACCCCCTCTATCGCAAACCATGCATTTTCCTTACTCACCCCATTTCCACCCAAATTAAATATGTAGAGGAGGATTTCTCAGTATTGTATATTTATCAAAATATCTTCAGTAAACTCTGTGAGATAATGAAGCAAATTCCTATGGAGCAATGATTTATATACCTCACACTCTGTATCAAACCATTCCCTTCCAGATTAAATCCTTTATTCACTCTACCCAACTTTTGAAGACATACAGCTTAATGCATATAACAATATTTTTTCCTCTGTCTTAGAAGTGTAAAATGTATGTGTTTTTGCCACAGGAGGACCTGGCTTGGCAGTTCGGTCTGGACTGTTACCATGAGGCACAGGGTCAAGACTGATTTGCATATGGCTGAGTTCAAACTGGAATGGCATGGTGAGCAAAAAAACAATGGACTTAGGCCCAGATCTCCGTACTGGGGTGAATGTATGACATTGTTCTGCATTCTGTCCATCAATTGTTGTTTTTGCATTTGTCACCCCGAGTGGGAAGGGTATGCCCAGACGTGGGTCCCGTGCTCTCCATGCCACTGGAATCAAGCTAACCTGGCTGAAGAGGGGTGAAACCCCGAAACTGGTCTTAGGATGCTTGTTTCCAGTCCAGGGAGGACCTGGCTTGGCAGTTCGGGCTGGACTGTTCCCATGAGGCACAGGGTCAAGACTGATTTGCATATGGCTGAGTTCAAACTGGAATGGCATGGTGAGCAAAAAAATGATGGATTGAGGCCCAGATCTCTGTATTGGGGTGAATGTATGACATTGTTCTGCATTCTGTCCATCAATTGTTGTTTTTGCATTTGTCACCACGAGTGGGACGGGTATGCCCAGACGTGGGTCCCGTGCTCTCCATGCCACTGGAATCAAGCTATCCTGGCTGAAGAGGGGTGAAACCCCGAAACCGGTCCTAGGATGCTTGTTTCCAGTCCAGGGAGGACCTGGCTTGGCAGTTCAGGCTGGACTGTTCCCATGAGGCACAGGGTCAAGACTGATTTGCATATGGCTGAGTTCAAACTGGAATGGCATGGTGAGCAAGAAAACAATGGATTTAGGCCCAGATCTTTGTAATGGGGTGAATGTATGACATTGTTCTACATTCTGTCCATCAATTGTTGTTTTTACAGGAAAAAAGCAGACATAATTTTAATTCAGTAAGTGGATGCTGGGACTCACAACACAATCATAATGGTGGGTGGCTATTAAAAGTGAATGTGCCCGTGGAGCCTAGTAGGTTAAAAGATGTAGTAACTTTGCTTGCCAAGTGGGCAAATGCACGTCTATGATATATTTTATGATTATAATGTGGCAGCTATGGTTGTCTGTAAGTCTTCACTACCCTCTTTGGTGATGTTTTCCCTCCACAAATATAGCAATACCAAAATTAAAATACAATGACTCCATTATTGATTATATATTGATCAATGAGGGAAGTCTCTTTCACGTCAAAGCTACTGTCAGGCAATTCTATTCCTAATATTGTGAACACTTTCCCCTACCTGGATATTGGAACCAGATGCTAAATTTGTTGCTGTAGTGACATTTTAGGTAGTGATTGTAATTTGCTCACTGACACCCTGCTGGATTGCCAGTCAAAATCTTCATATCATGCTCCAAAGCACAAGCCGCACTGAGGTCCTTTTTTAAGGGTTGAATACAGTTGTGGATCCTTAGAGGAAAGCAAAAGAGTTAATCTTCTATTGTAATCCACACCATACTGAGGTCCTTTTTTAGGTCAAGCCTCGGCAGCGCGCATGCGCTGCTTCAAGACTTGCTGTATTCCGTAAAAGGACTTTGACCCAGTCTGCTGCTTACCATAGGTTGACTCCAGTGTCGCTCTTCTTTGCTGCCTCCTAACTGGTTACACAGCTGGTACGTCACTTCCGTTCTTAACTGAGGAGCACCGCTCAAGTACAGTTTCCTTACACTTGGATTGTTTATCTCTTGTTTGGGAGAATCCTTTTTTTAAATTGTTTGCCGCCTCAGCACGTGTTCTTATGTACGTGTTTCTGCCCCTGTTTTTGAAATGTCACTACTTCATCTACACATTCACCCGATGGTAGTTCATTTGCAGGCATTCTGCATTCGTCACACAGTTCATGGATGCATCATTTGATGTATGTGCATGCTTTTTAGTGTTCACCGCTGGCACTTCCCTCAAGTGTTTGTTGTTTGTTCGTGTGGTTTGTTTATGCTTTAATTGCGCGGGACTCAGTTCAGGAACACCGCGCTTTGTGCGATTTAGTTTTAATGTGTCCTGCTGCTTGTGTTTTCAGTCCAAGTGTCGTGTGATAGTTCCTTCAGAACACTTTATCCACGCACTGGTTATGTATTCACAGTTAGGTTAGTGTGTTGGGGGCTTGGCTGAGGAAGTAACCTTTCAATACACAGCGGGAACATTCCAATCTGGATTGCAAGCAACATTGTTTCCTCAAAACCCGAAACTGTCACAGTGCTTCTAAGAGCCGCTAGGTGACTTTTGGGACTTCAGTGCATTTGTAAACGCTTACATCAGCAGGACACATATTTGTAGGCGCACACTGCTTCTTTTTAAAACATCGACTAAACAATCCCAACACGAGGCAATTGTTTAAAAAAGAACACATTTGCACAGAAAAAATGTAAAAGGTTTCTCTTGCATGGCAGCACAGTTTCCCAGGGGTTTCAAAGAAAAAGTGTTGTATGCTCATCAAGTTATTCCTAAATGCACATGGTAAGAACCTGTGCGACTGAGGTCTTAAAATACCTCAGAGGAGAAGGGAGAGTCACTACAGTTTCTCCTCGGTGAGGCTGCTCTGGACACTACTCTTGTATAAAAGCCAAACACTGCAATTTAACACTACACTTCGCAACAGATGACACAGCCTTACATACCCTCTTCTGCCCCAGTCAGATCTTTAAGAGTCATGTGACTGCACTTTTGTGGCTGCGTGTTCTCCGCGCCTGTGTTTTGCACAGGTGTAAAATAAATAAATACATACAATCACGTTCAGAGATAGGTATACGATCGCAGACTGCATGCGTATGTGTACCAGTTCTTTGTGCTGCTGAGTGTATATCAGTTTTTCGCTGTCTGCATTAGTGTCTGGTAATCTGTGAGTGCGCGTGCAATATTTGAGCACGCAGACTGCAGTGAAATATCCTTTCCATGAAGATTATTTGGCTGTATATACACAGTGTTGTCTATGTGTGTGTGTGTGGGTGTGTGTGAGTGTGGGTGTGTGTATGTGTCGAAGAGTATGGTGACTGCAGGTTTAGTCGCTCCACATCAGCCCTCAAAATAAAACACAGATTTGCCTAACACCCTTCTCTAAGCTGGACAGACTTGTCACATAAGCACTCTGAACAGAAGCCCCGCCTCCTGCCCGCTCTTTCGGCTGCAATAATTAGCGTGTTCAGTGTAATTATAAACTTGAGCTATATGCAAATCATTATGCAAATACACTGATTTACAGTGTATATGGGGAGACAGCTTTTGCAGAATGCTTTTCGTGCACAATTTCTGTGTGGCTGGTAATGCTTTGCCGCTGCCCCTAGTGTTCACACTGCCAGGAAACATGCGGGCACTGTGGGTGTACCTGCCATTGCCAGTGCACAGTGGGTGTTTGATTTGCACACAGTCAGGATACCTGCATGCACTGGGTGTGCGAACATGACGGTGCATACAGTCACGAGACACGCAAACTAGCTATGTGTTTGTGAGTTAACAACTCTCCAGTCCTCTGTGCATACTGTGTGTATAACTGGGTGCACAGAATGAGACATGCACACATGGTGTGTGTGCCTACCATTGCGGGGCACACTGGGTGCTTGATTTGCAGACATTCAGGATACCTGCATGCATTGGGCGTGTGAACGTGACAATGCATACAGTCCCTACAATGGCATGGACTAGACTTGTGAGTTAAGAGTTAAGACCACTCCAGCCCAGTGTATACTGTTTGTCTATGACACATGTGCACACTGGGTGTGTCTGTAAGTGTGTACTGGCCGAGCGTGCACACTGAATATGTGGCCAAGTAGGAACATAGCCAGAAGATTTGTTCAGAGTAGGTGTGTGTAGACAGTAAAAAAAATCAAACTGCAGGCGTGTGTACTGACAAAGTTCTGTTTATATCAGGTAGGTGCCTGAGTGTGCGCCATCCCAATACTGCACTGGTTTAAAGCATACATACAGCCACAAGAGTTGCATACAGTAGGTGGGTGCACACTACCGATATTCTTACAAGCACTAGGTGTGTGTCAGCAAGTGTGCCTTGGCCCTTGCCTGCTTTACACCGGGTGTGTGTCTGATTTTGCACTACCCTGCCTCGACACACAATGTATGCCAATGGGACAGGGGGTGAGCACTGTTTTTTGTAGAGCGGAGGAGGTGAACATCCATGCCACTCTTGGGAATTCTAGTGTACACTTCTGGTAGTGGAGTGATCCCACTTCAAGTCTTCTTTGTCCTCTCAATGATTACTGATGTTCTGCATGGTGTTCAGCTCGCACAATGGCACAAAAGTGAGCCAGCAGTGCCTAGCATAGGATTGTACTCGCTGTATATCCTCCAGTACAGATTCCTATGTGTTGAAAACAGCACAGACTTCAGACATGGAAGATGCGAGATTGAGGGTAAAGTCGACATTATAGGAAAGTATTTGAAGCAATATACCACTTGACCCATGGCTTGTGCCCGGCTGCCTTGGTGTTTTACATGCAAATGCTGATCCATGCTGCTGCTTGCGTCTCAAGACCGCTAGCACAAACCTTTAGCAAATCTGTACCTTGCAGTATCCTAAAGAATATCTATTGACCTGTCCCTGCTCCCTCTGAATGTGTGAATTGTTCTGCAGTGCTCCATCTCTCCACACAATGGTGCATGTATCTCTCAGTGTGCATAATGATGGTGTATTAACATATTTGGAGCGTGATGACCCAGTCTTCTCTTTTTTTATGGGTTTCAAGTGTGTGTGTTGCAGAGAGGTGCCAAAATCTTAGGGCCAGATGTACATAAATGTAAGATTGCGATTTCCTAATTGCAAATTTTTACGATTCGCAATTAGAAATCGCAAACACTCGTGTGAAAATGTCTCTTAGACATATTTTGTGATTCCCAGTGGATCACAAATAGACCTACCCCATTAATATTCATGAGGTAGGTCTCGCTCTGCAACCAATTGGGAATAGCCTGCACTCACAGAGATGGTGGCCTTGTAGGGCCAGCAGACCACCATGTCTGTGTTTGCTTTTTGAATAAAGCAATTTTATTTTTGTAATGCAGCCCATTTTCCTTAAAGGAAAATGGGAGACATTTCAAAAATAACAAGCATTTGCAATGCAATAGGTCTCGCAATTACGCGAGTTTGAGCTATTGGCACTGTAAATGACAATGCCTTTTTTTGTTTTGCTTATTAAAACATAAATAAAAGGCATTGTGATTTACAATGCAACAGCTTAAACCCGCGTAACTGCGCGACCTATTGCATTGCAAATGCTTGTTCTTCTACTTGCCCACTGTGTAGACACTAAGTGATATTAATGGTTTATCTACGGAATTGATTTGGGGACCCCAAAGACCATATGGGCTGCAGGAGATGGATGGAAAGGCGCCTGCCCATTTAGCAGCACTAGGAATTTGAATATCGTTTGATAGTGTTGCACCAAGGCTGGGAAGTGTAATGATTCTATAAACATTTTTCGTCTTACATGCTCACGATTTCGGGTACATTATTATAATGTACACAAGTCTCATATAGAAACCTATTTTGTAACGGCGGTTGCCCTAGCTGCTAGACTGCCTTCGAAATTGATAAAAACAGCACAGGTGATGCAAGACAAGAACGCATCCGGTGGGCATTTTGTTTTTGTGCCCAGGAATATGCCCAAAAGTGTAAACAAAAGAAGGGAAGCGCCATGACAGTGCATCTTGACCACTTGTGTGTAAAGCTGCATTTATTGTGTAAAGTTGCTAAATGATGAATACACAGGCAATTGTTTTTTCTTACAAATTACCCACTTAAAAAGCAACTGTAGCTACGTGCTTAAAGCTACACACAAATAAAAGTTGCACCGTTAAAAATCAATAATGGTTTTCTTTGTAATACGCTTTAAACTTTCTTTTAAAATATATTTGCTTACACGTTGGTTTCGTAAGTGTATTCATATATTGTAATGTACTGGCATTTGTTTAGGAAAAAAAGGAGACTGCAAGTCTGCTAAAGTGTGAAACATTAGCACGTTTCGCCACTTGCGAAAGAAAACCAGGACAAGCTAATTCAGTTCCAATAAGCCTTGTAGTAAAGATCGTAATCTTTTGTTCTGCAGCATCTGTGAGATGCAAATCAGCACACAGCAGGATACTAAGCTTGTAAAACAAACTGTAGGTCACTGCTGAAGTAAGGGGTAAAAGGAAAATAAATAAATAGTTAAGGATAACTAAACAAAAGTCTCGTAAGATTAACATATATCCTGTCATCGAAGTTGGATCATTGTCAACCAAAAGATAATAACGTGAATCATTTTAGTTCTGTTAAATAATTCAAAAATATTATCTTGTGTTTAATGATGACGCCATACACATTCACATAGCTCTTGTGAGCTTATCCCTCACCATGATGCAGATTCGCGCCAGGCACAAACATCTGTTTTGCATTAGGAGAATGTCCTGTAATCTCCTCGACTATACAGATGAAGACCCCTTTACATTCTATATAGTATGCCTGTCTTGAAGGCCTTACAATGTTTTGTGGAATAAAAGGAGCGCATCTTTTATTTTTTTCCTGACGTTTGACTGACTCTGCCATGTGGTGGACTATCATTACAGCCTGTGCTGACAATTAAGTGCTGGCGCTGAACAAAAGAAACCACCTACTCAAATTAAGCACTGGATCAAAGCTGACCAAGCTCTGCAGCTTCCATATGCATACTATATGACGACTGAGGCGTCCGAATGTCAGCAGACTCCTTCCCAGGGCGCCCGTTTTCATTGGCCTCGAAGCCCGGAGCCCGATTTTCTAGTTTTACCCCCGTGTGATGCTTTCCCAGGCACTTGATACAAGTGCCTGCCCTGTTTACACTCTGTGTGCCTGGCGGACCTGCTATTACAACAAGAACAGAAGTAGGTCTGTACAGTGACACCTTTTGTTTTACTTTTGGCACCTCTATTTCCCACACCTTGAGAGCGGATTTTGTAGACTTTTTTGGGCTCATAGTAACTTTCCATTGTGTTTCCGGGACTTTCCATGCTATATAAATGCTATTCACATTGGAGCCTAAAGAACGTTATTAAATCAAATGTTTTTAATGCTCAGAAGATCCCTATTTAAATGGCATTTCCTCATCCAGTCGAGCATGGCAAAGTATGTACATCTCAAGAAGCCTGAAACTTGATTACGCCCAATGAGCAAGTATTAAAAGTACACAGGTTTACAACACCCTGAACAACTAATACAAAACAAGCATTTGCAATGCAATAGGTTTTGCATTTCCGAGAGTTTGACCTATTGGCATTGTAAATGACAGTGGCTTTTATTAATTGTCATTTAAAATGCCAATAGCTCAAAGTCTGGCAAACACGAGACCTACTGCATTGTAAATGTGTGTTACTACAGTGGCAGCCGAGGAAAGCATGCCTACAGGAAGTCAAACATCAATTGCCACACGTTCCGACTAGGTGCAGCTCTGTTGCTCTGAAGAGATTGGCCCCTGTGCCCTGCCCCCTCCCTGTAGCATCGGCCAAACAGCCGGCACACAAAATGAAAATGGCGTGCCCTGCAGTTAAACAGATATAATGTTAAACAAGGGGCATCGAAGGAACTGTCCAAATATTAAACAGAAAGTGAAACACTTACTTGCAAGTGATGCCTGTCACAGCGGTTGGATTTCGTAGTGGGAGGCGGAGGCCTCTTCACTGGGCTCGTCACTGATGATGTTCACAGAGGAGCTGGAGAACAGGGTTCGAGCCTCGGCGTGGGCTGCATTATTTAAGTATTAAAAGATAAAAGCGATCTCGGGGTGGGGAGAGTCAAATTAAAAAAATAATACACATGGAGGGGGAGACAGATACAATTTAAAAAAAACACAGTTGAGATGGACAAATGTAGCATCTGAAACCAATTACATCAAACGGTGCGAGGTGGTGGCTCAACAAATAACGCTGCTGACTTTGGAGCAGGAAAACAGGGTTCGAGCCTTGGCGTGGGCTGCATCATTTAAGTGTAATTTAATTATGAATAAATTAAACATAATTAAATAAACAGGGTCGGGTAAGTGCAGGAACCTGCCAGATGTGGAAATGCCAGCAGCAAAGTAAACAAGCGGCGCGAAACTGAAAGTGATCGCAATCGCGATAAAACATCAAAGCGGCCGAGCGGCCGCGAAAGTGAAAGACTACGAGTGCTTTCAGGCTGCCAAATGGTGCGCGCGCCCGGCTCACATGCACAGTAGTTGGCGGCCTGAAAGCACTCGTTTGCACTTCCAAAAGTGCTTACTATAAGTCTCGCCAGAGCAGCGCTAAAGCGCTGTCTCAGGCGAGACCTAAAAATGAAAGCTACATTTTCATTTTTTAAGAGTAGGCAGTGTTCAGTGGGACCACTGCCTGCTCTTATACAGTGATGGCGCCCACATTCACAAAGGGGAAGAGGTCCCTTTTGCGAATGGTTAATTGCAAATGTTTTGCAACTGCATTCCAGGTAGCAAAGCATTCCTACATAGCAGTGTGACTCGCTATTAGGAAGCAGTACCCTTAACACGCCCCTTCCTAAGAGCGACTTGCAAATTATACAGCATAATGTGCCACATTTTGTAATAGTATTACTTCAGTATTTTGTAATTTTCACACTTGTTAAAACTGTCTGGGCATTAGTTGCACCCCATTAGTCCCGGTGTAATATACAAATGCAGCTGTAAGCAACAAAAAAGGAGACTAGTTAACTTAGCAAAGGACCTTCCACTACAGGGCAACACTTGATTCTGCAATGTTAGTAACTTTTGAACCGTTTGAGCTAGAAATACATTTTAGGGGGTTAAAATCTGCAGATATGCAGCAGATGATGGATTATACAGCAAAGGCCGTAAATCCATAGCTATGTGAAAAATGCCACGGCCACACAATCGCATAATTCCAGTGGCCCTGCAGCGGCATAAGTCATTTCGTGGAGATGGGATACTCTGTCTCAGTAAGTGCAAGCACTTCTGTATTTACATTTTAAGGACTGTGTAAGACACTACGGAGATTTTTCCAAGATTGAACTCTTTACTTTCACACACCGCTTATAAATTAAATATAAACTTTTGACAAACCTCACAGCACTAAACACCAAGAAAAACCATCCACCTCAAACAATGGCACTCACTGATCTGGTCTAAAGTGCTCCTAACATTAAGAAAGTAAAACAGTGGGCTCTTTGAGTTCCCTTTAGTCATTCACTTTCAGAGCATTAGCTTAATATTCAACAGCTGTAGTGGCATTCCCAAATAGTCACTTGAACAGTAGTCTCAGTGTTAATGGCTTTGCAGCACAAAATAGTTATTTCTTAACACCATGTTTTATCAGTAGACCTATTTATCACCGGGCACATAAAATTAATAAATACACAGACGTTTTAAATGCTGAAAAGATCAGGGTAACCCCCTGGCATGCAGAATTCGTATGTATTTTCAGTTGATTGGTTGGTAAAGTGGGCTGCCGAGAAGGCCGCTGGCCTCTAAACCTTTCATGCGTTTCTCCAAATGTACATCATTGGAACCGTCCTGTTATATTAAATGTCTGCACGGCGGTGAACGGCGGGTGTTTATTTTTATTTTAAACGTAGTAGCAGGAATTACTCAAACCTCCTCTCTCTGATCTTTGTACCGTGGGCTCAGGATTCAGGCATGTTTAAGATTGAACTGCATTTGTAGTAGGGTGCAGAAAGGATCCCTGTCAGGGTTGCATTAGGGTTACCACAATTATATATCGTTTTTAAGGGTTGATAAATATGCCTAGGGTCAAAAGCTAATGAGCTTTTTGAGGGAAACCCCCTTATCTTGCCTCATGTTATGCTTAGAGCGCTGATATGTGCCAAGGGCCACAGGCAATAGGGAGAAGAGTTGGGGGGCGGGGACTTGTATTTTTTCTCTTCTGGAATATGCGCATGTTACTCCTCGTGCTACTTGCTTTCAGGTTGCAGGATGATGGCAAGCTTCCTAGACCTATGATTTTTTTAACTGTATCTCTGTCATCAACTTGAAACAATCAATAGAGTGCTGTTCCTTTTTTAATAAGGTATATAGAGCACTGGCACTGAATTTAGTAATACATTGTTTTCTGGTTAGGAGGAGTTTTTTATTTCAGAGTTTTTTGTTAGACTGAGACTTTAAGCTGTTAGGTTTGTGCTTTGGCTTCTTTTTTGCATCTCGATATATACATTCTTCTCTCCCTCTGACTCACTTATCTCTTTTCTCCCGTTTCCATCACTATTTCTTTCACCCTCATAGCCTTCCTTTCTACTTCCGTCTTCCACACCCTTTTCAGGTCGAAGCCTACCAGACGCTAAAGACATCTTGGAGACATTCAGAAAGATTCCCTGGAAATGCATTCCACCCATTGCTTACCATTGTTTTTGTGGTTTGTAACTCACATTTGCTTACCTTCTATTTGCTGGTTTCATTTATTTTAGGCGGTTCAGTGTGAGGTCGTCCCTCCCAAAGTGCAAAGCCTTTTAACACCAATTCCCCTTGTATCCATTTACTGACACAATGTCATTAGTATGTCTCATAAGGAGATGTCAGTTACCAGTGCAGTTTCTACATGCAGGTCCTTCCATCTGGCCTGTGACACAAATTCTTTGTCTGCATCATCCAGCATGAGTAAGCTGAGGGATACAAGAGAACAAGGACAATATGCTGCATGTCTAAACACGTATAAATTCCAAAATGTGAGACCGATTGGCTGTGCCAATGCTTGTTTAAGGTTGAATAGAGTTGTGGATACTTGGGAAACAGCAAAAGAGTTCATCTTCTTTTGTAAATCATGTGAGCCCAATGCAGATTAGTCAATGGACTCTAGGAATGTGGTCTCACAAGTGTGCCCTCCCCGCTTTATGAGCACTTTGAATTTCAGATCATGCAGTGATCTCCATTCAAAACCAAATGATCTTTTCTCAAGGTCAAATTCCCAGGTAAATATTGCATGTATCCAGAATATGGAGAGAAAGTATGTGTAGTAGTTGACAAATACTTTAATCTCCAGTGCCCTAGGAAAATAATACTGTTTGCCAACTTCAATGGCTTCACAGGTACCATCAGGATCTAGTCACCTCCCTCAATGACAGAAGAGAACTCTTGCTTCAAGTGTCAGCTGAGTCTGAAAATGTATTTGATTAAAAGAGCTGTAATTCACTGAAAGATGGGGCAAGTGGATACTCCAGCATCAGTGAAAGAGTAGAACTCTCTGAAGCAAAGCGAATAACATATTTATACCCTAATGCAGACGTTTCCTAGATAAAGGTACATGTCTGAGAGGTGCACATTCTTAATATTGTGTAAAAAAGATTGCCATTTGTTAATGTTGTTGCAGTAATATTGTGATGTATTTTATATTGTGGTATCTTTTATCACAGCTAAAAATGTCGTTTTTCACAATTTTTTAAACAATATTTTATTGAGTATTGTATTCTTAAATGTCAAATGTAATGTTCTTTCTTTTGTTACTTTAAGTCAATTATTGTGCATGTTTTAAAAAAAAAATGAGGATGCATATTATTTTGTTGTCATTGTTTTATGTGTGGGTTGCTAGGTTAGTTGGATAATTGTGTAGGATGTTTGTTTTATAAATTATTTATTTACATTTTATATATTTAATAAATATACAATGTTGAAATGAATAGTTTTTGTTACATTCTTTATGTGTATTTAGTGCCTTTTTAATATTGTTACAGTTTTGTAAAAAGCATTTTTATTTTTTAGAATATGTCATTTGTCATTTTACATACATTTATTTTTTTGGATTTGTCTAAAATACTTTTTTCTGTAATGTGTTGGTAGGTATAAGAGATTTTTGGTTTTTAATTTTAAGAAATTAGGTTCGGTTTTTAGTGTTTTCTTTTTTTACTCTACTTTATTTTCTATGAAGATTGTAATATGATCGTACAATGGAACCCCTCTTCCAACACCCAAAGCCCAACATTTTCTTTAGTGTACTGAAGTTTGGATTTGAATTAGTAAATTTTACCCATCTGAACTTCCCACTTTCCCCAATGTTGTTAAGTTTGGGGTGGGAATAGTAAATCTTACTCTTCCAAAGTATAACTCTTTCCTGACAGTGGTTATATTTCAAATTGGAATAATAAATCTAAACTCTCCTAAACTGCATCACTTCTCTCAGTGTGGTTTGGAGTGCAGGTTAACCATTGCTTCTCATGATATGGTGCTGTCATATACATTCCACCATGCAACACAAAATTTGGCTTGGTGCCTGCATTATGATTGGTGTTGATCACCAACCCAAGTGTCTAGTCCAATAGTGGAGAAAACTTGATTTCACTTTATTTGTTAGTATGGGGATTCTATTAGCATGCCTAAGTGTTTGGTTACTACTGTGACATTGACATAGGCTATTACTATTAATTGCTTGATTTTATAAGCCAGTTCTGCATTTGTGGCCTATATTATATGTTAGAAATTGCTTTACTGGTTAAAATGGTTGTGAGCCCTAGTCAAGCAGCAACCACAATCCCTGTCAGGGTAAGGCACAAACAAACCCCAAATTAACCTGTGCTCAGCCCCCTGGTAGCTTGGCACAGAGCAGTCAGGCTTAATTTAGAGGCAATGTGTAAAGTATTTGTGCAAACAGTAAACCAGTGAAAACAACACACAAAAAGGATCCCACATTGGTTTGAAAAATAGAGCAGAATTTAATAAATAAAACAAGACCAAAATAACAAAACTCCTATAGTAGAACAGGAGTTAGGAATTTTTAAAGAATAAAGTGTAAATTAGCACCTAAAAGCATAAAACTATCTGGTTGTGCTGGACTGGGTAAAGTCAAAAGGTCGGGCCATCCGCAATGGAGTGCAGGTCGGATAGAGTCCCAGATTAGTTCCGCCAAAGGTTTACCTTTTCAAGTTTTGTGCCAAGATTCCCATTCAAGTTGGAGAGGACCTCAAGGAGCAAGGAGAGTGCCTCAGGAGGCTGTCCTCATGGCTCGAAGAGCAGGTCAGATACCGTTGATGGGTGGGCTGGAGCTTTGCATTGGCAGTCCCCCATGAGCTGTGGATGCGGCAGTGCAAAGGGGCAGTCTGGCTGTGTTTTGTATTGATTTCCAGTGTGAGCCATGCAGCCTTGTGTGAAAAGGCCCTTTAGCGGTCACAAAGAGCCCAAAGCTTCATTTAAGCTCTCTTAGCCACACCAAGGGTCAAAGACCAGAGGGGCAAGAACTTGCTGCAGCTAGCTCTAGGAGCTGTTTAGGGAGCCTTTTATGTTCCTGAGGCTCAGATCAGGAGGCCAGTCAACTAGTCCTTGTATTCACTCTGGGGTCCTTGGTTCAAGATGTAGTTGCAGGCCCAGTTCTCCTTCTCCATGGAAGAGGGCATCAGATCATCACAGTAGAGCAGCAGCTCCTTCAGAGTAGCAGTCCAGCAGTGTGGCAGTCCTTTCATAAGCACAGCAGTCCCTTTTCATGTCAGTGTACTGAAAAGTTGGTGCCGAGGTCCAGTTTTGTTTTGCACCTTTGAAGTGGGGGTGATGCTTCTCGAGGTTTCCCTTTGATGTGCACAGATGCCCTCCTTCCTGGCCCTGCCTCCAGGCTAACTACAGGGGGTATGCAGCCCTTTTGTTGAGCCCAGACACAGCCTATTCAAGTGTAGGTAAGGCTGGGCCCAGCTCCTCTCACCCACCCTACCGGGGATGGCCTACCCAGTCACACCTAAGCTCGCCATTGTGTGTTACTGTCTAGGAGGATTACACAAAGCCCATCTGTCAGCTACACCCAGTATTGTGACTCAGGGACAAGCTGCAAGCACCAATGGGCTTATTTATGAGAGCTCTGCATTGCGTTTTACCACATAAAGTGGTACATGCATGACGCAGGGCTTTCATTCAGATTTCTGAAGCCACGCAAAGCCACCCTGCATGGCTTTGAGTGGACTCATAAATCATGAGTACGACAACTGAGTGCAAATCGCTGCGTCACCTTACTCCGCACCCGGGAAGCATTCCATGGGTGTTGTGGTGGGTTTTTCCATGCAACACACATGGAATTTGACACTGCCCCATATTTACTAAGTGATAAAAACTTGGGAAAGGACCAAATCTGTAAACCTCCCGAGGTGAGGCATAACGAGGAGCAATATGGTAATTTCTTTTTGTTTTTCATGTGTGCTGCATTCTGCAGCAAACATGGAAAGAGGAAAACACATCGTAGGATTGTTTATGTGCAGGAAGGTAACTTCCTGCACAAAAACAATCCTGCTTACAACAGAGGCACCCTTGCACAATGGTGCAAGGGTGCCTATGTTGGCTCTAAGCTGGCAAAATGGGCCAGCGCAGGCAGAAAAGACAGGAATGCACCCTACTGCTTACAAACAATGCATTTGTTTACTTTCAATTTAGCATAGGTCAGCGCATCAAGGTGCCTTGCTGCTTTGCTCTACGCCAAAATGTCATAAATGAGGCCCTCAATGGCTAAGGCAAGAAAATGCCAACTTTCCAAAAGTCCCATTTTCAGAACTGCAAATTAAAATCTGACCATCATGCGTTATGATTCTAAATTGTGATTCCAGAAATACCAAACGTGAACTGGTAATCTGTTCCTCTTTGGAAATTGCACATAGAATGTAATAAGGTCATTCCAATGTGATCCCATGGTAGAGGTGGGCCTTGCAGTATTGAAATTCGAATGTAAGAGTTTTTCACTACAAGGACATGTAAAACTTAAATGTATATGTCCAACCTTTTACATACACTGCAGCCTGCCCTTTGGGCTGTCCAGGTCCTACTCTAGGGGTGATTTATATGTATTAAAAAGAAAGGGTTGAGCCTGGCAAAAGGTTTATTTTGCCAGGTAGAAATGGCAGTTTAAAACTGCACGCACAGGTTCTGCAATGGCAACCCACAGACATGTTTAAACTGCCTTTTAAGTGGATGGCACAACCAGTACTGCAGGTCATAGCAAAATTTACCGGCCCTGGGCACATGCAGTACCACCTTCCTAGGGACTTATAAGTAAATTAAATATGCCAGTTGGATGTAAGCCGATTATTCCATGTTTTAAGGAGAGAACTCAAGCACTTTAGCACTGGTTAGTAGGGGTAATGTGTGTAGAGTCCAACAAAAACGAATTCAGCAAAAATAGAGTAAAGGCAAAAGGTCTAGGGATGACACTGCAGAAAGGGCCAGTCTAACACTATACGAAGTGTAGAGTGTGTCGGTTTCTCAATATACTTTGGTCGAAGCTGTAGCCTTTGTATTGCTGTGTGTGGGTAAAATTTCAGGATGGTAGAATTCATTGATTGTTTAAATACTATAATGATTCCTTGGGGATTATAATTTTTTATTTTTGTTTGATTAGTGTGAGGAGTTCAGTATGGGTCACACTTTGCTTGTTTAGCAGCCATGCTGATATTGGAGGGATGTTAGTGTTACCATATTATTGCCCCGGGATAGTGAAGATTTGTGGAAATGGTGGTGGGCACAATTTGAAAGTCCCATCCACCATCCATGTGTTGTGCTGTATTAGGATTAGTAATTTACAGTTTGTTGCATAAACAATGAGTTTGTTGTCGATATTATCATGGAGTTAGAAATCTTGGTTAGTATGTATTATTTTTAAATGTTGAGGGATTTGTATTTTTATCATATGATTGTGGGTGCTCTTGTTGTCTCTCTAGGAATTCCCTTTGTTCTAGCTATTAGTCTTTTTAGTTTTTCTATGGCAGAACGTAGCTCCGTCTCTTCTTCAGGATCATGAGGAATTATATTTTTCAGGCTTCCTCCTGTGAGTTCTTGTTAGATTGTCCTTGCATCTTTTAAATCCTGTAGGACATCCCTAACTTGAATTTTAGTGGACGTTTAAAGGATGCTTGTGTTCCCTTACACTTTATACAATATCTTCTTTTATGGTGACTCTGCCATGGTAAGAAATGAAATATTATTTAGTGCATTTCTAATGTATCAATCCGCTATAAGTGTTTCTTTGTTATAGGAGTAACCTAATAGCTTAATAGTAGTTTTCCTTTTTGTGATTTGATGTATGTTGCAGTTTCTGACATTATATCTGTGGAATATCGAAATATTTAAATATTTGCTGTTGTTAAGTAGATTGTATGTTATTTAAAAATGATTGTTACATTTTTACAACATTTTTTACATTATGTACTTATATTTCTTGTGTTCTTTTCAGGTCGGTTGCTTCTGTGTTACTGGGATGGAAGTTCTTTTTCTTCTGTTTTTTATACCTATAACTAAATGAAACATGTTTTTTATTACACTAAGGGCCCAATTACCAGTTTGGCGCTGCGGTGTGGGTCCGCCCTACTGCTGCACCAACAAACCCGTGGTGAGGCTACCTGCCAGATTGGGTGTTTCCTCCTGTCTGGGCGGCTTTATTTTGGCATTCCCAATGGGCACCTCATTGTGAACGCCAAAAACAGTTCCTGCGCAGCATGTGTGCAGCCATAGGGTGCAGAGGCACCTTTGTTTTTATGGAGGAAGAACCGCCATGAAAACCCTGGCAAAAATGGAACTCCTAATATGCTTGGTAGGACCACAGCTGTCCACCCAAGCATATTGATGCCCTACTCTGCCGCAATAACGCCAGGTAACGGTGTTTCCCTGGCAGCTGCGGCGGAGCTGTGGCAGGACTGCTACGGCCGCACCCCCGCAAGTCTGGCAGTCCTCAGACAGCCAGGGTCGTAATCAGTCCCTTAGTCATTAACTTTAATTTGTTTTTGTTATACTTAATTTTTTTTGTCTCTCTTGTATTTTAATTTTGCAATAGTTTAGTCACTTGAAATTCTTTGTTGTATGTTGTTGTTTGTGGGCCTTAGCACCTGTGTTTTGGAGATATAACTTGTAAATAATTATTATATGTTTCTGTGTGGATCACAGCATTAAAAAAACATTTTGGAAGTACGTTTTTAAGTTATGTTCTAATTAAGTACTTACTTTGTAATTCTATAGACTTTATTATTGAAGAGTATTGCAGTGTTGTATCTTCAGTTAGTAATGCAGTCCAGAGGTGGTGGCTTCTTCTGCAGCAGTTAATTGGGCGTTTTTGTTTACTTTTTATACTGTTTTTTAATTTGGAAAGTGTTTCCATTTGTTGTTTAATTCCATTGGTATTTTTGAATACTTTAAATGTTTTATCAAATTAGGTAATACATATATTTGTAATGATTACTAGTGATAAACTGGTTAATAATAGTTTTGGTCATATTTATTATATTTTGTTTTAATCTTTATGTTTCGTATTTCAAATTTTTTGTTTTTGATATTTAGGTATTTTAAATGTTTTATACAATGATATTTTTGTAGTCAATATTTGTGTTATTGTGTTTTTTGTATAGGAAATTAGTCCTACTCAAATAAAAGTCCCAAAATGTTGCAAGGTCATACACAAAGTTTTAATAATTTAAACCTTGGCTCAACTCCTGGAAGCCTTAGCACAGAGCAAACATACTTAAATTAGGAAAACGTATTTAGCAAAACTAAAATAGTCAAAAAGGTAAAACCCTATCTCTATAATAAAATTCACACAACCGGTTTCTAAACATTAAGAAAAATATAACAAGGAAAATGACACCAAAACAATAAAAATCCAAAAAAGAAGACCGGAGATATGAATTTTTATACTATTCAGGCAAAGATCATTGAGAAAAAGTAAAGCACCAACCAGAAGTCATTGATCACAGTTAAATAGGTCTTAGGCACATTTTCAGGCTGACTGCGATAGACTGCATCTCGGATGCATTGAGTGGGTCATCTCGGTTAAAGTTTTTACCTTCAGAGTTTTCTAATGGAATTCAAAATCCTCCAGTGGGGCAAGGTTGAAGGCTGTATAAACTGAGGACCTAGGGAAGCTGGAGAGCCACTGAATGAAGATGCACTGCAGCAGTTTGTTACAGTGGGAAGAACTCAGAGTTGTAGAAATTCAGATTTCATGGCTGAGAAAGTCCTTGTGTTTGGGGGAATACAGTTTCGTGCTTTCAGCTGGTCAAAATGTCTACCTTTGTACTTCATCTTTTTTTTATGGAGCTGTATGGTTGCTCGCATTTTCACCAGCTGATTTGCCTAGTACCCTTAAAATTCTTAAAGGCCTGAAATCGGGCTCGCCCTCCGATCCGTGTGCAGCGAGGCTTTTGGCCTCAGCTGCTGACATTATTAATCCAGAAGTCAATAATATTATTAATGTCTCTTTGTAGGACGCTGTGGTGCCGGATGCCTGGAAGCAGGCAAAAAGTCTTCCCCTTTTAAAGAAGCCTTCACTGGATCCCTCGTCTCCTGGCAGCTACCGCCCAATCTCGCTCTTGCCTAGTTTGGCTAAAGTATGTGAGAAGGTGGTCACTAGTCAACTTACAGATTATGTTGAAGGCGCTGGTTTGTTGCACCCTGCGCAATCAGGTTTTAAAACCTCTCACAGCACGGAGTCTGCGCTGGTGAAGGTTTCTAAGGCAATTCGGGTGTGCTTGGAAGCCGGAGGGAGGGCGGCTTTGGTTATGCTGGACCTCTCGGCAGCATTCGATACAGTGCCTCACTCCCTGCTTCTGGCTAGCCTCTCGGAGATTGGCATCTCCGGCTCCGCTTTGGGCTGGCTCACGTCCTTCCTGGCTGACTGGTCGCAACAGGTTTGACTTCCACCTTGCGCCTCTGCACCCCAGCCAGTGGTCACGGGTGTCCCGCAGGGCTCGTCCCTTAGCCCCCTTCTCTTTAACTTCTATGTTACCCCGCTGATATATTTAGCGGAGGAGCTGGGGGCTAGGGTGATTGCCTATGCGGATGACACCCAGCTCTTGTTTACATGGGGTGGGGACGATGTCGCGGTCTCCTCTGCCCAACGCTGTCTACTCTCCGTCTTTCACTGGCTGGCTCAGGCCCAGCTTAAGTGTAATGAGGAGAAATCTGAGATCCTTCTATATGGTGCACTTCCTACCAATTTTAGGGAGATGCTCTGGCCTCCAGGGATTCCCCTGCCAAGCTTGTTGGGAAACGCCACAAATAATCTAGGTGTCTGGTTTGAGAAGAATCTAACCTTTTCAACCCAGGTTAAGAAGCTGGTGGGGACATGTTTTGACATTTTAAAAACTTTGAGGAAGTTTCTCCCTCTTCTCCCAAAAGCTGTGAAGGAAACTGTTGAGGCTTTGATTCTTTCCCGCTTAGACTACGCAAATGCGTTGTACGTTGGGACCCCAGGCTATCTTCTGAACAAGCTCCAGGTAGTGCAAAACTCTGCGGCCCGGCTCTTGCTGGATCTCCCCAGCAGGAGCAGTGTGCATTTCCATCTGCATGATTTGCACTGGATTCCTATAGAGGTGCGGATAAAATTTAAAATCTTGATGATGGCCCACAGTGCCCTGTATGGCCTGTGGCCCATTTACTTACAAAAGAGGTTTGCCTTTTATGTCCCAGTGAGACATCTGCGCTACTCTTCTCAACTACTGTCTCAGACTCCTCGGTTCACCCGCCAAAGGCTTGGCGGATGTTCCCTTGCCCGGAAAGCTGCTTTGGCATGGAACTCCTTGCCGTTGGCTCTACGTAGCATTCAAGATTCCCGGATCTTAAAGAAAAAGTTAAAAACCTTTTGGTTTTAAACTCTGTTTCTCGATCTTTCTAGGCCTCGCGCCGGGACACTCTTCGGAGTAGCTTTGCGCGGTTTAAATTTATATAACATAACATGACATAAATCCTCCAGCAGGGTGAGCTTGAAGCTGTGTCAGATGAAGTTGCATCAAAATCAAACAGCTTTGCCACAAGGTCCCTCTGAAGTTTCTGAGGGCTTGGAAGTCCAAAATGTGTCAAAGTCTTAACTTCTCAGACATTCTGTGGCAGATTCTCTTAGCCTCTTCTAAGGCTCCCAGGACCTCAAGAACATTGCATAGGCCAGGTCACACTCCAGCAGAGGCCACCCGCAAGTCCAGTCTAGCTCCAGTTACAACAGGTCCACTGGTCACTCCATGAAAAAGCATCTTGAAGCTTGTTATGTCCCTGTAGCCACACAGTAGGTCAGCCAACTGTCCCTTGGTGTCCACTTATCAGTCCTAGCCAACAGTGGCAACAGGTCCAGTCCTTCAGGTTTCCTCACAGGTTACAGATGGTGGGCCAGTTCCTCTTCTGTACTGCCACACATCCAGAAATTGTTCAGAAAAGCTGGATATGAGATGGAGATGAGGTGCAATTTTGTGTTATATTCAATAGTTAGTCGGTGGGGGTGACTCCTGGACACTCCTTGACCAATGGAGATAAAGTTCCCAAGGGCAAACCTTCCCACTTTTGCAGCATATGCTCTTTGTCTCATTCCAAGTTATCCCAAAGCGCACAATTTTCAATGAGATCCAACATGGCAAAATCTTTTTGCCCCTGGAGGAAGTGTGTGACACACCCAGAGGTTTATGGTTTAAGGTAATAAGCAGCCTCCTTCAATTCATGCATTCTAAACTGGTTCTGTAGACAGGTTCGTCCTTCACTGAAACTAAAGACAGGGGACTAAAGTGGGTTTTTGAATCAAAAAGGCCCCTCTCCTCCAGGCTTCCCTCATCACTAACTTAGACATGTATAGGTCTCCCCAAGTTTCCTTTCAAGTTATTGAATTTCCAAGACACTCCAATTTTGCCTTGCTTGGGGCAAGCTGGGCCACATTCCTTACAGAGCCATCTTGACAGTCCCAATATATTTTCTCCACTCTTAGAGCGGTATTTCACACCTAATCAAAGCAGCACTGACAGGCAAGAAGCGGGCAGGCCAATGCTAATTAGCCTGCAGGGCTTCAATCCAGGTATTTAATTTTAAAAGAGTATTTTTCCTGCATATTTAACAGAAATCCAACTTCATCACTGAGTTCAATTTTGGATAAATATTGAAAACAGTGGTTTCTTATTACAAACCCAGTATACAGAATTAACATATTAACTGTACTTTAGCTTTTTCCTCATAAAGCCAGCTACAGCCCTAAAAGTAAAAAGAGATTTTAGGGCTAGTCACTGCAGGGCCGTGCAAACATTACATTCTTACATGTTTCACTTTTAAATACCAGGCACCAGGGGTGGGTAGAACTTGCGGAGTTTCACTGCAGAATTCCGCAGAGTTACATGAAAACTCTGCGAGATTCCGCAGAATTCCCCAAGCGGGCAGAATGGGAACTTTGCACGTATTTTTTGTGCTGGAAGCTTGTTCCATGCTGCGAAATCAAAGCAAATGGCACCATGCGGTATGCCAGAAGGCGCTGCTTTTTTGCTGTCACGTGTATTTTCTACTCGAGTGACAGCTCTCTCAACGTGAACCGTTGCAACCGCCCACGACCACCCACGTTGAGAAAATCCCACCAGGTGCCACCCTAGAGCCCCAAAATCACCCTCGGCGATGCCAATTCTTGCTCATACTAGCCAAATTACCATTGGCGAGCCATGCACGAGAAGTAACACCCCCACACGGGGGTTGGCAGAGTTTTGCCAAACTCCACCTTACAACAGCATAACGTGGAGTGGGCAAAACTCCACAAACTCCACCAGCGGAGAGGAATTTATCACCCACCCCTACCAGGCACCGTAATTTGTGGGCTGTACAGCTTACTTTGGAATGATTTATTGAATGTTTAACAATATGGTTAAAAAGCTGCAGGTGTTAGGCTGTACTTGTAGTCCTGTAGACTTGTTTTTTCTTGTCAGCCTAGTGACTAGCACAACAGGTACTGCAGTCCACAGGTAACATTTAACTTTTTATACCATGGGTATATTTTTTACACACATTTACTGTGGCCTTACTGGAAAGTTAAATGTGTTAATAGGGGATTAGTCAATGTATAATGTTTTAAGGGTGTGAACATATGCATCGGGGACTAGACAGCAGAAGTTAAAAAAACAGCAACATCAGTCCACAAAAATGGGTGAGACCACCCAAAAAGAAGCAGTTTCTCCAACCAGCTAATGCCAGGATGAACTCACGAGAATAATAGCAGACAACGTTCAAAAGTAATATCGATATATGAGCCCAATTGTCACAGAAGCAGCAGTTACTGAAAAATCACACTTGAGGTGCCAGGGGTGCTTTCCATACTTAGATCACTGACAGGAACTTTTTGTTACCCAGATTTAGTGTGGGCAAGAAAACATGGCTGTTATCCATTACAACATAATAGCATTTTTCAGGGCAATTTATATTAATGTGGCATGGCTCATATTAATGAAATATTCGAAAATTAAAAGGAACTCAAGAGTAGAGATAATCTGAATTCCAAGGCACTAAATACCAACCTGAAGTCCAAAAGCTCTGTTAATGCAACACCCTTCTGACTAACAGTGCAGGGTGAATGAATTCCTCCCATCACCTTTTGTGTGTTTCACGTACTGCTCTAAGTGGCAAAGGGCAACGACGAGGGTCCAGTATTCACTGTCACTAGAGCCAAGCACTAACCGACTGATGAGCCCTATAACTAGGGTGAAACTGGTCCTTGGTTGCTTGTGTTCCGGTTCAGGGAGGACTTAGCTTGGCATTTCAGGCTGATATGTTCCCATGAGGAACAGAGTGAAGAATGATGTGCATATGGCTGGGTCTGAACTGAGGTAGCATGGTGAGCAAAAGAACGATGGGTTGGGATGCTACCCGAGTGATTTTCAGAGGTTAGGCAAATTGCAAGCCTTCCTTCTGTCACCTTTTGTGTGTTTCATGTACTGCCTATGTGGCAAAGGATATGCCCAGACGTGCGTCCTGTGTTTTTCTGGTGTTGCAGTACCACAGGAGGTACCCATACCTGAAAATTATTTTTTTTCACTAACCACATGGTGGTGGGGGTTAGGGTTCCCACACCCTTCCCCCATATTGGCTTCAATTTATTTTTCAAGACTCAGGAAGCAAGTATCTGAGTCCTGTAATGCCAGCTGCAACATTTTTCTTTCTGCTGTGGCCAGCCAGTCAGGAAACTTGGTACTGCAATAACTGTTATGGTACTGCAATATCAAGAAGGCCCAAGGCAGAAAGTGCTCCCTGTGCCAATCAGAAGGTACTATTTGTTTTTAATTCCCGTACTACGAGACCAACCAGCCAGATATACCAAACCTTTTAACTCTTTCAAGTCCACCCCAAGCACCTCTGTAAATGCAAATTTCGTGAAAACAGCTGAACGGATTTACACCACAAAAAGTGAAGCATGCTCTTTGAGTAAAGGTAGTGTAATTTTGTTCAGTCATTTATTCTTTATCGGTGATCAAAGTTTCCTATCAACATAGAAACACAATGTTTTGGATTCCCCTTTAATTTTGGACCCCGTTTGACAGATTGGTGCAACACTGTCCAGGAAGGACCTGAGGTGGATACACTTTTTAAAGGTACCTTTACATACAGATTCATTAAACAACACCAAAGTTATTACTGAAACGAAAAGTGCTCTTCTTACGTTACCTCAGTAAACTCAAGTAAATATAACTTGCACCCCCACTATGTTATGTTATGTTATTGTTAGTGGGATGTATGTCGTTACAACGCACACTTTTACAACGCATGCACTTACAACGCATTTTTTACAACGCACAATCCATTACAACGCATGACATTACAACGCATGACACTACAACGCATTTTTAAAAACTACCTTTACAACGCATTCCATTACAACGCATACTACCATTACAACGCATACCATTACAACGCATAATATTAAATTGCATTTAAGGTAAGTATTAGATAGTATAGGGGTAAAAATTACTTTTCAAACTCCAGGGGGTGCAACAGTAGGGTAAAAATCTATTCATACTTCCAAAATACGGAAACACGTCTCTCTGCACTCAACAAGAGATGTGAACTCTGAGGGCAACCAGCGACGTCTGATTAACCAGCAGCGGCAGCATAAACGTACAGTTGCCAGCAGGGGGCGGGAGGGAGAGAGAGAGAAAGGGAAAGAGTGAAGAGAGAGAGGGGGAGAGCGAGAGAGGGGGAGAGAGAGAGCGAGAGAGAGAAAGAGAGAGTGGGAGAGAAAGAGAGAGAGAGAAAGCGAGAGGAGAGAGAGAGAGAGAGAGAGAGAGAGAGAAAGAGAGAGAGAGAGAGCGAGAGCCCGGGAGTGGTACGTGCGTGCGCGTGCAGTCTGCTCGTTTTCAAGCCCTGCACTCGTGCTTGTGGCGCGTCCCTGCTCGCTCCCGCAAGGTGGATGCCGCCACAAGCACGAGTGTGTGCTTGAAAATAACCAGAGCGACGGCAAAAGGCCCTCCTTAGCAGCACATGTGTACTGCGTAGGCGAGACCTAACAAGCGGTGCCATCACAACCCCAATAGGAACTCCGTCCCAACCCCTCCCTCTCCCTTGCAGCGACCGGAGTCATCGGACTCTCCATTAAAGAATTAATCAATCAATCGAATGCCCTCACTCACAGGGCTGCATGAAGGCAGGCTCGCGAAATGCATATCCAATATTGTGTGGTAAGGACAAGCTTTATCAAATATGGCTGTTGCTGAGTGGCCCGAGTCTAGCACCGCAAGCAGGCCGGGGGCCCTAAATAAAAGCAGCCCTCACCGCAGCACAGTAGAGAATATTCCAACTAGTAATCAAGTAAACACTACTCAAAATAGTCAGTGAGGGCATAGGACAAATACTATTCGTCTCGTCGTCTCTGGGGGTCTGCAGCACCTGCCCCATCACTTCTTCTAGTAGCAATGTGTTGGGACCACTTTTCTTGACTCTATTATCCTATCATTCATGGCTGTGCACCCCGGCCCTCCAGCATTGAGCTGGGAGCATGGATGCCCGTGTCCAATTATCCTACTCTTGTCCTGATACCTTCAGATGCTCCTGGGCTCGGTCCAGAGGCGCTCTCCCAGTCTGCACATCACACATCATTACAGTGATAATGTGCTGGCAGGCCTCCCGATATTGAACAGGGCTACTGAATTGGTCGGGACATTTAAATGAACATGAACATGCAGTGACAGGGCACTCCCAACCAAGAGCCACCCTGCGGGCCACTCTTCTCCAAGATATGGCATACGGAAGCTTTCTGCAGCTTCATATGTTCAAGCCAGGGTATGCGACTAGCATTAGAATCATTTTAGGGTAGCACCTGATACCGCTTGCTTGCCCCCATGCTACCCTGTCCTGGGCCAGTCAATCTGTCTTTGTCCGAGACTCCGACTTACCTGAGGGCTGAGGCCTGCAGATTAGGTGGCACTGGCAGGCGCAGGCGGGCGGCAGAAGACCAGGCTAGCAATTATTTAATTATGGCCCCATTGTCCCTGTACCCATGTGTTATTGAAAGTCAAGCTTAATGTGCCGTTGTTGCAAGTGTTTTTTGTGTTGTGCAAGGAGCAGAATATTGTCACCATCCAGATGCAAGAATATGAGAGCTAGGACAACAGTTCTGAAGTTGTTTCCTAGGAGGAATGATTTGCCTGTCTTCAGGAGAGACAGTAGAGAACATGTTTTCCAAGAGTGAGGTTGGCTGTTATACAGGGTGAATCGTAGTGACTTGTCATTATGTGAATGTTGGGTCTATTTAGCTTCTTGCTGTTGATATAGTAGTTCCCTCTGGTTCTTAACGAAAAGTAGTGGCCTGAGAGATTCAGGGTGCAAGCAGATTTCAGCAGGGGGAGCTTAACTCATCTGCATAATCTGACCAGTTATTACTAGACTAATAAAACAATTACATATTATTCTGATGAGGGTTAAGATTCCTAGAAGTATGCATTATGAACTATGGATGCAGTGCATTTGGGATCACGCATCTGTATGCATTTCATGAGCTTCAAAACTTTGCTTAAGGAAAAAAGTTTTTACTGACTTCATTTTACAAAATATCTGAAGGGTAATGGAAAAAGGCAAATCCAAAGTACTGTAAAAGTTCCCTTTGCACTGGAAATACCATTAAAAAAAAACTGGAAATACATTAGGAGGGATTTTATGACTGGTAAACATAAAAATATATGTTTTGAACACAAGTTGGTTGCACACTGCTCGTCACACCAGCAAGTTGCCCCAAAGGACTGTGGTGAATGTAGTGGCGACGGCGGGTACGCCTATGCCACGATGTGTAAAAAGAAAAAAGTATGTGTTGCATTTAGCCATCCCTGGACATGTGTTTCGAGGTAGTTGCCTCTCGTCAGCAGGGAGCAGGACAATGTAAAGGGGTGCCGAGTGGACTGCCAAAATGTAATTAAAACAGGTCAAATACCTCTCATGGTGCACAGGTGCAGAACCAGGGCTCGTCAACCCGATAGCTCACGGGAGCCGTAATAATTTGAACACAAGTTGGTCGCACACTGCTCGTCACACCAGCAAGTTGCCCCAAAGGACTGTGGTGAATGTAGTGGCATAGGCGTACCCGCCGTCGCCACCTCATTTACCGCAGTCCTTTGGGGCAACTTGCTGGTGTGACGAGCAGTGTGCGACCAACTTTTGCATAAAAATATATGTCTCTATTTCCATTATTTTCATGCTGGGCTGCCCTTCGCAAAACAGTACAGCAGCTTCAACTTACCGGATTCTACTCTTAAACTTTCAGAGCAAGCATAAATTACCGGTGACATAGTTATGCACGGGAATGTATGCTTTAGAACGATTAATGAAGAAACTGGAATTTTTTGTTTTAAAGTGAAACTCATGACACTGAGCACGGTCCAGGCTTACATTTTGGCACCCGAGGTTTCACGCAACACATGAAACTCATGGGAAGAGACCACTTTCTGAATATTCCCGATGTTACTATCAGTAATGAGACCAAACACCTCTGCACAAAAATGCTGTATTGTTCCATGCCAGCTCTAACATCATGCACCAGCGTGCAGAGCACACCCTCACTTTAAACCGGATTTGCCATATTTACACTGACCTCTTTCAGGAGTAGAGATCTCTGGCTGGCCTCGAGGCAGTTGCCTTCAACCCCCTTGCTGCTGTGAGCTCAGGACACCTGCACCCACCACACCCACACACGCAGGCCCCGATTCACAGAACAAACTTAAGACTAAATCCTAAACTTAGTACCATTCTGGTATTCACAGAATGCACCTAGTACTTCTGGTATTCACAGAATGAACTTACTACTTTTGCTATTCACAGAATGAACTTAGTACTTTTGCTATTCACAGAATGGATTTACGACTCCTAAACTTACGTCCGCACTCGGGCCGGAAATTCCGGCCCGGAGGCGGGGCTTCCGGGCCGGAGGCGGAGCTTCCGGCCCGGAGGCGGAGCTTCCGGGCCGGAGGCGGAGCTTCCGGCCCAGAGGTGGAGATTTCAGCCATAGCTAAATCGGCCGGAATCCCCACCTCCGGGCCGGAAGCTCCGCCTCCGGCCCGGAAGCTCCGCCTCCGGCCCGGAAGCCCCGCCTCCGGCCCGGAAGCTCCGCCTCCGGGCCGGAAGCTCCGCCTCCGGGCCGGAATTTCCGGCCCGAGTGCGGACGCAAGTTTAGGAGTCGTAAATCCATTCTGTGAATAGCAAAAGTACTAAGTTCATTCTGTGAATAGCAAAAGTAGTAAGTTCATTCTGTGAATACCAGAAGTACTAGGTGCATTCTGTGAATACCAGAATGGTACTAAGTTTAGGATTTAGTCTTAAGTTTGTTCTGTGAATCGGGCCCGCACTATTTAATGTACATAGCTGCCAAGGTTTCGGATTGCTATGGGTGACATTTTAATAATTTTAGAGTAATTATGAGGGACATTTCAATGACTATGAGTGACACTGTCTTGCGAGCAAAATTAAGCAATGAAGATGAGGGAAACAATAATATCAGAAATTGCACAAATTTGAGGAACGAGAAACTAAGTTAACTCCTGCAAAATGTAAGAAATAAAAAACGACTTCCATTTATCAGACTCTAGCTAAAATTGCAGAAATTAGATAAAGCAGCTTGGAAGTGGTTCAACATATTATAATCCGCTGAGTGACTTGCAGTCTCACTCAACTGCCGCCAGTGACCTGAGCAGTAACGCAACTGAAAAACAAAGCATAGACATACTGTATGACTGACAGCGGCACAGGCAACCTCAGAATAAGTCTAGGATGGAGTGCATTTGTTAGTAGGTGCTGGGTAGGCACCTGATTGATATGATCCACACTTTACACATAGAACTGGGTAAGCTGTCAGTTATGTTTGCACTGTCTGTTTTCATTAGTTTAAATGGTTGAAGTTCTCTGCAGTTTAAGATGCCCTAATAAATCGAAAGTAATCCATGGCATTTAATTGGATGACTTGAATAAACAGGGCACAGTCTATTCTATTTAACCCCTTGGCTGCGGCAGGAATTCCTGGCGCTGTGCTCATGACGGAGCCACTCCGTCATGAGTCACGGTTGAGCTGTGCTCATGACGGAGTGGTTCCGTCATGACTCCGCCCACTGCGCTAATCGCCCGCACAGGCGGGGAATTAGCGCCGCGTGGGCGGAGCGGCGGCCAACAAGTAGAGGAAGTAGAGGAACCACTCCGTCATGAGCACACGGCACCCGTGGCTCATGACGGAGTGGTTCCGTCATGAGCGGGGAAGGGGTTAATAAGACGCTCTAATAAATATTGGTTCGCTTTGGGAGTCGGGTTTGCTGTGCTGTGCTAGCTGCCGGGCAGACTGAGTGTTTCTGAGTAAGTGAAAGATCCGCTGAGGCTTTCGTGTGCTGCTTCTTATCTCTATTCCTCTACTTGTGAGGAAGAGAGTGACGCTCTCAACAAGCAAGGAGGCTGTAAAGACGACATAAATCCAAATAATTGTAAGATGCTTTAATGGCAGCACGGCTTACATCCTTCCTGGTTCCTCTCCAACAACAACAGAGGCAACCAGTGGAATGTAAGCTAAAACACTCCAAATAGAACATAGAATGTCTAACGAAAAAAGCACATTGCTAATTTCATTATAACAGTATGAATACATGTATATAATTAATGTCTAAACAGAATATAACATATCTCCCTTATCAACTAAAAGTAATGCAGATACAACCAATTGCCCAGATATTATGAACATCAATTGAATATAAGATGTAAATTATTCAAAATCATAAAATCTTTTGGGAACATTTCTTATGCGACTATTGATTTTAACTCTTGACGCTACTGTGTCTTTACTATGTACTGAGGGTGAGCTTATAGAATTTTGATTATTATTCTTAACACAAAGTCGTTGACAAGAACTTGGACCGTGATTTCTGACTGGACATTTGGCCAATCTCCTGACATTCCACACCTTCCCATCTTGAGTAATAACACTGTTGCAAAAGATTTTTTTATTTGTATGGCCTTGCCAAATTTTCTAGTACCTTTGTTAAGTATACCTGGTTTAAGAATTCTAACCCAATCTCCAATTATGCGCTTTTGCCTTCCATTTGTTGTCATACCAATCTTTAGTCTTGATTTGTTTAAGCCCTACTCTCTCAGCAGTGATGTGCACACATTCTTTGTCATTAGTAAGTAACTTACATTTAGCCTTGACCCACCATGGACATATGCTAGACGCAGGGTCTCTTCCTTTCAGTAACTTGAACGGACTGATGCCAGTAGTGCTATGTGGGGTTATTCTATAAACCCAAAGTCGCTCTCTTAAAGCACTCAACCAATCCTTACTGTCTTTTAAAGAGTCTGAAATTAAAGTTTTAAGTACTCTGTTGAACCTTTCTACCTGCCCATTTTTGTGTGGTTCATAAAGAGATGTCAACGTGTGTTTGATTCCACAATTATTAAGGAATACTTTAATTTCATGTGAGGTAAGCTGCACGCCATTATCAGACACCAGAATGGCCTGACATCCTTCACGAGCTAAAATTTCTTGAAAGAAACTAATTACAGCACTGGTGGTAGCTTTCCACACAAATTTGACCTCAGGCCATTTGGAATGATAGTCAATAATGACCAATGCAAATCTAGAATTCTCAGGCAACTTACTAAATGGTCCTGAAATATCAAACACTATTTTCTGCCATAGCTCCTAGGGTCAAGGAACAATTTTCATTGGTGGAACATTTAACTTCAACATCTTTTCGCTGGAAATACATTCATCACACTCCCTGACAACCCGATCAATAAATCTATCCATACCTGGCCACCAAAAATAGCTTCTAATCAACCTTTTCATAGCTGAAATACCTGGATGAGTTGTGTGGGCTAATTTAAGGACCATTTCCTGAACTCTTCTAGGTGGAACACACTTACCCGCTTTTAAAATTAGATCACCTTCTAGTTCTAGTTGATCAGAAATATTTAAAAATGGTGTTAATTCTGACCTTACTTGGTGTTTATTAGGCCATCCATATAAGATGAAATTTTTAGGTTGCTCCATACGTCATCTTCTTTTTCACATTCAGACCAAAATTTTTCTGTCATTTCTTGGAAATCCGGGGACCACACATCATTAATGCTTACCACAAAATCTGTCTCTCTAATAACATTAACATCACCATAATCACATGGTAATTGTGATAAGAAATCTGCAGTGACATTTTTTTTTTCCTGGTAGATACTCAGTTTTAAAATTGTACTCTTGAAGCCTTGATACTAACCTAGAAATTCTGGCAGTGGAATTCCACCCTCTGCCTGTAAATAAAATAGTAACTAAAGGTTTGTGATCTGTTCTGAGTGTAAATTTACTTCCCCAAACATAAATCCTATAGTGTTCTACTGCCCATACAGACGCAAGTAATTCCTTTTCAATGACAGCATATTTACGTTCCGTATCATTCAAAGTCCTCGATGCAAAAGCCACATTCCATTCATGCATACCTTCCCTCTGAGATAATACACTACCCAGACCATATAGACTAGCATCTACTGTAATAATGCACTCTTTCCTCATTCTGAACGGTTTCAAAGTGGGTGCACTCACCACATCCCTTTTTATGCTTTCAAAAGCATTTTGTTGTTCATTCTCCCAAGAAAATGTAACATTTTGCCTCAACAACTTTCGTAGTGGTTCCATTTTTGTTGCAAAATTTTCAATGAACTTACTATAGTATTCACACATTCCTGAAAAAGATAACACTGATCTTTGTTTTCAGGAGTAGGAGCATTAATTATGGCATCAATATTAGATTTTTTTGGTACCACACCATCACCAGTTAGAGTATGTCCTAAGTACTCCACAGATTGTTTAAATAGTTTACACTTATGAGCCTTCAATGAAAGCCCATGACTATCTAGTCTTTTACACACCTCATTCAAGTGTAACTCATGTTCCTCAGCATTCTTCGAAAAGATTAAAATGTAATCTTGAAAGCATTTTACATACCCATCTATGTCTCTGAAAATTTGGAACATAACTCTTTGGAACACAGATGCTGCAGATGCCAAGCCGAAAGGCATCCTAGTGTATTGAAATAAACCTTGAGGTGTGATGAATGCAGTTAATTTCTTTGACTCCTCTGTGAGCTCTATTTGGTGGTATGCAGATCTTAAATCTAACGTGGAAAACTTTTTGCACCATCTAACATCGACACTACTTCGTTGATATTCGGGAGTGGATGACAATCTATAACGATATTAGTGTTTAAAACCCTCAAGTCCACACAAATTCTGAGTTTTTGATCAGGCTTGCGCACCAAAACAATGGGAGAAACCCACTCAGAGGACTCAATTGGTTCTATGATACCTTCATCCGATAAATCTTTCAGCATATCTTTCAATTCTTCTCTTATGTTTATGGGTACACCTCTTAATTTTTGTTTAACAGGAATGGCATTTCTCTTTAAAATAATTTTATAAGTAAAAATTTTCAACTTCCCCAGTTTGTCACAGAACACTTTATCATAACCTTCAATTAGTTTTGTTTCTTTGTAAATTAGACTATCGTTTTGATTGACTATAGCTATATTTTTACTATATTCTTCACTTAAAGAAACAGGTTCTTTGGCTCGTGGATTTAGGATAATACCTAATCTCCATTGGTCACGCCACCCTAACACATTCACTCCCTTGATGGCAATGTATAGTTTAATCTGAACAAACCTTCCTTTAAAACTTAACATTACATGTAGAAAACCTTCTATATAGAATATAACTTTACATATCACTGTGTCACTTCATTTATGTAGTCTAGTACAAAGTCTCCCACATAATACACATTATTGCGTTCGAATATAACAATGACATAATTGATAATATCTCAATTGCAACCCATTGAAATCCCCCCCCCCCCCCCTCCACCCCTTATGCACACCCCTCCCTCCCCTGGGCTCTGTGTATAATGACTCCTAGGTCTTATTTGCTTCCCTTCCTTCAATCTATGTGGGGCTAACCCAGTTCCGCATAAGGAGGTTTCACTCGATCAACATGCTATAGTCCTGATCGTCTGTGATTTGTCTCCACTCATTGCGATTGTGGAACGTCCAATGTACCATCTGGGCTACTTCCTTTGAAGGTCTCCAGTAGTACATCCCACTCTAGCGATATTGGGTTTTTCTGGAGTCTTCTGGTTTCCTCCCTGTGCAGGGATGCACTTTCCGCCCCCGCCCATCTAACCATTTTGTTATGCCATGTATGTACTGAAGGAGGCTTAGCCGATTTCCAACGCATGGTGATGGATCTTTTGGCTAACAACAACGCCAGGTCCAGAAAGCGCAGCTTTACTTTTTGCAATGGTCTGCGTCTACGGAGACCAAGTAGGTACCCTAGCGCCAAGTCCCCTATATCTAGGTGGGTAACCATCTCAAGCATTCGAACCACCCTCCCCAAATAAGCTCTTAATCCCGGGCATGCCCACAGCATATGGAGGAAGTCGGGCCTCCAACAGGTGACATCTGGGGCAGTGATGGGTAGTGGACAGATACATCTTCTGCAGTCTGTGTGGTGTCAGATAAGCTCGGTGTGTAATCATGCGTTGTATAAACTTAAACTTTGAATTTCGTGGGATCTTCCTGGTGTACTCTAAGATTTCTGCCATTCTGTATCCAAGAACTCTCTTCCCATGTCTGTCACCCATTGTGCTTGGAGAGCCTCGAGGGGGAGCCTCACGTGTGCGCGAATACTCAAATATAACCAGTTATTAAGGTGGCTGCCCCGGCCCATAAGATAGAGTGCTTTAACTAGTTCATGTGTCTGAGGCTTCACCCGGTTGGGGGACCATTGCTTCTTGACACAGTGCAATAATGCAGCATGTGTAACATATAAGGTACGAGGAGCCCCGGGATCTTGTATAAAATTGTCATGGTCCATAAGGGTTTCGCCTCCGAAGAGCGACCCAATCGTGTACACCCCCGCTTCCAACCACGGACCAACCGTCTGTTTCGTCAGCCTACCGCTTGCTAGCGAAACCCCCACCAGTGGGATGTTATCAGCATATGGACCACAGTTAGACGTGTATTTCAAAGCCTTCTTCCAGCAGTCCAGTGCCGTTTTCAGCAGTGACGGGAGGGCCGGGGGGATTTTGCTGTTCGGTAATAGTAGGGTGTGTAGGAGCCTCATTCGAGGGTCTTTGCGGTATAGCCAATCTCCTGTAAATTGCGTCCCGCCATCCAGTAGGATAGCCACTGCAATTGGCAGGAGTAATAATAAGCTTTAAAGTTCGGTGCACCCAGGCCACCCCCTCGCACCTCAATCTGCAGTTTCTTAAGGCTTATTCTGTGTTGTCCTGTCCCCCAGATATGGTCCAGCAGAATGGTATCCAAAGTGTGAAAAAGAGATGGGGGCACCGCCAGCGGCAAGTTCGCAAAGTAATAAAATAGGCGTGGAAGCACCACCATCTTAGATAATGCTATTCTTCCCATGACTAAGAGAGGCAGCGTAGTCCAGAACGCCACCTCGGATTTTAACCCTCTAATTGCTTTGCTCAGATTACCCTCTAACATATCCTCGTGGGAGCGGTATACATTAATGCCCAAGTATTTGAAAGTATGGGGGGCTGTCTGTAAAGATAATCCCCTAAAATGAATTGTGTCTGGATGGGGCTGATCATGAAAGAAGAAGGCGTTTGATTTGGATTCATTAATTGCTGATCCAGAGATCTTCTCAAAGTCAGCAAATATTCTCTGCATGGAGTCTAAGTGGTCCGTCACATAAAGAATTAAGTCGCCTGCGTATGCCGACACCAAGTAATGGACTTAACAGGCGTTATACTGCACTGGGGCGCCTCCGCTCGCAACCTCAGTGCTAGTGGCTCCAGCGCTAACACAAATAGTATTGGGGACAAGGGGCTGCCCTGTCGCATGCCTCTATAGACACGATATTCTTGTGAGATATGTTTTCCGGTTCTGACCCTGGCCGTCGGAGCTTCATACAACAAGCGCACCCATTTAATATAATCGGGGGTAAGCTGAAGCGTGCTATGGCCTTAAACATAGATTCCCAGGTCAGTGTGTCAAATGCCTGTCGCATATCTAATGCGATGCATCCAGCTTGGGGATAGGGGGTTAGATCTGAGGACATTATATGGTGCAATCTCTGTATGTTTAGTGATGTGCTTCTCGCCGGTATGAATCCACATTGATCAATGTGGATTAGTCTGTTTAAATATGGTTGGATCCGGTTTGCTAGGATTTTACTTAATATCTTGTATTCCGTGGATAATAAAGACAAGGGGCGGCAGCCTGACATGTCGGCCAGGTCCCTACCCAGCTTTGGCAGCGATACTACCAGCGCCTGAACCGTAGTACTGCGTAGGTGTCCTAGTTCAAGGGATTTATTGTACACTGCTTCCAGCTGGGGTACTAGTGTATCTGAATAAGCCTCAAAGAATTCCACCGGTAGGCCATTCATGCCTGGGGTTTTATTACGTGATAGCCCCGAGATGGCTGCCTTAATTTCTCTTCTAGTTATGGGTCCCAATAGCATATTCTGCATGTCCTCCGGGACCTGTGGGTATGGTAGGTCTGCAAGAAAATCGTCAATATGTGTTTCATCCATTGGCCGTTGTTCCCCATATAACCCCTCTTAATGTGCACAAAAGGCCTCATTTATATCATATTGTATACGCACTGTGTCCCTTCCGGGGAGGTTGATATGGCTAATGATGGTAGGGGGTGGATCGTTCTTAATTAATTTGGCTAATAGCGTACCTGATTTATTTGTATCAGAGTGTTTTGATTGGGTGTAGGAACGATAATCAATCAGCCGGAGTGTTTCCAGCTGTTCCGCGTGTGTGATGTGCTCCTCCTGCAAGCTAGTCCGTTTATCGGGAACGTGCACTGCCTCCCGCTCAAGCACTGTCATCCTATCCTCAGTTGCCTTTAGGTTCATATGAACTTCCTGCCTTGCACCCACCGTGGAGTTAATCGCCGTCCCCCTGATAACTGTCTTCATGCGTCCCACTCAACCAGGATGGTGGAGGCGGTGTTTGTGTTTTCAGAAAAATAGTTTTGGAGTGTTGTGGAAAGAGTGCTGCGAAACACTGTGTCCTCAAGCAATTGGGGCCATAGTTTCCATGTAGGAACCGGTGTGGGTACTCTGCCCCAGGTGCTAGCAGTCTCTAATGGGTTGTGATCAGAGAAGGTCTTGGCCAGGTAGGTGGTATGTGTCACCTGATCAGCAATGGAGCGGGAGCATAGTAGCCTATCTATTCGTGTATGTAGTCGGTGCACTGGGGAATAGAAGGAGTATTCCTTACCCAATGGATTCCTCTGTCTCCACACATCGTTAAGTAACCAGTCATCTACCCAGCTGCGCAGAGCTTCAGCCTGTCTACTAGCCGCTGTGCCATTTAGGGGAGGGTGTGAGCGGTCAAGACCGACATCCATGACTGCATTGCAGTTACCCCCGATTATCCATGGGGTTGCCTCCCAGCCCGCCGATATTGAATTCAGACCTAAGAAATACTTGCTTTGGTCAAAATTTGGTGCATATACATTCCCCAGTACAACAGGTCTTCCATCCAATGTACCCCTTAAAAATATATATCTTCCCTGACTGTCCACCCACTTATCAGTTATGACAAACGGGACCCCTCCTCTTATCCGTATTGTTACCCCCCTGGCAAAGGGCGAGTAATTAGTAGATATAACCTGTCCTCTCCATTTTTTGCGCATCTTTTTGGCTTCCAACTCTGTCAGATGCAATTGCTGGAGGAAAACAATGTGCGCTTTTCGGCGCTGCAGCTGTGCGTAAACCCTGTATCGCTTATATACTGAACCCAGACCACGGACATTCCATGTGACAAAGTTATAGGTATCTAAATTGTGCATTGTGTTCAGTTCGCATTTGACACGTCTCAGGAGGGAGACCAATCAGATTAGTGAGACTTAGCCATTGCATCATGTCAAAACCCAGAAACCCCCCTATTAACTTGAATACCAGGCCTTGCCGGTGAACTAAACAAAGCCAAACTAAACATAACACACATTTAACTGTTACTAAGCAAACATTAGCATACGAAAAGGGGGACTGGCGGCCAGAGCCGTCATAGGGCAAAATCCCACTTAAGAGAGAGAGCTCCTCTGAGCCCGAGCATAGAAAGGGACAATTATGATAGACCATTTATGACATAAAATACCATAGCAAAAGGATATAATCATCTTGGAGTCTTCATGCTAGCGCCACACTGGGCCCCGGCGTCTGCTTATGGAAGGGAAAGAAGATAAGACACCTGTATGTCCTAAAGGCTATCTGCCGTTTGTGGTGTCACATCGGGGAAAAGTGTCAGGCTATTCTCCGAGTCCGAGCGGACAGTACTTTGTTCGGATGACTCCGAGTCTCGACGTGCAGTAATGTCCCTGAAAGTGGTCGCCGCTACTAGAGCCAACTTCTTGCTCTGCTGTGCTTGTTCCTGTGTGGGGCCTGAGAATGCCAATTTGTCTGTGGTCCCCATAGTACGCTGCAAGCATCGTCCCCGGGCTCCCCGGGGGCTATGTGGGGGCTTCTGAAGAGACTGACCAGATAATTGTGTTGGGTCCATAACTTCAACCCACTCCTCCGCATCTTCTGGGGACTCAAAAAAGTAAGTTTTCTGATCATATATTATTTTCAAGCATCCAGGGAACAGCAAGGCATAATTGAGGTTTAACATTCGCAGCTTTTTCTTAACCGCCTGACAGGAAGAGCGTCGCCTTTGGACCAGTAGCGTGTAGTCGGGATACAGCGACACCTGACTGTCCTCAAATTGGATCTGCGGTTTTTCTCACGCCTTTTGCAGCTGGGTATCACGGTCTCTATAGTTGAGGATCCAGACAATCAGTGGTCCCGTTGGTGCCCCCGGTCTTAGCCTCCCTGTAGGGATACGATGTGCCCTCTCAATACAGAAAACGTTAGAGAGACCCTCTGGGGCCACATGAGTTCGGAACCATTTTTCCATGCAGGTCGGCGCATCGGATGCCTCACTGCATTCCGGCATCCCAATGACACAGATATTATTGCGCCGGGCTCTACCCTCTGCATCCTCCATCCTATCCATGAGTCCCGCGACTTGCTGTTGGAGAGATTTTAGTTGTTTCGCATGGTCTTTTTGTTGAGGTAGCAGCTCGTCGAGGGTTAGGAAGTGGTCCTTCACCGTGGTGGCTAATTTACTGTGATCCGCCTTAAGTAGAGTGAAATTAGTGGTGAGGGTGCCTATTTGCTGCTCAATAACTTTTCTGGACTCTCTCACTTCACTGAGTATTAGATCCAGCTTATCCGGAGCCCCAGTTGCATGTGTGGGTGGCACGCAATCAGACGATTGAGTGGCAGTATTCGAGTCCTGATCATCGGTGTGATTTGAGGCAGGGGCAGTTGTCTCCTGCACTTTCCCTCTGGAGTGGCCCATGATCTCCTACAGCCAACCGTTGCTGGTTAACCCCGCTAGCGACTCCTCTACCCCGTTGGGACAAGAAGGGTCCGGGCTCAGGCCAGTCCGTCACGATCCTTACCACAGTGGCCTCTCTGAAGTGCACACTATGACGGGGTGGGCCAGAGCCTCTCAGTGGGGAACCCCCTCCGGTTTGTGGGTTCAACAGGTCAGTGGAGACATCCAGTTGCGGCGAACCCACAGTATGAGCAAACAATAGTGCCCCCCAGCGCCTCGCCTGGCACGTTCACAGTTTTACTATTTCGCCCTTTGATGTGGAGTCCATGTCACAGCACAACGCCACTGCTTCAGGGCCTCGGGCGTTCCGTCAAGCTTGTAAGGCAGGCATCTCCTGCCCCCAGCTCCCAGCACAGCACTCAGCCGGGTATGGCTTTGTTTCCTATATCACTGCCCTGCGCATGTAGTCTTCCGGCTATAAGCGCTGTCTAGGCCCTCGGGATCAGTTGCATGCATCTGCACTCCCCGCCTGCTCCTCAGTTGGCAGTAGCAGGTGGATTCCTCCACAGCGCCATGTCGCACATTGTGGCACCCAGCGATGTCCCTAGATTTCGGCTGCTGAGGTGTTAGGGGTCTGTGACGCAGATGTGATATCCGCGCTGGGGCCGCCACTGGGATCATCCACGGGACCGAGCGATTGCTCCACCCGTTCCTCGCCTCTGGTCTGCGTACTCCAGGGCAATCCGGCACTTATCGCTGCCGCGATTCCTCCCCAGCAGAATCCCGGCCTCCGCCACCACGCAACTACACAGGTACAGCCAGCCGCGGTTATAAATGCGGGCCGCCGCCTACACTGGCCATGTCCAGGTTCTCCTGTGGGGCGGGGGGACTCGTTACACAGTACCTCTCGTCCGCCGGTTGCCACTGCTGGTGTCACTGGTGTTCCGGATATGCCAACCCCAGTTTTACGGCTGGCTGAGCAGATTCATAGCCATCAGCGCGGATTCACACAAGCCATCAGCAATGCCACACTCAGCGATCGGCCGCCACGCAGGTCGACACTCGGCTCACGGTCTTTTCTGAGTGCCGGTGCTGCTCCGAAACCAAGATAATCAGCGCTCCTTCCCCTCCTCGCTCTGCCGTTAAAGCATCCCGCAGAGGAGGCGAGTTGTCGGTCTTAAACAGGATTCCTGAGTTCGGGCTACGGAGCTCGCTCAGAACACGTCCTCCATGATCGGCATTTAGCCACGCCCCCACATGTTATCATATTATAATGTCACTTTAACCTTTGGGTTTTTCAGCGAATTCCTAGATATTTTAATGTAAAGTAATATGAGGTGTGGGGTTTGGCGCAGAGCCTTTGGCCAGGCCATGCAGCCAAACCCCGCGGACGGCCATCACCCTGTTGCTAGTCAACCTCCATGGTCGAGCATCACCCCATAGACACCGATCCCCTTTTTTTTCCGGCACCACAGTACCTCAGAATTGCAGCAAAATCATTACAAGGGGCTGCACTGAGTGCCGTGGTATACTACAGTGCTCCCCAAATAACAAATCTTTTCAATTTGACCTTGAGGGACCCCCCACACAATGGGCAAGAGAATCAAGGTAGCCCAAACCTGCCCCCTTATACTTTTTTTGTTTGTTTTTCACTGCACGAGGACTGAGTCCCCTAGTTTTAAACTCGCAACCATAACATGTTTCTTCATATCCAGGTCGCAATACTGCAGTACTTCACACTAGCTCTGCAAAGGTATTTCAGCCTGAAATTTCCATACATTTTTAACCTTAGGTTTTGTCATACACTAGCAAACATATTTGAACCAAATCACAAAAAGCATGTTTTCTTGATCAAGTTCTAACTTTCTGCCAAATTTGGTGTAATTCTGTTTGGCCCTTTTGGCTGTCACTGTGACTAAAGTTTCGATGAGAATTTGGGATCCCTGTTTTCTCCTGGCCTCCTCTTGACGGATCATCCCAAAAGCTGCCAGGAAGAAGCTGACGTGGATGAACCTTTTTTGGAAAGTTTCATTAAGGTTCGTCAAACGGCTCCAAAATGTTAGTAGCAACTCGGTCCTTACAATAACTAAACAGAGGCAGCCCGCCACTGTGTAAAATATATATATATATATATATATATTACCTACTGGCGGTCGCCAGTAGGTAGTTATAGTCAGGACCCCTTTTCCATAGGAAATCCGCAACATTCTATTTTGAATAACTTTGGCGCCGGTCGACGAATCCTCGCGAATTTCTCAAAATAGGTGGGGCGCTACGCTCCGCTCCTACCCTGAAAGTCTCGGGGGGATTCGTCAAGCGGGGGCTGAGATAAAAGGGGGGTCCCAAAACACGTTTTTCCCATGCATTTTTCCATAGGACCTTTAGACAGGGCTACAGCCCGAACGGCTGAACAGAATTACTAGAAATTTGGCAGAGAGGTAGTCCCTAGGTCAAGGAAGTGCCTTTTGTAGGTTTGGTGTAAATCTGTTCAGTAGATTCTGAGAAAATAGCCTTTAAATCAATATATATATCTGAGCCAGCTTACTGTGGTAAATAATTTTCCTTTACCTGGACTTAATTTGATACAGAAACATAATTAAATAGCTCAGTAAAATGAGAGGCAGAATCCGTGGTATTAGAGGTTCGGAATGGGCTTTATTCCAATGATCGATTATAATCGGTTGCTCCAAGTTCCATCACCACGGAGGTTCAGGAAGTGAAGTACATACTTTATTGACAAGAAGTAACTTTTATAGATCATACATTACAATGAAGCGAATGCAGTAGGCGTAACAATTGATAAGGAAAATGATGATTTATCTGCGTAACCGAAAATAGGTGGAACAAGGAGTAAAAAGGAACGTAATTGGTTATGATGTCACATATAGGTGGATCTATAAGATAATACTTGGCATGGATGCGCGCGCAGCAGTATGACGTGTGATTGACGTGCAACTAGGGGGTGAAGGGGACTTGACATTTAGCTCTACATGTGGAGACAAAAAGTCTGGGGGGTCAAGTCAGCCTAATCCCAAATCATATCTAACATCCTATGTTTAAAGAACTATGTTATCCACAAAAGAAGGACTCTCGGACAGAATCTATTCTATACTGACTGTGCGTGCGTGTACAAGCGTCTAAGTGTCTACACTGAAAGCGAGGGGGTAGGAATATTCCATGGTAACAGGGCTATGAATTACTTGCATGAGGACAGAGAAGTCGAGCCTTTTGCTCGGTAGCTGGAAGAATGTTTACTTAAACTACTAGACAGGAATGCATCGGCTGAGGGGGAAGCAGATAACTCGAAGGCGAAATACAGTTCTTGGCAGAGAATAGGCTGATGTCAGGTTTCGTGAGCCGCGCAGAGAATGAGACAAAGTTCATGGTCACAGATGCAGGCTCGAACTGGAGTTTTCAGAGGCAGAAAGCAAGAGGAGTTTGATGACAGAATCAGGGCCTACTTGCCTGGACTGTAAAATGGCATAAGTGAACCATATAAAGCCAGTGGCCTTTCATATTTAGGAATGGAATATCCGGCCTATTCATGGCGGATCTGACAGAGGGCATGTTGACGGTGGACGCACATGTATTTGCGTCTTCATAACTGGAACTGGAGGGAACATACATGTACTTGTGACATGCACATAGAACCGTTGGGGTCCAAGATAGGGGACATAACTGATCGGAAAAATCCATATTTCCACATTACGGTACGCTTACCGTAAGCTTACCGTACGCGTACGGTGGCGTGCGCGAGCGCGATTCTGATTGGTTGTTAGATCTTAGTAAACATTCGAATCGGCCGAAACCAGGAAGCGGCGGCCGCCATTTTGTGTGTTTCACTCAGAAAAAAAAGAGTGAAAACAAGAAAAGGGGGCAAGGAGGAGAGTTACAGACCCCCTTACATTTGTGAGGGGGTCAAAGAAGGACAGAAAAGTACAAAGAAAACATTTATTGATTTTTAAAAAAATCACGGGGTACGCGTACGGTAAGCTTACGGTAAGCGTACGGAAGAAAAAAAAAATAAAAAAAGAAATGAAATGCAGATTTAAGAGTTTAGATATTAGGGGGCTCTAAAAAGAGCCGTTGTGTTTATGAAGTGATTTTTTAAGTGGTACCTACAAGTAAGTACCGATGCAGAGTCTAAGGTTCAAGAGGAAGACTCTGTTCCCTTCATCATTGAAGTGCACACCATCTCCTCTATAAATGTCTTGCATGTCATAACGCAAGTTGTTGTGGTAAATGGCACCCATACCATAGTCACGGAGGAAAGCAGAAACAGATTTGTTGACGTGCTTCCTTGCTTTGTCAATTTGCGGACAGAAATGATTGGACCAGTTCCATTTTTGCCTTTGGCATATGTTGGAAAACACAAAGGCAGTTTTAGGGAAAAGAGAAAACAGTTGTGCAAAGGTGTCCTTCATAAGCATTTCCAGACCTACCCCAGTCAAAGTGCCTAGGTCATTGCCACCACAGTGCACTATTATGAGGTCAGGGTGTTGGATTTGCATGAAGGATTTCACCAATGGCATCAATTGGTGCCACTTTAACCCTCTCTGACCAATCCATTTAATGTCTACATTTGGCAAAGCAAGGTCTCTCACCATACCTGTTTTCTCTGCAAACTTTTCACTCCAGAAGACATAGCTGTGCCCTACAATCCACACTGTGAACATCTTCAAAGGAGATCTGGATGCACTCAGGAGGTGTAATTCAGTAGAATGGGAAAAAGAAATGAAAAACAGTTTGGAAATGGAGGCATACATATTTTTTTTTTTTTTAAAGAACTGATTGGCTGTTTCATACCATTCTACACTAAAAACTAGGCTGTATGTGTAAATTGATAGAAGCATGTTTTGTATTGGTACAGAAAAATGTGTTACCAAAGAACAGTACTATGGATTTGCTGTAAGGTTTGAAAAGTCAAGCACTCTTGCTCTGTGGAATTGAAACATTGTTGGGCGAACTTCTGACCTAACTCCACACAGCAGTGTTCCATGAGGTGTTGCTATGGTAGCAGGCAGAAGTCAAGTTGGGGGAAGAGAACTTTAAGAAAAGGGTTGGTTTTCAACCAATAGAAATGTGTGATTACATTTGAAAAAAAGGGGGAAGCACTGAGATTTGAAACTTACATGTATATGTGTGGAAAAATAGAGGGAAACTTTGCCATTTTCTGGTTCTGCTGAGAGGAGAGAGGTGTAGAGAACAGAGATCCTGGCTCTGATAATCTGCTGTTTGAGTGCCACATTTCTTTCACAACTAACTAATTTTAAAGGTGAGTTATGAGTTTGAGAGGGGATGTATATGGTAAATTAAGAAATGAATAATAGAATTGGAATTCCTTTTGTAGAAGTTGTGTTTATTATTTTCTGTTTTGGGAGAAATTTAAATGTGAGGAACATGTAAAATAATATGGACTATTTTTTCATGATAAATTAAGGTGTACTGGTAAAAATAAGGAATACTTTAAGGGTTTGAGGTTGCAGTCAGTAATGCAAATACATTCAGCATCACTAAGGCTGGTTGCCCTTGCTGGAGTGTAGGCAGTCACCGAGCATACACATGGTGGTGGTCTGAAAAAAGCAGTTTGGACATGGGCTTTTTAAAAAAATCTAAAAAGTGGATTCATAATGTGTCAGTCTGTAAAAGTGATTTTCACTTGCCAAAAAAAAAGAGCATAAGTGTGCATTTAAATTGGCAAAGAAATTTCGTTTTGTGACTAATGTGAAAAAAACATGACTCTGTGTGCAAATAGGAATTACAGGCAGAGATTTATTGCGTTTTGCTCTGGTGATTTCACAGTTGCATTAGTAGGAAAAAGGGGGAGCGATTTTTTGGGGGAAGAAGCAGACTCTTAGCACACACCCAGCTCCTTTCCATGTATAATCATGCACAGTATTTAGAAGCGAGTGGGGTTTTGAGGTTTCAGTCTGTAATGCAAATACATTCAGCATCACTAAGGCTGGTTGCCCTTGCTGGAGTGTAGGCAGTCACCGAGGATACACATGGTGGTGGTCTGAAAAAGCAGTCTGGACATGTGCAATTAAAAAAATCTAAAAAGTGGATTCATAATGTGTCAGTCTGTAAAAGTGATTTTCACTTGCCAAAAAAAAAGAGCAGTAAGTGTGCATTTAAATTGGCAAAGAAATTTCGTTTTGGGACTAATGTGAAAACATGACTCTGTGTGCAAATAGGAATTACAGGCAGAGATTTATTGCGTTTTGCTCTGGTGATTTCACAGTTGCATTAGTAGGAAAAAGGGGGAGCGATTTTTTGGGGGAAGAAGCAGACTCTTAGCACACACCCAGCTCCTTTCTATGTATAATCATGCACAGTATTTAGAAGCGAGTGGGGTTTTGAGGTTTCAGTCTGTAATGCAAATACATTCAGCATCACTAAGGCTGGTTGCCCTTGCTGGAGTGAAGGCAGTCACCGAGGATACACATGGTGGTGGTCTGAAAAAGCAGTCTGGACATGGGCTTTTTTTAAAAAATCTGAAAAGTGGTTTCATAATGTGTCAGTCTGTAAAAGTGATTTTCACTTGCCAAAAAAAAAGAGCAGTAAGTGTGCATTTAAATTGGCAAAGAAATTTCGTTTTGGGACTAATGTGAAAACATGACTCTGTGTGCAAATAGGAATTACAGGCAGAGATTTATTGCGTTTTGCTCTGGTGATTTCACAGTTGCATTAGTAGGAAAAAGGGGGAGCGATTTTTTGGGGGAAGAAGCAGACTCTTAGCACACACCCAGCTGCTTACCATGTGGAATCATGCACAGTATTTAGAAGCGAGTGGGGTTTTGAGGTTTCAGTCTGTAATGCAAATACATTCAGCATCACTAAGGCTGGTTGCCCTTGCTGGAGTGTAGGCAGTCACCGAGGATACACATGGTGGTGGTCTGAAAAAGCAGTCTGGACATGGGCTTTTTAAAAAAATCTAAAAAGTGGATTCATAATGTGTCAGTCTGTAAAAGTGATTTTCACTTGCCAAAAAAAAAGAGCAGTAAGTGTGCATTCAAATTGGCAAAGAAATTTCGTTTTGTGACTAATGTGAAAACATGACTCTGTGTGCAAATAGGAATTACAGGCAGAGATTTATTGCGTTTTGCTCTGGTGATTTCACAGTTGCATTAGTAGGAAAAAGGGGGAGCAATTTTTTGGGGGAAGAAGCAGACTCTTAGCACACACCCAGCTGCTTACCATGTGGAATCATGCACAGTATTTAGAAGCGAGTGGGGTTTTGAGGTTTCAGTCTGTAATGCAAATACATTCAGCATCACTAAGGCTGGTTGCCCTTGCTGGAGTGTAGGCAGTCACCGAGGATACACATGGTGGTGGTCTGAAAAAGCAGTCTGGACATGGGCTTTTTAAAAAAACTGAAAAGTGGTTTCATAATGTGTCAGTCTGTAAAAGTGATTTTCACTTGCCAAAAAAAAAGAGCAGTAAGTGTGCATTCAAATTGGCAAAGAAATTTGGTTTTGTGACTAATGTGAAAACATGACTCTGTGTGCAAATAGGATTTACAGGCAGAGATTTATTGCGTTTTGCTCTGGTGATTTCACAGTTGCATTAGTAGGAAAAAGGGGGAGCGATTTTTTGGGGGAAGAAGCAGACTCTTAGCACACACCCAGCTCCTTTCCATGTATAATCATGCACAGTATTTACAAGCGAGTGGGGTTTTCAGGTTTCAGTCTGTAATGCAAATACATTCAGCATCACTAAGGCTGGTTGCCCTTGCTGGAGTGTAGGCAGTCACCGAGGATACACATGGTGGTGGTCTGAAAAAGCAGTCTGGACATGGGCTTTTTTAAAAAAATCTGAAAAGTGGTTTCATAATGTGTCAGTCTGTAAAAGTGATTTTCACTTGCCAAAAAAAAAGAGCAGTAAGTGTGCATTCAAATTGGCAAAGAAATTTCGTTTTGGGACTAATGTGAAAACATGACTCTGTGTGCAAATAGGAATTACAGGCAGAGATTTATTGCGTTTTGCTCTGGTGATTTCACAGTTGCATTAGTAGGAAAAAGGGGGAGCGATTTTTTGGGGGAAGAAGCAGACTCTTAGCACACACCCAGCTGCTTACCATGTGGAATCATGCACAGTATTTAGAAGCGAGTGGGGTTTTGAGGTTTCAGTCTGTAATGCAAATACATTCAGCATCACTAAGGCTGGTTGCCCTTGCTGGAGTGTAGGCAGTCACCGAGGATACACATGGTGGTGGTCTGAAAAAGCAGTCTGGACATGGGCTTTTTTAAAAAAATCTGAAAAGTGGTTTCATAATGTGTCAGTCTGTAAAAGTGATTTTCACTTGCCAAAAAAAAAGAGCAGTAAGTGTGCATTCAAATTGGCAAAGAAATTTCGTTTTGTGACTAATGTGAAAACATGACTCTGTGTGCAAATAGGATTTACAGGCAGAGATTTATTGCGTTTTGCTGTGGTGATTTCACAGTTGCATTAGTAGGAAAAAGGGGGAGCGATTTTTTGGGGGAAGAAGCAGACTCTTAGCACACACCCAGCTCTTTTCCATGTATAATCATGCACAGTATTTACAAGCAAGTGGGGTTTTGAGGTTTCAGTCTGTAATGCAAATACATTCAGCATCACTAAGGCTGGTTGCCCTTGCTGGAGTGTAGGCAGTCACCGAGGATACACATGGTGGTGGTCTGAAAAAGCAGTCTGGACATGGGCTTTTTAAAAAAACTGAAAAGTGGTTTCATAATGTGTCAGTCTGTAAAAGTGATTTTCACTTGCCCAAAAAAAAGAGCAGTAAGTGTGCTTTCAAATTGGCAAAGAAATTTCGTTTTGGGACTAATGTGAAAACATGACTCTGTGTGGAAATAGGAATTACAGGCAGAGATTTATTGCGTTTTGCTCTGGTGATTTCACAGTTGCATTAGTAGGAAAAAGGGGGAGCGATTTTTTGGGGGAAGAAGCAGACTCTTAGCACACACCCAGCTCCTTTCCATGTATAATCATGCACAGTATTTAGAAGCGAGTGGGGTTTTGAGGTTTCAGTCTGTAATGCAAATACATTCAGCATCACTAAGGCTGGTTGCCCTTGCTGGAGTGTAGGCAGTCACCGAGGATACACATGGTGGTGGTCTGAAAAAGCAGTCTGGACATGGGCTTTTTAAAAAAACTGAAAAGTGGTTTCATAATGTGTCAGTCTGTAAAAGTGATTTTAACTTGCCAAAAAAAAAGAGCAGTAAGTGTGCATTCAAATTGGCAAAGAAATTACGTTTTGTGACTATTGTGAAAAGAAATGTAGTAATATATTTAAATAAAATAAAGGAATTTTTTTTTAGTTTTTTTCAGGTATTGCTGAAGAGCAGTGGACAAAATTTAAGATGCCTACAAAATCCAGAGTTCAAAAAACGCACACAAAAAACCTATATTTGAAGACAACTAGAGGACCAACGTTAGTAGAAGATGCTCATGTTGGGAAAAAGAAAAAATCTTCTGGTAAGCAGAAAAAACAATTTCTAAAAAATATATTCAAAAGAATGAAAAATGTACAAAATGTCTGTACTCGAAAGGATGTTTTGAACAAAAAAGGAGAGGAAAAAATTGACAATTTAGTTAATGCAAATATACCTTCAGCAACTGAAAAGATTTATATAAATAGAAAAACAGCGTTTAAAGAGATACGTAGAAAAATGTTTCAGAGAAGAGTTATGTCCAATTTGATGAAGGATGTGAAGAAATATAAGAAAAAGACAAAGTTTTATAAAAGAAAAAAAGAAATAGAAGCCATTGCAGCAAAGGCATTAGAATTAAAAAGGAAACTATTCATTTTAATTTTGAATAGGATGCGTACATTAGACAAAATGGTTAATGTACTGAAATCACATAGCAAAAGGAAAAGAGTAGTGAACAGAACAAACTTTTGTAAAGTGTTTTTAGGAAAGTGGATGCATAGTTCAAGTAGTGAACCTTTTTTTAATGAAGAGAGCTATTTTCAAAGTAATAGTTTGCTGCATGCAGTTGACACCAGAGGTCGTTCTTACGAAGTAAAAAATGGTTGCATAATGGAGAAGGAGATAATGGTTCCAAGAGATGAGGTACAAGTGATGGCAGATGAGGCTATGGGGAGACGTCCTAAAGCCCCAGTGTACACTTGGAATTGTAGTAGTATTTGCACTGTGCGTCAGGAATCTATTGACAAATTTCGAGAGTTTCTAAGAGAATATAGTAAAAAAAGTATAAAACAGAAGATTAAGGTGCTTCAAAGTCTGGATCCATGCAGAGTGAGAGAGAATACTGGTTTGCAGGGTCATTCTCTGGCTTGTCTATCTAGAAAAGTGTGCAATAGTGTTTTCCATCATTTTAGGATGCTGGCTGTTCATCATACTGAAATGAGAAAGTTTGTGAGACGGTTGTATTTTGCCAAAAGTCCAGCAATAAAGTTAAATGAATTGAATAGGGCTCTGTTCCGAGGAACGGTATCAGATGTAGAGAAGGTTGTTGATGAAATTCAGTTTTGTTACTTTGGTCCTGAACAAAACAGTGCAGAGAAGGACACCGTAAATGAGGAAGAAGTGGAAGAGAATGTAGAACCCTCTGTAAGTAAGACATTTAATGATCACATAACAAAATTTGCAATAGTCTCTAATGAAAGACCAAATTTTACTTGTATTTGTTGCCGCAGAACTCATTATAGAAAACAAACTAGGAATGTTGATCTCTACAGAAAGAGTGAAAATGAAGATAATTATAAGTGGAAGGATTTTGCCACATATATATTTCTAGAAAATTGTTTTGATTTGGGTGAAGATCAGCGTATTTGTAAATACTGTTACAACAAGTTAGAGGAAAATAGAATGCCGACCAGAGCTGTACATAATCATTTAGAATTGGATGCTATTCCTGCTGAACTTTCTGAATTAAATACATATGAGTCTATACTCATTCAATGTGTTCATCCGTTCCAGACCATAGTACGTATGGAGCCCAAAACTGGTAAATTACCTCCTTCTGATTTACTGAGAGGTTTAAAAGGAAGAGTGGTGTATTTGCCCTTGGATTTGAAAAAAAATATGGAAACTATTGATGCGGATACTTTGGAAACTGAACCATTAGTTATTCTGGTTAATGGTGTGCCTACAAAGAATAAGAAGATTTGGCAGGAGCTGGTAGATGTGCGGAAAGTACAAAGAGCAAATTTGTATTTGAAAAGGAATAACAAATGGTATGAATCAATTTATATAGAAGAAGAAGAAGAAGAAGATTTACAAGAAGACACAGAAACACCAACTGGACAAATTGAAAAAGTGGACAAGTCAAAGGAAGAAGAAATTTATGAACATTTTAGCATACATCCTCTTCATTCAAAAGAAGTTATGGGAGATAATATTGATCTCTTTCAGATGAAGAAAGCAAAAGGAACTCCCGTGAGTGTATGGGAGGAGAGCTTGGAAGCTCGATGTTTTCCCCAGCTGTTTCCTAAAGGAAAAGGAGGACGATACGATGAACGTCCAGAACAGATTCCAGCTTCTGAGTATCGGACTACAAGACTATATGCTGAAGATCCCAGATTTCGACAAAGTATTCCTTATTTGTTCCATCTTTTATTTGAAAGCGACTTGTCTGCACTGTCTTATGCAGTAAATCACATTTTAAAAAGTGGAGTACATTTACAAAATGTGTCTGCTAAGGATTTTATGGAGAAAGTGCAGCACCGAGATGATCATTTGGAAACACAACTGATCAATCTGATGGCTTGTCAGCGTGGGACAAATGAATATTGGTACCGACGCCATGGTGAATTAAAATGCATGTTACGGAATTTAGGAACACCAACATGGTTCGTTACCCTAAGCTGTGCGGAGTACGCTTGGGATGATTTACTGGATTTTCTACGAGAGGCAAATTCAAACATTAAAAACATTGAATACAAGACAGCAGGAGAACTGTGCTCATTGGATCCGGTTAATGTTTGCAGATATTTCAATCATAGATTTGAGGCTATGATGTCCTTCATCTGCAATAAAAAAAATCCACCTCTTGGAGAAGTAGTAGATTTCTTTTGGAGAAAAGAGTACCAGGCAAGAGGTGCTCCTCATATTCATATGCTGTTGTGGATCAAGGATGCCCCAAAGTTTGGAACAGATACTGATGAAGCAGTGTTATCTTTCATTGAAGAATATGCAACATGTGCTATACCAAAAAGCACAGAAGAGAAAAAGTTAAAGGAGCAAGTTTTACGTTTCCAAAGTCATCGGTGTGGAAAATACTGTCGACGGAAATACAAGAGCAAAGATAAATACTACACTAAATGTCGATTTGGATTTCCTAGACCTGTTCTTTCAAATGGAAGAGTCAACAGTTTTATGTCAGCTGTGAGACATACTATCACAAGAAAATCACCTAAGAATACCTACAACCGAAAAAGAAAAGAAGAATCAAAAAATATAAATGACTACAACCCAGTCATTTTATCCATGTGGAACGCTAACATGGATATACAGTATGTAGCTGACAATTCCATTGCTGTTGCTCGATATGTAACGTCTTGTATTACGAAATCAGAAAAAACAGAATTGAAGGAAATGTGGGAAGAGATTTCTCACGAGAAGACTGTCAGTAAGAAGCTGTACAGTTTCAGTTTGAAGATGTTATCGCATCGAGAAATTGGATCCTACGAATGTTCAGATAGGTTATCTTCTGCAAGTCTCTACTCGAAGTCAAGAAGAATAATTTGGGCAACTTTAGGCCTTGCAGCAATGAGAAATCGGGTACTGAAATCTGTTGGAGAAATTGAATATTTGGCCGAGAATGACCCAGAAAGTACAGATATTTTGAAATCAAACATGTTGGACACATATTATCCCAAGAGAAGTCAACATCTGGAGAACATGTGTCTCTATGAAGTGCTGCAGAACTACATTTATTCACGGAAAGCCGCAGAAGACATCAACAATGGAAAATATAAAGTCGTTGGTGAGGAAGGATGTTTGGTGAAGCAAACAAAAGGAAGTTTGATAAATCACAGGAAGCTGAGTTGCGACACTACTGACAAGAAGGAATTTTACTACTTGGCTCTTTTACAGTTGTTTAAACCATGGCGTACAGAGGATGAACTACTGGGAGAATTTCAAAGCTATGAAGATTCTTTTAATGCTTGCAAAGACAGCATACAATGCAGTACATTCTCAAGTTATCTGCAAATGTTAAATGAAGAAATTGAACAGGAAACTACAATTGCAGCAGAAATAGCTAGAGACAGTTCTCAGGACAGCCAAAGTTCAGGAACACTCAGTCAAGATCCCCTAGGACAACCAATCGTTGAAAATGAAGCATCAATAGCCATGAATGAAGTGGAAACGGCTATGAATCAAGCTCAAGAAGAATTTATAGACTTAGATAATTTGGAAAGACAACTGAATCAAGAGCAGCAACAAATTTATGAAGAGATCAGAAACAAAATTGATCACGGATTTCTACATGAAAAAAAAGAGTGCTCATGCACATCATTTCATCCAATCAGGATGTATGTAAGCGGACAAGCTGGAACTGGAAAAAGTTTCCTTATAAAAGTCATCAGAAGCTACCTACAGCAAAAAACAGATTCTACTTTGTCTTGTGTGGTTACTGCTCCAACTGGGTTAGCAGCATATAACATAAAAGGAATCACTTTACATCGTTTGCTAATGTTACCAGTGGAGCATGAGAACAAAATACAATACAACAAGCTAACTGGAGAAGCATCCTTGGAAGTTTCAAGAGTATTGAAGAAGATGCAAGTTCTCATTATTGATGAGGTGAGCATGGTATCAAACTTAATGCTTGCCTTTGTGCATTTAAGAATGCAGCAAATTTTGAAGACAGACTATGACATGTTATTTGGTGGAAAACACGTCATAGTTTTTGGAGATCTTTTGCAACTTACTCCAGTTAAAGGACAACCAGTGTTTAATACTGTCACACATGAAGACACGAAGAAGTCATTGGGAAGCATCGGAAATACAAATATTTGGTCCTTCTTTGAGTACAAGGAACTTACTACTAATATGAGGCAAGCAAGCGATGAAGAATATGGAAGTATTCTGAAAGATATCAGAATTGGACTACTCACAGAAGTTGGCAAAAAAGCATTACAGAGTCGGCTGCTACATAATTTATTTCCAAAGGAAGAAATAGTTGCAGAGAAAATATACAAGAACATTGCAGAAAACAAAAGTGTCATCTGCTTAATGCCAACTCTACGTGAATGCTCAATATTTAATGAGGAGCTTTTGAAATTGGAAAAAGAAGAGATCAGGAAATTGGAAGCAGTGGACAAAATTGAGGATGGAAGAATTACTGTCACAGTAACAGGCAAACTGAAAAATAAATTGGATTCACTAGAGAAGAACATCTCCAAAACAGCTGGATTAGAAAAAAATCTATATGTTTGCATGAACTGTAGAGTATTTTTAAGAAGAAATTTGGATGTTGAAAAAGGTTTAGTTAATGGAGCTATGGGAAGAGTTGTGGGTTTTATTAATTATCAGAAAAAAGATGGAATTGAATGTTTAAAAATAAAATTTGATCAGATAGAAGAAGTTAAAGATATTTGTTGTTGTACAGTTCGTTTCATGCTTGTGAAAGACTTATATGTACGTAGGAAGCAGTTTCCGTTTTCTCTAGCATATGCTGTAACTATTCACAAGTCTCAAGGATTGACTGTAGATTGTGCATTTGTGAACATTGGTTCAACTGTGTTCAAAGAAGGTATGGCATATGTTGCTTTGTCACGAGTGAAAACATTATCAGGTTTATTCATGATAGACTTTGATGATTCAAAAGTTAGTGCTGATACAAACTGTGTAAAGGAGTATAATAGATTAAGAAGAAGCTATGCTCCTCATTTAGGTCAGTATCCTGTGTTGGAGAAACGTGTAGTTTCTCATAAAAGAAAAAATGAGAATATCTGTAATGAAGATGTAGAGAAGAGGAAAAAAAAGAGGAGTGATGTAATTGCAAGCAAAAAGAAAAAGGAAAATGAAGAACAGGTTGTAGGATGTCATTTTGAAAATAGCTCTGGTGTCAACTGCTACGCAAATGTAGTGCTGAATGTTGCATTTTATCTGGAAAGTTTGCAAGAGCAGATAATAGTAAATCAGGGAAAAAGATTCTGTTCTGAGCTGAGTCTCCTTTTTCAAAAGCTGAGTAAAGATAAAACTCAAATAGAAAGTGCTACTGAAATTAGAAAACTTTTAGATATATGTTCAGGACGAACACAGTTTTCTCAAAATGAACAGCAAGATGCACACAAATTTTTGATGTATTTTCTTCAAGTACTGGAAGTAGAAGAAGTTGCAATTGATATTTTATTTGGTCTCTCTTATAAATGGGAACATAGTTGTGAAAACTGTTATAATATATGTGGCTCTAATGTTGATAATGAAAGGTTTATTTATTTGACATTGCCAGAGAGTAAAACAGTCACTTTTGCAAAATTAGTTAAAGATGCTAATCATAGCATGAAATGCGGTGAGTGTAAATCTGACATGTTTTCAACATTAATTTTAAAGGAATACAGACAGTATGTAATTTTAATGATGCAACGATGTAGAGCTGATGGTTCAAAATTGGATACTTTAATAAAGAAGTTTACAGGACAGCAATTATCAATTTCAGGAAAAACTTTTGTAACTGTTGCAATAATTTTCCATGATGGACCTACTGTTACTTCTGGACATTACACAGTTTATCTTAAATGTGAAAAAGGCTGGACACTGTGTAATGATTCCCAATTGATTTTCAAACAACGTTTGCCTTTTGATTTAACAAATTCCTATCTAATCTTCCTGAAACCTAAATTTTAGAGAGACTTGGCAAGATCTGGACAAAATAATTTTACCATTTTACTGGATTACCATTGGAATTTTCTAAAAAAAAGATTTTTTAAATTATCATTTGGCCTAATGGAAAGATAACCAATTGTAATGTGGACTTTTTTAATTTTTAATGAAACTTTCAAAAACCAATAATTTAGAGATAATCGGTAACATCTGCACAATTTAAATTTTGGAATGTTATTGGAGTGCCATTGGAAATTTTTTCAAAAAAGATTTTAAAAATTACTATTTGGCCATGCGGAAAAGTAACCAATTCTATTGTGGACTTAATAAATTATTTAAAAAAATTTCGTGAACCAAAATGTTACAGAGAATCGGTGAGATCTGGACAAATTAAACTTTAGAATTTTATTGGATTACCATTGGAAATTTAATCCAAATTTTTTTTTAAAATTACTATTTGGCCTAAAGGAAATGGAATCAGATGTATTGTGGAGTTATTTGAGATATAATATTGTGATTATACTTCTGAAACAAAAATATCAGACGGTATTTTAAAGAAATAAGTATTGTTTTTTGATGATATTTTTTTAGAATATTATGCATTTCTGTAATGTTAAGTTTAAGTGAGAAGAGATTCTGGGCTTTTTTAATACAATCTTTGAGATTGTTATTTTTTTTTTGCCCGCTGTTAAATGATGAATGCAATTGCTTTCACAATTTAAAGTGAAATGCAATATATTCTGAAAACAGCAAAAATAAGGCAAAAATATTTTTTGGTAAATATGTAAATACGTGTACTGTATTTTAAAATGTTTAAAAAATATTAATACTTTTTTCTTTTTTTTCAGATTGATATAGAAAATTTTCGAAAACTAGAACCATTTTTAAAGCAATTTTTTTTAAAAAAAACAAATGAATAAATATTTTTTTGAGTGGGTATGGTAAGTCAATAATAATAATTGTAGTGTTTCAAAGTCCTTGTAATGTGATTATTGATTTTTAGTGTTTTAAAAAAAAAAAAAAAAAAAATTACGCGCACCGTACGCGTACGGTAAAAAAAAAAAAAAAAGTTTTTAAAAACATCTATAAAAAAAAGATGAAAGATAAGGTTGGCTCTTAAAAGAGCCGTTGTGTTCATGCAGGGAGAGAGGAAAGAAAGAATGGGAAAATTAGTCTCTGTGACAAGTGTGCTGATCTATTTTGAGGTTCACTAGGGAAACACTGGTCTCCCTATGACAAATTAGATCATGACAAGAGGCACATCGAATATCAACCCTCAGAAATCGAGGGTTAATTTCCAGAGGGCCAGCAAAAGGAGATGCTCCCCCCACAGATGAAGGGCTCACCTGACCTGCAGAAGAAGGAGTCAGCCCTGCAGATGATGGTCCAGGCTGAGCTGCTGTGGATGTGCTTGGTTGACTTTCTGAAGGGTTACCTCCAAAAAGTCGAGCATGTGTCCTTCTGTGTACATCCCTGAGGTGCCTCATCATGGTATGATTCCCAAAGGAATACTTCCTGTCAGGATTACCTCTTGAAAGTACACGCTGACACAGCTTGCAAGTCACTAAGGGTGCATTTACCTTTAGCTGGCCTTCAGGAAAAGTAAAATAATCCCATACATAAGAGGTCTTTTGTTTCCTCGCTCTCTGCCTCAAGGTAGTGCTGCTAGTGCTAGCCTCACTCTCAGAAGAGCTCTGCTGTTCTGCCATCGTATCACAAAGACAACCCAGCTCCTTCTCCTAAGGGATCACAAGCAGAAATGAGGGGAATGGGTGTGGTGTAGGAGAGTTCTAGAACTGAAAGTAGTTTCAACCAATCAAAAGTTGTGTTTCATGATCACATGACCTACCGTACGCTTACGGTACGCTTACGGTACGCTTACGGCAAAAGTGCGCATGCGCGTAAAAAAGACACGCGCTTGCGCGCATGCGCATAACAGTCACTACCTGACACTTCCGCGTAACGTGCGCGTGTAGCGTACATGTGTACGCGTCCCACGCGGAGTACGCGCGGCTATGCAAATTGCGGAACTATACGCAAACAGCATAGATAAATTACGGGCGTTGCGTAAACCGTACGCTTACCGTAAGCTTACGGTACGCGTACTAAAAAAAAAAGGAAAAAATGTACTGGAAAAAATTATAACATGTTTATTTTATGAAATATATTTAAAAAAACATATTAAAGAATTTTAAAAATTTAATCATAGTCTTTATAAAAGGTTAGAACATTAAATTAAAAATATGTTTAAAAAAATAGAAGAAAAAAAAAAATTAGCATTTAAAAAACCTTGCAAATTCACTGAAAAAACCATGGGTTTCACACACGTTATAGTTAGGAATTAGCATTTAAAAAACCTTGCTAATTCAATGAAAAAACCATAGGTTTCACACACGTTATAGTTAGGAATTAGCATTTAAAAAACCTTAGAAATTCAATGAAAAAACCAAAGGTTTCACACACGTTATAGTTAGCTGGACATTTTACTCGTAAAAAACCATTGAAATTCCCCCGTTATAGTTAGTTAAGCTAACTATAACTCGCGCGCCCGCAATGCACTGCTGATGACGTCACATATTACATCACTCATGACATGGTCAGTGACATCACTCATGACATCACTGATGACATCTCAAATGACATCACTGATGACATCACTGATGACATCATCCTTGTGATAGAGTGGCAGACCTCCTCTCACCCTAATATAACCTTTGATACACACATTCATAAATAGAGACTAAACTTTTCAAAACAATGGACATACCAATACCAGTTACAACAACCTCTTCAGTAATTCTAAGATCCACATACACATCCACTCATTCACCAACAGTCCTATACAGTCACTCATACATGTACTCACTCATCATATGTACTCATACACCTATACATCCTGTTACACAATGCCACTCATCCGTAGAGTTACTCACACACATAGTCACTCATGCTAATAAAGAATCAAACATCCATTTACTTGCATATACAGTTATACACACACCACCACACTTACTTCTACGGAAACTTGCACATACTTAGTCTTTTAAACAATCACTTATAGAAACACATACTTATTCACACAGGAACTCTTTCAATCTCTCACATATACTCACTTATATACACCAATAGTCACATATACTAGTTAAAAACATATGTAGTTACTCATAAAGACACTGTAGAGACAGTCATTCACTCACTAACACACCCATACACACACTCATCCACCCATGCAGTCCTGCACACATACTATCTTCAACACATACAAACAGTGAGTCACTCATTCATGCACCTATGCACTACGTAATACCCCCCATCGAACCATACAGACATCAGACACTTATACTGATACTCAAAAAACCAACTAATAACCTATATAGACACTCAAGTAGCTACTCACCAACCCATGCAGCCACTTATACACAAAGTGAGAGACTGATACAGATATTTACATATTTAAACATTACTCACTAAGCCATGTATTCACTAAGATACACTTAATCAGTCAGTTACACAATCAATTTTTCAAAAACAAATCATCCATTTAGACACTTATATACCCATTTATTCTTCCATCGACCTTGAGATATACATATATAAAACATATTTAATTTTCAGAAAAACACACATTCACGGGATGATGTCATCAGTGATGTCATCAGTGATGTCATTTGAGATGTCATCAGTGATGTCATGAGTGATGTCACTGACCATGTCATGAGTGATGTAATATGTGACGTCATCAGCAGTGCATTGCGGGCGCGCGAGTTATAGTTAGCTTAACTAACTATAACGGGGGAATTTCAATGGTTTTTTACGAGTAAAATGTCCAGCTAACTATAACGTGTGTGAAACCTTTGGTTTTTTCATTGAATTTCTAAGGTTTTTTAAATGCTAATTCCTAACTATAACGTGTGTGAAACCTATGGTTTTTTCATTGAATATATATATATATATATATATATATATATATATATATATATATATATATATATATATATATATAGAGAGAGAGAGAGATAGATAGATAGATAGATAGATAGATAGATAGATAGATAGATAGATAGATAGATAGATAGATAGATAGATAGATAGATAGATAGATAGATAGATAGATAGATAGATAGATAGATAGATAGATAGATAGATAGATAGATAGATAGATAAAATACCCAGTGGGTAGTTATAGTTAGGTCAGCACTTTCATTGGAAATGCATTTTTTGTGTTGCTAATAATTTGGGCACCATTTGATGAATCTCCACCAAGCTTTCCGAAAAAATGCTCTTTGTTGCCTAGTTTGTGCATACAATGTTTTGGGGTGAACCATCAAGCAGGGATTGAGAACAAGGAGGGCCTAAAACTCAGAATCTCCATGCATTTTCAATGGACTTCTGCAGGCAGGGCTACAGCAAAAATTGCTGAATGGAATTACACCAAATGTGACAGAAAGGTAGATCTTGGCCTACAAATTGAGCTGTTTGTGATTTGGTGTAAATATGTTCAGTAGTTTTTGAGAGATTAAGGTTGTAAATATATTTGTGTAGGCGGACGATTGGGTTCAAGGGACTCTCACGAGAGTACCTCAAACCAAGCCTGGGCGTAGTGGGGCTATGTGGAGCAGCGCGTAGTGTGGCAATCTACGCACACTTGCGCGCTCCGCGTAGCCCCACTATGCGCTGTCCACCTCTCGCCCGCTCTAATTTTAAAATAATTATAAGAAGGTTATAAGTAAATATAAACCGCCTTACATTCAGCGCAGCATCCCGGGGCTCCCTCTACTTGCTGACGGTAACTTCTTCACGCAAATGCGCATGCGCGGGGGTCCGCGCATGCGCATTTGCATGAAGAAGTTCCCATCAGCAAGAAAAGGGAGCCCTGGGACGCCGCGCTGAAGGTAAGGTAGTTTATTTACCTTTAACCTTCTTTAAATTATTTTAAAATTAGGGCGGGCGGGAGGCGGGTGGCGGGCAGCTCTGCTTCGCTACGGTGTGTGCGTAGCACTGCCTGCTTCGCCTACTTCGTAAACGGCGAAGCAGGCAGCGCTATGTGCACTCCGTGGGCGACGCGGAGCACGACGCCCAGGGTTACCTCAAACCCAATTTTAAACAATAGAGCATTCTGATTGGCCAAGGGAGCTTTTTTCATTGAGCCTACTTGCTCCTGCAGGTGCCAGACTCTCGCGGGCACGGGCGTTCTGATTGGCTTTCAGCAACATGAGAAAAATGTGGCTGGCTGCCATTACTGGATTTGGGACTTAGTCCCCTGTCCTGAAGTAACTAAAAAAGATAGTATAAGGGGTTAAAGTAGAGATTCCCTGCCCCCTAGGCCTCTTATGTGGCCTGGGGAAAAAAAAACATAGTGGGGGCACCCTGTACTGAATAAGGCAGGGTACTATGACCCAGAGGCCTTGGGTGGACGGCCTGTCGAATGAAGGGTTTTTAGCCCGCAGACCCATCTGAGGTCCTGCTGTTGGTATCTCCCAAGGTTCAACCCCTTAAACATGCGGTGATGTATCCTGAGTTCAGCGGAAAGGTGGACAATCTGCCGATTTATGGCGGTTCACCCTTACACCAAGCTCACATCAGTATTTTTTGGTTTAGCCGGATTTAACCAGAGCTTCTCTCTCTTATTAATGTAAGAAATAAAGATGCCTCAGTGTCATGGACACAAAATGGCATTGGCAAACCACCTGCCCCCCCATCACCACCCACATCCGCCCCCCCACCACTCCCAATCCTCTCCCGTTTATGACCACCTCTTCCCCTTCATCACTTCCACCCCATTGCCAAAGCCAATATCTCTCCCATTGACGCGATCTATTGGCTTTGACAATGCTCGTTTTAACAAAGAACAGTTTTCACTTTTAGATCCAGAACAAAGGGATGAATAAATACTTCGCAGGCCCCATAATCGCCGCGTTTACACTGTCCTGGTTTTTCAGTCATTGACACCATTGAATACAATCGAGTGTTTACGAATGGCTTTAATCTCTTTTTTTCATGGCCTGTTACAATCCACGCCGAAGAACAAAGATAGCACACATCAGATAAAAAAGGAAACAATAAATGTAAAAATTATACTGAGTGGATTGGAGTTAGCAAAATGACTTTGTGGGGCGTGGAAATGACAAAGGAATGCCTGGGGACGAACATCCCAGTGGAAATGCTCTTCTTTTCTTCTTCAGGAACCACAAGAACAAAGCCCGTGTTCATTAAAAGCATAAATATGCAACATAAATGAATAATGAGAATATGCACCGTACACTTGAAAGACCAAACGACTGGTGAATTAAATTATCAAATCAAACGAAGAAATGCCCCAACCTGTGCAAAATTGAATTAACAACTAAAGTGCCAGATGTACGAATTCCTGGATGCAAAAAAACGGTTGTAATTTTGTGACAAGTGAAGAATTTTGTGAACTGACATATGAACTCATTGGTCAGTTCATAAATCCTGATTGACAGTGGGTCATAATCTGACGTAACTCATTGATAGTAATGAGGTAGGTCGCCGATTGCATACTCACTCCACAGGGATGGTGGCTTACTACTATCTGCGAACCAACATGTATAATAAAGTAAGCATTTTTTTAAATGCAGCCAATTTTCCTTTACGGAACAAGATGTCTTTTTTTAAAATGTTTAGAGTGGTGCCCTAGATCACTGTTGACTACCCAAAAACCTTTTCTTTCAATTCACAAAGGGCAAGGGGTCCGGAGGGAGCCCTTTCCTTTTTGCGAATGGGTGACGACACCAATGTGCGAGTCAGTAGCATTTCAATGTTTCTTCACTGGATTACATTTGCAAATGTCGATTCAGTATTTGGGAGGGAGGAATGTCACATGCATCTTCTAGATACCAAACCGGTATGAGGTTGCAATCACATTTTAGGAGCTGTTAAAAGTTTAGTTACTCCTAAAATGTGCTTTGTACATTAGAAAAATAATTTTGTGGTCCCAATCTCCGAATCTCTGGTTCTGTGTGTTTGCAACTGTAAAAATGCTTTGTACATCTGGTCCACAGTGCCTAATATAATTGATTATCACTAGACGAGACAGAGAATACATTTACAAACTAATTTGCATATCAGGTATTTCTACAATATGTGGTAATATGTAGGCAAGGGTTAAGAGTTCATAAGGACAGAGAAGGACTGGCCCATAAGAAAACTGAGGGATTGTTCAATATGTCAGTATCTTTCACGGTTGGCCACATCAGTGAACAGGTGTCTCAGAAACTCTGACAGGCACATAGTCACTCACATTTCAGGGGAGGAGGGGAAATAGACATGGCATTTATTTTTTATTTATTTTGTAGTTTTCTTTAGCACAGAACAGGCCTCAGTGGGTATTAATGCACTTTACGGGTTTCAATAGGTTACACGATTAGATACAATAGAAAAGATGGGTTTATGCAGCATTTCCATGTTTCCTATGGTACAGGTGGGGAGTACATCTGCAGTTAAGACAGAAACCATACATAAGTAAGCCAGCACACGGCAGAATGTGTCATAGTACTAAGAGAACACAAAATACCATAGTGAAATGCATTTTCACAATGTGTGAGAAGAGGGCTTTAGGAAGGCACAAATTAGAATTATATCTAAAACAGGAGTCATTTCAAGTCTTTTTTTAAATCTTTTTTAAAATGAGAAAGATTTCACAAGGGTTGAGTATTTCCTGAAACCCAGTGTCTCTTGCAGAAGGATCTCAGAGCCATACAGTGTTAGAAGATCCCGAAGATGTTCATTTAAGGTTTGCAACAGATGGTTTTGGTGGTTTGTGTTTCGATTCTATTGCCCAGGCGGGACATTTTGTAACAGACCTTTTGTCAACAGGTAGCCTTGCAGGGTGATGTGATGAAGCCCACATCTGGCTCACGGAGCCTGATATGTGAATCACTCTGACTATGGTCAAAATGGCTGTTGCTGGCAGAGGTGAAGATAATTCTCTGCAAGTACCTCATCCCTCTCTGATTGGACTCTCCCACCATCCACTGCCCTACTGGGTCAAGCACTGAATCAATGGCACTTTCTTTCTCCTTCACCATCAATGCAAAGATCTTGAAATATCTTGCTACCTCTGATAGGACTCTCCCACCATCCACTACCCTACTGGGTCAAGCACAGATTCAATGGCACATTCTTTCTCCTTCACCATCAATGCAAAGATCCTGAAATATCTTGCTACCAACCACAATGTACAGCAATCTATTGTCCCTATGTAGGTTTGCAGTCTATAGATGTCAGCACATTAATACATGTGTACTGCACATACAGATCTCCTGCAGCAAGGAGAATTATGTCAATATCAACAGCTGTGTAATGAGATACAATTACAGTTCATTTGGCAAGGTACACATTAATTATCACATTTATAGACCAGAAGTAAATTGGAAAGAAAAGTCTGGGAAGAAAGACCAAACAAGTCTAAGAAAGCTACGGATACGGAACTTTCACCCTTCCTTGCTTCTAACCCATTGCTTGATTCATCTCAGCAGGGTTTTAGAGGTAGTCACAGCACGGAATCTGCTTTGAATATAGCTACAGAGGAGATCAGAGATATAATTGATAATGGTGGCAAAGCTGCTCTCATTAGATTTGTCTGCAGCTTTTGACATCATCAACCTTAAAGTACTGTGGCACACCTGGGCCCGTACTAAGCAAACGGTGCGTTTTCATTGTTTGCGCCGGGCGCACCTTTTAAAAGGGGGTATCGCATTTCTGTGAAAAATGGAGCGAATGCTTTGAAGCCGCTCCGTGTTTTCACAGTGCAGGCCGCAACCTGCATGCCCTTGGAAGGAGGATTAGAGATCCCCTTGCAGGCGGGTTCAGTAAGTGAATGCACCCAGCTGCAAGGTGATTTCGGGGAGGGGGCGGTCCATGGAACCCTCTTTCACCCCTCCAAAGGGCTGCCATCAGGGGGTGCACTGTCAGTGCGCCTCCTCATAGCTTCTTTGCCTCTGCGTCTGTAATATGGCACGGGCGCTTAGGCAATTTCCTCATTTGCATGGGACTATGCCCCCATGCAACTGAGGGAACACCCTATGAAGATAGCGCTGGTGCTATCGGTATCACAGAAGGGTACACACAAGCGTCTGTAGCCCCTTCTGTAATACCAAAGTGCCCCTGGGGCATGCAATGCAGACGCAAACTCCCTTTGCGCCCCTGGGGCACTTCTATAATATGACCCCTGGAGAGGATTGAAAAACGATTCCGCCCCCTTTGGATGGAGTCGGTCGGAAAGGAATCTGAACTGGATTACCAAATGGCTTCCAACGGGCTCGGAGAGCCCATCTGCCATTTGGAAAGCCTCCAGTAATCCCAAGCGCGGCTCTTTCTGCCCAAGGGATTGCAATGTTGGATTCCGACAGCCTTTCTGTGCTGGCCTTTCTGTCACGGAAAAGCTGTCATAAGTCAACTTTGGGGGCCCCCAGCAGGGCCCCCATGGGTGCACGGCCTCCAGGTGGAGGTCGCGCAGAGCACCTATGGTGCCCCCCTGTTAATCCTTGCACCTCGTTGCAGAAACCTTGAGGCAGCCTGCCACGGGGTGTAGGGATGAACTGCACCTCTTCTCTTTACAATGAGAGCATGCATTCTGGTCGGAATAGGATAGGAGTGCGATCAAGCAGTGTTTGGTTGCATTCTAATTACTGGATTGGGACAAGTGACAGGAGGTCGGTTGGACCCAGTACTGAATCAATGTCAGATGGACTCAGGTCTGTCCTACATCTAAATCGGGCACTATGTTAGGATCTTTTCTCGCAGGTTGAGAGCAATCAGTCACTCTTGGTAATTTCAACTTTAAGCCGTCCTCTCTTCCATGTGGGGTCCCTAGGGCTCAGCATTAAGACCACATTGTTTAATGTTGATGTTACCCCCCTGGCAAACCTAATCCATTCTTTTTGGTTCTCGATAGTGTCCTATGCTGATGGCACCAAGATAGTGGTCTTCATTTCCACTGACCTGCTCGAGGTAGCCCCATGCTTCTGTAATTGTAGGCAGGAGGTGAGAAAATGAATGAACAAAAACTGCTTTAAATTTAACTCGGGGAAAACGAAGGTTCTCCTATTTGGTTGCGATACTTCATTATGGCCCCCTATGTGGTGGTTTCAGGATTTAGGCAACCTGCCTTGTCGGGCCAGGGGAGAGGAGTTGGCCTAACAGCTAGGGCAGTCGACCTCGAATCTGGGGAACCGGGTTCGAGTCTCGACAATGACATTGAACATCCTGTGATTCTGGGCAAATCACTTAATCTCCCCATGCCTAACAAAAATGATGAACGTGTCGTCATGTAACTCAACTGGTGCTATGTAAATCACTCTGATACCCCATACCGGGTCAAGTTCGCGCTATATAAAACTCCGTAAAAAAATAAAAGGAAAGTTCAAATCTTGAAGTCTATTTCGACGACAAGCTCACCTTTGCACACCACATCAGTCAAGTCACTTTGACCTGTTTCTATCTTTTGAAAACCCTGAGGACATTTTTTCCCTTTAACCCTTTTGAACTAAAGAACATGGTTATTATTGCCCTCCTGCTATCTAGAATCAATTACTGTAATGTCTTGTATATACGTCTACAACAGCAACTGCTGAATAAACTTCAGATCCTACAAAGTGCCGCTGCCCAGCTGCTATTAAACATCCCTACATTTTAGTCCGCTTCTCAGACAATTGTCGATCTACACTGGCTGTCAAAAAAAATAAACAAGTCACCTTTAATGCTCTTTGTGTGGCTCCTAAAGCACTGCATGACTCAGGACCAGAATACTTAAAGTCAAGGTTCTGCAGGTATGTTCCCAACAGAACACTTAAAAACCTAGTCCATCTTGATCCTCTTTAGGAAAGGGCTTAAAACCTGGCTACTGATTTCAGTTTCAGACAGTTCACTAGTGCCATTGGGCATTCACTGACTTTATAAAACTAAACTTAAACTTAAACTATATAATGCTGTCCCTAAGTGATCAAAACTATGTAGCTCAACTCCTATTCAAGCTCAGATATAATAATCGTATCACGCTCACCTTAAAGGCTCTCCACTGGATTCCTCTAAATGATAGCTAACAATTCAAGACCCTCTGTATAGTACCTAACTCCCTCCACGGTCAAGCACCAGGCTACTTTGCCAAAGGCCTCCATTCCTACAAGCCTCCTAGGCACCTCAGATCAATCCCTAAGCATATTAGACAGGAAGGTGCTCAGTGAGCTACTGCTGACATCTGCTGTGACCTGCAGAACTTGATTTTCAATTCCGTTAAGACAGAATAATCCTTCTGTCTTTCTAGGGTTAGTAAATTGAATACCATTAAAATGCGTATTCGTAGAAAATGTTATTTACAGCACTTAGAAACTGCGGAAGTGCAGTATGAAGTGCTGCATAAAAACATATCTGGTTTGCTTGGCTGGATAGGGCAGAAAAGGCTTGGTTGCCTAAGTTAAATATTCTCTCTAAGGCCTGAGGTTGAGCTCACTGTGAATTCCCCCCCCCCCCTCTCAATTCATTAAAGTTGGAAACAAGGAAATAATGAAGAAGGAACCTTTCAGAGGTTTAATGTTGGGAGTAGAGGTGAACTAGGCAATGGTAGTGTCCAGTCTCTGGCTGACATTGAGAGGAATGGCTTTTTATTAAAGCTACCTGTCTGCAGGCGCCAAGTTCTTCACATGCAGATTTTACTTCCGGTTTCAATAAAAGCTTGAGTGCAGACACGCTTGTGTCTGCACTCAAGGTTTCAAATTAAATATGTCACCTCTTCAGGTCCCTCCCCTTTAAGTCTCTCTACACTCTTCATCCAGAAGGGACACATCATCTTAATATGGAGGAACATTACTGTCCCCGGGAGGCCACTGCTCATTACTTATATTACTAATTCTGTCTTGTGCGGTGATTTGTAAGACTTCTTTTACAATTGTTTTCAACAAATATATTTATTTGATCTCCATCATATCATATTTTAGTTAATTTTGCCTACGTACACACAGTTTTTTGGTAAGATTTCTTGCTCAATGCACATGGTTTCGATATCCTTTAAAGTGTACACATGGAGGAAAAAAACTCACAAGGAAGAACTTGTGAGAGAAGAATGGATACAACCACCATTATAAGATGCTAGTTACCATATAGAACTGTTTAAAAGAGGTTTTATCATGACATTATATATTTTGGAAGGATCTTGAGGGCTCTAAAAGCTGACCTGGTAGGGATAGGAGGATAAAATTAAGGTAGACCATTTTGTGAAAATCTTAAACAATCTGAGCGTTTAGACTATTTAACTGTAAATGCCTCTAATCTTTGTTATATCACAGTTTAATGTATAAATCCTGAGAGTGGAGAGTTGATCCTGATAAAGAATATTGTCACACTCCAAAATGCATTAGGGCCTTTTTATGACTTGGCAGTGCGGGAGTGGACCACAATGCCAGCACCCAGCTCCCGCACAGCCAAAGCCATAATTAGGCTGCCCGCTGGATTCCGACTGGAATCCAGGTCGGGTGGTCCTGCGGCGGCTGGCCCACGGCAGTGCCTGTTTAAATTAAAGGCCCATAGGAGAGCCGTAACAAGCAACGCAATGGGAACTCTATTGCAGGTTCCTGTAAGGCAGTCCATGTCCCGCAGGAACTGCTGGTGCATGTAGACAGGGGGGTACACCATGTGCCTCCCCGCATGCATTCCCTGGCGCAGAGGCAACAGGGTGCCCTACAGGGAACCCTCTGTTTCCTCTCCACCACACTTTTCATGGTGGGCTTACCGCCATGAAAACTGTGACAGAGAGGAAACTCGTAATATGCTTGTTGGGGCCTCATTGGCCCCGCCAAGCATATTATAGCCTCAAGACTGCCGCAACACCGCCAGGGATCTCTCATCCCTGGCGGTGGTGCCAATGCGGTCAGACTGCCAAAGTCGTAATGGGGCGGTGGGACTGCCGGTGCGGTGGAGCCCGCACCGCCACCGTGGCTACGGCGGTCCGATTAGGCATGTGTGAACCCCACAACCAAATATATATTTCTATGTTTTTTAAGACATGATCTTATGTCTTAATGTCAACCATAGATATTGCAAAAGGAAGGTCATGCGGAACTGTCTCAGTATATTGAGTCCTCTGCCATAGTGGATTGCTCACAATCGGGTTTTAGACCCCTGCATAGAATTGAATCACCTTTATTGACAGTGTCAGTAAGAGTTACACTTAACCAAAGAGGAAGAGAAGTGCTGAATCTAGCATGATCTTAGTGCTGACTTTGATGCGGTATCACACGAGTTAATATTAGTTCAACTTTACTCATGCAGTGTTCAGGATAATGCACTAGCTTGGTTCAAGTCTCTTCTATCTGGTCGTAACCAAGTCATCACGTATAACACCTACTGTTCTCAATCCCACCCTCTCACATGGCACGTTCCCCAGAGCTCACCTTTGAGCCCTCCTTTCTTAAACCTTTTTGTCATTCCACTTGACAAGGAAATTCGTTCTTCTGTCTTTCAGCTGATGTCATAGGCGGATAACATGCAAATGATCATTTCCATTATTCAGGAAATCCAAAGTACTACTGAAATCTTTAGACAATACATGGCTGCAGTATCTTCCTGCATGGCCGCCAATTCACTGAAATGGAATCAGGACAAAATGGTGGTCCTGAACTTCAGCGGACCTGCTGCTATTTGGTGGTCTAACCAGTGGCCAGTGGAGTTGGGGTTTCCTACCTCATCGTTGACTAAGATAGAAATCTAGGTGTGATGATTGATAATGAGTTGACTAATTACAAGAATTAATAAAGTCATTACTAATTGTTTTTATTATATTTGCCTTTTCCATAGAAATTGGCCTTTTCTCTCAGTGGAGCAAAGAAAAACAGTCGTCCAGGTGATAATCATGATATGCCTTGACCAGTGTAACTTTGTATAACAGTTTATCTGCTACATTGTTAAAAGGTTGCAGCTTACCCAAAACGTTGCGGCTAGACTGCTACCCACAATTCCTAGGCATTATTAACTATCTAGTCATTTGCATGCCATGCACTAACTTCCACTGCAAAAGAGATGTATTTTAAAACTCATTATATTTGACATAGGGCTCTCTCAGATAAATACCTTCTTATATAAGACCTCATATGATTCCATACAGTCCAACACACAGGTTGCTTTCTGCCTTTACATGCATCATGACTATTCCTAGAGTTTAAAAAAACCTTGCCTGGAGACAGATCTTTTTAGTTTCATGCCACTAAAATCTGCAATGAGCTTCCTTTTAAGATCAGTCTACCAATTAATTTCTTGATCTTTGGAAAAATATGAAAATGTGCCTTTTAAAGTGATTTTTTCCAGCCATATCGCTCCGAGGCCTTGTTATCATGTTAGCACTAGAGCACCCCTAATGGGAAATACACTCCACAGCAGTTCATAAAAATTCATGGACATGCTTCCAATCAGTTGCATATGAATACTACAAGAATATGATTTACAATTCATTGGTAGAAGTCATTTTATGAGCAGGTTTTAAGAATGAGGCTCTAGCAACTATTACATCTATAAAACGTATTTTAGATAATAAGCATACAGCACTAGGCTGATTCCCAAAATGTTATTTCTGAAAAGCAGGACACATTATACATTAGCACTGTGATAAAGATGATGTACTATCTAATAAAATATCCCTTACATTACATTGAACATTCAAATTACACACATAGATTTCAATACACACTTGCACTGCTGGCATTAATTAATGTATTTACAAAGCTGAGTTAACACCCAATGACAGAAAAATCTGCAGGTGCATTTTTCTATGTTTGGCAATTTCTCTAGATAAGAAACTGTCCCATCGTGGCCTAGCCACCCCAAAATAGAGTTACATAACAATTCCTACACACAGCTTAATGTAACCAACATCCTAGCATCTTACCTGGGGTTTAAGCGCAACTGGAAATTTATTTTGCTTTGATTAATCAAGTTCAAAGAAAAACGATTGGAACCACTGATTAATGAATTTCAGCAAACATCGAACAAATTATTTTCAAAAGATATATATCTCAGCACATGTACAAATATTGAGCAGTGGGATTGAGTTAAACATCCCAGGTCTTGAGTTTAAGCTTCGATCTCATGACTTGGATCATAGCATTAACAGGTAACTCGTCTAAGTGTTTCAAACAACACCACTGTATCAGTAACCATAAAACACTTGGATGTAAAGCCAAATCAACTGCACCAAGGATAGCCTTACTGTGATTAAAGAAGTGTCCTTTTGTGAAGGTGATTTATATATAGTTTTGCCTGGATCAGCAGGGTAGTTCCTTGCAAAGGGAAACTCTTGGAGGAGTGCAAACTTGTGTGTTCATGCAGTTTTAATGAGATTGTTGTGTACTTTTTATTTTTCTGATTCTTGGCATGTCAGTTTGGGAAAATTTGGTGAAGTCCTCTCTTCTTGGCTGGATGCATCCACCCTGTCAGAGAGGCTTTATTCGACGAGTGATTATGCTGACATTATTACCGTATCCCAGCCTGTATCCAAAAGTAAACATGATTTAAGAAGGATATTGGTTGGTTTTAAGCTTTTTTCTATCATTTTGGCTGCTGAGTGTTGGTCAATATTGACTACTGATTTAGATTTTAGATGTCCGGGTGCTACATAATGTATTGGAAAGTTTTGAATTTGTTTTTAGAAAGGCTAAACATGAATAATCAATCAATCAGGAGATTTTATAGCACATCTACTCACCCATGAGGATCTCAAGGATTGTCTTTATGCACAACCGCAACCCTGCCCATAATGCAGGTACCCTTGCCCTTTTGTGAAAGGGTGCCTGTGTTGATGCCAGGCTGCCACAGTGCGCCAAGGGCAAGGAGAGAGCATAAATGCGTCACATCTTTGTAAATATGGAGCATTCTGCTCTCTCCCTTTCACTTTGCTTACTGCGCTGCAGAAAGTGAAGATTTAATAAATGTGCACCTCAATCTTTCTGCTTGGCCTATGGTGTGGTGGCATAGTACAGTGATCAAACCAAGCTACAGAAGCACCCAAGAGAAAACTTTCTCTCTTCCATAACAAATGGCCCTTAGGTCGGGGGACTCATTTGTTTCTTTGTCCCCTGGATGTATGGTTGCAGCCATGAATATATTTCTAATTTACTTGAGGCCTTATTGGGTTTGGCATACTTGTCAATTGTAAAAAATATGTAACCCAGTGACAATATCCTTAAAAGGTATCCAACTCAGGATTCCTTTAGCTACAGATAAGGAATGCTGTGTTACAGTTTCAAAGATAAATCGTTCAGTCTCTTGGTACTTAGTGAGTTGAATGCTGCTCTTTTATCAGTGAACACTTTCCCCTTCACTTTGTAAGACAGGTGTTCCTCGTGGACTTGCTTCCCCTTTCTTTCACTTGAAACAACGCAATGCAGACAATTGCACCACAGAACTTTTCCATTGAGAATCTGTAGCCTTTGAGCACCCCACACATCATCATCTGGACCCTGGTATAGTAGGAGACTGCCCCCTTATTAGGCTCCAATATTGAAGAACTATACATCGTATATATTCAGTAGTAAAGAGGCACACTAGGTGTGTGAAGAGTATGCCCAGTGACCTTTCAAAACTCCATCAGATATCCCAATACATTTCTCCTATCTGCTTCATTCACACTTTGGCTGCAGTCTTCTTAATTAAATTATATTTGAAACCCATTGAAACAAGAAGATCCTAGAGTCATTAGGGCCTATTCATACATGCATTTTGGAGTACCTAAAGTCTAACACCTGTAGTAACCTTTTATGTTCTCTAACACAAAGATCATTTAGATCCCAAAAGATCTAAAACTATAATAAAATGGGAATATTTATCTACAATGTGGCTCAATGATTAGAGCAGCAGACCCTGATGCAGAGGTCTAGCCCGGGACCAGGGTTCAATTCCCCGCCTCGGCGGGTCTTGGGCTCAAAAATTCCACGGACCTGATAATTCTCGCCTCGGTGCCTATTCCAATCATGGAGTCCCACTCTGCAACTCTGGGCAATAGCTTGCTTAATCTCCACAACGGCCCCCACAATGCTAAGGATGCCTGGCCTCCACCTTGGGGGTGCCCAGGAGTGGACGCCTCACAGGGAAAGCCAGGATGGGTTCCACAGCAGTATTCGTACAAGCGCCTTGAGACCCTTGCGGGTGAGTAGTGCGCTATACAAGTATCAAATTTACATTTACATTTTTTTATTTACAAATAAAAAGGACAGTGTCCTGTTTGCACAGAACACAAGAAAAATCCCATATCAATTTAGAAAATGCAATAAAATGTAATACATTATTTGACAACAATAGATCTCGCATAGCAAGCAGCGCTTTGTGCTGCATCGCTAGGCGAGCCCTAAAAAGCGCCACTTACAGTTATCTGGTTGTGAGAGACTGGGTGAGAGGCACAAGTTCAGGCTGACCATGATGGAGCACTGGCCAGAGACAGAGACCAGGTTAGTCCCCCTGAAAAAGGTGCCTACTAAAATCTAGTGAGAACAATTCCATTTGTGGTAGAGGAAGCTGTGAGATGCAGGGAGAGCATCACAGATGGTCGTCGCTCTAGCGTGAAGAGCCAGGCATCACAGATGGTCGTTGCTGTAGCATGAAGATCCTGTTGGGTGACACAAATAGTCGCTGTTGGAGCGTTGTGTTGGCAGTCACCGCAGGCTGTCAATGCTGTAGTGCAAAGTGCAGCTCTCACTTTGCTGGTCATCATTGGTGGACTCTGTAGAGCAAAGAGTTTGGTTCACCGGAGCCTCGCTTTGGCTGTTGGAGCGGGCGTCAGGATCTTGGTGCAAACAGGCCTGTTTGCGGTCACAAACAGCCCAAAACGTTAGGATTTCTTCCTGTTTTTTAAGAAAAACCTCAACTGATGGTACATCAAGGGTCCAAGACCTGAGGTGGCAAATCTTGGAAATCAGGAACTTATTCCAGCAGAGGCCAGCAGGCCTCAGGCAATTCCAGTTACAGCTCCAGGCAGCAGGTTGGCTAGGTAGATTTGGGGAGGCCTCTGGAGCTTGTGATATCCCTGTCGTTCAAAGCAGGTCATCAGTCAGCTGACCCTTGGACTCCATTTAGCCTGGGGGGAAGGGTGCAGGTCTAGTCTTCCTTCGCTGCATCCAGGGCAGGCCTCAAGAAGCAGAACAGCAGCGCGCCCTTCTTCCGTAGTATCCACATGTCTAGGCGTGTACTGAGGGTTCTATTTTTATACCTGATGCCCCCTTTCAAGTGGGAGAAGCTTTTGGAGTTTCTCCCCCACAGAGGTGAGTGGAATTTTCTGCATCCCTGCCCTGGTCCCAGTCTGTCTGGAGACACAGTAAGCTAGTGTGTAGTCCTTTGTGTGTGAGCTGGGCCAGTGCCTTTGAAGTGCAAGTGTGGCGGGTGACGGCTCCCCCCATCAAACCTGAGATGGCCCATTTAGGCACACCTAGTCCCTCTATTGTGTGGCTGTCTGGGAGGAATACACAAAGCCATCTGCCCACTATACCTGCTCATGTTCCCAAAAAGTAGGCTTGCAGGCACCAAATGGATAGGACACAAATGACAGCTTACTAAAAGTTCTGGGGCTCAAATGGCTGGACAGGGGGCGAATGTTTGACATTGTTTCAGCATTCCGTCCATCAATTGTTCTTTTTGCATTTGTCCCCCTAACTGGCAAATTATGCTCAGATGTGGGTCATGTGCTCACCATGCCACTGGAGTCAAGCTAGCCTGGCTGATGAGGGCGGGGTGCTGCCCTGAAACCGGTCCCAGGAGGCTTGTTTCCGGTAGAGGAAAGACCTGGCCTGGCAGTTCGGGCTGGACTGTTCCCATGGGGGGCAGGGTCAAGACTGATTTGCACATGGCTGGGTCTAAACTGGAATGGCATGGTGTGCAAAAACAATAGATTTATGCCCAGATCTCTGTCCTGGGGGTGAATATTTGCAATTGTTTCAGCATTCCATCCATTAATTGTTATTTTTGCCTTTGTCACCCTAAGTGGGAAGGGTATGCCCAGACGTGTTCCCGTGCTCACAATGCCACTGGAGTCAAGCTAACCTTGCTGATGAGGGGTGATAACCAGAAATCGGTCCCAGGATGCTTGCTTCCAGTCCAGGGAGGACCTGGCTTGGCAGTTCGGCTAGACTGATGCCAATGGGGGGCAGGGTCAAGGCTGATTTGCATATGGCTGGGTCTAAACTGGAAAGGCATGGTGTGCAAAAAAACTATGGATTCAGGCAAGATCTCTGTACTGGGGGTGAATGTTAGACATTGTTTCAGCATTCTGTCCATCAATTGTTCTTTTTATAACTTACTAAAATTGGCATTTTCAGAATTGTGATTTAAAATCCAACTTTAGTATTAATGAGGGAGAGGGGGAGGGCAAAGGGTGTGGCCTAATGGCTAGAGCGGTCAGCTGTGATTCTGAGCAAAGCACTTAATCTCCCTGTGCCTAAGAAAATGAATGTGTCTGTCTGTAACGCAACTGGTGCTCATGTAAAGCGCTCTGATACCTTCAGGTCGAGTTAGTGCTATATAAAGCTACCCAAAATAAATAAATTACTATTCCTCAGACACTGAGCATGACTTCCCTACCTGTTCCCTATCAAAAGTTACTGCTCATCACTGCCCATCATGTGGGAAAGGTAGGCTTCACAGTAGTGAACAACAAATTTGTGAGTATTTTACTACCAGGATATGTAAAACGTAAAAGTACATGGCCAACTTTTTAATCACAATGCACCCTGTCCTGTCTAGAGCCTACTTTAGAAGTGACTTATATGTATTAAAAAGGGAGTTTAAAACATGTTTTAAAAAGGCTACTTAAGTGGGTGGCACAATAAGTGCTTGGCACACTAAGAGCATTTAATTTACAGGCCCTAGGATGTAATGCCACTTTACTGGGGACTTACAAGAAAATTAAATTGGCCAATTGGGTGTAAGCCAATTTTACCATGTTTAAAATAGAGAGCACAAGCACTTTATCACTGGTTAGCAATGGTAAAGTGCACATAGCCCTAACATCCAACAAAAATAGTTTAGAATACTGGCAGGTGACGGCAAACAATTTAGGGTATTTAGGGCCTCATGTAGGTAGCCTAATACCGGTCGGTAACGGCCGATTTTCGGTAAATATACCGTTACCGACCGGTATTTAGGCTTTTGCTATGTAGGGGGACAATTACATGATTCGGTAATTTACCGAATCGGTAAAATTACCGAATCGGTAATTTTACCGATTCGGTAAATACCGAATCATGAAATGAGATGTAGGGGGACTGTGTGGTGGGTGTGGGGATTCGTTATTTACTACCAACTAATAGTTGGTGGTAAATGACGATTAGGTGTGAAAATGCATTTTTGTGCCCTGTGAAGTGTGCAATGTGGCAGACATACATGCCCCTAGGGCATGTATGTGCACCACATGTGCACACATGGACGAATCAGGGGTGCAACAGGGTGTCAATGTGACACCCTGCCACCCATGATGATGCCTCCCCCCATTACCGAATCGGTATTTACCGATTCGGTAATGAGGCATTCCTTCCCATTGATTCAATCAATGGGAAGGTATGCCTCATTACCGAATCGGTAAATACCGATTCGGTAATTACCGACTTACTCCGATTCGGTAACATATACCGAATTATTACCTACATACACTTTACCGATTCTTAAATACCGATTCAGTAACATTCGGTATTTAAGAATCGGTAAAGTGTATGCCACCTACATATGGCCCTTAGTGTTGTACTACTTTCTGTATTGTGTATGCATAGATGCTTTTGTGAATCGGCCCAACTATGCACAGGGGAAAAAGATGGGTCTTCCTTGAGGGGGAAAAAAACTTCCTTTATAATTATATCCAAGGTAGTCTGTGTTGTCAGTTTTCAATTCATACTACGAGCCATATACAGGGATCGTATTGACTTTCCATGAGTGCTGCACTGAGGGGTATGTTCTCTGCAGAAGATAGCATTCTGCTAATTATGACATATTCCACGTATAAAGGTAATTAAAAAGATCTCATTTGAGATCAACCTCGGAGTAATTTATTGCAATTACTTACAGTAATCTAATTATGCCAGAGACTTAACCGTGCAGATAAATGATTGAGTTCCTACTTATGAAAGAAAAAGCAATTCCTCTTCTCTGGCACCCTCTGAAACTGTGGTGCGGGTGTTTTTTCGTTCTGATACCTGGTATTTTGCTCACTGCTCCATAAGCCACAAAGTACAGGAAGTTACAATGAAAAGGTATGAATTTTATGTACATTTAGTCTTTACATTTGCAACAGTGGGGCACCATGTGGAACAGAGAATGCTTGTCTCAGCTGGCAGTGTATATTCAACCCAATTGGACTTGCTCAAATACTGCTAATAATAGCTTATTTTATATAATGATTTTACTGCACCCCTGCCATTTTATAAGTGGTCTAAACCAGAGTGTGGTACAGAAACAATTGGTCCTGGACCTTTCTTTTTACACAAAACATTTTCTGAAAAAAAGTTATCACTTAGAAATAACTTGGTGCATGCATACAGTTAGCACACGGTTAAATAAACCCAAATAAAGAAATTTCTTTGATGTGCAAAAGCCTGACTTTTAAAAAAAACATATATCTATTGTTCACAAACTTATTTCAACAGTTGGTAGACACTCTACCATGCCTATAACTTAAGGAGACGAAGGTTGCTCCAATGGAAAGTCCATGAAAAAAGTGCTCAAGTGTGAGGTGAGTGAAGATAAGGAAAGGAAAAGAATCCAAAAGGAATCAGAATAGAAGCATCACTAAAATTGTTCTGAGTATGACTGATAACAAAAATCAATCCGATTAGGCCTGTCCAATATAGATGAGTGTACAATTTGTTAGTTCAATATGATTTACAAACACAACAGAGAAATCTCATCTGTAACGAAGGCAGGGAAAAGAGAGAGACAAGTGGTCCAAGCCTGTAGGGGGTAAGCGTCGACGTTTCGACCCGACTTGGGGGCATAGAGGGTAATTGTAGCCTCAGCCTGCAGGTCTTCTTCAGGACAAGGGGCAAGGGAGAAGCAACCTATTCATGGTGTAAGTAGATCTGGCTCCCGGGATGGCCACCCGCATGTACGTTGCGGTTTGTTAGTGGCCCGGAGCGAAGATACTGGCATGCCAAAGTGAGGACTTCTCTCCGGGCTGCTGAAAGTTTAGTTGCTGATTGATTTGCTTCGTAACTAAGCATATCAAAGAATTAAACCCTGTCTTTACACCGCAACACAAGTGCGTATGGCGATTACTTCACCTACTTCATTTATAGATTCATGAGGAGCATTTTGATATTGGGCCACTAACAAACCGCAACGTGTAGGCGGGAAACGTCAACGCTTACCCCCTACAGGCCTGGACCACGTGTCCCCCTCTTTTCCCTGCCTTCGTTACAGATGATATTTCTCTGTTGTGTTTGTAAATTATATTGAACTAACAAATTGTATACTAATGTATATTGGACAGGCCTAATCGGGCTGATTTTTGTTATCAGTCATACGCAGAACAATTTTAGTGATGCTTGTTTTCTGATTCCTTTTGGATTCTTCTCCTTTCCTTGTCTTCACTCCCCCCACCCTTGAGCACTTTTTTCACTTTCCATTGGAGCAACCTTCTGCTCCTTAAGTTATAGGCATGGTAGAGTGTCTACCATCTGTTGAAATAAGTTTGTGAACAATAAATATATGTCTTTTTTTTAAATCAGTTTGCTGCACATCAAAGGAATTTCTTTATTGGGATTTCTTTAACCCTGTGCTAACTGTATGCATGCACCAAGTCATGTCTAAGTGATAACTTTTTTCAGAAAGTGTTTTGTGTAAAAAGAAAGATCCAGGACCAATTGTTTTCTGTACTATTCGACACCCAGGTCCAAGGACTTCGATTGGGTTACCCCATTTTTCTATAATATAAACCAGAGTGTGGTCAGCCCTGCCGGTGTGGGGCCAAATACCTTGTGCTGTTGCATGATGTGTGGTCCAAGGCAGCCCCGGCCCGTGCAGTTAACAGCGGTGAGGCGGTGGGGTTGGGTAAGGGAAGATTTTGAGGGACGATGCAGAGGGAAAATTAAATCAATAATTAATTTTCCCTCGCCATCGTCCCTCGAAATCCCCCCTTACACGGCCCCACCACTGTTACCTGCAAGGACCGCGGCTGGTCCAAGGTCCTGACGGGCACAATCAGAAGGAGGTGGGTCAAATGAGGGCGAACAGTATATGAGTAACCACTTTACATTTGTCAAAACATGGTTATATTCAATGGCGAAATTACATAGGGCTGCCAATGTGTATCCAGTGTAGACTAACAGAATCAAAATAGGACTTAACATGGGGGCTCACACTTTCCTAAAGCATTTTATGACTAGGAGCAAACAAAATAAAAAAAGATCTGGCTCCGTTGAAGGAAATAGAGGTCCCTAAAATGGGTTGCCATCAATGGTTATCTGCTGCACCTATGTACCTCTAAGCTAGTTCTTTTGATAATTCTGTTACAATAGAAACATGCATATTTGTCCTTATTCTACAGCAGTTTCATTCTAATTTCACTGATGGGAATGGTAGAGATGAATATATAAAATGGTATTGAAAACATTAAAATAATGTATATTTTCAGACCAGGTAAAAAATGTATAATTTTAAGATATTCAAATATATTTCCTTACTTATGAATCTATTTTAAGAGAGTATCTAAGAAATTAAAAGAAGGAAAGCAGTGACATGTATGTGTCATTTATCCCAGCAATGCAGCTCTGATTCTGACAGCTGACAGGCAACACAGCACAGCATCCACAGATGCTGAGCTGCATTGTGTGACAGGTAGGGAGCAGGAGAGCACCATATTTACATAGATTCGGCTCTCTCTTCCCCTCCCCCTAGTGGTGGCGCTGATTACAGCTGCCAAGCGCCAGGCACACCCCTTAGCGCCATAACACTAGGATGTGTGCATGAGTATAGCATATATTTTGCACAGAAAGGGTATCCTTCCTGTACAAAATACTATACTTAGACAAGTGAAAAGGCTTTTCCTGCTTTGTATATGTGCTGCACAGTGCAGCACACATAGAGAGTCAGAAAAGAACGGAGAAATGAAAACATTTCTCCGTTTAGTACCTACTTTTCAGCTGTGGTAATCTTTGGCGCTAAACCCTTGCAACTGATGTTTGCGAATAGGGTTTAGCGTAAAAAAGCATGGGTGGTAGCATAGGAACGCTCATGTATCAACCATGTAACGCCCCCTTGATGTTTGCGTTTTACGCTCCTTTGCATTACTTTTCCATACAAACCAACGCAAATACCAATTTGTGTTGATTTGTGAATCCCCAAAAGGTTTTTATGTTGGTTTACTGTTACAAAAGTAACGCTAAACTGACGCTAAACCTTTTAGGATCTGGGTCAGTTGGAGACTGGAAAGCCTCTGCTATGAGTAGGTACAGCCTTACAAATCCTAACTTGCAAAGCGCTATACAGCAAAAAGATCAGGGCGGGTTGGACATGAGGCATGTGGTGACTTAACCAGCAGAATTGTGTGAAAGATATTTAATGTGTGCTTTTTGCAGTAGATTCACAGATCCTTAATGGAAATCAAAGCACGTCTTCACCACATACGCAAAGCTCCCAAATACTCAGTGGGGCTGGAAAAGAGTGGGGGTGCTGCCATCAGTGTTACATCACTGAACTCACAAGGATTGTGATGAGCCCTAGACCCCACCAAGAAAAAGTGAAGCATATGAGCCATGCCCATTCAGCAGGAGAGTGGTAAGGGTATGGTACAGCCAGTGATGCATTTTGGAGCACACTGCCGCAAATATATTACTAAAGCGAGTGTGCTTCTTTCCTCTCATTTACAAACAGCACATTTTCCATTGCAAGCCACTAAATATGAGCAGAGATGAAATGTACTGATTAAACTATACAGCACACGAATATAAATGTTTGGAAATCAGGTTTCACAAATATTTATCATTTATGTGTCATCAACTAAAATGCCTCAATTGGATTAAAATCTTTTTTTCCATCATATGTCAGAATTATAAAACATTTTCTTCACATGTGCGTTCCTAACTGATGATATATTTTAAATAATGTGAACAGTTCATTTCGAAGAATTTAAATGTTGTTGAGCATTTGAAAAGAAATGACATCCCACAGCCTTTCTTTCCACTCTTCCTGAACCCCGGAAAGATTGTTAGATACTTTACTTAGCAAAATCCTTTTACTTTGCAGTCAGAGAAAGAAAGGTAAACACCAATCTCTATGATAACAGGATAAGCAGCAATTTGATAGAAGACATAGCCTGACATTGTACCTCTTTCTTTGAACATGCAGCAAATGTGACAAGCTAAAAGCAACATTTAAAGGCATTATTATTGCTCATTCACCTTCTGAACTCCTGCATGGTTATCTGGGGGAGGCTGCGCCCACCCTCCTACTTTAAGCACCTATGCAAACACTTGCTTTTATTGGTAAAATTTAAGATGGAGATTTACATAAAACATAGAATGCATTGTCCCTATTAACTTAAATTGGACATGAGGAATGCTTAAGAAGGAAAAAAATAAAATAGTTTACAAACAATCTGAAGTCTGCAGTTTAAATTGGGAATATTGCCATGTATGTGAAATCCAAAAGGGAGTGTTTTGGAAACATTTGAAATGCCATGCAAAAACATCCAAATTGAAATGCACAACCAATTGAAAGATGTTTTATTTATTATTTATTTATTTTACAGTTTTATAGAGCGCGAATCAGACCCGTGAGGGTATCAGAGCGCTTTACAGGATTAAGGGTGGTACACAAAGCATTAGAAAGGGAGGGACCAATTGGGTAAAATAGGGATACATTATACAAGAAAAGCACGCAGTCTAAGGTCCCCGCTACATGTGGGATGAAAATTAAAACGGTTAGATACATTAAAAGAGGGCACGCAGTCTCCACTCTTGGGGGGATGCCAAGGAGTGTAGGAGTAGGTATCATCCGTAGAAGCCATGGATAATGCCGAGGTGGAGGGTGGAACATGTCACTGAGGTGATTGTAGTGTAATCATTAGACGAGGTATTTGCCCATTAAGAAGGTTTTGGTCTCCTTTTTAAAGTGTGCCAAGGACGGAAGTCTTCTGATGGCGGGAGGGAGAGAGTTCCAAATTCTTGGAGCGGCCCCAGAGAAGGCCCGATTGTAGGTTTTTTTCTTCCGGAAGCGTGCTGGTTGCAGCAACAGGTCTTTGGCAGATCGGGAGTTTCTGGATCCTCCGGATATCACAAGATTTTGGGCGAGAAATGCAGGGGAATTGGAGTAAAGAGCTCTGTGAGTAATGCAGGCCAGTTTAAGTTGAATTCTGGCCTCTCTAGGGGAAGCCAGTTCAGAGCTTTGAGGTGGGGATAGATGTGGATGAATTTCTTTGAGCCAGTTAGGAGTCTGGCGGCGGAGTTGAGGCACGCTTTCAGTGGGGCCAGAGAGTTCTTGGGTAGCCCTGTGAGAGTAGAGCATCCATATTCTAGACTGGAAATGCTAGCGCCTGGATTGCCGTTTTCAGGTCAGAACCATCGAGGAAGGGTTTTAGGTTTCTTAGGTAACTCAAGTGAAATCTGGCCATTTTGGCCATCGAGTTTATATGGCCACGCATGTTCAGGCTGCCGTCAAGGGTTATTCCAAGGGATTTTGCCGAGTCAACAATGGTAGGAGGGCAGTTTAGTGCTGTGATGGTCTTGATCCATTCCTGGATATCTGGATTGGTTTTGGGTGGGGAGATTAGAAGAAATTCAGTTTTATTTGCATTGAGTTTAAGCTGGTTGGTGGCGAGCCAATGGACTGTCAGCTTCAGGGCTTCATTCAGGGAGAAAATGTCCTCTGGGGAAGAGATTTTTATATAGATCTTTGTATCAACGGCGTACATAAGGTAGGAGATATTGGAGGCACGTAGCACCTCGGTGAGAGGTTCAAGGTAAAGATTGAAGAGGGTAGGGGAGAGGGTTGATCCTTGGGGAACTCCAACCGTAACCGGAGAGGGGGTGGCTAGATTACCGTTGATGAGGACTCTCTGTGAGAAGTTTTGGAGGAATGATCTAAACCATTCAAGGACGGTGCCATCCAACCCCATCCTGAGTTTGAGGCGTTCCAGGAGAATTTTGTGGTTAACCGTGTCAAAGGCAGAATAAAGGTCTAGGAGGATTAGGAGACAGGTTTTGCGTTGGTCGAGGGCTTGGAGGGCGTCATCCACGATGTGGAGGAGGGTGGTTTCCGTGCTGAGTCCAATAGATGTACTCACAGAAATCTCACTGAAATATTCTTCTACTGGGAATTGTAAAACATGATGGAAAAATCAAACAACATTTGGAGTGGCAGCTCTGGAGTTTAAATGGCTTCCATAAGTACTTTAGAAAATTATGACTGGAGGAGCCTAGGCTTCGGCAAACTCCAGCTGCAAGAAACATTCTCAGCAATATTATTTTGTAATGGCACATTCCTTGTCACTTAAATCTGAGCCTGGATTAAGGAATTTTTCATGTTTTCAAACCTCTTCCAACCCTCCTGAGTTTTAAATTGAACCACAGACCTGGAAATATCTGAGCTGGGGGCCAGCAGAAAGATGACTTCACCGTCCCCTTATAATGGACCTGTTTGTAATAGCCCTGCTTCAACTACCCCTAGCTGGTCCTTAAATACTCACAGTCTCCCATCTGAATGTTTCCAAGACTTCTAACTGGCCCTCTGTCACCTTCAGATAGCCTTCATAATCTGTCATTTCATGCTCAGAGGCCATTAACTGGTTCTGAAACATCCCACAACCCTTAGCTTGAGCAACCTTGGGCATGCCATCTGATAACCCCAGTTGGCCTTCAAAAGTCCCTAGGTCCTCCCTGAGTACACATTGGTTTGCTTTCAGTCAATGTCAGCCATCTCTCAAATACATGTACCTCACAATCAGACACTCCAGACAAGCTTTCAAAGTTCCTCTGTATATCCTCAAAGACCCTGAGCTCCTTCAGGACTTCAGATAAGCCATTCATCGTGGTATTCTTCTGAATGTGATTCAGGCCACCCTAGATCTGAAAGGAAGGCCTCTTCAAATACCCACCAGTTTCATAGTAGTTTCTGCTAAAATTGTTTGAACCAACAAAACTTGCTTTGTTTAAAAAGACCAATATGCACAACTATATAAAAGTGAGTGATATTGCAGTGGGCACTTGCTGTGTGCTAAATCTTGCCAACTTAGTTGACAATCATTTTGAGCTTTCACCTTTCATGCACATCTTAAATAATGGTGTAGGTATATAGATAAAACAAACACAACAAGATAATGGATGGAGTGCTGAAACTTTTCAGACACTCACCCCCAGTTAAAGATTTGGGTTGAATCCATCATCGCTCTTTAGCTCACTTTGCCACCTCAGTTTGCACCCAGCCATATACAAATCAGTCTTGACCCTGTGCCTCATGGGAACAGTCCAGCCCAAACTGCCAGGCCAGGTCCTCCCTCGACCGTAATCAAGCAACCTGTGACCGGTTTTGGGGTAACACCCTTCATCAGCCAGGCTAGCTTGAATCCAGTGGCAAAGTTAGCAAGGGCCAAAAAATCAATGGTAGAATGGATCACTGGTCCTGGGAAACCAGGGTATTGCATGGACAGTACATTGTACCGTATAAGAAACCCTCATTCACGTTTTTGTTGGGATCGAGATTAGCGGTATATCTTGATTCTCCGCTGACTGTGGTTAATCACAGTAATGATCACTACTGTGATTAACCAGTGGTTAAAAGCCTCCGGGTGGAGGAAGCATTGGATTGACCCAATGATTATGCGATCACGTTGAAGACCACAGTCAGCGGAGAATCAAGATATACCGCTAATCTCGATCCCAACAAAAACGTGAATGAGGGTTTCTTATACGGTACAATGTACTGTCCATGCAATACCCTGGTTTCCCAGGACCAGTGATCCATTCTACCATTGATTTTTTGGATATTGAGACAAGGAAGCTGAGTGGATCTAAGCCCTTCTTTCTCCCACCTCATTGATTTTTGGAAAAGTTAGCAAGGGACCTATGTCTGGGCCTACCCTGCCGGCTTGGGGCAAACAAAGCAAACACAAGGAGATAATGGTCGGAGTGCTGAAACTTTTCAGACACTCACCTCCAGTCACAGATCTGGGTTGAATCCATCATCGTTCTTTAGCTCACTTCGCCATCCCAGTTGGACCCAGCCATATGCCAATCAGTCTTGACCCTGTGCCTCAAGTGAATAGTCCAGCCCAAACTTCTAGGCCAGGTCCTCCCTGGTCCGGAAACAAGCATCCTGGAACCGGTTTCGGGGTAATACCCCTGATCAGCCAGGCTAGCTTGAATCCAGTGGCAAAGTGAGCAAGGGACCCACGTCTGGGCATACCCTGATGACTTAGGGTGAACAAAGCAACCCAGATCTGTGATGGGGTGAGTGTCTGATTAGTTTCAGCTCACTGTCCATCTTCTCCTTGTGTTTGCTTTGTTTGTGCCTTTGAGACAGTCGTTCTCTACTTCTTGACCATTGCTTTCATTTTCAGGCAGAGGTAATAGCGTAACAGGATTCAAAGTAGCACACCTTCTCAAAGATGCATTTTCTGCAGCAAGATTGATCTGTTCATACTTGGTCAATAGACTGTTGAGCAGATGTTGATTTGTCATACACGTCAACAAAATCTCCACAAAAAGGGGGAATAAAAACAATAAGGGGATGACACATGACAAAACTTTTATATCTTTCTGTGCCTCCTTCTCAATGTGATGTCCAAGATACAGAACTTCTTTTTGACAATACTGCAACTTACTCGGGCCACTTTATGTCCATTATCAGCCAAGTGGTTCAACAGTCCAATGGATCCTTATTTACAAGCTTCCTTGGTATCTAATGTGACTAACAGGTCTGCAGTATATTTCACTAAGGCAGAGTTACAAGGCATCATTAGGGACTCAAGGTTCTTTTTAAGGATGTGATTAAAGATCGAGGGACTTTCTGTATTCCCGTGTGGGACTCGGCATCATGCCAAAGCACAGTTCTGGAACTGGAAGGTGAAAAGGTTCTGGCTGTCCTCATGCAAGGGAATAAAGAAAAAGGCTTGACACAAATAGATCATGGTAAGCCACTCAGCCTCACATGGAATGTGAAATAGGATCACGGTTGGATTCAGTACCACAGGACAACAGGGAATAAAAATGTTATAAATCTTTCTCAGATCTGACCTTTTCAGTATTTACCGCTAGGCTTCAGTAAGCCCATGATAGGTGAGTTACATGGACTCCATATTATTTCTTTTAAAAGTGTATCATTGACTCAATCACTGGTGTAATTCCAGTAATGGTTTTAGGAGTCACATTGTCCGGAGGGGTTCTTGGGTACTCAGCATTAGATTTAACATTTATGAGGACATGCTCAACCCCTTTTACGAGACCGGTGTACTTTACTGAGAAGTTCCGGACTTCAGGCATGTACGTATCTCTGAGATCCGTTGGCAAATCATCGGTTGTCATCAAAGGGTACGATACAATGTTTTACCCTTGACTATTCAATTTGAAATCAACATCTTCATCATGAGTCTGACACTTCACACCTTTCGACGTGCAATTTAACTTACACAGCAAGTCGCATCCTAAAAGATTTACAGGACTAGAATCACACGGCACAAATTGGTGGCTCTCTTCAATGGGCCCTATTTTAACAGCCTCTTCTTGTGCTATGATATTTGTTATTTGTTTATTTAGAACTCCTACAACTTAGATTATTTTTCCCCGAGAGGGGTAGGTTTAAAACATTTGGTGTTCTACCAGTGGAATAGGTAGCACCAGTGTTGATCAAGAATGATACTGGGTGGCCATCTACCTCACCTTACACGAATTGACCACTCTGGTCTAACTCCTACATAGTGCCAAGCATGCAATATTCCTCCCCCTCAGGCACCATCATTGTGACTGATCTGAATCATAATCCTCAAGTTTTCCACATGTGGTAAATTGCTGGAACGGGTTTTGGTTCTAGAAATAATTCTGATTAAAAACTCAGAACTTATTTAGAATTAAATCTTGGACCATTTACATTTTGTTGCAGAATCGGTGCTTGAGAAACTTGCATTACTGGGACTTGTTGTACATTAGAGCCTTGAATTATCTGTCTCTGCACATTTTGTGTCTGCACTGGCGTTGTTAACTTCTGTTGTTACAAGCCCTGAATTTTGAACTTGATTCTCATTCATCACTCTGTTGGGATTAAGACAGCATTCTCTCTTCCAATGCCCTAACTTGTCACATTAATGACATGGATTTGATTTCTTTAATGTGGCAATATCAATTGCTTTACTCTGGTCAATCAGGACACCACATCCTTTACCCTGTTGTGGATAGTCATTCCCACCTTGCATCATAGGAACTCCCTGTGTATACACACCTTGCAAAGCGCCAGCATTCTCTATATAAGGGGGACTCTGATTTCCTCTCTGTCAGGCTTTCATTTGGATCAACATCAACTTCAACTGTTTCTGTTTAATTTCCAATTCATCACAACAATATTTTGCATGCCTCAAGATCTCATTGATCAGCTTATTCTGACAACAAATTAAATGTTCTTTTTTTTCAAGGGATTCACACGTAGCTCTTATTTCCGCCTGATTGAACTTAGAGGTTGAGAAATCAGATCTAATCTCCTCCCTCATATCTGCTAGTGTTTGTGCGAGTTCCCCCAGTGTGCTCTGATCACAGCCTGTCTCCATAACCTTCAATGTCACAACGCCACTACTGGCCCCCGCCACTACGGTACCAGCTTCTTGGGGGATGGGTGCTTGTTCACCACAAGCTAAGGGGCTTATATCGAAAATATCAGACATAGGGTTGGGAGAAGGGTCAGCAACAAATGGCAAGGTGTCCTTATTAGCACAGATCTCCAAAACTTGAGGTAGGACCTTGAAGAAGGAGCGCAGGGAGGGAGTTGTTCGAACTGTATTGCTCTGTTGTTTCTTTCCCCCTTTCTGTAAGGAAGTTCTCCCTCTAACGCGCTTCTGTACTTCCTTATCCTCTCCCTCCTGTCTCCGACTTGCCCTTCTATTCTTTAGCTCCCCCTCGCCTATCGGGGAGCACCTCCTGGCTTCTTCCACTTCAAATTGTTCACTATCCCTCTCAGCCGCCCTTGCCAAAACTGCTGCTTTCTCTTTTTTACTGAGGGTCTGCTTATGGAGTACGCTTCTGTCCCCTTTAAATATTATCTTCCCTCTACCGGTTTGTTTACTTTTGACAGGCTTATCATAGGTATTATGAGCCTTCTCCGCACCATCCGTATGTATCAGAGTCTTACCTTCTGTAGCTTCTGGGACCCTACCGGTGCTCCGACTTACTTCCTTGCTGACTGGGGCTGATGTTTCCAACTCTTCGACCTGATTGCAGTCTCCCCCGGCCTCATCCATGCAGTGCTTTCGAGATCTAACAGCGTTTAGCCCTCCTGCGGGGCCGCCGAAGCTCCGTCTCAAAAATCCACGAGCCGCCGCCGCGCGGCCGCGTCTTAGCTCCACGGCTGCCCAACTCCACCTTAGCAGACAGGGGGAAAGAGGTGGCTTCTCCCCGACACACATCCACAGAACACCGGAGCAAACCGGAGGGGAACAAACTTCAAAAGCGAGGCTCCCGCCGATCCTAACACACCAAGCCCGCCGCGAAAACGGAGAAACGAGTCAGGAAGAATCAGGAAGGCATTCGTAGGGAGGTACTGCTCGGAAACGCGCGACCTGCACTAACCCGCGGCCGCCATGTTTTCCATCGCTGACAATTTTAGCAGAAACTACTATGAGCTATGTGTGAATCCCTTGAAAAAAAAGTTGATGATCTTGGAGGGCGGATTGAGAATCTGGAGACCTCTGTTGAGGTCTTGAAATTGGGCATGGAGAAAGGCGAGGATAAAATCCACACCTTACAGAGAGAGGGGTTAATCCTGAAAGAAAGGGTTGAGTCTCTCGAGAATTTCTTGCGTCGGAACAATCTCCGCCTCCTAAAAATTCCAGAGGGAAAGGAAGGAGGGGATATTAAGTCCTTTGTGATCAACTTGCTAAAAGCCTCTTTGGTCTTCGATGAGGATGTGGAGACTTTAGAGAAAGATATACAGCGGATCCATCGGGACCCATTCCGGTTAAAACCCGGAAGAGATAAACCAAGGAAAATTTTGATCAATTTTCAGACTTATGCCCTGAAGGAGAAGCTATTAAATCTGGCGTTAAAAGAGAAATCGGTCAAGGGTCCTGAGTTCTCCTTCGAGGTGCGATCGGACCTCTCCAAAACTACACTGGACCGTCAGTGGGAGCTTGGCCAAAGAATGGAAAAATTCCGATCATTGGGTGCTACGGTACAGATGAGATTTCCTGCCTTTTTACGGGTGATGTACAATAATAAAATGCTTCATTTTAGATCTCCCCAGGAGGCAGATGCATGGCTGAACGATACTCTAAGGAGCTCTCAAGGGCGAAGCTAGGTGCTTGAATTTTGAGTTATCGCCTTTTTGAGTTATGGCCATAGTTCCCTCTATAGGTGGATAATTATGAATAATTATGTAGGGAAAGGTAAAAAAAAAAAAAAAAATGTTAAGAAATCAATAGTATTTCTATTATGGTCACAGATATTTCGGTGAGGAAAATAAAAATTACTAAATATAAAAAAAAAAAAAAATAGGGCTTTTGTGTAAAGGGAAAAAAAATAAAAAAGAAAAAGAAGGGAAAGATGGGTAAAAAAAAAAAAAAAGAAAAAAAGGTGGAAGATATCTTATTCTAAGTTCTTCATTCTAAGCTCTTCCCCTGTGATGGCATACTTTATGGGGAATCGGAAGGGTAGCTTGTGGATCATGCAGTGGTGGACGAGGGTACTGCTCAATGACGCAAATCTGACAGTCCAACAGGTCAGAGAAAGTAAGGGAGGGTTTTCCAGGGGGGGGGGGGGTGGTGGGAAGGGGTGGTTGGTGATGGGATTAAATCAAAAATTCTCATTTGTCAGATCTCTTTAAGACTAAGATGTCCCCAAATTTGGCTGAAATTTCAAATAATCCTTAATCGTGCACAGCAAGTTAGATGGAAGGGATGGTTAGCGTGCTTGGGTGGTGGTGGGTAGCTACTTGTGGTTATGGCTGTTGTACATTATTTATCTTGGAATGTTAATGGTCTGCGCGTGAGGAGCAGAAGAGATCGTATTTTCCAGTATTTGAGAGATTCCCCGCGCAGATTATTGTCATTCAGGAATCACATCTTCTTAGGGCTGAAGCCTCTGAAATTCTGGGAAAAGAGAGATGGATCGATAAATTTATATCCACGGACCATAATGCAAATATACGAGGGATTATTATCATCTTTAAAAAATCAGTGAAAGTGCAAATTTTGGGTCATAAAGAAGATCAAAGTGGTAGGTGGATTATAACTCGAATCCTGGTACATGGGCGGGTCTACACACTAGTAGGATACTATGGGCCCAATCAAGATGATCCTTATTATCTGGATTGTATAAGAAACCATTTGGTTACATCTCAGGACCCTATAATATGGATGGGAGATTTCAATATTGTCATCAATACCAAACTAGATAGATCAAGTAGTTCCAGAGCCCAAGTTCTATCCAACTCCAGACAAACATTGATCTCAATTATGACGCAGTTGGGGCTAGCAGATATTTGGAGAGAGCGATCCGGAAACAAACTGGGGGTTTTCTTTCAGAACTTTAAATATAAGCATAAATCCAGAATAGATTATGCATTATTTAGTTTTTCACTTAATAATTCGTTGATCTCAATAGACTATCTTCCGTCTCACTTGTCTGATCATTCGGCCATTTCATTTTCTTTAAGAGGTGATCAGCAGCCTAGATATGCTACGTGGTCCTTCGACCGTACGATATTACTAGATGATGATGAAATCAAGCATTTAGCAGATGAAAGTAAAACCTTTCTGGAGATAAATTTGGATTCTGCTGTAATAACTACGGTGTGGGAGGCACTGAAAGCATTTCTTAGAGGCGTTATTACTAACAGAGCCTCTTATAGGCGGAGGATATATAGGGAGAAGCTTACAGCTTTAGAATCTGAAATGAAGGTAATAGAACAAAATCTTGGCCTCTCTATGGGCTCAGTTGCTGAGCAAGATAGGCTCTGGGATCTTAAGAATCAGATGGAATTTATCCTTCAAGAGAGAGTTACAAGGAGGTGGGAGGCGAGTAAACTTGCCCAGTTTGAGTTAGGGGAAGTTGCAGGAAAGTTGCTGGCCTGGAAAGTGAAAGCAGATCAGGCTAAAAACTATATTAGAGAGATAACAGTGGAAGGCGAGACTGGCCTTAGATCCTCTAATTTAGACATAGGCAACGCTTTCCTGGAATTTTTTAGAGATATCTATAAAGAGGACATCGTTGAGGACCAGGATGCAAGAGATTTTTGGCTGGGGGAAATACTTCTGCCAACTTTCACCGAGATTCAAAGCAAATACTTGGAGAAGGAAATCTCAGAGGCCGAAGTCATCACAGCCATAGATTCACTTAAAAAGGGGAAGGCAGCAGGTCCCGATGGCTTACCTGGTGAGATCTTCCGGGCGCTTTCACCAACCTTGGTCTCAACGCTCACGGCCCTCTTTAATGAGATCTTGATCAAGGGCAAGACTCCTCCTAAGTCATGGAATGAGGCAACCATTGTGCTGATACTTAAGCCAGGCAAAAACCCATGCGAGTGCAGTTCATATCGGCCAATCTCACTCCTCAATAGTGATTATAAAATCTTTACAACTATCTTGTCAGCAAGACTAGGGAGTGTAATTGGGTCTATCATACACCAAGATCAGAAGGGATTCATTAAGGGGCGACAACTGGCTGAGTTGATAAGGGAGCTGGTTGGCGCAATTGATATCGCCACTGCTTTTTCCCTCCCCTTGGCAACCCTTACTTTTGACATTTGACAGGGTCAATTGGAGTTACCTGGACGCGGTTCTGAAGAAATTTAACTTTGGTGAACATTTTTGCGGTACTATCTCTCTGTTGTACGGAGCACCATCTGCTAGACTATTAATTAATGGAGTCTTGACAGAGCCTTTTACTATTATGAGAGGAACTAGGCAGGGCTGCCCTCTCTCTCCCTTACTCTTCGATTTGTATATAGAACCTTTTGCGCAGGTTCTGAGAACTGACGCGAATATTCCATCATTTAGATTCGAGGGGTGGGAGAGGAGGGTCGCTCTGTATGCAGATGATATTCTTATTTTAGCATCTGACCCGGGTCTAGCATTCCCAACGGTTATTAAAAGGGCTGAGGAATTTGGCCGTTTTTCTGGGTATGAAATTAACCCTGGAAAAACAGAAATTATGGCATGGAACATCGCCAGTGAACATCTGAAGACGACTTCCTCTATGAGATACCTTGGCATTTGGATAACACAAGATATTGAAAATATCGCACAAAGCAATATGGACCGGGTATTTAAGGATTGTCGGAAGCTCTTAAAATCATGGGCCCATCTCCAACTTTCTATTATTGGGAGGGTAAACCTCATTAAAATGTCTATTCTGCCCAAATACATATTTCTCTTTAATACTATCCCTTTGGTTTTTTACTCTAAAATCTTGAATAGATGTCAGAAAGAGATAAATTCTTTTATTTGGAACTATAGAACTACCAGGCTTGCATGGAAAAAGCTGAGGAGGAGAAGAGAGAAGGGGGGGCTGACACTCCCAGACCTAGAATATTACGCTTGGGCTTTTATGTTTTCGTATTCAAGGATGCTCTTGAAGTCTCCATCTAATATTTCATTGGGGCTAATGTATAACGCAATGCTAGTTGGTGCGGACCTACCATTAGATGGTTTTTTGTTTAAATACGGAGACCAAAAATTCTTCAAAAAGGTGAAATTAAAAATCTTAAAATCTTTGGCTAAGGCCTGGGCATCGGTTAGGAAGAACCTGGGTCTCTCTTATTATTCCAACTATGCACCAATTTGGGACTCCCCAGGCTTACCGGCCTGGCTGAAAGACCGATTGGCCACACCTTTGAGGGATGCAGGAATTGTAAGGTGGGGGGAACTTCTGTTAGAAGGTGATATTATATCTTGGGACGATCTGCAGGGTAAGGTCGGATCAGGATTGGCAAGATTTAAGTATATACAACTTGTAAGCTGGGTCAGGGCTCTTGGCGAAAAAGGGGTTCCTTTGGGGGCATTAGCAACTTGGAACAACTACTGGTAGAGCGGCAAAGGGGGGATAAAGAGGTTACCTTGTGGTACTGGAGTTTGCTCGAAGATATTGATGGTGAATTCACCCTCCCTGGAGATCTTTGGGGAGAAGATTTGGCCTATCATTGCAAAGAGGACTGGATTAAATCTTTTTCCATACTATACAAAATTGTGAAACCTGCATGGTTTAGACGGAATCATCTTTTCACAGTACATCGGGCCTACCTCTCCCAGTTAAGGCTTTCAAAGTACCAGCAAAATAAAAAGTGCAATAAATGCAATCTTCCCAATGCATCGGATATTCATATGTTCAAAGATTGCCCCTCTATCGCCCGGTTTTGGGATGAAGTAATAACATCGCTGAATTCCATTCTAGATGCCAACCTGATTCTTACCTTGCCAATAATAGTTTTTGGCTTAGACTCCAATATCATGGGCCAGGCCAGACTCTTTTTATTCTATACAATACTCCTGGCTAGAAGACAGATTTGTAAAGTCTGGGTTGACCCAATCCGTGCCTCAGCATGCTGGCTGGTTGATGTCCCTGATTGAGACATCAAAGGTGGACTTAGCCAGGCCAGGTAACAAAGGTAATCGAGCATTCTGGGACATTTTGATTCATCGCAGATAGGGCGCCGGGGTTTTTTTTTTTTTTTTTTCCCCGGGTCCAATGATTATGCCTAAATAAACTCCAAGGATCTAGGGTCTCCAATCTCCGGTTTTTCTCCATTTAGATCCTATAGCTGGTATTAAATCCAGTCGGGATGTGTCTCCTTTTCTGGCTTATCATCATCCGCCAATATGTCATCGTGCTTAGGCTCGGTTGAGGAATTAATCATGTCTTCTACCGGAGGGCACGCTAGGTGGTCGGTGTACGCAGAGAATGAGGGATACGGCAAATGAGGACAAAAAAACAAAAAAAAACAAATTAAATGTTCTTGAATCATCATGCTGACCTCAGGTCTTAATCCTGTCAGAAACAGAGACACAAAACTTTCCATATCCTTGGATTCAAGATTTTCCATTTCATTGTGATGTTTAAGCACTTGGAATGATCTCTCATAAAAAGAATGCACTGTCTCTTTAGGCATCTGAGTTGTTTTGGTAATCTTTTTTTTGTAATAATCTTTTTATTTTGCAAAACATCAATAGCACAGTACAATAACTTGTCAGTTACCCATGATAACGCACATTGAGTATGTTTTGGTAATCTTAACCCAATCAATGTCCTACACCGGTATCTTTTCTTCCAAAAAAGGTAATCACCTGTTGATGCTTTTTCATCACCAGAGTTGACAGTGCAGAAGATATTAGATTTCTCTGTGACTCCTTCTCTGGCAACTGTAAAGCCACATTACATTCCTCTCACAAATCACTCCAAACCGCAATGTCAAAAAGGGTATTCAAATCTATTCACAATACCTGTGAAATCTTCACAAATCAATAAACGTGGCTGTACCACTCCACTGACTTTTCTCTCAATTTGGAGAAATCATAAATCAGTCATATATGGCGCAAGATCACCCCTACTCCATGGTACATGAACCTAACCTCCACCAGGCACTTTTCTCAATAGGAAATTTGAAGTACGTTCCCTGTCTATCAATTTCGGAGGTGGCTCTCCCTTTGCTTTCTTTGGGTCTTTTTTCTTTGCCCATCTGCCTTCCCTCTTACATAAGTCACTCCATTTTTGGATACTACTCATTAATTATTTAATTTGCGTTTTCATTCCTAACGTTCTCATACTGGTTACGTAATTTTCTTCAAAACATACACAGTAACTTTTCTGCAAGGATTCGCTCTTACTTAAATCTACATCATACACTCAAGCTAATTCAGACAGCTTGTCATGAGCTCGTCCTCCTCACTAAGTAAAATCTTTGCTCATGTATATGAGTTAATTCACTTGATAGGTATCTAATCTCATCTCATCTCATCCAATTCTAATTTTTATTTGACTAAATGCACTGCATTCTCCCTTTCTGACTGGGGTTCTCTTTTTAATCCTGAACCCTCATCTGCTCATAGGGACTCATTGCAAAACCTGATCAAATCACCTAATTCACATGAATTCACACCGTTTTGGACTCTGGAAGTGTTCATCCACATCCCGGGGACTAATGCTCAAAATACACTGAGGCTAATTCCAAAGAGACAAGTGAGAATTTTGTGACCTCTGAGCTGGTTCCTCCTCCACAGGGGTAAGTCCTTTATAATTTATTACTGATGATACAGGAGCAAGTTATGGTGAAGTCATCATATTTGGGACTAAAGGAGTTCTTAACATACCTCCCTGTCCAGGAGCAACAGGAACTGTAGTTGACATATTTACCCCAGTCGAAACTGTCAAAGCATGTGTCGTGGTCCCTGAGAATTCAGGTTTATACAAAGAAACTGTAGGACCAACATTAACCGGAACAGATTTTGCGGTTGGGGTATTAGAAACAGTCAAGTTAACAGGAGCATGAATTCATGAACACACCCCCATAAGGTTCTGACTCGTATTCACTGGGGCGGTGGCTCCCACTTAACTTCCACCAGTAACAACACCACTCATTACTTCAGGTTGGGACACATTATAAGAAGGTGAATGGGTTCACAATAAAACATCCAAAAAGCCATCACTAGAATCACTATCACTATCTTCGCCTGATACGTTTGCACTCTCTACTTTATCCTCCTTTTTCTTTTTCTCATTTTGAGATTCCTCACTCATGAATGCAGGATTTAACCTAGCTCCCTCTATCATGCCAGTTCTCCATTTGTGTTGTCCTTCATCTCATCTAGCTTCTGCACAGCTACATACTGCCTTTCTGACTCTTTCCTGATATTTCTCCTTCTCTTCAGCATGAGACACATGCTGCCAGTCATTAAGTGCCTCATACTGTGTGGGTCTAGGAGGTGGGTTCTTCTCCTACAATACCCTTCTCAGATGTTCAACAATGATCAAATTAAATGTACCATAGCATGGAAACTCAAACCACCTTGTTTGTCAGTGATCCTAAGCCATCAGAACTCGTATAGCCTTGAAAGTGTTCATTTTTCAGCAATAATATCAACAATCACAAGTAGAATTTTGTTTCAAACCCGGAAATCATTTCTTTACCCACAATTCTCGGACAACGTCAACAACCAATAGCAATGCAACACTTTGTATCAATCAACCAAGAACAGCATGGCACAAACCCCAACCGTCCAATCTCAGCACGTCACACTATGACATATTTCTCAGTCGTCGTATCAGCTCACCTTCCTTTGCAATTTTCACGAGCACACTTTATTCTCAACACTAAGCAAGCATGAAACAAAATTCTCAGTAATTTCAGCAACTAGCTTTTGTCTGCTTCACTAAAGAAATCAAAGTATTCAATCACACAAGAAATGGTCTGGAGCAACACTTTATGACCTGCTCAGACACACACACTCGAGTGAAACCTCGACCAGCTGGAATCACACAGATCAGTGCAGCTTCTCCTTTGCACAACAGGATCTGCCACACCAGACACACATTACTCTTACCCAAAAGTATATGTCCCTGTTCCCTGTTTCAGTTGTGCAGCCGATGATACCTCATGACTAGTACCACAAAACTTAGCAGACAAATTAAAACACAGTGTATTCTACACCTGTATATTTATTAATCTTAGGTCCAGCCCGTTTCCAACTTCAACTGCTCAGCATTGAGCGCATTCACAACTGTGCTACGGGTAAAACATCATCGCACTCCACCACACAATCTCAGCAATATACAGCAAGCTTCACATACACAATTCCAATGTGCACCCTATTAATACTCACTCCTCAGCTGTAACAGCTCCTTACTGAATCGCTAGAACTCCACTGTTCTTCTGAATTGAGACATGGGCTTTAAGGGCCAGGGCTTGGTTTGGGAAAGTCTAGAATTTCTACAGGAGATACAATAACTCCCTTTGCTTAAGTAGCTCACCATTCGACAAGGTACCATCTTGAAAGAGCGCTGGGCCTTACAACGTAATCTATTACTAAAGTCATTAAAGCTTTTTCCCCATTGGTCAGATGGACTTTTATTAGCTAACATGAAGCATTTAAAGGGAGACAACATTAACAATACTTTTCTAACTCATGAAGCGAATGTGACTCCACAATAAGAACCAGGAATTGCTGAATATGGTTAAATGGTTTTATTCAGGTTACCAATAAATCCAGTATACATGCAATCCAAACTTAAGTTTAATGAGTTCATCAGTACAATAGGTAAGCTAAAATTTCTCAGTTGATTGTGGCACAACAGAATGGGATACTGAATTGTGATAGCCACAATAATACAAAAGCAACTGAAAATCAACAGGTGTTCCATAAAGAAACTTCCCTTCTCTCTACTAAACATAAGTCAGATATAGAATTATACATCAAGGGTCTCTAATTAGGGAGCATAGAAGGTGTCAGCATGATCAACCCTCAGGAAATGTCTTGGAAAAAGGAAATGAGTGTTTAGCATAAAGCTTCACACTTGAAAGAATAAGGCAAGAAGATAGGCCTGTATCTCTCTAAGTCCAAAAGTGATCTGCAGTGACTCTAACTGAGTGAACACTAATTTAAAAGTAACAGAAGACACCGAAAATCTCTATCTCCCTTCACACACCAGGGACCAATCAGACATTACTTGAGTGCATCTGCAACATAGATCCAATTTCCCAGCACATCCAGCGGAGACTGTGGTTCTCAACCTTGAACATTTTGCCATGCTGGTATATGATGAACCGAAATCCTCTTTCGACCAATTGCTTCTCAATGTTAACTGGCAAGTTTCCCTCCAGGCCTCTCCATTAGAAGTCTAATAAAGATAATAAACGTTTCTCTAACTAATGAAATAATAAACCTTCAAGGAAACAATAAACATGCTGGCAAAGCACAATGCATTTCAAATAAGGCCTGAAGTCAGACTAACTTTAGCTAAGTATTTAATGTGCACTTTGAATACATAGTTATACATGCACACATGTAAATTGAAAAATAAATGTGAAACATGAGCAAAAGAGTACATGTTTACATATGAAAATATAACTTGAAGTATAAGTGTGAAAACATGAATAAAGAATACTTGACTTCATTAGGTCACACATGTATAAATCTCTAGTCTCTACAGTGAATACATTTTATTAATACGTTTTAATGCTTCACACATATTAATGAAGTTAAGACACACGGTCACTATAATGTCAAATGCATGTATATAATTGCATATCTGTGACGTGTAGGGGTGGAGTCTAAATTGCGCTATCCATTGGTTTCCTTTTAAAGCCAGGGTGAAATTCAAATACCTCTGAATTCTATTTAAGGGCAAAGAGAGGTTTGCACCCCAGTATCTCTATATTCACTCAAACCTTACAAGCCCTCCACATTACAGTCTGAACGTACTGACTTCCTGATTCAAATCAACTATGGATTGGTCACAATTATAGGATGAACCGTGGATAATTTTGAGTCCATTGGTGGAATAATCTCCTGGACCTCATTAGACAAGAAACTGACACTACAAAGTTCAAAAAGAAACCTTCAAACCAACTCTTTTTGGGTCTCTTACTTCTGACAGCATTGCTACTCACTAGTGCTTTGAGGTACATTATTGATAATAATAATAATAATAATAATAATCATAATAATAATAATAATAATAATAATAATAATAATAATAATAATAATAATAATAATAATAATGAAGCCTAGTAGTTATATGATAGCAAAGCTCTCGTTGCCATTGGTGGTTATTGACTACATCTGTTGCTAGGCACTTTACGTGTAGTAACTCTGTTGTATGCGCATTCACTTCCAATAAAAAAACATTTGCTTGTGGTATTACAAAACAGGCATGCAAAGCAGCTGCCAATTTTAACATGTGCAATGTTAGATATATATAATCAGATGGCCATGTGACTTACTCTATTTAGCGCAGACAAAAAGATCACACATAGGATCGGATAACACAGCAGCAGGCTCTGCTGTGAGGCTGAAGCTGCGCCACTGATGCACCGCACAATGCTGCAACAGCAAGGCGCACAGTTTTATCGGGTGTGTGAGTGAAGTGGTGGGTATCCCGTGAAATGGTGGTGAGTTTAATACCCTGCTGATTATTAAGGAATAGCAGTGGATATTTGATTTGGACACTGTACACAGTGAGCCTAAAGATTTTGGTGAGTGGAAGGCAGTGGCCAAGTTGGATCTGTGATGTTCTGGACGGCATGTGTACTTTGATTCAATGGTTCTTATAGCACCTTTGTATACTTTATTCTCTTGATGTGTGCCATTTACTACACCTTCATATTGCAATGATTGCCTTCTGTTTACATATACAATGTCTGAAGCCTGATTGTGCAGGGTTGAGAACACCTATCTCTTCAGCCAAGAGAGAAAGTTGGGCAGATGGCAGTATTGTTTCTATAATACTGGCCTGAATGGGAAAGAGGGAACACATGCAATAGTTTTAGATTTACTAGGATTGGGGGAGGGCATTTTCTTTTAGCACTGGTATAACTGTGATTTGTTTGAGGCACATTTATGCATAGAAGTAGGTGGCATTCGTATAGTGCAAACCTGGACAAAAAGCAATGGAGTTCCATACAGGTTCAAAGATACATTCAATCAGTGACTGGAGAAGGATTGTGAGAGTGGAAGAGGTCTGCTACTCTACTGTGGGACCTAAGAACATAGGCTGTGGTAAGGGACTGAATAAGGTTGTGGCAGAGAATGAGTGCCACTATAGCAGACACGTCCTTAAACTGAAAAGGGGGATGTGGGTCACTAGAGGAATCAAATGTATTAGAGGGAAGTAACTTGCAGATATGCGTTTGAGATAGAAGGCAGAACAGGTCAATAGAAGTGTGAAAGGGTGAAGTGGAATAGACCAGAGGAATAGATTTTAGCATTTTTTCAATTTGGAGTAGAAGTAATTAAATAGTTCCTCACAAATATCTTCAGAAAGTAAAAAAAAAACTTTGCTTACAGAAGGGATTGGTCAATTCTCAAGCAATATCAAAAAAGATCTTTAGCAATAAGAGCCACAGAACAGACCCACATGCAATACTAAAAGCGACAAGCAGAGAAGATAGAATTTTGGTTGATAGCCAATTTAAAGAGGGCATTTCAGTTACAGAGTTATAACTTTTGCGCAAAGGCTGTTTTCTCATTTGTCATCCTGATTTCATAGCACCATATACAGGAGTCCACCCGGATGCAAAGGATGAGATTTAGGTAAATTGTCAGTTTTCCATGGCATCACTTCAGTTAACGGGTCATAAGTAATTAGTCGTTAGATTAAGGAATGCCAATAGTGGGGTCTCTGTTAAAGTGGGATAGAAGAAGAAATCTAGGTTGCTAGGTCCAAAGTAGTAGCCCCACTAGAAGGAAGGGCATCAAGATCGGTGAAAAGCAAAGTGACAGAGGAAAAGATTGCAACTGGTCTATCTATGGTATAGGAGTGATAGTCAATTCAGAGATTAAAGGGGTCTATGGAATGAGGCCTATGGAATGGCCTGCAGAATGAGTGGGACTCGGTTGATAAAGAAGATTAAGAATTGCTAGGGTATCAAGTAGAAAGAGGGCCGCAGGGTGAACTATGAGGCTAACACAGAAACTAACATTGTTAAAAAGAATAAAGGCAGTAGATGTAGCAAAGTGGACCAGAACTTTGGGGATGGCTTTGCTGGACTGTTGAGATAGCCCCAGGTGGGTAATATATAAAGAAGCAAAAAGCAGCGCAAGCCAGGGAGATTAGACTAGAGATGAGTATAGTTTCAGCTAAGAAAAATGGTTCTAGTTATAAGATAGAAATTCTAAAATTGTCACTCACATTGAAGACAACATTGTCACTCATGTGGTCCATTGAACATGATATATTGTGTGGCCCATAGGGATTGTCAAGGCAAGGGCACAGCACTTGCCGAGCTTGTCCTCAGTGGAAACTAGTAGGTTCAAGCTACATTTGACTAGCAGCTCATGTAAACTACCACGTTTGGGTAAAGATATGGTGCTAGAAGCTGGGCACTATTTAGGGCAACGTCACTAGATTCCCCTGCCAGGGAGCAGCATCCAAGGTATAGTGGTCCTGTTCATCTCATCAGTGCCCCCCAAGTGCAGGGAGGAAAATTCCTGTGTCAGTGCCACTATTATATTGTTTTATAACAACAAAATACATTGCTGAGTAGTCACAGTAAAGATGGTGCCCGCATTGCATAATTCAGAGCCTTCAGTGGAGCTGCCACAGTGGCAATCCTCTGTCAAGGGAGGAGATGCCATGGCTTCTGCTAGCCTGGCAGGCCAGTGAGCTGCCAACCAGGTCCTAAAGGACCCATAAGTGGTTTTGGATGAATAGAATCTGGATTTTTAGAGGCATTTGTGGTCGAAGTGCATTATAGGAAGTTGGTAAATGTCTTTTGTCAACATGCTTAACAGAAAGTTATGGATAATTCATGCATAATTATCTTGTGAATAAACAATAGATCCTGATGACTTTGGACCACTTTTGGGGATTTTAAGAGGTCTGATCCTGTGATCTCTATGTCATTGAGCGGTAACATTGCAGGATGAGTCTCCAAGATTTTTCTATTCCTGATGTTTCTGGCCTGTGATTGTGTGATTTGTAAATCTTGTATTTGCTGCTCTTTCCATGCCTATTCTCAGTCATAAGGTATGTTAAATGGTGCTGGATGGAGACCAATAATCAGAGAGTAAAGCATAGTGAGAAACAATAGACTATGTGACACCTTACATTACCAGCTTTTATTAACTACCTGGCTCTCTAGCCAATTATTAGGAGAAATTATGTTTACAAAATCCACTCGCTTGCCACCATTGTTTCAAAGTTATTTTGAGGGGGCTTAATCCATCCTAACATGGGTGGGGAACCTACACTTCACAAATGCAGTGAAATATTTCACAAGTGCCTCTTCCAATACCTCTGGATTGTCAGCCATTTGTGCCAGAATTGTGCTGCAAAATGCACCATTTAGCCCTATTTTTTCAAAGCTTCCCCTGAGCCCACTAAAGAAAGACAAGATTGCTCCCTTTACTTGCTCACGCCAGGGGGTCATGTTGCTCTAGAGATAAAACACAGATTGTTACTGAGACACGAGCATGGACATGTTTTTGGAAAACATCTATAGTAATGTGTAGAAAGATAAACATGTTATCAATGGTGTCTGTTGTCCCCATCAACAATACTTGTTCTTTCCCACTTGTCTGGTTTCTCAGTCCCTAGGCAGATCATGCTTTTTCTGCTGCTTCTTCGAGTCTTATTCTTTCACGCGCTGCAGCGCCTGCGCTGTACTTAATTTAGACTTGTTTGCTGTCACACAGCATATGCTTTCCACCCTGCTACCCACTAAAACCTCAAAAAATAGGGTTTTTTTCCTGCTCCATGACATTACATCTTGAAGTTTCTGTGTCATTTGATTCAATTTAATCGCCATGTTTCTAATTTGAGTTTTATACATTTTTATGAACTAAATCTATTTTTATCAGCCAAGATGTCCTCGTTTAACATTCTATGCATAGCATCGAAATTGCTCCCCAGAGCATAGTTTGATGCGATCCAATTTACATAAAACACGCAAAAAATCTATTTAGAGCACATTCGTCTTTAATAAATCTTCCCACTTGAATAACTACTGAGGCACAACAAGCGAAGATGTGTGACCTGGTGGTTCTGACAAGCATAAAGCAATTTATTCAACAGTTCTGTACAACCTAGGACAGCACTTTCCTTCTGTGGATAAAGACGGCAGCAACTTCTGGAGTTCAGTGATAGTCTGGACCAGACTGGATTGTGAGTTGTTCAAGTGCCCATATGTTCAAGTGAGTTCATGTCGTAGTGTCTTGATACTATACGCACTAGGACCCTTGCTGTTCTGGGCGGACTCTAAACATTTTATTACTATTAATAATATAAACAGGAATTACATAAGCTGCTGGGAGGTGTTAAGATGTGGTTATAAACGTTATGATGAAATGCATGCAGTGTGTGGTCGTATGTTGAGGAATAAAGACGTCTGTTACAGAGCTCCGTGGGTGGCATGTCATTTCCATGCTCGTGGGCTGGGGAAGACGCTGTACACATGCACGTGATATGAAGAACTTTTATCATTACCTATTTGTATTTGAGGTGCAGGTTCCATTTACAGTATACTAAAGAGTCCAGTTTTTGATTGTGGGGCTTCCCTAGATTACTTCACTCAAGCGCATCGTGCTTTACTTTGGACCCCTCTCAAGGGTAACGGTTCAGTCCATGACATCCTTCGTGAATAAAAGGGCATTTAAACACTGCATTGAGCAGTCTGTATCAGCATTATTGTCTGCCTCTGCCTCACATAATCTGCATCTCAAACACCCAGAACTTGATGGGCAACAACGCATGGGTCTGTGCCTTGCAAGCGCACCCCCCATATTACCAGTTCTTCCAGCCCCAGCTGAGGTCCGTATGCCCCTTTCCTCTCAAACATGTGGTCTTACCTGCTCGTCCTTTACTTAGGACTACTGTTTTCCCCTTTAGAGCTGGTAACTCAGCATTCATTAAGAATAACAACATTAGACACCCACATCTCATCTGTGAGTCTGGTACAATTGTGTGCCCCTCTTTTTCTTGCCGCCATTGCTGGGGTCCTATTCATCACTCATTTGGAACTAACAAGATGGAGGTCATGACAAGCCACACGGTTGAGGCAGGGGCGTCTCCACCAGTAAAGCGGAGGAGCGTCGTCCTACTGCTCTCAAAGTAGGAAAAAAGAAAAAGAATATTATATTTACATCGTCATTATCATTTTATTTTTCCGAGCTACGGGGCTGGGTTAGGGCGGGGCAGGTGCTACAAGGGGTAGGAGTGGTCAACGCGCACTTAGCATGGTCTCCACCGGGCTGTAATACACAGGCTGGGTGGAGAACATATTCAGGCTCCCAGTCTCTGTCTAAGTGTCGAAACACAGCACTCAGACCAATCACAATGCTGCATTGCAGCATTGTGATTGGCTAAGGGGAGCCTGTGTGCTTTCCGGTACTCATCAGTGAAGAAACGACGGAGGAGAGACTGAGTCAGCTGTGAGGAGGTAAGTGTTCTTTGTATTTTTAGTATTTTTATGTTTTGGTCAGTAGACTCCCATTGCACATGGTAATTCTGAGTGAACAACATTACTCGCACACTGAGAAGCCGAAAATTGCGATGCTATTGTGTGTTCTGTGACTTACATCTTTATCCACATGGACATCAGTTTCAGGTGTTGATGGACTACAAGCCCTTTATTATTCTATTCCCGTGGTCTTCCACGAAGGATTGGAAAATCGATCACCCACCTGCAAGTGTATTACCTTACAATGTCGTTTAAGATATGCTGCCTCAACACTGTCAACTACCTTTGCCCTTAGTATTTCATGGGCCAGGAAGCTCATTTTACTAAAGAAACTCAAGAAGATGTGTACATGGTAGCTGGGGGTCCACAACCTCCCTGGTTGAATGGTGGTCTTTTCTGCAAGGCTACTCTCACTGCAGTGAAGCTGTCAGGCAAACCTTGCTGTTGCTCCATCATGTCTGCCTTTAACTCTTAGTCATGGGGAATAGGAGCCTCCTGCAAGCCACTATCCTTCAAATATTGATACCACGTCCGAACATGTCTTACAACATACGCATGCAGAACATCAGGTGTCACAATGACTGTTAGAAATAAGATTTCAGGTTGGCTAGGGCTTGCGCCTAAGCAAGGCAGAAACCACCACTCTAGTCAGGGCAAGGGAGTTACATGCTGAAGATAACTCCTGCTCACTCCCTTGGTAGCTTGGCACGATCAGTCAGGCTTATCCCAGAAGCAATGTGTAAAGCGTTTGTGCAACACACACACACAGCAGCAACCCACTAGGCCCACTACAAAAGGGACTCCACACAAGGTTATATCGAAAATAGCCTTTGTATTCTCATAAACACATTAGAATAGTAATCACACAATATAAACTGTGCCATCTTGCACTAGGCAATATTTACAGGGGATTATATACACATGATAGGGCCACTTGGACCACTGTCAGAACCATCACAAAGGGAACATAGTAAATGTAGAACATATAATAAGCGTAGAACACAACCAGTAATTACTGGCAAACACTGTACTCAGCATCATCCTGTAACACAAACCATATTATGCACAGTATCACATTAGGCGTGGAATATATTCTGCACCAACCTCATAAACCTAAACATATTAGACCATAACCTCCTAAGCATAACTTACATTTGGGGCATAACTCACAGTAGGAAATAACCTCACCAGCATAAACCACAATATGGAAATAACCTCCTACATAAACCACTTTAGCGGCATAAATCACAGTAGACAATAAACTCAAACATAAACAAGGCATGCAAAACCTCATAATCATAAAACCACATTAGAGGCATAAATCACAGTAGACAATAAACTCAAACATAAACAAAGTATGCAAAACCTCATAATCATAAAACCACATTAGAGGCATAAATCAGGGTGCGTAAATCACAGTACATGAATCACATTTCCTAGCACCACATAAATCACATTAGGGCCTGGCGCCCCATAGACCTAACAGTCCCCCTGGCCAAATGGCCTTTGCGAAGGGGCTCAAATGCCCTATGTCCCAAATGTCAGGGCGGCTGCCAATGCAGCAGAATCCGCGTGCGCAGTGGCAGAGTAGTGTACCTCACTACTCCTGTCTTATTCAAAAACACCCACAAAAGAACTGATGGCCTAAACGTTGCAGCTCATGCGAATTGCCATGCAGCTGTGATGCAAGGAAGGCCTGGCACTCACTGTGCCCTCTGAACCAATGAGGCTCTGAAACACCTATATGCCCAACACGTTGCAGCTGCCCACGCTGGTGCGGCGCAGCTGGGAATAAAACAAACTAAAGGGGACCTGAAACATCTGTGCCTCTACAGCCCCACTGGACCTCTCTTAAGTCAATTTGCCCCCATTGGTGCCGACATGGCACTGGCACTACGCGTGCCGTCTGAGCCCCACTCCGGGACTCTTAAAAATGAAAATGCCCCCTTCATGCAGCTGCCCTCTAGCAAGCGGTGCAGCTGCATAGAAATAGCCATGCCAGGAGGCACGGGCACCCCTGGGCCCTCTAGACCCCTATGGGGGCCCTAGAAACAAATTATGCCCAACGTTGGAGCGGCCCTCTATCAGACAGGGCCGCTCATGAAATGGGCACCAACATTGTGCCCCGACGACAACATAGAGCCTTCACTCACTGGCTCTCAGGATCGGCACTCTGTCCTTCTCCCTTGCTGGGGAGGCTTCATCGGCTCTCTTCGGCATGCGGGGCTCTCTCCAGATATGGGAGCCCCACCGACGATATGGGGCCAGCCCTCCTGGCGTCCACGGCACCGGGCCTCTCTTCATTCCACGGTTCCGGGCTATACGCGGCCGGCCTCGCCTCCAGTCAGGCAGTTTGCCTGGCTTCCGGGCCGGCCGTCCTGCTTTCCGCGGGTCGCGGCGGTGATTTCCAACCGAAGGCAAATGATGCAGGGTAGGCACCCGCCATCAAAACCACACCGATGCGGGGTGGGCACCCGCGAAAATAGCAACATAAGCGGGGTGGGCACCGGCGTTTAAAATAACATGAGAGCGGGGTGGGCACCCACTCTCCACAACAAAATCGTCAATGCGGGGTGGGCACCCGTGATTTTAAATAAGCATCAAGCGGGGTGGGCACCCGCAATCTTTGATATCCATCAAGCGGGGTAGGCTCCCGTTACGCAGGCACAATGCGGGGTGGGCTCCTGCCAAAAAGACACAACTGTGGGGGAATCCCCACGTCGGGATTCCCTCAAACTGAAGCTTCGTGCTGCGGTTCAGCCACAAAATCAATGCTCCTCTTCCTCATTAGAATATAGCGCTCCCAAGGCGCTAGGAGTCCTAAAGCTCCTGGGGAAGGCAAAAGAAAAGCGCTCCGCAGGGCGATGGAGTCCCAGCAAGTCCTTTGGGATCAAGGGGGCAATGCTGGGCCCAGGGAGGCAATCCCTCATGACAAGCCCTCATGGTGGTTCCTCCTGGGCCCCAGCAGCACGCCCCAGCCAGGTCAGAACAAGAACTGAACATTTTCATGGGGTCACAGCCCCAATATTTATACCAACATTTCCTTTGTCTGTAGTGCAGGGTATGGGGGAACCAGATGCACCTGGTTCAGGGGGGATTTGGAGCACTTTGTTTTGCAAGCTCCTCTTCCCCTTTGTCAGGTGGGGGCTAGGTGATCAGATGCATCACAGGGGGCGGAGCCAGCATTGTCCAGGCTGGGCACAGTCCTATTCAGAGTCAGGGGATTAATCCTCCCACTACTCCCAGATCAGATGTCCCATTCAGCCTAGTGCTGACTAACCCTGCCCCTCCTGGAGCAACAAACACCTCTCAGCCCCTGTCACTCACAAGCCAGACATGCAATTCACATCAGGCAGGCAGACATTGCACACAGAAATGCCAACTTCTAAAAGTGGCATTTCTCCCATAGTCATAATAAATCTGCGCACACCATTGCGCAGCATTTATTCTCACAATGTCATACATACCAGACTTGACCACACTGCTCCTCTCATAACAGGAATTACCACTGACACACACTGATCAGGGAATCCCCAATAAATTCCTACAGGAGGGCAGGCCAACCTTACTAATGTAACACAGAGAGCGCACGCACTTTACACTGGACCACCGTGCTAAAGTGCCCGGAGGCCTAAAACCACCAACACCAGGTCACAGAAAAGGCAAAAAGTTTAGGGGTGAACCTGCCAAAAAGGGCCGAGTCCAACAACATGTATACATATACATAGTAAGGCTCCTTCTTAACTTGAGAAAATCCCATCATCCAATGTTATGTAACTATGACTTTAGGATCTTCCTGTACTCAAAAAAAGTGCACAGGTTGTTTCATACTTAAGAAGACCTGATTCTGAATCTGTCGATATTGTTAATTATTCATCAATTTCTGACTTCCCAGCATCAGTCAAGTTCCTGGAAGACCTAGGGAATGATGCAGATGTCAGCGGAAAGGGTGCTCCGTCACAACGGCAATGAGGTACCCTTTCTGCCAACCTGAAGTTTCGCCCGGCCTCATTTAGAGTCAAGCAGAACTTTAGTGTTTAGACGACAAAGACAACTCCAATTCCTCCACCTACATACACCTTTGATCGCCCGACAGAGTATGGGTCATCGGAGGTTTGGCAATGTGTCCTTCCGCCCAATTTACAGTGGGGAGATACATGGCCAGTTTTCACTGTCTGTCACCGGCATGAAAATTGCGGCTGTAAGGAGCATAGAAATATTTAATTACCCCCACGCCAGTGGGGTGATGCTCTCTTGGTGAGGGGTCATTGTTTTTATTTATTTTCAGAAAGAAAATACTGCTTTGGGATTTTCTTTCGAAAAGAATAAAAAAAGTTGGAAGCTTGACGTATGGCTCTGTCATGTTGACGATATTCTCCCTCATACTTACAATGTGTTTCCAAGAACTGCTGTGACAGCGGTCTCTGGAAATGCAAGCGATGTCCTCAGGGGCAGCAGATATCTCTAAGTACGACAGGCAGAGTACCCTCGCCATGGCGAGAGTATGGTATTCTGCCATGGCTACAGTAATTGCTCTCTCTGCCAAGATTTGTATCAGCCCACAAGTATCCAAACAACTCCATAACTTCTTGATTGTTCTGATGTATTCCATTCTCCCCATGTTAGCTTCCATCCAGAACATAGCATGGAGTAAGATTTTCTTGCACCAATGGATGATCCCATGTTGGAAAAAACAACAGCAGTGTAAGGTTCATGATCCTTCTTGATCTATTGGTGTGACTTGACACCAATGATCCCTTTATCCTGTTGGACCAGCCTCAGCCTGCGAATCCAACTGGAGTTTTTCCTGGTTAAATTCATATCTTTCTAACTCAATCTAACGAGCCCACTTTCCTCTTTTTATTGCCCTGCATTCCTTATTTCCCCATGTATTGATCAATGGACCAAACTCATCAATGCTGATTGGTCCTGCTTCTGTACACACTCCAAAGATACTAAGCTTATCATTCATCTTGGTGGGGGTGTATCATTGGTGGCTCTCTTCTGACTGGGGTCTTGGTTATGGACGCATGTCACCTATGAACATTCTTCCATTGCGTTTATAGAGTATCTCTTTGATCCACCTTCCACACCTGGTAGTCTTGGCTGGCTGGGTTATGCCAATTCACCCAAATGCCAAGAAACCTGAGCATGTGTATAAAGACTGGATAAATATATTTTATACCATTTAGCAGAATATAATCTCCAGTGCGACATAATCTCCTGTGCGACACCTATGCAGATATTTATTCAGAACATAGTGGTTTGTGAAAGCGGTACATTAAAAATGGAATGAGTTAGACAATTTGTTGTTATCTCTACCCATAACACATCACAGTCACTTAATAATGGTTTAGTCCTTTCATGTCCACGGTGGACGCACTTGGGAGCATGAGACCAGGGATGGGCATTGAATCCTTAATCTCACCCTTTCCCACTCGTCACAGTCTGGTGGTGTCAGTGATGCTCAGTGCCCTCACCCTAGCCTGTTTTGAGTGGGAAAGGGACTGCCAATGTGTGATATGTGCTCCAGGCATGGCTTCTGGCAGAGTTTAACCAGGAGGCATCCAACTTAAATGTTATCAGCATTCTTGGGCAGCTACGCTGTTATTATCTGAATCCGCTCTGCAAGGGTAAGAGCTTTCGGATGTGTGCACATTTGGCCACCAGCCAGTGCCAAGAAGCTTATAGTGGGGATCAGGCATTGTCATTCGAGTGTGTACACACAGGCTCAGACAAAACATGTTAACTGCTGAAATTAAGGAGGGTGGAGCCCCAGACGACTAATGTACATGAGACCACTGCCAGGAAACCGTGGTTGGACATTGTTCTCCCTATTTAACTCTCTCCTTTATTTTTACGCTCGACCCTAATGCAAATTTATCAACCTAGCCAGACACGTTCATTGCACTTTACTCTTAAATGCTTCACTGTTTGAATGGATTTTAAAGTTAATCCTTGCCCTAGAAACCCCAGAAGAGCTCAGTGTGTTTGCACACCAACTCATTCAGCGGATAACTCTCTTGATATTATTTCCCAAACTTCCAACTTGAGAGGTATCATGCTGATCACTCCTTTGGCCTGGGCATACCTCTGTCTGATTGAGTCACAGTTTCTCTTGACTTCTCCTTAGCATCGCTTGCATGTGTATGAAATGTGATATGCCTGATATCTACACGGTCCTCATTGATGTTAAAGACCCCTGACATACTCGGAGATTTCCTCTCTGATAAGAGGTGATGCCTCTTAGATCACCTGGGTCATGTGAAACAGGGAAAAATTGGGAAGGGCTCGAGAAACAACCAGGAGTTCTCTGCCTTTCTCCATGCAGAAACAAATGTTTGATAGTAGCACTTCTACTCTGAGAAACGGTGTGGTGCTTACAAACTCCTGTTCTTTCAATGCTTGTCAACATCACTGCTTCATCCATAGGTGGTTTGTACTGTCTTTTAAAACTGGCTGAAGAGGGGTGAAGCCCCGAAACCGGTCCTAGGATGCTTGATTCCGGTCCAGGGAAGACATGGCTTGGCAGTTCGGGCTGGACTGTTCCCATGAGGCACAGGGTCAAGACTGATTTGCATATGGCCATGTCTGAACTGGGGTGGCGTGGTGAGCAAAATAATGGTGGATTAAACCCATATCTGTGACTGGGGCTGAATGTTTTGCCAATGTGCAACATTCCATCCATCATCTTGTGTGTTTTGTCTTTTAAAACGTGGCTCTGGACGAGGCTTGAGACCTCTGTTGTTCATTTTATCTACAGCACCTCGAAAATAGGAAAAACCCCCCTGAGTCTCTGACCGCTTTTTCTGCCCTTTTATAGCCAAACTGACCAAAAATTATTGTTCAATTGGCTTTCCAACCTTTTAGAATCCCCAAGCCTATTGGACACCCTCTGTGTTGGGTTCAAGCATACCGCAATATGAAGTGGATGCTGTCTGCTCGCCTGCTACAAACGATCTGGGATTTCAGCAGGACCAGGGTGTGTAGACCAGTTCTTTGCATTTGGCATAGTCAATTTCTCCACCCTGACAGGTAGATCAGTAGTATCTCAGCAGCATCTTTAACCTGGATTGTGTTGTAGGTCTCACTGCGTTCTCATCTTGTGTGACGTGTCACAGGACTCCACCCTGCCCCCCCCCCTTACTGGTCCATGTGTATGACCAGCCAATAGTGTGTGTCATCAGATCATACACTGTCAGATCCTTGTCCAAAACAGATGTTGTGGCCATCATCATCAGAGATGATTAGTTGTTACCAAGAACCTTCATGGCTTCTCCAACAAGACACACATTTTGAATAGATTAATTAAAAGCGCGACGTCTATCGCACAATTCAGTCACTGTCAGTAGCTTCTACTCCTACAGGGTAAACAAATGTGCCTGTCTCTTTTGGTAAACAGATGTTTTATCTTTTATACCCTGCTTTAATAACCCTGTTCTTAAGGGTTGCGTGTTAGTGTTTGTTAGGTCAAGAGCACAAGGAGTCAGCTCTTTTGTAAATTAGCAATACAATCTGATTTTCAGTGTGGTCCAATGTGACTGACTGCTTAGCAACTTTATTCAACAGGGTTACCAGTTTCCTATCTGATGCTAACTTTACTACTGCAACTATAGTGATTGTGTGCTTGCGGGTGTAAGACGAAGTACTTCAACAGGGTGGACGGGGACTGCCATGGCTTGAGTTTCAGAGGGCACCACATCCCATTCCTTGTAGGTGGGCCCCCGAAGGCTGCCTTATGCCACTGGCTTGCATTCACAGTAGTTGTTAGCTAGCTGCTCTACAGCAATAAATAGCCTTACATGATTCAGTCTTAGAGAATATATAAGCAACGACACCAACTTGCCACTTGAAGTATGAACAAACGCATTGTTTATCATTCGAGGTAAGAGAAAGAAGAGCTGAGCAGGCTCTTCCTTGCGCCATAAACTACCATGTAAGAAAAGGTATACAAGGTACCAGTAGTAGGGCAGAGCACAAGGCATATGGGCCCAGTTGTTAGAGAGATGCTGGGAAACACATCTTGAACTTTAAGCTTTATGGCATAAAGATAAGTGGGGCTACAAAGGTTCTCTGGGACGTTTGTCTGACTAGTAGCCCCCTTTCCCAGACATGCATAACTCAGTAGGAGGAGTGAGGGACGCCTGTCAGTTCCCTTTTGCTGAAAAGATTGATTGCAGTTTCCTTTAGGAGTTCCAGAACTCAATGGGTTGGCCCCAATCATTTTGGAAAATTTGACACACACCCCTCTTGATGGACGATTGGGACCTGTGGCACAGGGATGTCTGTGCAATGAGCACAGATTCTGTATGCGCATTCAACCCAGCTCTCCTTACATACCCAACAACGGGAACATGCCCACTGCTCTAGTATGCAGTTAGCCTCACAAGTCACTGTGGCATAGTGATGGAGTCCTAAGTTAGCAACAGGCTCACAACCTCATTCTAAAAATGCCCATGTGTACAATATTGACATGAATATGGCTCAAAGAGCCAATACATATTAATGTGATACAGAGGAGATGTGGCCTATCGGTCAGAGCTGCCAACTTTCAAACTAGGAATCCAGTTTTGAGACCTGGCATCTGCTCTACATCCTGTGATTCTGGACATGCAAACCACCTAATGCCCTTGGGCCAAGTTTGTGCTATTTAAAAACTGCATAAAAATGAATATATTACATTGAGATTTCCGGTCCTTAGTTATGAGTGGGATTGCACAAGGTGGTCAATCTCACATGCATTTCATACCTGGTGAAGTATGTGGTCTGCAATGCTGATGGACTTTTCTGTCCCCTACCTTCACTTTACCTTGCCCTGCAATAGCCCTGCAACTGGCCTAGTCTGTCAGAGGGGGAGGAAAAGTCCATAATGTGCACATTCCAGTGAGTCTCTCTATTAGAAAAAACTAAGCTTGAATCTGTGAATGACAGCCCTGTCCCTCAGTGCAGAATTTGAGCTGGAGCAAGACGCCTGTGCACAAAGCACATGCCCAGCCTACATTTCACTTTGCACAGGTACATATTCTCTTTGTCACTTGCCTTTGTGGCTTGTAAGTTCACAAAATGAGACTGCCTTTTTTCTGTGCTATCAATGATGAGCAAACGTTTTCACAAACAAGACCTACCAATTACTACAGCATGTACTCACCCTCCTTTGCTATCTCATCGAGGTTAGAGCCTATATCCTGTAAGTGCTATAGCTTTAGGGACGGCACACAAGGAACCATAGATAAAACTGATAGGAACCCCACAACAGGCGATCAAGAACATTGGGTGCATGTATATATGTGTATATATAATATAACAGTTCTTAGGCAGACTGGAAATGTAACATTACAATAGTCTGTGGTTGTGGCAAAGTCTTCGAAGTGTCTCAATCACTCCAGTTCTCCTATTCACACCACACTCTTCTGCTCTCTCTTTGTTAGACAGCTACATTCTTTTTCTCCTCATACCTTTCTGAAACGCCCCATCTGCATATTTCACAACTCATCAGTTTCCTCTTCAGCCCCCTCTCCACTCTCTCCTGCACTTACTTCCCTGCATCTTCTTCACTTCACCAACCCCTACGGAGACTGCCTACCCACTCACATATGCGCACTGCGTTTTCTTTAACTTTTGCCCTGTCAATAGTTTCACAGCTGCATGCCTCCTTCACATACTTTCACATTAAATTACAATTAGCACACTTGACCGTTGCTGTGTGCACTCAACCGAAAGGCCAACGATTGGATGAGCGAGGCCCTTTATGACCCACTGACCCACACTGTGAGAGATTTGCACTGCAGTCAGCCTGAACCCCAGAGCTTTGAACCGCGGCTCACACACAACCTGAACTCATACAGCCAGATAGGAGCGACTCTGATCATACTATACAGGAGTAATGAGTTGCATCCAAAAACTACAGAAACACACCATCCTGGAGAAATGAAATACTCTAAGGGAATGCATGAGCAAATAGAACATGAAACGTAAACAGGAACACCATTGCTGTTCCCAAGCTGAGAGGGCGGTGTCTTCTGTCGCTGGCTGTGTCTGTGGAGAGGCGCGAGGAAGGGAGAGGGCGGGGGCATTTACAGATGGGGCACCTGTCCTACCAGCTTCAGGATGCAGGTTGCAATGTGGCCGTGTGTGTGATAGGTCGCATCGAAAATTGCTCATTTGTAGGGGTGGCAAAATGACCTCCCCAATGAATATTGATTAGGAAGGTCGAATTTTGTGACCACCTGTGAATGGCTGAGAATGGGGGGATGGTGGCCTGCAAGGAACAGCAGACCACCATCCCTGCGTCGGCTTTCCCAAACACTTTCTTAGGCAGCACATCATTAAAGGGTAAGGTGCTGCTCATAAAAAAACTCTGTGTCCCATTTAGGAAGACATGGTTGGAAGAGGAGTTTACAATGGTTTCGTCAACCACTGCAAGGTCACCTGAGATCATCTAGAGCAATTACCAAAGGGAAAGTTGTCCCAAGAGGGCAGCTTCCCTTTTAAAAATCAATGATGACCCCCAGCTTGAGCGGTGGTGACCTTTCAATGATTTGCCACCATACTTGAGTTCACAAACATTGATACATGCCCCTGCAGCTGCAAGGATGGGGGCGGCTCTTCTTTCACGCCCCTCCTGTTTGAGAATGAGAAAGGTCGTAAAAGAGCTTTGTACTTTGTTAAATAGTGTTTTGCGGTCAGAAAGTCTGCTTCAGAGGCAAATAAACGCCCGTAGTTCGATAAAAGGCCTCATCCCATTGCAGCTTTGGGCGCTGGAGCAGGAAGAAAAGGACAAGTAGATATTTCAATCAATACCAGGCCTGCGCTCGTGCAACCTTGCCTCCAGCAAAAAATGTTATGTTTCTTCTTCAGACGGCAGAACGCAGATAGCGGCACAATCGATCAGGCCGCGCTGTGATTAGAGGCGCGCGCGCGGCGTGTAACAATCCGCGTTCCACGGGCCGTCATTTATCCGCTTGTAACACTTCTTATCCGGCGGGTTAGCGGTATTGTCTTTATTCCATCTGGGAGAAGCGGCTGAGAAGCGTCACGTCTCCTCACATTATTTAAGTCTCTCTTCATAGCAGTCCTTATCTGCCCCCGCCCCCACGATGCTGCATGTTCCATAAATTATCGAAGGAGAAGGGACTGCTGGTGTGTAGAATTGGGACCTTCACTTTTAGAACTATGAGCAGACGGCGCTCCCTAAATGAGCCTCTGTTCTAGGGGTGTGTGAAGTCTACCAACGTGCAACTGTGATCAAAATAACAGATTCAAATTTGTTTGTTTTTTTTTTAAAAAAAAGCAAGAGCATTACTCAGTGTCAGAGTCCTTTGCCACAGCTGGAAAACATTCCAAATGCAGGGGCTGCTAGTAGCTTTAAAAATTGGTGGGCCGCAGTGCTGGAGCAGGGTTTTCTGTTGAAAATTTATTGGGTTTTAAGCTCCAGTCTTGTCTATGTGTCATTACTAAAATTATTAATTTATAATCACTAATTATCGTTTTTCGTGACAGATTCTGACTAATCAATATACTAATAAGAGAAACTACACGTGGGAATGCATATATGTTGCTCAATAATATGTGCGTTTAAATAAATGACGCGAGTGCTATTTGTTTTATATTCATGCTTTTTAATAAACGTGTACTAATGCTTAAATATGTCGCAGATGGCTAGATAATTACATACACATAAGGGTATTAGTGGGAATTAACACTGTTTAATCATTGCGATGATGTAGTAACGTTGTTTGTGTTTCTTTCAATTAAGATGGTCCGTTTTGGCCTAAATGAAAATGGCTGCCATTTACAGCCTACGTTCGAGTGAATGAGATGTGACGAAAGGCCTTGCTGAACATGGTTGAAAGTCACCTGATCGCAGCCTCTGTACAATTCGAAAAGCTTCTATGATGACAGCGATTCCAGGCGTGCTGCCAATCCGCTGAGTTGTCCTTGGTTGAGAATGAAGCCACAGTGAACTATTCAAAATTGTAATGGCTTTGCTATGGTTCTGATAAAGAGCTTCTATTAATGCAACATTTGCAAGATTAAGTTTCCTTCTTTCGTCTTTTTATTTTTGTGATTTTTCCTGAGCGGAGGTTTTTCAAATGTAGCGATGCTACATCCTTTCCTGCTCGCTCTGCTTAGCGGCTCAACGGATATTCAGAACTTATTTGTTGCTATCATTTTGCAAGTTTCATTATAAATATTGTTAGACTAGGGAGGGACTAAGGCCACTTCTTTCTGAACCCATGCTGGTGAGGATCGATGCTGTGAGGACGGTGACTCGAGAGACTTTACTGAGAGACCTGTCCTGACCCATTTATGACATTTAGCTAGAATAGGTAAATATGAGAATAACGATTTTGCTATTGATTGACTTTCACTTGAACTAATTTTAGATAAAATTACCTTATGTTTGAATTACAGTGTCGGGTGGTTATTTCTTTGTCAGTTATTGAATTCCTTATTGTGACTATTATTGTTTAAATCATGACTCAAGGCAATATCAATTTGGTCGCATCGGCCTTTGTGTAGATGCAGAGTGTTTAAGGAGTTTCCTCTCAGGTTCAGTGCGGATAGAGTAATAGAGCGGATGTCGGTGTGATGGGCCCTAATGAATGAAGAGTGTATGTGCGTGTATCTGTGAAATTACTCTATCTGTGGAAGTAGGGAGAATTTATATGCTCTGATCTGCAGCAATTTCCTGGTAGCAGAGTAATGGTTTTGATTATTGTTTTGATTTGATAGGTTGCTTGTACATAGGCTTTCGGTTTCATTGATTATTGATGTTGATATATGTACTAATATTATATGTTGAAGTTGTCATGTTGAGTTTTATGTAGTGCTTCCGGAACTTGGTAGCTGGTGACGGTTCCGTAGTAGGGCAGAGGGAAGTGTGTGCTGCTCTCGGGAAAGACGGGATTGTTGGAATTACCTGTACGTATGCAGGAAAAACGTGTGACAATTGAAGTTGCGCGTCACATTGTCTGGGTTCGGAATTAGTGACATTGTCGTGTGTTACTACTAGAGATATTTCTATGTATAAGAGGAGTGTGTATGGTAGCAAAGGTTATCTGTGAAACTCTGGTCTTAAGTCCCAGGGATCCGTAAGGTTTGCCGTTAAAGCTTACCACTGGAGAAGTAATAGGTATACTCTGAGCTTGCTTGAAGGACTGGGCAGAGATAAATGCTGCTTGGTCAACGTGTGTTATAATTCTGTAGCGGGACAGATTGTTCGCTGTTCTGGGGAAAGGCAGGATTCTGTATGCATGTGCTATATTTTCTTGTGTGAAAGTGCGTGAATGTATGAGCATTTAGTTAATTGTGAAAGCTCCTAGGAACAGTCCGGGAGGAAGCAGTTACTGGATGTGTGTTAGAAGGGCAGAGTAGAGGGACGTGCTACTGTGTCAACGAGAGTATTAATTCCGTGGTGGAGCAGAGGTAAGCGCTGTTCTAGAGAGAAGCGGAATTCTTGTGAGAAAGATTTTCTTTACTATTCTGTGGTTAGTGAAGCAGACAATGGAGATGTTTATATGTTGTAACTAATAGATTTTGTAGAATTGTGAGACAAGGCCAACGGAGACGGCTTTGTAAAGGAGGGGTAGTGGAGTGACAAGAGACAGGAGTCAAAGCGGCTGCAGCGACTACTGATGTCAGAAAGACCGCGCTCTGATTGGATAGTGAATCAGAACAGTGCTCGCGCTGGGATTGGTGCGTTAGTGTGAGCCGCGCGGGGATTGGAAGAAGTACAGAGTGACGTAGACGCTCCAGGATTGGTGCGTTGGTGTGAGTCGCGCTGTTATTGGACAAAAGATCCGTAACAGTACGGAAGGGACTAGAGAGTTTTGGTAAACGCTGAAATGTATTACCAAGAGGGAAAAAAGAAGAAATCTTTGTTCAGTAAAATAAAGAAACGGTTTGACAAGGATAAGGACATTAAAACAAGGGAAGGTGAATTGCTACCTCCGACGAAAACACCTGCATCCTTCATGGTCGCGAAATATGGGTATCATACTTGTATATGGTTGGACAATTGGGTTAGGTATACTAAAGAAGATGGTGTTTTAGCTTTTCCGGAACATGGTTCATTTAATTTGGCTGTGTTGAGAAATTTACGGGAAAAGATGTTGTGTCTTGAGCCGAGACCAAGGCCGACACAGTTCGAGGCATTGGTAGAATGGGAAGATGAGGTGCATGAGCGAGAGAAACAGAGAAGTGGGAGCCAGTATAGGTATATGTTTGGGAGGAAATATGATCGTGAAACTCATCATGATCGAATGAGGAGATGGCGAGATGCGAGTATGACAGAGGGATTATACCCTATGAGGACAGTTGATGAAAAGGAGGACAGGAAGGAAGCAGGGAGGGTACCTGATGCAGAAGTGAAAAGGTTTGGAGCTAATGATTATGAGCATGAGGTCCTGGATGACATGATTTACAAGAGGCCACCTCCATATAGACCAGAATCAGAAGAGAACACGCCAGTGGCTACTCCAATAAGAGATACTTTGCGTATCATTGAGACAGAAGTTGTGTCTCCTGAAATGAAAGGTGGTAGCTCTTTCATGGAAAGGGAAAGAGATAAAGAGCGAGAGAAAGGGGATCGAATTAGTGATGAGAAAACAAGAGAATTAGCCAGAACAACATCTGAGCTGACTGAAAAGATCAGAGAGCTGACAAAGAATCTAGAAGCTGTTACGGTACCTGTAACTATAGGTCCGGTTATGCCTGTTTTTGATAAGCAGAGGACGGGTGAAAGTGGTTTAACGGTTCCATATATAGGGAATGGATTGGCTGGTTCTTCGGGAGAGTCAGGAATGAGGATGAGAGAAAATCAGTTGAGGCATACCATAGGTGATGATGAGTTAAATGTACAGTCTAATTCAGGATTGAATACCAGTTGTGTAGGAATGCCAATATTGGAACCACAGAGGATGGCAGAACCAGTGAGCACAGTAAAAAGGTCTACGGAAATAACGGCTGAGGATTTGAATGATTGGTTGAAAGTTCTTCAAAAGAAGGAGAAAAAATCTCAAGCAATTGATGTAGCCAGGTTGCGCATAGAATTGGAGGAGCTTATTGCAGGAACAGTTTCTATGGAAATACTGAGAGATCATCATGATGGTGAATTGTTATATATGTGCAAGAGTATCACCTGGAGGGCTAAAAGTACACATGATAGGTTAAGAGGAATAGCGAGTGAATTGGGAGTTGACATGGCTAAAGTGAAGGCTTTGCAGAAACCTTATCGAGTGGATTTTTCTGAAAAGGACATAGAAAATTTGAATAATGTTGGCAGAACAGGGCAAATTAAGGAGATGATTTCCTTGTTGCGAAAATGGGGTGATGTAGAAAGATGGAAGGACAGGTGGTACAAGGAAAGGCAAGAATCAGTGGACAGGACTTATTCAGCATTTCCAGTGAGGGAAAAGGAGAAAACAGTGGATGCTTATCCTATGAGAGAAATACCTGGAGGAGGATATGTACATGTTCCATGGACTAGACAGGATATTTTGTCATTTACAAATGATTTCCCTCAACTGAGAGAAAAGCCCGTCGAGTGGTATAGGCAGGTAGACAGGTTTGTGAAATTGTCAAAAGTGCTGTGGATTGACCTGAATAGTCTGTTTGATATAATTGTTCCGGCAGACTTGTGGGCTGAGTGTAAGATAGTCATAGATTGGCCTGCTAAGGAATACCCAAGAGATCCAAAGACAGGAGCTCCAGATCCAGAAGTTATGAGGAAATACGATCAGGTTATTGTGTTTCTGAAAAACAAGGTACCTCCAAAAGAGACAGACTGGGTTAAAATAGATCGAACACACCAGGAAGCAAAAGAATCAGTTCATGCTTTCTATGAAAGACTGATACTAGCTTTTAAACAGTTCAGTGGAGATGAACACCTGGGTGACAAAGATTTGAGTCATTTTGTATACAGATTTGTATATGGCCTGAGACCTGAGATTAGTGAAAGAATTCGTGAGCATACAGTTGATTGGCAGAGTAAGAAAATTGATGAAATTCTGAGACATGCTAAGTATTTCAGTGATGAAATTGAAGCAAAACAAAGGAAGCTGAAAGAGAAGGCAATGTGGGCACAGGTGAAAGTTGCAGAGAGACAAGAAGCACAGTTGGTGGAACAGGCAAATAATCCAGGAAATAGGCCCAGATATGCAGGAAAAGGAAAGGGAAGCTTGGAGGAGGCCAAGAAAAAGTTCCCTTGCCACAATTGTGGTCAACTGGGACATTGGAGATCCGAATGTACGAATCCACCATTAGTAAGTAATGAGAATAAATCTTTGAATCAACAGGTGCAGAACGAGGGGTGTAATCATCAGCAGCAACAGCAGAAGGGTGTTAAGCAGCAGGGTCAAGAGCCAAAACCGCCCTTGCCGCAGAATAGAGGGTCCCAAAAGTACAGCCAGGATTCGGGATTCTACAATGATGAGCAGGTAAACAAACAGAGACGTTCGAACCCGGTACAGCAGTACTGGTTAAAGAATGAAGGGAGTGAGTCTGAGGGTGATTATTGACGGTGCCGAGGAGAGGAGGAAGAGTGCATACTTGGTGCAACTCTAGAAATAGACCAGGCAGGACCATTTGTGGATGGGAAAATAAATGAAGAAAGTGTTACTTTTTTAGTAGACACAGGTGCAACGAGATCAACTGTCAGGTCAGCAGATGTGAGAAATCTTCCTCTCTCGGACGAAGCAATCCAAGTAGTGGGTGTAGCCAACACACAGATTAAGACTCGTCTTACTGAACCAGTAAGGGTAAAAATAGGGAAATTTTCAGACATGCACAGATTTGTGATCTGTGACACCAGTCCAGTGAACTTGTTAGGTAGGGATTTATTGTGCAAGATGAATTGTACAATTTTCTGTACTCCGGATGGAATAGCTTTTGAGACACCGGATGAGGATGTCTTGTACAGAATGACTCTAGATAATAGAGAAAGTGAAATTGTGGGTACATATGCCGTCTTTAATCCAGATGACTTACCTAGAGAATTAAGAGACATAGTGAAAACAGCAGTTTGGGATTTTACTGGAGAAGATGTGGGATTGATGAATAATGTAGATCCAGTGAAAATTTCAGTGAAAGAGGGAATTACTTATCCTAATATTCCTCAGTACAAAATGACACCAGAAATAATTGAGGGAATAACGCCTATAATTGAGAAAATGATCCAGCAAGGAGTTTTGAGAGAATTACTGAGTAGTCCGTGTAATTCACCGATAATGGGGCTAAAGAAGCCTAATGGGAAGTTCAGGATTGTACAGGATTTGAGAAAGGTTAACAAAATTGTGGTGGCATGTTGTCCCATTGTGCCAAATCCGTCAGTGATTTTGTATCAGATTCCACATGATGCTGAATGGTACACAGTGATTGATTTGTGTCATGCTTTCTTTTCAATTCCATTGCATCATGACAGTCAGCCTATTTTTGCATTTAGGTTTGGACAGCGTATTTTATCATGGTGTCGTATCCCACAGGGGTATACAGAGAGTCCTTCGATATTTAATCAGTTGCTGAAAAAATCATTGGAGAGTTTAATCATGCCTGAAAGCTCAGTGCTAGTGCAATACATCGATGACTTACTTGTGGCATCGAAGACACGTGAAGCTTGTGAAGTAGATACCATAGCTTTACTGAATCATCTGGCAGATGGAGGGTTAAAGGTATCTCCAGCCAAATTACAATTTTGCAAGAAAGAGGTGCATTATCTTGGACACAATATTGAAAAAGGTCTGAGAAAAGTGACTGATGACAGAATCAGAATCATCAGAGGAATGAGAGCCCCGAGGACCCAAAGAGAAGTGAGGATGTTTCTGGGGATGGTGGGTTATTGTCGTCAGTGGATACGTAATTTTTCCCTGATAGCAAGGCCATTGATTAAGTTGACCAAAAGTGAGGTGAGAGACCCATTGGAGCTGGATGGAGAACAAATGGCAGCATTTGAAGAGTTGAAGAGCAGAATGTGTGAAGCCCCTGCTTTGGGAATGCCTGACTATGAGAAAGAGTTTGAGTTGTACTGCAGTGAGAGAAATGGATGTGCACTTTCAGTGTTAATACAAAAGCATGGACAACTGAGAAGGCCTATTGCGTACTTCTCATCGACACTTGACCCTGTAGCTGTGGGTTTACCAGGTTGCTTGAAATCAGTAGCTGCTACGTGCAGAAGTTTGGAACAGAGTGAGGGTATTATCATGGGATATCCTGTAAGGGTATTCGTACCTCATAATGTGGCGATTCTTTTAACAAGAAGCAGAACTCAATATATGTCACATAGTCGGCTGACTAAATATGAGAAAATCATTCTGGGAGCATCAAATGTGACTTTAGAAAGATGTGTGAATGTGAATCCAGCGACCTTGTTGCCTGATGCTGAAAATGTGGGTGTGAAGGATGAAGTTGATCATGATTGTTTGGATGTACTTGACTACTGTACGAAACCAAGACCAGATATTAGAGATCTTCCTCTACATGTGAGTGATCATGTATTGTTTGTGGATGGATCTTGTCTGAGGACTGACGATGGTGTGCTGAGTGCAGCATATGCAGTATGTAAAGTTTCAGAAGTGATGGAAGCATCTTCTTTAAAAGGAGTAAGATCTGCTCAAGTTGCTGAATTGGTGGCATTGACGAGAGCTTGCAAGATTGGAAAGAATCTGAGAGTGACTGTGATGACTGATAGTCAGTATGGGTTTGGAGTCGTGCATGATTTTGGCCAATTGTGGCTACAGAGAGGTTTCTTGACGTCGAGTGGAACTCCAATAAAGAATGCTGAAGTGATTGGGAAGTTGCTTGAGGCAATACAGCTGCCTATAGAACTAGCAGTTGTAAAATGTGCTGCTCATGGACAAGGAGATGATTTTGTTACCCTTGGTAATAGATTCGCCAATGACATAGCACAGTATTGTGCAAAGAATAACCAATCGATTAATCGGGAACGAGAAAAGGAAATGTCTTTTTGTTCTGTGATGTTTACTAATGTCCTAGAAACGTGGGATGAAGTGAAACTGTTGCAGGATGAAGCAGGAAAGGAAGAGAAGAAAGATTGGATTAAGGCAGGTTGTGCTCCGAGAGAATCAGATCATGTTTGGGTCTGTAAAGATGGAAGACCAGTCATGCCAAATAGCATACTGTCGACAATGGCAAGAATGTATCATGGCCAGGGACACCTGGGGAGGGATGCTATGATTAGGTCTTTTAAACAGACCTGGTATAATGCAAAGTTCAGGTTGATTGCAGAAAGTATCTGTCAGAGATGTTTGATTTGTCAGCAATTCAACACTGGGAAAAAGACAGTGGTGAGTTTCGGAACAATAGGCAGAGAAGGAGGTCCTTTTACCAGAATGCAAATAGATTTCATTGAAATGCCCCAAGTGAACAGATTGAGGTATGTTCTAGTGATAGTCTGTCTGTTCTCGAGATGGGTGGAGGCTTATCCAACTAGGAGAAATGATGGAATAACAGTGGCAAAGTTACTGTTAAGAGAACTGATTCCTAGGTATGGGTTTCCAGTAACGATTGAGTCTGATAGAGGTGGACACTTCTATAATGAGCTCATGAGTTTAATTTGTGAAGCACTAAGCATACAGCAGAAGTTACATTGTGCATACAGACCAGAGGCTTCTGGAGTTGTTGAACAGATAAATGGCACAATTAAGAACAGAATTGGTAAGATGTGTTTAGCTACTGGAATGAAATGGCCTGATGTCTTGCCTCTAGTGTTGATGACTATTAGGTCTACTCCAGATAGAACTACTGGTTTGAGTCCGCATGAAATCCTGATGGGACGTGCGATGAGACATGCATTTGTGCCTGTCAACAAGTTGATGACAATAACTGATGACATGATTTTGGATTACTGTAAAGGCCTGGCTGACGCAGTTGATTCTGTGTTTCACCAGGTTGGAGAAGACGCCACTACACTTGAAAGGAAGCAAGCCCATGATCTGAGTCCAGGGGATTGGGTGAGAATAAAGGTGCACAGGAGAAGAAATTGCTTGGTTCCAAGGTGGGGAAGACCAAGGCAAGTTATTCTGACTACGACAACTGCTGTAAAGTGTGCCGGTGTGAAGAACTGGGTGCATGCAAGTCATACTCTGAGAGTTCCAAATCCAAGAGAAGGGACTGGTAAAGAGTATTTTGAAGAGTCAGACTCGAGTGATGATGAAGAAACTGAGCCAGTGAGAAGGGAAAAGAATCCTGAAAGAGCTGAAGGAGAAAGAGAGTCAGGTGATTCTTTCCTTCCAAAAGAGGCATCAAGGCAAACATTGAGAGTTTCAGAGGAGAGATCAGATTCTGTAAGAGTGCCTGAAGTTCCAACGAGCAGTGGAGAAGAAAGGAGAGAAAAGAGCAATTCCACAGTGAATACTCCTGAATCAGATGAGGAGGTTGAAATTCCACTTGAGATTACACCTGAAGAAGCAGGGTCAGAAAAAGATAGAGAGGGACATATTGCGGAAGACCCCCGAGGAGGTGTAGGGAACATTTCTGATGAGTTAGGTGAAGGGACAAGTAGACAGCAAGAAGATTGCGTGTTGGATAACCCTGGGCGTAGTTCGCGTAGTCGCGCTTCGCGAAGCTTCGCGAAGATGTCATTGCACTACGCGACCTTCGCGAAGCTTCGCGAGCTTGCGTAGTTGCTTGTGGCAACCTGTTCGCGATGGCTTTTTCTTGTTCGCGAGCGCGGTAAGCATGTTCGGGGAACTGTTTGCATGCTCGGGGGATATATCTCGCGATCTTACCCATGCGGTCGCCAATGGGCGCGGCCATCTTGTTTTTCTATAGTCCCGCCCGCTCGCGATGCCTTATTTCCTGTTCCGGGTCGCGGATAGCGTGTTCGCGATGTGCATTGACGTGTTCGGGAGCGCATTTTACTTGTTCGCGATAAATTGTACATGTTCGCGAGAAATATCGCGCGAACTTACCCACGCGGTCGCGAATGGGCGCGGCCATCTTGTTTTTCACTCTATGCCATGTTTCTGGGCCTACTTTTGTATCCTCCCTTTATCTCAGCAATCCTTTGTCTTTTAAGCCTTTTTCCTGACTTTTTTTAGTTATTATCTATCTCTCTGTTTGCCTCAGTTTATATTTTGCATTTTATTTCTACTTTTACTGTGTTTTTGTTACTTTTATAAAGTTCTTTCTATCTTCTTCCCCCTAACTTTTTTCCCCTTCTGACTTTTCTTTTCCGCCTCCCACCCACCCCAGAACCATGGCCAAGGGCACACCAAGTCCCAAGGGCAAGGGACCTGCAGGCGCAGAGAAGCGCCGCCTGCCTTGCGGCAGAATGCGTCCTGCAGGGGTGCAGGCCCGGCAACTGTTTGGGGAGGAGGAGGTGGCGGCTCTTGTTTTTTTCATCCAGCGCCTCCTCCCCTTGACCTTGGCAGCAGGCGGCAGGCCCGGCTCCGGGTACGCTACCCAGGAGCGGCACCGTCGGTGGGCGAAGGTGCGCCGGGCCGTGTTCCGGTGCACTGGGATCCGGCGCACCCACAACCAGCTAGCTCACCGGTGGTCCGACATCCTGGACCGGGAGCAGGACCTGTTGGACCTGCTAGGTGTCGAGGTCATCGGGCTTGGTGAGTAACTGATTGTGTATATTAAATTAGATGAACAACAAGATTACTGCTGCGTGCCAAGCGTTGCTGGTATTACGTTCCAAAAAGCAAAATGTTCTTTGATTTAAGGACCCAGGTTCCCGGTGGTACTCTTACTTGTTTGCAACGTAGTTTGCGCTAGCTTGTGCTGATGCTGATTATGTAAGAGTTTACTTTACAGAACTGAAGTTAGGTAATGCGATTTGCTAGAGAGACTCTAGTCCTTCCATTGTCCTACTGTGAAATAGTGGTGGATGGATATTGGATACTAGGTTTAGTTTGTTAGTAGTAGTTACTAATTGTTTTATGCGGTCTGCGTGACGCATCCTCTGTCACTGAGTGCTGCTTACCCCAGTCCTCCGTCGAACCTTTTGTACTTTGTTTAGTGTGTGGTAGGCTTAGCATGGTCAGTCAGTAGCAGAACTAGATCAGCATTATGCAACCAACCCACAATTTGTTGTATGTATGCACTAATGTATGCAACTATGCATGTGTCCTCCATCTCATCATCTATGCATTTGATGGCTGAAAAAAATTCAAGTGCAGACTTAGTGAACAATTGGCCCGTCTGGAATAGGTGGTGTAGGTCAGGTGGTACTTACTAGGCTTTGTTAGTATTTGGAATCAGAATGATCAAGGAACACTGGATTGTTCATAAATAAGTAGACGATCCGTAAATGCACTAGGAAGCAGCCAGTAGTCGATCCATCTGATTAGATAGGGCAATTTTATTGCACTTGTTGTTTCCTAAAATGTTCTTTGACTTATTGTTTTTCCAAATGATTTATTATTTTTCTCACAGCACTCCTTAATGTTGGTCTCTTTCTGTATTATATTTTACATGATCATCAGCACCACCCAGGGGCAAGAAGACGGGGTCGGAGTCGGCGGGGGAACCCCAGGACCTCTCCTCTACTGAGGCTCCTGCAGCTGGCCCCAGTAAGTCCTCCATTGGTTAGATTGACATTTATATTTCCCTAAATGTTATGTTACTGCATCTTTTTTTTCCCAAACTCTAAATTATGGTTCCACTTTCTGAATCTTTTTTACAAAAGCTTACTTCTTTGACCTTGACTATCTGTTTACTAATTCTGTTTATCCCTGCCTCGAAGTTGCTTCTAACTCCCTCTGCTATGACTCTCTGTGCTACTAATACTACTACTACTACTATTACTATTATTACTCTGTGTGTAGCGAAGCTTGCACAGTTGCCCACTCTTTAATAGACGGTTTTCTTTGCAACAATTAAACTCTGATTGACCAATAGCTCTAGCCACTGGGTCCTGTCCTTTGGTTGTCCTCTTCAAGTCTTCTCAATGTTGAGGCTTTGACAATTACCACAAACAAAATTCCCAACCAGATATTTGACTAGTATTTTTGATCGGATAGTACATGATACTACTATTGTCTATGATTCTGCAGAGCCACATACAGAACTATGCACAACAAAATAGGATGGTGGTGATGGGAGGTTGGATCTTACTGATCACACCTCAGTCAGAAAAACCCAGGATCCCCTAACAGACTAGCTATAGTGTCTCACATTAGGGTCCCACTCCCGACCCCCCCACGAAGACGATACACAATGTTGATGATGACGGAGACAGAGACAATCCAGAACATAATAACAAACACCATTTTGCTCACACACTTGTGTAAGTCCACTCCACCACACCAAATACCACAGAGTCTATGTGTAAGTTCAAAAGGTTTATTTGAAACAAGTATCAAACTCTGTACATCGTTAATATGAAATTTAATTTACGACAGCCATAGTCAATAAGCCAGCAAAAAGCCTAACATTAAAACAGTAAACATTTACAAGTGCATGATTGACAACAAGAACAAGAGCCAAGATCTTTATAATTGTGGAAGATCCCTCACCGTAGAACGTAGAAATACTGGTTACATCATCTTGCATCCACTATGCTCTGTAAATCTCTGGTTTGTAGAAGGGAATCTTTCGCCTATGATATATGAGAAAAACACTGCGAGTTAGCCGTTAGATAGTATACTGGTGAATGATGCTAGCATTTTGCAGTCATGCCAAAAAGTGTAACATGTATGTGTGATGGCTAAGCAATATAAACTAAACAAAGTCAATATGTTGTTTTTTTTTCGACCTCTTCACTTGTACGCAACAGTCAAGCGGCCTTAAAGGCATCTACTGCACATCAATACGCTGGCAGGTATAATATGCACCAAAAGAGTAGTAGTCGACATGATGAATCTAAAAGGGTTACTCATGGCTCAGGCTAACTTTCAAAAGAGTAGAGTAGGACTAGATGACCCTCGGAAGTGGAACCATATCCTACTAGTGTCTGTCTACTGACTGTACTTACTGTCTAGTGCTGATGTATGTTGCATCGCATTAACTTTTTGTTCAATGTTCCAAGTGAACACTTAAAATAGGGGGAGGTTTACAGGCATCTAAAAAATGTGATGCTTTTTTCTAGGCACACTACCATCCACCAGTGCCGTCGGGGCCAGCGATGCGGCCATTCCGGAGGGGGCAGGCGAACTGGCGGCACCTGCAGGAGACACAGGGCCCAGGGGGGATCCAGCAGCAGTGGCCGGCGGCGGTGAGTTATATTCATTACTTCTTGACATTACAGCTAGATGGAACTGTGTTCACTATTTCACTGTACTGTGCGACATTATACAACGGTTGAAGAAGACACCCTTTACGTAGCATTACCAGCGTGAGTAGAGTAACCAATGGCCTCTTCTATTTGATTCCAAAATCAGCTGTGAATGTTTTATGGAGAAGACAAACTCAGATCAGATGACCTTCATGGATGTGTTGAACATAGAGGGAAAGCACTAAGGGTGGAAGGACGGGCGAGATAAACAATATGACTGACCGGCAGAGAAGGATATGTTGTTGGAAGCATGTATAGGAGTCTGATAGTAATAAGATCAGATGCATGGGTTGTTGAAGGATGGGTGGAAGGTGAAAGAATGCCTGCCTGGGTGGGCGACACAGTATGGGTGGATAGTACTAGATAGCAAGAATCAGCGGTGTTTTTGGTTCAAACTCAAAGCCAAGGCAAGGAAGGAAGGAGCAGAAGCATGGGTGTTTGTTGGTGAAACCAACTAAGGTTTGTTAAGAGATATATACAAAAGGATAGACGTTTACTTTAATGGATGTATGCCTGGATGTACTATCACCAAGAGACAGTATAGGTGGAAAGTGTCACTGGAGATTCTTACCTTGAAGAAAATGTAACAGAAACTGCGCGACAGTAGCAAAGCCTAGAGGAATCAAGGTAGTATTATGAGCATACAGTACACTTGCAGTAGTTTGCAAGCACGTCATATATTATCAAGCGGAAACCCCTTCCTCCCACTCTGGGGACCACTCCCTACCTATTATTATTAATGTATTTTCGATTGGGGCAGCCAGCCTGCAAAGGGTGGCCTATCTCTTGTTTAATGTTTATGTATATTGGTTACACAAGCAATGAAAGCAATGTACCCTCTGCAGTAGCGGTTGGTGGTGGGATTGTTGGCGGGCGGCGACATGGGGAGGGGACGGGTGGGTGGCACTGGCGAGTAAACTGTGTATTACTGTTACGGCCAAATACAGGTAATCAACATAAAAATAAATTAAACTATTTTCAAGGTGCGCACTGCACCGCCGAATGCGATGCAGTGTGTGCTACTGTGTGCAGCAATGTTTTTTTTTTATGTATTCTTTAATTACCTGTGAATGTCCTTAATCCATCGTTTACTATCCCCACCCTGCACCTTCCCACGTCACCGACCGGCAGCACTCCCACCACCGACCGCTACCGACCTGATGTCGTATATCGTATTAGCACTAGCAGCATCTATAATATGAATATAAGCAATGATCGTTGGATCCGATAAATAAATAATCAGCCTTTTTGTAGTACCCATGGTAGGGTGTAAGTGAAATTGTGCATGCCATTTGCCCTCATGTAACAGAGTATGACCAGTGCCAACGGCCGTAAGGCGTCAGACAAAAAGATGAGCTTCCCCACCTGCAGACAGTAGTAGTAAATAAAAGTAACGTGAGTCTGCATCATCATGTGGCTCATATCTGTTTCTCTTGGGTGCAAGCTTAGCTGATGGACCTGGCATGCCGCCTACAACAAGGTTATGTAATTGGGCTAAACTACAGATAAGAACAGCACGACTGGTGTACCGCAGTACATACATAGTACGATTATATTTATAAATAATGTCTGAAACGGTCACAAATGTTAGAGTCCAAGGAAGTAGGATTAGAGATACTTACCCCAGCACCAAATCCCAAATGTTATGAACTGTTTTGCTAGTGATACTGTGACACTATGTGTTGAATGATTAGTGTTCCTGTTTTGCTAAGAGTATTGGCTCCAACATGTTCTTTTTCTTTTTTGATATAGATGATACTCCTTCCCAAAAACCATCAAGGAAGGAGTTGGCCGCTAGGGCCCGGCGCCGGAAACTGGAGGCCATCTGCGAGCATTATCGCCGGCTGGTGGCTCAGGCGGAGGAGGAGGAGGAGGCGGCTGAAGCTGCAGCCTCCTCCAATGCCCCGGGCCCCAGTCAGGCCCGGCCTCCACTTTCACGGCGCCGTGGTCCGGCATTTGCCCGCCGCCGCGCCTCGATTTCCAGCACTGCTGCCCCCCACCCTGGAAGCAACTTTAGGGCATTTCGCCGCCAGCTGCTCCGCCGGATGGCCCGCTGGGAGGAGAACATGGAGGAGCGGGTCAAGATCCTGGTGGATAAACACCTTAAGGCCCGCCGACAGTAGAGGACCTCGTCGTTTGCCCCTTTTTTAATTCTTTTTGTTGGTGGGTGGGTTTGTGGGCGTTGGGGATTTCAACGGACATTGGGACTTTGGACTTTCGTTTCGTTGGGGTTAGGGAGGGGGGTGGGTTAGGTCAGAGCGGGATAGTTTATTTTTGTTAGGGGATATTAAAAATATACTTACTATTTATTTATATGATGTTAATGTTTTTTGTGGTGGGTTACAGTTTTCCGAATTCAATGTAAGTTACATGGTTGTTTACTTTGTTTCCGTGCTGCTGCATGCCCACAGCCAGTGTTTGATTTAAAAGATCTGCCGATTTTGTAACACACAAACCGATAGATGCAGTACCCCTCACTGAGTTATTTTTAATTGTCATAGTACTGTCAGTCTCTCCTCCTAGTCCATACCTCCCACCAAACTCTTACCTGTGATTGATGATGAAGTTCGGCACACTGATGGCTGCATGGTTGGTTTCTCAAATTGACGGAGTAGATGCCATTATAGTGGTGGTAGTAGTAGACACTGGCAATAGCGTTTGAAAAAAGAAAGAGAAAGTCACTTGACTGAGACTCAGGGAGGAGGAGTGGAACAGAACACAAAGTAAACTACAGCATGGGTGGTCAAGCAGAAGAAGATCCTTGCCCTGCCTTAGTTGAAATTGAATTACTGTTGCTTTCACCACATCTGCCCCAGCAAGCGTGTGATCAATTGGTGTACATAGTCATCACATCACACCTCAATATAAATCACACAGCCCGGGGGAAGAGGGTTAGGGATTGATGATTGGATGGGAAGTGGGGTTTTGGGAAAGGTTTGAGAAAGAAAAACAGACAATATGCATGGACACAACAAAAGTAAAACACAATCTTGTAAGACGACCATGATCCATTATCAAAGAAATCAAAGTATGAAGTGAGAGAAAGCAAATGCATGCATGCTGAGGAGGATAACTTGATGGTTAATGAGATAATGAGTTGTACTATAACTACTATGACCCAATGAGACAGTACAGTCAGGGACGAAATTGAAATTTGCCTTGCCTGTCTGACGCCCTCAGAGCTCAGACCGAACCCAATTGCCTGCTCTACCGGGCTTACTTTCATTTTTCAAGCTAGCTAAGGAAACTAAAAAAAAGTTGGATCAATTAACAAACAAACCACAACACACAGTCGTAATGATTAAAGAGAAAAAAGCAAGCAAATAAATGTAAAGACGAATGATGATACTAAAGTTACTGTATTATCCTGGTCCAAATGAGGAGTTGCATCATTCTCGTCATTCTTCTTGGTCCTCCCTTCCATGGACACTCCGCACATCAATCTTGGGTATCACTGCCTGCCTGATGCGTATTGGTAAGGTACGTGTGAGTCGTTTCTCCCACTGTAGCACAGGGTAAAGGGCCGGCCAGCCTGTAAGTGTAGATGGAAAAACAAACGGGGTATTGAAAAATTACAGCCTTTACAACAATAAACTCAATTACAGTGGAGTGCAAGACAACACTCTGGAGAGAACACTTTCAGACTGAGGCAGCTTGGATAGGCTACATAGTGTGTCTACTCTACAGCAAGCATTAAGGTACAACAACAACGGGACAGGATTCAGGAGCCAGCACAGCCACAGGACAGGAGAACCGCGGCACAGGCCAGGCACCCTACCCCTTACTTACATTTTGACCGAGCCAGAGAAATGTCAAATGCACTGCAGCAACCTAGAATTTTCCCAATGAAGTGACTAAATCAATGCGCCACTGTCCGTCATACCACTACACTCTACTCCAGTCCACACCACTACAAGGACATCTAGCCTAGGTCTGCTGTGGTTCTTGTTCAAACTTTTTACCTTTTATGTCAGCCCATCAAAAGCCTGATGCGTATTGGTAAGGTACGTGTGAGTCGTTTCTCCCACTGTAGCACAGGGTAAAGGCCGGCCTGTAAGTGTAGATGGAAAAACAAACGGGGTATTGAAAAATAACAGCCTTTACAACAATAAACTCAATTACAGTGGAGTGCAAGACAACACTCTGGAGAGAACACTTTCAGACTGAGGCAGCTTGGATAGGCTACATAGTGTGTCTACTCTACAGCAAGCATTAAGGTACAACAACAACGGGACAGGATTCAGGAGCCAGCACAGCCACAGGACAGGAGAACCGCGGCACAGGCCAGGCACCCTACCCCTTACTTACATTTTGACCGAGCCAGAGAAATGTCAAATGCACTGCAGCAACCTAGAATTTTCCCAATGAAGTGACTAAATCAATGCGCCACTGTCCGTCATACCACTACACTCTACTCCAGTCCACACCACTACAAGGACATCTAGCCTAGGTCTGCTGTGGTTCTTGTTCAAACTTTTTACCTTTTATGTCAGCCCATCAAACGCCGTTATTCCATACATTTTCTCCAATCCAACTGACTGTGTGCAAAGATAGTATGCTCAGCATCCTCAATGATGGTGACCGTGTGGTACGTATTCTCCAACACCAACTCAGTCTGTAGTGACTGATTAAGTTTATAATATATTCCATATTACCAAATTGCAACGGATATTGGCCGGCACCTGCAGTGGTAGGAGTACAATGTGGTCATTATTAAACAGCAAGGAAACATTAACTGTCACCACACCTGAGTCACTTGTACTTTGTCGGTAAACTAGTATAGTTCTACTTCATGGCATGCACAATTCTTCGTAGTGAGCCAGCATCCAATGCAATGCATGCCACCATCATTCACAATAATCACTCATTACCTGTCTTTGTGTTCTCTTTGGCTGTCTGATCTGATGCCTGCCTAGCCTTCTGCCAGTCAGTGATGAGTTTCTTTCGGATTGGAAACAAAATGGAATATAGGTGGAGTCACGTTTCACTTCTTATGGAGGGACTGTTAGAGGCAACATGTATTGTACTATTCTCCATCTCCATCCAATGTCTGACTTGCTTGAAATGTACTTAGGGAGAGTACGGAACATGGAGCAGGACCCTGAGGAGTGGAGTGGACAGTTATGCACAGACGTGCAACTCCAATAGGGAAATAAAAAAAGGAGACTGTTGATGGCATTGTTGTGAATGTAGATTTTGAACCAGAAAAACAGATACACACAGTCACACACAAATAAAGGAAGGGAGAACAATTTGAAAGCCTAGTTGTCAGGGAAGAGGAGCTCGTCCTCAAACTCTGGTGGTTCGGACAGCAGTACGTCTAACAATCCACTACTTATGTCATCAAAGTCACTCTCCTCTTCCTCCTGTGATTCACGTATTTTGTACTCTGGTGGTATAAAGTGTTGATTCATTTTGATCATGGTTAACCTCTCAACACTTTTGGGCGAGAGACTGGTCCTTTTGACAGTAACAATGGCACCAGCAGCACTGAAAACACGCTCTGAAGAGACACTTGCAACAGGGCAAGCCACATACTTTATCGCCAGCCTGCTGAGCACTGGCCATTGGCTTCTTTTCCCATACCAATACACCAATGGGCTTTGCTCCATGTAGACCTCTGTTGTGTCATCTAGATAGGCCTGAACCATCCGCTCAATGTTCAGGGGTGCTCCGATTTCCTGGGCCTCTTTTGCCTTTGCATCAGTCATTGATGTGCAATACCCTTTCCGTAGAAACCAATCCCCTGCCGTTTTTGGAAATGTGCCTGATGATCCTGTTGGTGCTGTTGATGTTATTGCTGCTGGCAGTGTTGACTGCTGGGAGGCAAACGCACTGCTCTTGGCTTCTGAAGTAGAACTTCGTTCTGGGTGCCCTGCAGTACTTTTTCTGACCTGGAGGGGCGGGCCTTTAATGAAGATCCTTTCGTTTTCAAACTCAGTGGCTTCCTTAGCTATCCAAGTTTTGTACTGGGCAACATTCAATTCTGAAAAAGGAATGACTTCATTACTGCGCAGCAATAATTTGTAACGTGGATCCAAAATTGAGGCAGTAATGTAATGTGGATCTGACAGAATGTTATTTTGAAGCCTTGTATTGTGAGATAAGCGAGCGGATAAGGTGTCTGCCAAAGAATGTGCTTCTACTTTGTCATCCACATCTGCGTACATTTCTGCCACATCCTTCAGCTGTTGCTCTAGCATGTACAACAATGGGATAGCTTGGCCCATAGTACAGTCCTCCCGGCTCACTTCACGGGTGAAGACCTCAAAAGGAAGTAGCATCTCTGTCAGGCTTTTGACAAGGGCCCATTGGGTCATCTCAACTCTCATGCCTTTCACTGTAGGATCCCCTGACCTTTCATGACATAAGCATTAAGTGGTATATACTGCTCAAACAGACGCTCAAGCATGTAATACGTTGAGTTCCAACGTGTTGGCACCTCTTGGATGAGTGCTTTGACTGGCATTTTATGCTCACGTTGAATCACCCTCAGCTCCTTCCGGGCTTTAAAAGAATGGTTGAAATGTGTGCATATTCTTCTGCAGGTGGTCAGTAAGCTGCTGACTTTGCTTTCATTTTTCAGAAAGTCTTGCACAACAATGTTAATGCAGTGTGCCAAACATGGCACCCTGAAATACCCACCATCTTTCATGGCCCGAACTACATTACTGCCATTGTCCGTGGCAACAAAACCAATGGTAAGACCTCTTGGTCGCAGCCACTCCGACACCTTGCTGTTAAACTCATCCAAAATGTTAGCAGCAGTATGAGATTTCTCCATTGCAAACATGGCTACAGTTGCATGTTTGCGAGTGTCTTTAAAAATCTCAGCGGTGTCAACAACGCCGTCAGATATCTTATCTTTAACACCCGAAAAAGAGACCCAGTGTGCAGTGATGCACATGTAATCAGTGGCTTGGCAACTGGTCCACATGTCTGTTGTCAGGTGTATACTCTGAACAGCACTCTGTTTTAAGGCTTTTCCAAGCAATTCCAGCACGTCGTGATGTAGTGCTGGAACAGCAACTCTTGCAAAATAGTAGCGGCTGGGAACTTTCCATTTTGGGCAGATGGTGGTCACAAACTCAAGAAAACCCACCCCTTCAACAAAAGAAAAAGGGAGAAGGTCCAGTGCTAACATTTTTGCCAGCTTAGCATTGTACAAACGTGCTATTGGGTGATTGCGTTCGTACTGCCCCTCCGGCCTACTAAACATGCTAAGAATGGTAGGCTGCATGGTATTCCTTCCTGTGGTCGACTTCGCACTTTTTGGCCCAGCTGTACTCCTTGGTGTCTCAGGCTGGCTCTTACTCTTGTGCCAATGAGATGTGGCTGAGGATGTGGGTGTTACCACTGCAGTGCTGGGGACAGGGCTACTTTGTCTACCACTAGCACAGAGAATGTCTCCCTCTTCTTCCTGTTCCACCGTGAGCGGACTTTCTACTCGTTTATGCCCAACAGCAATGGTTCCAGTTTTGATGAGCCTAAGGTGCTCCTCCCACTGGATTGCGTGGTGTTTTTTCAGATGGGTCATTTGGCCTCCGGTACCATAGTTTGTACCAAGCTTTCCACGGCTAACAGAGGAATGACAAACGGAGCATACAGCAATGTTCTCCTCCTTTGGGCTAACCGTAAAGTAGTCCCACACTGGGGAGCTTAACTTTTGTCTCCTGCTGGAGGTGCCACTCCCACTTCCAATGCCGGATGAACTGGAGGGTGTGTGTTGAATTTGACTCTGTGCAGGACCACTACCTACTTCTGCTGAGGTGGTGCTTGTTGTGCTGGATGTAGGACGCTGCCGGCCCTTTGCTAATGTAAATATGGAAGCTGGAGGTCGTGTTGGTGTTACCTGTGTTGGAGGTATGCGTGCTACATCCCTCGCATCCATTTTGGATAATGTAAAAATGTTACTCTCCATCTCCTCAGGCCCGGGAGTGATGTTTGTGATGACTGGCTCATCATCATCATCATCATCAACCTGCTCTTCTACATCAACATCCATAAGTGTAAGGCTTTCTGGAACCTTCCTTTTGCCATGCCTGCTCTTGTGATGTGTTTCCCTCTCAGACTCACTTTGTGGCTTCCAAGTGACATCTAGATCATCAGAAGGGGGGCTTGGTGAAGAACTTGATGTACTAACCCTCCTTTTCCTTGCTGGGGATTTAAAAGCCAATGCAACTTCTAAAGGAGTGGCTTCCTCTTCTTCCTCTGCATGAGGCTCAATTTCCTGAACTGCCCCTACTTCAGGAGGAACAGCTACTATTGCGGGCGGTAGCTGCGGCTGTTGACCACTTATCTGCTGTGTTGATGATGTTCCCTCCTGCGTGGATTGTGTACTACTTTGAGATAGCGATAAGTTTAGTTCAGGCTCAGCATCACTGCTTCCTACCATAAGGCTGGCTACCTCTCCCACACTCATCTGCTTGGGCATGGGTTGGTGGGTTGGGCCCACTGATGTGGAGGTGCTGCCCCCAGCTTGCCCCCCCGACACCGCTGCTGCAGGCCTCATTTTTGGTGAACCAAAAAAGGTTTTGGGAGGCACACCAGACTTAAGTGACACTTCCTTCTTCTTCTGTTCCTTCTTCTCCATGGCAACTTTCTTGGTACCGGAGGACCTGCTACCTGCTTTCTTTGGGGGCATCTTCAACAGATGTCAAAACAGCACTCAGTTGCACAAGTTGCAGAGATGCCTGGTCAGGTCACTGACACGTCACGTTGTGTACACTACAGCAGCAGGACGTCGGTCTGGCACCACAACAGTGGATGATGATGACACACCTCTGTCTTTTGTGCACCTAAAAGCAAAAAGCCAGAAGAACATCAGTCAAAAGATCCATAATATAATATATAATTTATTAGTGTCTCGTGGGTTGTCATCACAATTATTAAATTTCATGCAGTCAGTGAACAACATCAACAGTATAGCCAGCCATTAAGAGACTGACAAGGCCAGGGATCCTTTTGTATTTGTACTGTGTAGTGTACACTTAGGAAGAAGAATAGCAAGGGAAAAAAACCCGCCGTGATGATTGCTGAGTTGTACCCCTGGGCCTACTGTACGACTAGGCCACAAGTTTGGACGCCTATGGCAAAGGCACAATGCATGCCTTCCTAAAATGGCCGCCACACACATGCCCAGCCCCCCCACCACAATAACACACAAAAAGTGATTGGAAAGGACAGGAAGAGGAAGTTGTAGTGTCTGTGGAACTTAATCCCTCTCATAAAAATGTTTTCCAGACAAATAACAGCTTCTCCCTGCTCCAAACCTACAGCTCAATGACAGCCTGAGGAGTTTTTTGTGCAGAAATGCACAAAAAAGCGTTTTCGAGAAGGGTCTATGTTGCTCGCGAGATATTGTTTGCCAGATTGCAAAAGCTGCGTGTTCGGGATCGCGAACTGTACAAAAAGGCTTTCTCGCGTGCGCGAACACGCATATTGCGAGCGCAAAAATGACGAAAACTGTAAGTCCGCGTTGTCGCGCTGTGCAGAGTTACCGAAAGTTCGCGAGCTGAATCCCTTGCCTTACATGCAGGCCAAAATAGCCCAATTTGTTTAGCACACACCCAAAAAATGCTATTGCACCCCAAACACACCTTTTGCAACAAAATCCAAAGCCATCCATGGAGCAAAGGAAAATCACCAGACAACACCAACTGTACATGTAAAATCACGCACCACAGCTTGGAGGCTGACTACCTCTGGGCCTAGTGGAAGACTACTAGGCCACAAGCTTGGAACCGGATGGCAAAAGCAAGCACACTGCTTGGATGGCTTCACAAAATGGCCGCCACACACCCACAACAACCACAAGAAATGGGAGACAGTCAATGGACGCCTATGGCAAAGGCACAATGCATGCCTTCCTAAAATGGCCGTTCGCGAGCTGAATCCCTTGCCTTACATGCAGGCCAAAATAGCCCAATTTGTTTAGCACACACCCAAAAAATGCTATTGCACCCCAAACACACCTTTTGCAACAAAATCCAAAGCCATCCATGGAGTAAAGGAAAATCACCAGACAACACCAACTGTACATGTAAAATCACGCACCACAGCTTGGAGGCTGACTACCTCTGGGCCTAGTGGAAGACTACTAGGCCACAAGCTTGGAACCGGATGGCAAAAGCAAGCACACTGCTTGGATGGCTTCACAAAATGGCCGCCACACACCCACAACAACCACAAGAAATGGGAGACAGTCAATGGACGCCTATGGCAAAGGCACAATGCATGCCTTCCCAAAATGGCCGCCACACACATGCCCAGCCCCCCCACCACAATAACACACAAGAAAGTGATTGGAAAGGACAGGAAGAGGAAGTTGGAGTGTCTGTGGAACTTAATCCCTCTCATAAAAATGGTTTCCAGACAAATAACAGCTTCTCCCTGCTCCAAACCTACAGCTCAATGACAGCCTGAGGAGTTTTTTGTGCAGAAATGCACAAAAAAGCGTTTTCGAGAAGGGTCTATGTTGCTCGCGAGATATTGTTTGCCAGATTGCAAAAGCTGCGTGTTCGGGATCGCGAACTGTACAAAAAGGCTTTCTCGCGTGCGCGAACACGCATATTGCGAGCGCAAAAATGACGAAAACTGTAAGTCCGCGTTGTCGCGCTGTGCAGAGTTACCGAAAGTTCGCGAGCTGAATCCCTTGCCTTACATGCAGGCCAAAATAGCCCAATTTGTTTAGCACACACCCAAAAAATGCTATTGCACCCCAAACACACCTTTTGCAACAAAATCCAAAGCCATCCATGGAGCAAAGGAAAATCACCAGACAACACCAACTGTACATGTAAAATCACGCACCACAGCTTGGAGGCTGACTACCTCTGGGCCTAGTGGAAGACTACTAGGCCACAAGCTTGGAACCGGATGGCAAAAGCAAGCACACTGCTTGGATGGCTTCACAAAATGGCCGCCACACACCCACAACAACCACAAGAAATGGGAGACAGTCAATGGACGCCTATGGCAAAGGCACAATGCATGCCTTCCTAAAATGGCCGTTCGCGAGCTGAATCCCTTGCCTTACATGCAGGCCAAAATAGCCCAATTTGTTTAGCACACACCCAAAAAATGCTATTGCACCCCAAACACACCTTTTGCAACAAAATCCAAAGCCATCCATGGAGTAAAGGAAAATCACCAGACAACACCAACTGTACATGTAAAATCACGCACCACAGCTTGGAGGCTGACTACCTCTGGGCCTAGTGGAAGACTACTAGGCCACAAGCTTGGAACCGGATGGCAAAAGCAAGCACACTGCTTGGATGGCTTCACAAAATGGCCGCCACACACCCACAACAACCACAAGAAATGGGAGACAGTCAATGGACGCCTATGGCAAAGGCACAATGCATGCCTTCCCAAAATGGCCGCCACACACATGCCCAGCCCCCCCACCACAATAACACACAAGAAAGTGATTGGAAAGGACAGGAAGAGGAAGTTGGAGTGTCTGTGGAACTTAATCCCTCTCATAAAAATGGTTTCCAGACAAATAACAGCTTCTCCCTGCTCCAAACCTACAGCTCAATGACAGCCTGAGGAGTTTTTTGTGCAGAAATGCACAAAAAAGCGTTTTCGAGAAGGGTCTATGTTGCTCGCGAGATATTGTTTGCCAGATTGCAAAAGCTGCGTGTTCGGGATCGCGAACTGTACAAAAAGGCTTTCTCGCGTGCGCGAACACGCATATTGCGAGCGCAAAAATGACGAAAACTGTAAGTCCGCGTTGTCGCGCTGTGCAGAGTTACCGAAAGTTCGCGAGCTGAATCCCTTGCCTTACATGCAGGCCAAAATAGCCCAATTTGTTTAGCACACACCCAAAAAATGCTATTGCACCCCAAACACACCTTTTGCAACAAAATCCAAAGCCATCCATGGAGCAAAGGAAAATCACCAGACAACACCAACTGTACATGTAAAATCACGCACCACAGCTTGGAGGCTGACTACCTCTGGGCCTAGTGGAAGACTACTAGGCCACAAGCTTGGAACCGGATGGCAAAAGCAAGCACACTGCTTGGATGGCTTCACAAAATGGCCGCCACACACCCACAACAACCACAAGAAATGGGAGACAGTCAATGGACGCCTATGGCAAAGGCACAATGCATGCCTTCCTAAAATGGCCGTTCGCGAGCTGAATCCCTTGCCTTACATGCAGGCCAAAATAGCCCAATTTGTTTAGCACACACCCAAAAAATGCTATTGCACCCCAAACACACCTTTTGCAACAAAATCCAAAGCCATCCATGGAGTAAAGGAAAATCACCAGACAACACCAACTGTACATGTAAAATCACGCACCACAGCTTGGAGGCTGACTACCTCTGGGCCTAGTGGAAGACTACTAGGCCACAAGCTTGGAACCGGATGGCAAAAGCAAGCACACTGCTTGGATGGCTTCACAAAATGGCCGCCACACACCCACAACAACCACAAGAAATGGGAGACAGTCAATGGACGCCTATGGCAAAGGCACAATGCATGCCTTCCCAAAATGGCCGCCACACACATGCCCAGCCCCCCCACCACAATAACACACAAGAAAGTGATTGGAAAGGACAGGAAGAGGAAGTTGGAGTGTCTGTGGAACTTAATCCCTCTCATAAAAATGGTTTCCAGACAAATAACAGCTTCTCCCTGCTCCAAACCTACAGCTCAATGACAGCCTGAGGAGTTTTTTGTGCAGAAATGCACAAAAAAGCGTTTTCGAGAAGGGTCTATGTTGCTCGCGAGATATTGTTTGCCAGATTGCAAAAGCTGCGTGTTCGGGATCGCGAACTGTACAAAAAGGCTTTCTCGCGTGCGCGAACACGCATATTGCGAGCGCAAAAATGACGAAAACTGTAAGTCCGCGTTGTCGCGCTGTGCAGAGTTACCGAAAGTTCGCGAGCTGAATCCCTTGCCTTACATGCAGGCCAAAATAGCCCAATTTGTTTAGCACACACCCAAAAAATGCTATTGCACCCCAAACACACCTTTTGCAACAAAATCCAAAGCCATCCATGGAGCAAAGGAAAATCACCAGACAACACCAACTGTACATGTAAAATCACGCACCACAGCTTGGAGGCTGACTACCTCTGGGCCTAGTGGAAGACTACTAGGCCACAAGCTTGGAACCGGATGGCAAAAGCAAGCACACTGCTTGGATGGCTTCACAAAATGGCCGCCACACACCCACAACAACCACAAGAAATGGGAGACAGTCAATGGACGCCTATGGCAAAGGCACAATGCATGCCTTCCTAAAATGGCCGTTCGCGAGCTGAATCCCTTGCCTTACATGCAGGCCAAAATAGCCCAATTTGTTTAGCACACACCCAAAAAATGCTATTGCACCCCAAACACACCTTTTGCAACAAAATCCAAAGCCATCCATGGAGTAAAGGAAAATCACCAGACAACACCAACTGTACATGTAAAATCACGCACCACAGCTTGGAGGCTGACTACCTCTGGGCCTAGTGGAAGACTACTAGGCCACAAGCTTGGAACCGGATGGCAAAAGCAAGCACACTGCTTGGATGGCTTCACAAAATGGCCGCCACACACCCACAACAACCACAAGAAATGGGAGACAGTCAATGGACGCCTATGGCAAAGGCACAATGCATGCCTTCCCAAAATGGCCGCCACACACATGCCCAGCCCCCCCACCACAATAACACACAAGAAAGTGATTGGAAAGGACAGGAAGAGGAAGTTGGAGTGTCTGTGGAACTTAATCCCTCTCATAAAAATGGTTTCCAGACAAATAACAGCTTCTCCCTGCTCCAAACCTACAGCTCAATGACAGCCTGAGGAGTTTTTTGTGCAGAAATGCACAAAAAAGCGTTTTCGAGAAGGGTCTATGTTGCTCGCGAGATATTGTTTGCCAGATTGCAAAAGCTGCGTGTTCGGGATCGCGAACTGTACAAAAAGGCTTTCTCGCGTGCGCGAACACGCATATTGCGAGCGCAAAAATGACGAAAACTGTAAGTCCGCGTTGTCGCGCTGTGCAGAGTTACCGAAAGTTCGCGAGCTGAATCCCTTGCCTTAAATGCAGGCCAAAATAGCCCAATTTGTTTAGCACACACCCAAAAAATGCTATTGCACCCCAAACACACCTTTTGCAACAAAATCCAAAGCCATCCGTGGAGTAAAGGAAAATCACCAGACAACACCAACTGTACATTCAAAATCACGCACCACAGCTTGGAGGCTGACTACCTCTGGGCCTAGTGGAAGACTACTAGGCCACAAGCACACACATCCAACAAAGGTAAATCACACACACACACCAACAGTGAAATACACCACAGCCACGTTTAGCATTTCAATCCTATGCCATCCATGCCCTACATGATGTAGAAATTCTACAGACACCACAAAACATGGACCTATGGGTACCCTACTGGCTGAAATTGCAGAGAAAAACAACTAGGCCCATATTGAAAGTAGTACAGGCCACCCACCACAACAATAATTTTTTAAAACAATAAAAATCCCAGAAAAATGTAGGTACAAACAAGCCCCAATGAAACAATCACACCAATTCTCCAACTTACTTGTCGTCAATTAAATCTCAAATCAAAAATTCCTCAAATAAATCCAAAAAAATGGTGTGATGCAGCAGACAGACACAAAAAGTGATCCTTCCAGCTCCAAATCCAAATGAAAGTGAACAACACATGCACAAAGCACGTGGGAGGAGCCTGCTGGACAGGAACAGGAAGTTGCAGTGTCAGGGGCACTTCCTTCCTCTTGAAAAAAAAGTGTTAAAAAAATTAAAGGACTCTTTCTTACACAAAGACTACAGCAAGATCACAATCTGAGGAGTTTTCTGAGCAAAATGAACATTTTAGAGAAGGTTTTATGAAGCTCGCGAGATATTCTTTGCCAGATTGCAGTTTTTCCATGTTCGGGATCGCGATCTTACCAAAACAGCCGCCGGAAGTCAGTTCGCGCGCACCAATGACGTGTTCGGGGGCGCACACTCTCGCGGGCTTGGGCAGCCATAGTACAAATCTCGTGGCGCTCGCAAACAGACAGAAAAGCAAGTTGGCGATCGCAGAATCAAGGTAAGACATTACCGCGCGCGCGAGAATGAATATTGAGCGCGCGAGGAAGCAAATTTACTACGCTACGCGCTAGATTGCGTAGCAATCTGCAACTTCGCGCTCTACGCGAAGCGCGAAGTTACCAAAACTTCGCAAGCTCCGCGAACGGAGCATAGTTCAACGCCCAGGCTTAGTGTTGGAGACCCGAGGAGGGACAGGAATAGGGAAATCTCGAGTGGTGAAAAAGAAGTCTGTGGAGCAAAAAAGAATTGCTGAGGGACAAAAGGCAGATGAAACAGAATCGGATGAAAGTGAGAATGAGAAACATGAGGGTCGTGTTCTGAGGAAAAGGACTTGGATTGGAGAAAGAAACAATAAAGAAGTGAGACCGAAAAAGGTTGTACGAGGAGATATTTGGCCGAACAAGATAAAGAGGCTGAGGTACAGACTGACACGAGTGGATTCATCAAAAGCTGAACAGGTGAACGAAGTGTTGAGTCAAAACAAAACAAAGGGTGAGAAACAAGAAGGATCGAAGGAACAAGGAAGAATAAAGAGAATTAGACAACCCTACCAAAAGTACAGATCACCGGAATGGTCTTATGTGGCACTGTCTGAAGGAGAAGAAGAAGAAGCAGAGAGTCAAGACAATCCGGAGGGGATCTTGAGAAAAGTGGTTGAGGGAGAGGAAAAGTCTGTTGGAATCTTGAAAGTAATCCTGACTGACATTGGAGAAGAGTCAGATGCACAGGATGTTGTTGAAGATCTGATACAATTCGATGTTGCTGAAGAAGAAGTGAAAAATGATGAAAATCCAAATTGAGTGAACTGAAGGAGTCACTTGGAGAAAGTGAAAAGAAGAAAAATTGAAATTAGCTGTTTTGAGATAATTTAGAGTTCTAAACTCAGTAGTGGAGTAGAAGAGGCTAAGGCAAAAGACACTGCCAAAGTAGTAAAATGGCTAACACAGAGAATAATAGAAGTAGATGTGCCTTTTTGAAAAGATGGTGTAGAATGTGCTGCTGCTGTACTGGTTTATTAGTGCTATTATGGTGTGTACTTGCTTTATTAGTTACCTTTAGGGTTACAATAGACACTTTTGGAATACATACTGAGAATATGACTAATGTCGGGAAAAGTTCACAAAAAATAGTTCCAACTAGAATTAGTAACATTTACATACATAAAGATAGGTCAATTAATGATTTTTCTAGCAATGTTTTTTCAAAATTGTTGTATGAATACGTAAAGACAATGGAAGTTAGGGATTGCTACGTATGTATGCAATTACCTGCATCTGTTTCAGAAGGTGTTACTTATCACCATTTACCAGCTATGTATGGAATTTCATGTAGTGTGTTAAGTAGTATTTTTTATTTGTTAAGGAAAATAGATTATGAAATGTCTAATAAAGATAATATTTTTGGGCAATTGCCTATGAACAAAAAGCTGAATCCAGCTAAAGAAGCTAACATTTTTGGTGAAATTTTTATTGAGAAAGAAGAATTAACGTTAGATTACATTTTTAGAAACAATTTAACTTGCAGTTTGAAAGAAGAAGAGAAAGCTTTCCTAGACATGGTAGAGGAAAGGAGAATGAGCATGCATGAGAAGGCAGGGAAATATAAAATGGGTGAGACAATTTGGGACATTGAAATGGGAAGAGAATTGAAGAATGGGGCCAGTCCAACTTTGGCTTTAGATGCACCACAGAAGGGTAAACTATGCATTACCAGGAGGAAATCCCAATATGATAATTATTTTGTTGGGACTAGTGAGTGCCATGATACATACTTTATTGCAACAGGATGGGGATTCAGAGGAGGAGAAGATCCAGTTTTCCCGGGAGTGTATTATATTTGTGGGAACAGGGCTTATTACAGGTTGCCTGACCATTGGTATGGCACATGTTATGTTGGTCTGGTCTTCCCAAAGATTTTTCATATAGATAAGATAGAAGATGTAGAACATATTAACTCACTAACACGTTTTAAGAGAGAGACTTGGTCAGAAATAGTAGGTGATATTTTTGGAGCTTTAATTCCAGCAGTGGGAATTTCGCTAAATGCATATGGAATTCGGAAACTGTCAACAGTGGTAGATTGCTTATCGACAAGTACCGCTGGAGGGTTTCTTTTGGTAAATACGGAAATGGTTGCCGTACGTGCCATGTCTATGCAAAATCGACTTGCCCTTGATATTCTATTGGAGAAGGAGGGTGGAGTCTGTGGAATGCTGAAAGTTCAACATTGTTGTACTTACATTCCTGACGAAAGTAAAGACCTGCAGGTCTATATCAAAAATATTACTGATTTGCATGAGGAATTAGTACCACTGGAAGCTGAAAGAATCTGGACTAAATTAGCTAATAAGATGATAGCTGTTAAGAGTTTTATTGCTAAAATAGGTAGTACTATTATAGGTAAGGTGTTGTTTCCTTTGACATGTGTGATTGTTGCCTTATTGATACTAAGATTGGTGTGTTTGTGTTGTAAAAACAGGGGAGGGAAAAAGAAAAAAATTAGAGCTAATATTGAAAAGAAACAAAAGAGGTCAAAAAGAGACCCACAGGAAATAGAATTAGAAGAATTGAGAGAGAGTGTTTACTTGGAGACAAAAAGGGATGATGAAAGGGAGTCTGGTGTGTAAAGTTGGGAAGAAAGAAAGAGACATTTCAATTTCTCCTAAATTTGGAAAAAAATTTTTTGGGGGGTTTTGATTTGGTGATAATATCACCAAAGGGGGGATTGCTGGAGCAGGGTTTTCTGTTGAAAATTTATTGGGTTTTAAGCTCCAGTCTTGTCTATGTGTCATAACTAAAATTATTAATTTGTAATCACTAATTATCGTTTTTCGTGACAGATTCTGACTAATCAATATACTTATAAGAGAAACTACACATGGGAATGCATATATGTTGCTCAATAATATGTGCGTTTAAATAAATGACGAGAGTGCTATTTGTTTTATATTCATGCTTTTTAATAAACGTGTACTAATGCTTAAATATGTCGCAGATGGCTAGATAATTACATACACATAAGGGTATTAGTGGGAATTAACACTGTTTAATCATTGCGATGATGTAGTAACGTTGTTTGTGTTTCTTTCAATTAAGATGGTCCGTTTTGGCCTAAATGAAAATGGCTGCCATTTACAGCCTACGTTCGAGTGAATGAGATGTGACGAAAGGCCTTGCTGAACATGGTTGAAAGTCACCTGATCGCAGCCTCTGTACAATTCGAAAAGCTTCTATGATGACAGCGATTCCAGGCGTGCTGCCAATCCGCTGAGTTGTCCTTGGTTGAGAATGAAGCCACAGTGAACTATTCAAAATTGTAATGGCTTTGCTATGGTTCTGAGGAAGAGCTTCTATTAATGCAACATTTGCAAGATTGAGTTTCCTTCTTCCGTCTTTTTATTTTTGTGATTTTTCCTGAGCGGAGGTTTTTCAAATGTAGCGATGCTACATCCTTTCCTGCTCGCTCTGCTTAGCGGCTCAACGGATATTCAGAACTTATTTGTTGCTATCATTTTGCAAGTTTCATTATAAATATTGTTAGACTAGGGAGGGACTAAGGCCACTTCTTTCTGAACCCATGCTGGTGAGGATCGATGCTGTGAGGACGGTGACTCGAGAGACTTTACTGAGAGACCTGTCCTGACCCATTTATGACATTTAGCTAGAATAGGTAAATATGAGAATAACGATTTTGCTATTGATTGACTTTCACTTGAACTAATTTTAGATAAAATTACCTTATGTTTGAATTACAGTGTCGGGTGGTTATTTCTTTGTCAGTTATTGAATTCCTTATTGTGACTATTCTTGTTTAAATCATGACTCAAGGCAATATCAATTTGGTCGCATCGGCCTTAGTGTAGATGCAGAGTGTTTAAGGAGTTTCCTCTCAGGTTCAGTGCGGATAGAGTAATAGAGCGGATGTCGGTGTGATGGGCCCTAGTGAATGAAGAGTGTATGTGCGTGTATCTGTGAAATTACTCTATCTGTGGAAGTAGGGAGAATTTATATGCTCTGATCTGCAGCAGGGGCTGCTAGTAGCTTTAAAAATTGGTGGGCCGCAGCACCGAAATACTCACCGAGATGCTGCTGGCCGGTGTCTCTCCTCTCCCGGATGACGAGCAGGAAAGGGAAGAAAGGTGCTTAACTTCCTGCATGGCAATCCAACCAATCCTTTCAATTGCGCTCATGCTGTTTTCAGCAGGACTTTAGCTCCAGGATTGGCTGGAGCAGGCTAACCCAGCGCTCAATTTGAGGTTGGGGGGCTGTGCCTGCAATCTCGGGGGTGTTTTACAGAGAAGGGATTGCTGGCTTTGAAGTAGACAGCTAGCCAATCTGACATGCGCACTGAGCACCTGCAGATGTAATCCTGCAACCCGCAGAAATCTGCCCCGCCCCCACCATCAAATTCATGCTAGCGCAACCGGCAGCACACAGAATAATAAAGTGGCAATGACAATTTTATTACTCTGTGTTTACCTGCTTCAGAGCAGGTGGGTCGACGCTCCTCGGCCCAACAGAGGAGCCGCTGTTGTCCAGATGCCGCAATAGGTCGCAATAATCTGTATCTCCAGCACGTCCCCTGCCCCACCTGGCCACTTGCATTGTTCCTTGCCAAATTGCCATCCTTCCTCCTAGACAAGACCCCCGTGGCCATCACCGCCACAACGCCCAGTCCTGGAGCTCCATCCCTCTCCCGCAAATCAAGTCTGTAAGTAATTACAATATTATTTGGGTGTGGGTGACTGCCCACCTCAAGGGATAATCACATTTCTTGTCAGGGGGAACCGTTAAAGTCACTAAATTAACCTGAGCTCAACCCCCTGGTACTTTTTCAGGCAGGATTAATTTAGGGCAAGGTGTAAAGTATTACGCAGTCCCACAAAAGTAATAAAGTCAACACACCAAGCATTAATAATCCCAGACAGAATTAGCAAAATAGAGTACAATTTAATAAACAAAAGGACACCAAAACAATAAAAAACAATAACGGGAACCAGAGATGTACATTTTAGAATTTTTAAGTAGAACTAGTGCTATAAAGTGCTAAGCACTAATTAAACTTATGGTCGTGGGAGAGCGGGACCAAGACATCTTTTCAGACTGACCATGATGTACCGTGGGTTAGATACACCAACCAGGTACAACCTGGTCATAGATTTTACCTTCTGACATTGGACCTGATTACAAGTTCGGGGGTCCATGGGACCGGCGAACCCGTGGTGAGGCAAGGTGACGATTGGGGACTGCCGCTCCAGTGGTCTGATTGCCGTATTACGAATACGGTGGTCGGACCTTTGTGAGTCCGCTGCAACCACCAGGGAACCGTGATCCCTAGTAGTCTTGAGGCCACAATATGCTTGGCCCACCGCCAAGTATATTACGAGTTTCCTCACAGCCAGCAGTTTCATGTCGGTGAGCCCGTCATGAAAATGCTGGCAGCGAGGAAACAAAAAAGGACCTACTGGTGGGTCCCTGTTGCCTCAGGCCCGTGGGATGCATGCAGGTGGACACTTGGTCTGCCCACCTGTGTGCATGCACTCCCTTCCCTGCAGGGCATGGACTTGACAGAACACGCCATGCAGGAACGGGTTTTGACGTTCCCATTGCGGTGCCTTTTTGAAAGGCATCGGTGTGGGAACGCCCAAGGTCCGCCCACCAGAATACAAAAATACTCGTAATCTCGCATGCAGCAGCCCTGCTTGGTGGCCCTGGTGTGGGGCAGTGGCATGGCAGCATGCTCCAGGACCACCAAAGGTGCAATTGGGCCCTTATTCTTTAAAGTCCTAACTTTTCAGGGTCTCTGGAACAGCTCTTCTGGGCCTCCCAGGACCTCAGAGCTGCACTTAGGGGCTAGGATTCACTCCAGTAGAGACACCAGCAAGGGCTAGTCCAAATCCAGTTGCTCCTGGTCTGTTGGGCACTCCAGGGTAATGCCTCTTGCAGCTTGTTGTGTCCCTGTAGCCACACAGGAGGTCAGTCAACGGATCCATGGTGTCCACTGCTTTGTCATGGGTACAAGGGGAAATGCTTCTAGCCCTTCAGGGATCGTCTCAGGTCACAGAGAGGCAGTCCAATACTCTTCTGTTATTCTGCAGGTCCAGACAGAGTTCTGTCTAGTCTAGGTGCCTTGGGGTGCCACATTAATGGCTGGCACCAGCTAGTGGGTGAGGTGACTACTGGGCACTCAATGGGGTAAAAGATCCCTGGGGCAACCATACCCACATTTTCAGTAGTTCCTGTTTGTCTGCAAATAGACCCAAAATGCAATATGTAAGGGCATTAGCCTTTAGCAAACAGACAGTGAATACCGAAGAAGTGTTCTAGCATCCGATTCTCTCAGTTTTATGTACAACAGTGCCCCCACCATCTTACATGTCGCTTAACAGACCCGTCAGGCAAGATTTGACACTGTAGTGTCAACAGAATGCTCACAGTCCCCATCCTGCATAATCTGTTGAGCTCAGGATAGTCCTCCCTGGCCCTTCAGGCCAGCCTACTGTCAGCTCCTGGGAGGGATTTCACCTTTCTTCATGGGCTTCAAGGTGAGAGTTGGTGGGGACTTAATTCAAATTAGCCTCCAGGAACATCAAGCGGGGAAAAGGCAACTTTTTAAAAGTTAATTTTTCTTAATAGCTATAACAAATTGGACCGTCCCATTGAATTGAATTTTTTTTAAGAACAATTAAAAATAGTGTTTTCATTATTTTTCTATCTGGTCCTAATCCTGGGATACAGTATTAGTGTTGTAATCTGTACTCTGATTTTCTACTTGGGACAGCTATACTTTCCACAGTAAAAATAGCTTTTTTGGCCTTGTCACTGGCGGGGCATGATTATATTAATTTTCTACCTCTCCCACTTTTGAATACCATGTACCCTGCATTGTACGGTACTAGGCATGCAGAGGAATTACTTAACAATATTTAAAAGGGAGGTCTTTACCCGTCAAAAAGGGTTATTTTGACAGGTCGTACTGCAGGTTTTACACTGCAGCAGTCAGGCAACATAGGGTAGGGCTGTAGCATGTTTGCATTGCCACTATAGTGGATGGCACAATATGTGCTGCAGTCCACAGGTGGTATTTGACTTCCATGCCGTGGGTGTGCTTTCTACACCATATACTAGGGTCTACAGGCAATTTAAATATGCCAATCAGGAATAAGCAACTTTGATCGCATTTAAAGACTTTTTATTTCTCGTTAGCAGGGGTAAATCACACAGAGTTCTAAAACCAGCAAAAGTAGTGTCCCACAAAAGGTCAAACATCTGGGGTGACCACACAGAAAAGGCAGATTTTCTACAAAGTGTCTGCAAGATTGCCCACCATATTTTTAGCCATTGCCCACTGATAGGGTGTCCTTCTCTTGATAGATAGCACAGCCCGTGGCTGACGTCCGGTTGTGCGAGTGGCATAGGGAAAATGTCACATCCATGAAGTTGTAAAGCTTCACAAGGCTTTGCTGAAGCAAACATTTGCAATTCGCTCTGCTTCCCCTGAGAAAGTTTTATTCACCCACCCGTACTCTGTTCCCACTTAGAGCACTAGGGTTTCTGTAGGGTCTATAGCCACACTTGGCAAAAAGTAAGTTGCTGGTCATCATCCGCCTCTACCAGCAGGCATCCTGAGCTGCATGTAGGGGCAAGGTATGTGGGTGACTCGTATTGCTTTGCCTTGGAAGCAACCATGGTTAGGGAAAAATGAACTGGTTCATCGAGAAAGTTGCCGATCTACATCCCTTGTCCATTTTAGAGTTTGCTCTCAGTTGCTTCTAATTCAAGGTGTTGCAGCTCATTGCATCATTAAAATCCATTCAACAAAAGCAGAGATAAAGGTTTCTTACAAACCTATCATGTTGAGTATCTCTCTAGTTTTTAGCTACGAAGTACCTCAGTCAAAAACGTTTTGTGAACTTCAGTCAAAATTACTTGAACAATAAGATGCGTATGCACTTGTAAATAGCAGACTTTACCTGTGACTGTAGAAAATTTGATAGAAGTGCTGCTCTTTCACAGACTTAAGCATTTGTGAGGGTAGGAACATGGCTGATCATGTGAGGTTTAACACTGCCTATCTGGGGAACAAAACCACAAATGTATGGGTACTGACACCTTTTTCAATGCCTTTCCCACAGCACTTTACTTCAAGGGTTACACCTACTACAGGTAGTCATTGTTGGGGAAATATCAGCATTAGTCCAAGGGTGTGGAAATGTACAATGGAAAAAATAAGGCAATGAAGACTGCATATCCACCCTAAAACTAAGGCTGTGTATTGTCCAGTCTGTGGATACTCGGCAGGCTTTAGGGCCGAGTAGTTATGAACATTGTATTTTTCCATGGCTTATGTCTGTGGGTCATCATAAAAAGCAAAAATGCATTACACCTACACTTGCTTGGAATTCCTCATTTGTTGTCAAATTGGGCAATGCACCATTCATGGTGTGGTAATAGGGCTACCGTTTGGCTAGTTATTTATTCTCAAAGGTGAGTAAAGGCTGGACCAGATCCTACACATGGGTCTAGAGCGCTTGCAGATGGACTCCTTTATTGATGTTCTTCCTCCTTTGAATTGCCACAGGACAATGTGAGTACGATCCGTCTGCCCTGATGTTTTTAGGAAAACTTTAAGAGGGGCTTCTCGCCTGAAGGTTCCTCTTCTTGGTTTTCTTAGGTTATGTCTTAGACATCTGATAATCTGAGGATTGGTACATAAAAAGTTTAACTAATTAGCCCCAGTAATTTCCTCAAAGAAGAAGCACAGATCCCAGAAATCTGCCCCATGGTTTACCCTGGCTGTAGCTGAATAACACCTGTGCTGCAAGCAACGAGAATGGAAATGGCAGAAGGCGTACAATGCAGAGGACTTTCTTCTTTTTAAAATGATATTGAAAGCCTATCATGGTTAGATTGAGGCTGCCCAAAAAGTTTATTTTGCTACTCTGATTGATGAAACCCACTCTAACCAGAAAACAATCTTTAAGATTATTAAGATTTTATTCCACGAGGCACTGGTAAGGGATATCCAGGCCTCTCAAACTCTATGTGATCAGATTTCCTCTGTTTTTTTAAAGAGAAAATTCGAGGCATTCCATGGGGTTTTTCAACGAGGACACCCCTGATGAATGATATGGTGGTGAGTACCCCCTTGAAAGTGCTGGCTGAAACCCTGACAGCTTTTCAGGAAATCACTTTAGCTCAGTAGTGTACGAGCCATTTGTCATGTAAATTGAGATCCACTTATGGCCCCTGCCCCCCTTTCATTTTTCATAAAGTTGTAAACATTGTCAACCCTGTGGTTAATGAAGTTCTGAGCACCTCTCTAGCTACTGCTGAGGTCACGACTGACTGGAAATTGGCAGTTGTTAAACCTCTGCAGAAACAACCCTTAGGAAACCCTACAATACTGTCCAACCTTCGCCCCATTTCCTTAATCCCCGCATTGTGCAAAATGATTGAAAAAATGGTTAATGACCAACTTATCACCTTTTTAGAGGATGCAAATATACTTCATTCACGGCAGTCTGGCTTTCGTCTAAGAAATTCCAATGAATCAGCTCTGTTGGAAGTCGCAGACACTTTAAAATTTACTTTGGATGCGAGAAACAATGAGGTGTTGATTTTATTAGACTCATCCTCTGCATGTGACACCATCTCACATGACATTTTGCTCCAATGTATCAAGGACTGTGAGATTTCCAAACTCGCCCTGTCCTGGATTAAATCCTTACTAGATCATAGACAAACTCTTTTGTTAAGACTTTCTCTATCCCTAGAAAGAGCTGTGACATCAGCGGTGCCACAGAGCTCATCTATTAGCCCTGCATTATTGAACTTCTGTATGGCTCCCCCTGATTTCTCCGATCACCTCCTTTAAAATAGAAACCACCTCATATACGGATGATACGCAGCTGATCTTATCGCTGTCAAAGCATCCTTTGGCTCGGAGTTTAAATTTAAAAACTGCTTTACCGAAATTATTTGGTGGATGCAATGCAATCCAATCATTTAAAATGTAATACTGACAAAACTGAGATTATGCTGCTTGGCAAATCAAATTCCTTTGCCCCAGATCATTAGTGGCTGAATTCAGTGCCTCCTCCGCCTGCCACTGTTGAGGATGCAAACAATCTTGGAATGAAATTTGATGCCTCTCTGTCCTTCCACCCACAGAAGCAGGCATGTATTTTAATCTAATAAAATCATTGAGAAAATGTTTTGATTATCTTTCACTGGCTGCAAGGAAGACAGTGGCCTTTGCACTGATAACTTCTAGATTGGACTACTGCAATAGTCTTTATGCAGGATCCTCTAAACAAATGTTCCTTACACTTCAGGTTGTGCTGCATGCTGTGGCTAGTCTTGTATTGCAACTTCCTAGATGGTCATCTGCCTAAGCGGCACTGAAAGCCTTACATTGGCTTCCAGTGCATAAACAGGTCCTTTTAAAAATTCTCCTATTAACCTTTAGAGCTTACAGATCCACAGGGCCAAGATATCTAAAGGCCAGATTTACCCATTATTCAACTCAAAAGAACCAGAGATTTTCCTATGCAAATTACTTTAAACGCCCTTCTTTCAGACTCAAAACTCGAAGATGTAAATAGTTATCAGTTCTGAGTACTAGGGCATGGAACACACTTCCCAGCCACTTATGATTCATTGAATCTGAAGTAATTTTCAGAAAGCAGTAGAAGATCTGGCTTTTTGCAGCCCCCGATGTGCTCTGTTATTCTCTTATTCTCTGACCTAGTACACCCCTTGGGTCATTTCTTGCTTGATTGAGTCATTTCTTTTCTGTGCAATGCCAAAATGCTCCTATAGGAGCGGCAGATTGTCTTAAAAGTCCTCAATTTAATTCATGAGAACACCTCTGGGGACTTTTTATATGGCAAACAGCAAATTAGATGTTTAAATACTGATCCCTGGCCTTTCCATCCCACCTTAATACTTTCCAGTAGAAATCGTTTACTTTTGTCCTACTTTTACCAAGTTCTCCAGGATAAAATTGTGCCTGATTCATTTTCTGTGCTCTGCAGACACATTTTTCCTGGTTACACACAAAACCAGATACACAAACGAGGATGACCATGGGTGACTGAAGATGTGTTGTTACTTTAAGATGGTGTTTGGAACAGCCTTCTGAGCTAAATGCTGCCAAGTCCATTCTTTGGTGCAGTCCAGGTTTAGACTCAATGACCTCCTATTCTAACTATCTTGCAACTCTGCCATACCACCTCCACTTTCACTATGTATATTTATGGTATTACTTTCTTTTTTTGTTCTTATGCTTCTCTTCCTACACCTCCTTTGCACTCTCATAACTGCATGGTTGCTATATATTTATTGACAGTGGCCATGTATGCTTTGTGTTGTCACTGCAGCTAATAAGCAATTTAGTTCTACAGTGTGTGCTTTATTCATAAAATAAGACAGTCTACATGGAGATTGCATATGGGTTTCCTAAGTGCTTGAATAAGTAAAACCATCACATTATTTTATAAATGAGGGCATTACCTATAAGACATGCACGCTTCAGCGACCTGTCCACCTCAAAGAAAATTATTTTGATGACTGCATTTAGCCATTGGGTAGGAAATTAAGTAATTGATGCATGCCAGCAACTGATGACAGAGCGGTGTCAACAAAAAATGTGCTGCCCATATCAAATCCTTCCTCAATCTCAAGATGGGTTAGTCTTTCCTTGTCAGCAGTCCACATCCAGCTACAAGTTAGCAGAAAGTGGCCTTTCGATTAGTTCAAACTTTCTGCGGTACTTTGTTGTTTTAGTAAATTTAGGGCTAGATGTATTAATATTAGGAATAGCGATTACCGAATTGCAATTCTATGCGAATCGCTACTAGGAAATCACTATTCCTAATGTATGAATCTCATAGAGTTTCCTATAGCGATTCCTAGTGAGTTGCAAAGCGGCCTAATTGATGAATAGTAATGAGGTAGGTTGCAATTTGCGACTTATTAGGAATTGCTAAAATCATAGGGATGGTGGCCTGCTGGGGTCAGCAGACCATCATCTCTGTGATTGCTTTTAAAAAAAGCAATAATTTATTTTGAATGCAGCCCATTTTCGTTAAAGAAAAACGAGATGGGTTTCAAAGAGAAAAATGAAAAGTTTGAATGTGAGACTACTACCTGCTCTTAAAAATTGTTTTTCCAACCATTCCCAATGGGAGAGGGGTCACTTGGGGACCCCTTCCCGTTTGCAAATGAGTTATCACCTACTTGAAGCAGGCAGTAAAATGCAAATGTTTAGCGATTGCATTTTGGTCCCTACACATTCTTTCATACCACTGTGATTCGGTATTAGGAAGGGATGCCCTAAACATGCCCCTTTCTAATTCTGAATTGGTATGTATACGCAATTCCAAAATGTGATTCGGTAACATGTTACCAAATCGCAATTTGAGAATTATACATACCAAAATGCATTTTTCAGGTCTCAAATGGCCTGATGCTGCGAATACAGCTGGCCCTTAGTGTTTTCTTGGTGCAATATATACACTTTATTTCTTTGAGACGAGGCAGACTCACTTGCCCTTCATTTTTTGGTGTTTAGCGTTTAGTTTCCTATATAAGGGGATACGGTGTGTTGTGATGAATAGCAGGCTCTAGTGGCTGTAACAGTGGATGGCAGATGATGTACTGGAAGGTGGGAAGTGCATTGTGGAACATTTAGACAAGAAACAGTTAGCATTTGGTGAATGCATATTGATGGGCTTTATGCTCTTTGTTTCAACGACTGCAAGGATGGGGTGAACAGTAATCCTGGGCAGAATTCTGGTTACACCTGAGTAATTTTGGTATTTCTGAGTTACTCTTTGATGTAATATTACTGATAATTACACGATTACTCCTCTTCACCTCATTAAGAGGTAATTTGGAGAAGAAAAATCCTACCACAAGAGCACATTTAGTGAGCGCGAGCAGTTGCTCGTGCTTGCTATTAATTTTCTGCTGCATGTAGCAACGTTTCTTAGCTCAAAATGCATCCTCATGTCCATTTTTGACGTGAGAGTGCATTTTGTACTAACAAAATAGAGCTAAATGCCTGTAGTAAGTTGGTGGGAAATGCAACCCCAAGAGCACATTTAGCGAGAGTGGGCAGCTGCTCGTGCTCGCAATTTGTGTTCTGTTGCATTTAACACTATTTCTTCAGCCTTGCAGGCATTAGAGATTTGAACAAATAGCACAGTCGTACCCAGACTGCAAGACCACATCTCCTCTGTATGGGTTGACAAATTCCCATGCATAATGCAGCCTTGCTGTGCCTCACAAGTAAGGTACAACATGAGTCCTGTGCCACATAAGGTACAACATGAGTCCTGTGCCACAGCGAGCGTCAGTGCCAATGTCAGGTCATAAACTAAAGCATGACGTATGTAATGTGTGCATTATTTTAAACTCCTGGTAATTTACTTTGGGACAAATTCCACTCCATTACTTTGTTTTTTGCACAGAAGGACTTTGCTATTGTTTTAAACAGAACATTTGTTCCTGGGCTTGTTCAACAGGACCACTTGAGAGATTGATATACCAGATGTTCAGATAAAAAATGTGGGGAACTTGGCAAAAAGATAAACTTCATCACAATGACATAATTTCTGGTTAGCGGGGTGTGAGCCCTGGTCAAGCAGCAACCAGAATCCTAATCAAGGCAAGGCACAAGCATATTTCAAAAAAACCTGTGCTCACCTTCTGGTAGCGTGGCACAGAGCAGCCAGGCTTAACTTTAAAGCAATGTGTAAAATGTGTGTGCAACACTTCAAACAGTGAAACTGTGAAAACACCACACAAAAAGATTGCCACAACAGGTTAGGAAAATCAAGCTTAATTTAATAAAGAACAACACCAAAAATCCAATCAGTAAAACAGGAGATATTCAGTTTTAAAGTATTAGGTTGAAATAGTGCCAAAAAGCACAAAGCACCAACAAGGGATATCTGGTTGCGCCGCACTGAGACAAAGTCAAAAGTTCAAGCCGACCGTGATGGTGTGCAAGCTGGCTATAGAGTATAGAGACGCAGATAGTCACACTGAACAAAGTGTTGTCTGGTTAAGGAGTGCCAGCATGTAGGTGCCCACATCCTGGGGGGCATTCCTGGGAGCTTGCTCCCAGCCCTCCTTCCCCAGACTGAAGGTCCTTTCACAGGGTGCCCATACAGAAGTTCAAGGGGCTGAAGCCAACCCCCTTCTGCAGTACCTCCATGTAGACAAACAAAGGCATGGCAGGAGGACATCCCACTTCTACCTCATGGGTACTGACAGGCCTATTATCATGCCCTTTAGGGTCCTGTTGAATCTTTCAGCAAGCCCATTTGTTTGTGGGTTGTAAGGAGAGGAGAACTTGTAGGTTACCCCGTACTCCTTCCACATGACCTTCATGTACCCTGATAGGAAGTTGGTACAGCTGTCATATACCACTTCCTTGGGGAAGCCCACACAGGTAAAGATCCTCCTCAGTGTCCTGGCCACCGCAGGCGCAGTCACTGTTCATAGAGGGATAGCCTCCAGGTCACAGGTGCATGTTCCACTAAGACCAGGATGAGCCTGTTGCCCATGGCTTTCTTGGGGTCCAGAGGACCAGTGATGTCGGTGCCCACCCTTTCAAAGGGGGTGCCAATGACAAGAAAAGGTTGCAGGGGAGCCTTGTGCTTCCCTCCTGACTTGCCACTAGCAGGTAGCAAGATACCCACAAAATGCATTGGAGGCCTTCCTCGTTTGAGACCAGTGAAAGTGAGCGACAAGGCTGTCAAAGGTCTTGTTCTGCCCCATATGTCCTGCCAGGGGTATATCATGAGCCAGCTCCAGTAGGAACACCCTATAGCACTGGAGGAGCAGCAACACACGGGCTGAACCAGGCTCAGTAACTTTAGGCTAACTATACAGGAGACCTTTCTTCCAGTAAATCTGGTGATCACTAGAGGTGTCACCAGCTGCTTGGGTTTCGACCTGCTGCCCTAGACCCACAAGAGTAGGGCATTCCATATGCACCTTGCAGAACTCTTCCCTGGTGGGACGCCCTTCCTGCTGCCAGATGACCAGCTCAGGCAGGTTCCCCAGTACCGCCACATCCTTCCCTGTAGGTTCCAGGGAGTCCCCCTCAAGGTTAGCCTCCTCCCAGACCGTAGGAGTTTCAGAAGCAGGTTTCCCATGCTCTTTCCTCTTACTCTTTTTGGCAGGCACTTCGGCCATTCTTCCATGTTCCAGGTCCTCCTAACCACCCTCTCGGGCTGCCAAGGACCGTATGGTCAGGCATACCCACTCAGGCAACCCTAACATCTCCAAGTGGGACCTGAGCACCATCTCCTTCCAGATGGTATGCTCCAGGTCATTGCCAGGCAGACAATCCACAGGCATGGACGGACTCACAGCTATTCTCAAGGAACCTAAGACCACCCCACTCAAAGAGAACCAGAGCCACTGGATAGAGACTCTCATGGTTGTCAGCTGCAACAACTTGGTGGAATGCATTAGGGACTACCTGCTTTGAGGTCACCAGAAGACATCAGCTGGTTTTTATGCTGGCTTCAGTGTCTCTCAGAGCCACCAAACTCTGCCCATTGATGGTGCCGTACTACCTGCACTTCCTAGCATTACTAGACATGTGAGTTCTGCACACCATTTCTCCATCACCCATGGACACTAGGGTAATCTCTAGTCTGTCCCACACACTATGTGAGACAATCGGCTCCCCAAGCTCTACATTAGCCAACTCCAGTGACTGCCCAACGATGAGGGGCTGTGCCCACTTGGGACACTTGGCATCCACCTTGAAGTGCCCTTCCTGTTGGCACTCATAGCACTAGGGGTGGTGCCTTCCCTGAAGACTTACTGTCAGGAAACCATCTATTATTTTTCTCAGTTGGGGGATGGGAGTCCTGATACAAATAACTAGTTTGGGGCCCTTGACAGAACATTTTGTTTTTATGTTTCTCTACCCCCTCCTTCTGATAGAAACCATGCCCACCTTTGTGGTCATGCACCCATATACCTCCCTATGGACCCTGGTGCTGACCCAGTGGTCTGCCTCATTAGCTATCTCCCTAGGGTCAAAGAGCTTACTGTCAATCGGGTATTAATTCATATCTTCAAAACAAAGAGTGAACATGTGCTTCTTTGCAATCAATTTGTACAGCCTCTGATAATCCTTTACTTCAATGCCCTTCACCCAACCATACAGTGGCTTGAAAAAGGCATCCACACAATCCACCCAAATGTGTTGGACCAGTTTCCTGAATTTCTGTCTGTACATTTCTGGGGTCAGACCATACTTCCTTACAAGGGTTTCCTTCATGGGGGGATACTTCCCTCTGTCTCTTGGGCTAGTAGAGTTTCCATCCCCTCGCTAGAGATATGCCTCCACAGACTAGATCCCCAATCCTTCTCAGGGGTATTGTGTATCTGTAAGGTCATCTCATGAGCCTCAAACCGCTTGTCAATATTGTCCCCCACAACAAAGTCATATGGGCCCTCTTATCTCCAGGGGGGCACTGAAGAAATACTGCCACCATCACTGCTGGACAATGCCTGTTTGATCTAGATGTCCAGATCCTTAAGGATCGTCTCATGAGCCAAGCACTCCAAAGCAATTCCATGGCCAGTTTATTTTCCTCTATGGCCAGTGTCCTCTGCTCTGCCTCCATGGCCAGCCTCCTTTCCTCCAATTTGAGCTTAGCCATCTCCAGTCTGTACTCACTCTCTGCCTTCCTCTCCGGCAGCTTCTCTTGGAACAGGTTGTGGGAAGACACACTGTTCCCTGCATGTGAGGAAACTTCCAATCTAATTGGGAGTAGGTTAACCCCCTCTTCAACAGGTTGCATTCCAAGACCCTCCTGTGGTTCCTGTTCTGGGTTTAATCCATCGCTCTTTTACTCACTATGCCACCCCAGTTTGGACCTAGCCAGAGGCAAATCAGTCTTGAACCTGGGCTTCATGTGAATAGTCCAGCCCTAACTGCCAGGCCAGGCCAGGTCCTCCCTGGACTGGAAACAAGCATCCTGGGACTGGTTTCGGGGTTTCACTCCTCATCAGCCAGGCTAGCTTGAATCCAGTGGTACAGCGAGCAAGGGACCCAACGTCTGGCATACCCTTGACCACTTAGGGAGAACATAGCAAACACAACAAGATGATGGACGGAGTGCTGAAACTTTTCAACCTGGACTGTTCCCATTGAGAGCCGGGTCAAGGCTGATTTGCATATGGCTGGGCCCAAACTGGAATGGTGTGGTGAGCAAAATAACAATGGATTAAACCCAGATCTGTGACTGGGGATGAATGTTTGACAATGTTCAGCATTCCGTCTATCATCTTTTTGTGTTGCATTTTTTTTTTTATAATCCTTTTATTAGGCAGCTTGGAGTAAGAAAATAAACAACAGCCCCGTCAAGGACTACAATCCACATTGATTTTTTGCCAATACAAGCCATTTTCGAAGATGAAACAACAGTTAGCAATGACATATATATTTAAAGCAGGAGCACTGTAATAACTGTATAGAATCCCAACTCCCGCCCCCGTATGCTAACCCCACCCAAAGGAACCTATCCCAACCCACCCCCTCCATAACATTGATTGCAGTACATTGTACACTGATGACACAGTATTAAACAGATATGTACACAAGTAGGTGGCTGATAAACCCTTACAACTTGGTCTACATCTTTAAGGAGTAATCTCCCAGTGAATGTCAGTATAAAATTCACAATAAGTTTGGCTGAGTGTTTAAATACCTCATAAGAGTAGCACAGAAATCCTTGGGGCATGAGGTTTCAGCATATATCTCCAATTGATCTCTGCAATAAATTAAATCACGAATTCAATTTTTAACAGTGGGCGTAGTTTTAGCCCCCCAACAAAGCGCAACCGACCTCTTTGCAAGCAAAGTAGAAACAACAACTATCCGCCTGTTACATGGTTTTAACTGCTTCACGAAGCCTAGCAGACAAAGCTCCGGCTCATACCGTACCGGCACCAACACAACCTCTTTGAGTATATGCATAATCTTGGACCAGAAAGCGGAGATTCCAGGACAGGTCCAGGACATGTGTAAAAAGTCAGCATCAGCTCGCCCACACCTCACGCAATCAGCATGCTCACGCAAACCATACTTGTGAAGTTGCAATGGGGTATAGTAAAATTGGTGCAAATACTTAAAATTAATCAACCGCAAGTTGCAGTTCGCCGTGAGGCGACCTGTCAATGCACAACAGTCTTTCCCCATATCGAGTGTGAGTGCAGTTCCCAGTACCCGTCGCCATCTACAATAAGATGGGTGCTTCTCAATCTCCCGCATTATATAATTTGGTGATTAGGCCTCGTCGTTCCTCCCCACCTAACATAATCTGTAACGCCTTCAAAGTAATCGGTTCTGCCGGATAATCCGGATAAACAGTTTTTATAGCTTGCCGCACTCTAACATAAGTGAAACCTAACATGAACCCTCGATCTTTGGAACCCTGTATTTCTTGCAGTGTCTTAAATCGGCCGTGTGTGTAAAGATCTCCCAGGCGGGATAGACCGACAGATGCTAGCGTCTTCAGGGCCGATGCTTCCCTTGCCGCAGAAATGTCCGGGTGGGATGCCAGAGGCAACTTTGGAGCATATAGATATATATGAGAGTCTTGCCCATTTAGCTAGTATTTTCCAGGCCCAAGAAGTGCATAACACTGGATTAATCTCATTCCTGGAACCCCCGATCCTCCCGAGAGGGTCGCTGCCTGTAAGGGCAGGGGCTGGACAGCGTCAGCTTCAATCGCAAAATGAGACAGGAATCGTATTGGGTAGTGCCAATAGTGCGCAAATTGCGCCTGAGCGCATAAATAATAGAGGCGAAAATCCGGAGGATCAAATCCACCCCGATCGAATGGTTGCATCAACACCTCCTAGCTACATCTAGGTTTTTTCCCAGCCCATATGAACGTAAGAAGTACAGATTGTAATGTCTGGAATAAGGCTATGTTCAGTTTGATGGGTATATTAACAAAGCAATATAACAGCTTAGGCAGGAAGGTCATTTTAATAATCGCAAGCCGATCAGCAAGGGAGAGCGGCAAATGTGCCCACCTCTCCGCCTGCTCAGTTATACGCGTGATGACCCGGCCATAATTTTCCACAATGACCCTTTCTTGTGTTGCATTTTTGCCCTGAGTGGGAAGGGTATGTCCAGACATGGGCCCCTTGCTTGCTATGGCACCGGTTTCAAGCTAGCCTGGCTGATGAAGGGTGAAATCCCAAAACTGGTCCCAAGATGCTTTTTTCCTGGTCCAGGGAGGACCTGGCCTGCCAGTTCCGGCTAGACTGTTTCTAAGGGGAGCAGAGGCAAGGCTGATTTGCATATGGCTGGGTCCAAACTCGAATGGCGTGGTGAGCAAAATAATGATGGATTAAACCCAGATTTGTGACTAGGGGTGAATGTTTGACAATATTCAGCATTCCGTCCATCATCTTTTTGTGTTGCATTTTCCCCTCCTGTACTGGCAAAACTCCCTGAGCTGAGCAACGGTGTAGTTCTCCAGGTTGATAATCTCAAAATCCATCTTTGCAGGTGAGGTCACTGACAGAAACACTCAGGTAGAGTAAGAATTTGTAAAAAGCAAAAATACCAATCAGGGAGAATTTAAATCACTGTATGGCATTGCCTAAACACAAGTCCTATCCTAACCGCTGATCCCCAATGTTAGAATTTGTGTTTCTGGTTGACTGAGATGTGAGTCCTGGTCACACAGCAACCACTATCCTAGTCAAGGTAAGGCACAACAAAACCACAGATTAGCCTATGCTCACTGAGCAATCAGTCTTAACTTGAAGGCAATGTGTAGAGTGTTTGTGCGGCACTTCAAACAGTGAAAAAGTGGAAACACCAAACAAAAGATTCCCACACCAGGTTAAGCAAATAGAACTTAATTTATATTTATAAAATTCAACAAGACCAAAATGAGAAAAAAGCAAACAGTAAAACCAGAGATATTCAATTTTAAAGTTTTAGGATCGAAATAGTGCCAAAAGCACAAAGTGCCAACAAGGGATAACTGGTCGTGCCAGAACGGGACAAAGTCACAAGTTCAGGCTGACCGAGATGGATCAGAGGCTGGCTACAGGGACCCAGTTAGGCCAGCTGAACAAAGTACCTTAAATCCTGGTTGTGGAGCATTGTGTGGATCCGGGTAAAAGAGGCACCATGCAGCCGAAGTCACGCATCGGTTCCAAGATGCAGTGAGGCTGGGGTGCGAGGTCCTGTTGCATCATCGTTGAGGATCCAGTCGAGGAGGCTTCCAATGCAAAGTCCAGAGTCTGGGATATGACATGCAGCTGGTGATGCATTGGTTCCAAGGAGCTGAGAGGCAGCGATGTGGAGTCCATCGTCAAGACTGCTGTAGATGAGAGATGCGTGGACCTGAGCTGGAGATGCACCGTGCCTTTGGCGATACGTAGATTTTGAGGACTGCGAGGCAGTCCTTCTGTGCAGGGTCCAATCCATGAAGCAGTTGTGATGTCTGGTTCTGCTCAAGAATGCACAGCTCAGTCGAGGGGATCCGGTGGTTCTGCTCAGGGATGCACCACTCAGCAGAGAAGATACGTCAGTTTCACAGGTAAGCTCCTTAGGCCCACTTCCGCAGCGGCAGCTCCGAAGAGGCTGCAGAGGGCAATGCAGGTCTTTGCGATGGGTCCAGTCCAAACAGCAACAGCGACGCATCAGTTCTGCTTGGGGATGCACTGCGCAGCAGAGGAGATGTGTTGGTTTTGCTGGATCCACATATGCTGGCAAGCACCTTAGGCCCACTTCCAAGTGTCCCGGACTGGGGTTGCACCACTTAGCAGTGTAGACTCACACATGGCAGAGTCCAAGTGCAGATGCAGGGTGGTTGGAAGCCTGTTATGTCCCTGAGGCTTCAGATCAGGATGCCAGACAATTAGCTTTTGGAGTCACTCTGGGTTCTGGGTTCAAAAGGTGCAGGTACAGTCCTTCTCACCCAGGCAAGAGGGCAGCAGGTCAGCAGAGAAAAGCAGGAGTCCAGCAGAGGAGCAGTCCAGCAGAGTGGCTGTCCTTTCTGCAGCACAGCAGACCTTCTTCCTGGCAGATTATTCACAGGTCCAGCAGTGTACTAAAGTGGTGGTGTCTGAGCAGGGGCGGCTCCTCCGCTCTTGCAGAGGAGCGTCGCCCCACTGCTGGAACCAACAGATGCACGTAAAATCAAATAATAAAAAAGTTAATAGAACTGCTTTATTATCATTATATTTTACTCCGGGGCTGCCGCCAAGTCTTGAGGGTGGGGCTTCCAGCAGCAGGAGGAGTGGTGAGCTCAGAGCACTACCAGTGCGCATGTAGGTTTGGCCGGGCAGTCAAATCTACGTGAGCACTTGGATATCTCCTAGCTGTTGCTTGGAGATATCCACAGGGCTCAGAAGCATGGGCTCCCGGTCCCTGCTGGAGTGTAGAACCAGCCTGCTCCACCCAACCCTATGCTTCTTTCATGCTGGGTAATAAAAGCATGAGAGTAGTGTCTGTATTTGCGCAGGGCACTCAGGGAGCCTGTGTTGCAATCGTCACATCGGTGGCTTGAGCTGAAGCAGCGGTGAGGCGAGGGACTTCAGGATTCATGTAAAATGTTCTTTATTTTTTTGATTCCCCCCCACCGATTTACCCAGCTAGCGGCCGCAACAGTATCTGAGTCTCTTCTTTTATACACAGTTGTGCCTTTGAAGTGGGGAGAACGTTTTAGAGGCATGCCTTTGAAGTGCACAGATGCCCTACTTCCCCTGCCCTAGCTCCAGACTAACTACAGGGGGTATGCAGCCTTTTGTGTGGGGAGAGGGCACAGCCTATTCAAGTGTAAGTGAAACTGTGCCTAGCTCCTTCCTCCTATCCTGCCAATGATGGCCCATTGAGACACACCCATTGTGTGTGGCTGTCTAGGAGGAACACACAAAGTCCAACTGGCAACTGCACTTAGTCATGTGACCAGAGACAGACTGCAGGCACCAAATGGCTAAGGCAAGAAAATGCCTATTTTCTAAAAGTGGCATTTTCAGAATTTTAATTTCAAATCCGACTTCATCTTAAATTAGGATTTTAAATTAGGATTCCAGAGACACCTAACTTGAACTAGTCATATCTTCCCATTGGGAAATTACACTTACGAAATGGAATAAAATAATCCCACTGTTATCCTATGGGAGATATTGGTCTTGCAGTAATGAAAACAAAATGAAGAGCTTTTTTTTACTACCAGGACATGTAAAACTTAAAAGTACATGTCCTGATGTTTAAAATACATTGCACCCTCACTCTGGGCTGTCCTGGGCCTACCCTAGGGGTGACTTAAATGTATTAAATTGGAAGGTTTGTTCCTGGCAAAATGTTTATTCAGCAAGGTCAAAATGGCAGGCTAAACTGCACACACAGGCTCTGAAGTGGCAGGCCTGAGACATGTTTAGATGGCTACTTAAGTGGGTGGCACAAGATATGCTGCAGATCCACTAGGAGCATTTACTTTGGAGACCCTTTATACATTTGATGAACTTTACTAGGGATGTATGAGTAAATTAAATATGCCAATTGGGTATGAGTCAATGTTACCAGGTTTTGGGGAAAGAGCACTTTAGTACTGGTTAGCAGTGGTAAAGTGTGCAGAATTGTAAGGCCAACAAAACGAGGATCAGCAAAAACAGGAAGTCTGAAGGCAAAAGGTTAGGGGAAAAACATGCCAAGGATGCCAAGTACAACACATAACATACCTTAACAGGTACATTTGCATAGCATCGAGGCTGACATAACTGAGTAGCATGAAAGGTGCACTATAATGCACTTATGAAGCCAGAAAGACCACCCAGGCCAACTCAACCAAGTACCTGAGGTGGAAGAGGACACATGGGGGCTGTGAAGACATGTAGTGGTGATGGTCTGACATGGGATGCATGGGAGATGCATGAGAGGCCCACCAGGAAGACGTGGGGTGATGGGGAAACATTGGCGGATATGATGGCTCAAGATTAGAAGTGGAGGGTGGTGGAGGATGTATTGGATGAATGGAGAGCATAGTGGGTGTGTGACAAGCATGAGGACCCAGCGCTATTCTGATGCTGGGAATGGTATTCCCACCGTGAGAGAAGTGCTGGGATTGGTCTGAGCGACCTGGTTTGCCACTGAGACAGTGCTTGGGAGCCTGTGGCTTTACTACACTCGGCTGTACAACACAACCAGATGGAGAAACGCTAAGTGTGCATGCCGGTTTGGCCAGCCCAAAACAGCTGGCCAAATTGTCATGTGCGCTCAGGAGTATGGCCCGGCCCCACCCAGAGTCTCAGGTACCCAGCAGAGGCAACTTCAAAAAAGAAAATGATAATAAAATTATTTTATTATCATTTTTTATCCCACTGTTGCCTCTCCTGGTCAGCAGCAGTGGTGTGACACTCCTGTGCCTTAGCAGAGGAACCGCCCAGATCAGATGCATCAGTGGTACTGAACAGAATTCCAGTCACACAGAAAAATTACTGACTCCCAAGTTAGGGTAGTAACTGGTTTACAAAAAGTAAGAGATTCCCTTTTGACCCCATACCTTTTAAGAATTTAGGTACAAGTTGCAGGGAAGTGGGGAGCAGGCAGTGGTCCAGGGAACCACTGCCAACTGTCACTGAAACTTTAAAAAAACACAGCAGCCATATTTCTTTTAAGGAACTTGTCTGCTTTAAAAATAAAGCCCACTCTGATTTGGAAGTTTGTGAACTGACCTATTAACACACAGGTTGGATCGCAAAATTAGATATTAGTCACAAAAAGACTGGTCCCAAATTGAGTCAACTTTCTGGAACCAGTATCTTTGTACAGCTTCCCCTTTGTTATCTGAAAGTGCTCCACTGCCCTGTTGCTCGGCCCATACTATGGAAATACTTACTTAATCGGTAAGTAAATAAATAAAATACGAATCCCTTGTGGCTGTGCACCCTGCATTAGCCTCAAAGCATTCTAATGAGCACTGTCATCTGTGGCTTTCCCCAACATGCATTCTGCCACTCGCTCCCCATTCATCGAATATTGAGGCATCCCAATGAATTCCGAGCTTAAGAAAACTGCAAATTCAATTTCACAATGGTAAGTTGGCAATACCAGATCATGCTGAATTCTTAGCATCATGAGATGGGGACTTCAAAAAGGCACATAAAGTTACAAATAACTGTGCCATATGGTGTAGAGGTTTTCAGCACATACAATGAAATGCATGCTGTACACATTTATTGAAGCTCATTGTATGATTTACTGTATGCCCTTTTCTCCCCTAATGCCCATGATTCCCTGACACCCCAATGTCTTCATATTCCTAACTTTCACATGCCTCCCCTTTGGATTAGAATCTGGGAGCCTGCGCACTGTGCATCAGTCGAGGATCGGGACAGGAGGAGGACGGAGTTAACGCAGCATCAGGTAAATCGTAATTTCTTTTTAAACATATATATATATATTTTTTTTTATGTATTTATGTCCCCCACCCCCGCTACCCTACCATGTCGCATCAGGAGTAGCCGCCACTGCATCTGATACCAAAACGTAATTTGGAAGAAACATCTCACAGCATGCTTCTCCCAAATTGCTATTCAGTATCAAGTCGCAAACCCACTTTAGGTGTTGGTAAAACTTTATCAACTCCCAAAATGGGTTAGGTACATCGGAATAATTTATTTGCAGTTGAATGAAAACACCAAGTCGGTACAGAACACGGGCCTGTATAAGGAAGTGATTTCAAGTGGAGAAATTAGTCAGGGAGGTGAAATCTAAGAGGTGAGTGTTTAAGTCCTTTCGGAAAGCAATAATGTTCAGATTTAGTCTGATATAATCTAGGATGGAGTTCAACAATCTAGGAACTAGGCCAGACAATGTTAGTTTTGCAGATTTTTTGGTTTGTTTGGATTCAGGAATGTGTAGAATTAGGCGATTTCTGCTTTTGGTTTTTCGTGAATTGGAGATTTTTTTTAAATAGGGATGCAGAGAGGTGTGAATTGTTTTATGTGTTCCGCGGGCTATCTTGAATTCAATTCTTGTGTCAAGTGGACATATGCCAGCCTGATGCCTAAAAAGAGGAGGTGATTAGAGCGTATCTAATTGTTGTATTAGTGTCACTGGGTAGTTGGATTGATGTGGTCTTCCTGGGAAATGATGTAGTGTGAATGAGTCAGTTGAGGAAAAAGGGGTCTATAAATCAAAGTTCAGCTCCTAACCACCCCCCTCCATGAAGACTAGGCTCTGATTCCATGTCCAATGACTCCTGCTTGTCTCCTCGGCTCTGATCTCAGCACTCACCTGTGGTCTTCTTTTCACATGGACCAGAACTCTCAGTATGCCTATTACATACAGCAGGGTAGGGTGAGCTCTCTTCCTGTATTCCTGTCAGGAAACATTATTGGTGACCCATACATCCAGGAGGCTGCTCTGGAGGCCCAGATGGTTACGCTTCACATACATTATGCTCTCCTCAGAAATATGCTTGTTCCGCTGCAGTTTTAAGTGGATATATGGGAGCAGAGCTCCTCAGCTACGTGGATTTCTTTTTTACCATCTTGCAAGTCTACTGTGATATTCCAATTCTGAGATGAATTAGGATCTGGTTCAGTAACATTGCAAATTTATTGTGTTAATGATACTATACATCCACCAAAAATACAGTCTTCTGACGCATATATTTCTTTCTCTCTGGTTGCTTTTGCTAGTTTGCATTTATCTAGGGACCTATGTTGTTGATCATCCCATTCTTTCATATTGTTGCAAGTGATAATGTTTGGGCTGCCCCACTCTCCATTGCTCACATAAGCTGAAATGTAACTAGTTCTTGTCAGGATTGTGTCTGTTCCTGTGAGTGAAATCCAGGCTCTGGACTCAGACGATAGTCTATCAATCTCCCATTGAGGGCTTCCAGAGAGGCGGACAGGTAACCCAACTTCCTGGATCAGTCCGGGACAGGGAAAGAGGGGTATAGGTGTAAGAGAAGGTGAGAGAGAAATACACCCTCCGTGAGAGGGCCATCACAGGAGAGTCCATCTTCATGCCCAGAAAGGATGGCGTTGTAACAGGAAATCTCAGAGTCTGGGCTCAAGGTCCTGAAAAAACGAGTGGCACAAATTACTATAGATGGGGGAATCACACATGAAAAGTGACATAAGTAGTGAAGACAAAGGAACTCACCGTTACTTGAGAGGAGTTGATGATAATGAGCCCCCAAAGGTTCCAGCAAATGCCCAGAGGCTAGGAATCACCCAGGAAAGGAGGTAAGACAACAAGGGAAATGGAAACATGAACTGTGTGAAGGAAACAACATGACAAGAGTGGAGGAAATGCAATACAATAACAGACTAATCAAGAGCGGGGGCCATACAACAATTGAAAAGTTGTCAGGCACCATCTTATTAGTTTGCAGCCTTTTATAGTGACCAGGAGGGGCTATACTCCCTCTACTGGCCTTGATCTGGAACTGTCTGTTTCTGACCCTCTGTGTGTGTCATTTTTGACTTTCTCGAACAGATACGAACAGCCTTTCACTTACGTCTCTTCCCCAGCCTGTTCCTAGTTGAAATCTTTACAGTTCTTTACAAATTGCAACAATGCTCTGTCCATCTCCAACCTGCACATTGCCTCAGCATTCCATGTGGCAATGCATCCACAATGCACAGGTAACAAGTTTCCTCTTTCAGTTCCCTCCTAAAAAGTGCTTTGTCTGGATCTGAAACAGTGCTTCCATTCAAAATGGTATACAAGTCCCATAACCATTGCCACCATTGCCCACATTCATTGATATTATCTGTAAGAAAAAGTTTTTTGTTTTTTTTATCCTCATTTATAAACAATATGCTTTAAATTCAATGAAGGAGTATATCAACCAAACCAAGCTAACAAGATGTTATTTATCCCCGGTCACTCCGCTAGAGAGAGAGAGATAACATTTATCTCTGGGTCAACAAATTTAGCCTCTTGGTTGGAGTGTTGATTTTTCTTTTAAACAGGAGCTTTTTCGTTTTTGAGATACCGGTGGCCCTGCCACCCAGCAGCCTCTTTAGCATATTCTTAATCATTGGACCATGAAAACAAAAGTAGGGAAAATTGAAAAGGAGAGCATTCTAAACATGTAAAGATAACAGGAGTGAAAAGAACTAAATATGCAGTTTTTATATATAATACTCAGTGTGGTGCAATTGAAGCAGAGTTCTCAACCCATTCATCCCAAATTCCCCAAAATCTGGTTTTCTTGACCTGTTTACTAGATCGATCTAATGCGGATACCCTTTGAGTGGAATAAATCCATTCTTTTTCCGTAGGGGAGCAGGGTAAAATCCATTTAGTGCAAAGTTCTCTCCGAGCTGGCAAAATAAGTGTGAAAAAAAGAGCTTTGTGAGTTAGTTTTATCTTTTGGCCCATAATACCAGATATGGTCTTACCCACATTCTGCCAGAAGGAATGTATTGTCGGGCAGCAACAAAACATGTGCACCTCATTCGCTCTATCTTCTCCACATTTCGGGCATTTCTTGATCGACTCCCCATTCTTGATAACTTCTGTGGTGTCCAGTATGCTTTATGTACTGTGAAGAGATGATTCTTTTTTAAAGGTGCAGAATTCATGCAAGACCATAGAAGTAACATAGATACTTGCCCTAATTTTTCAAGATCTTCATCCAGCAGGTCCTTCTTCCATATCATTGTAATGAGGACTGCTTGTCTTCTCCGCCTTGAACCAACAACCAATACCACTCCTCAACTCCTTTCGGCATTGTTTGACGTGTACAGATATTTAACGCCAAATCCATTTTCCCTTCTAACTCATTTCCTAGAAATTTTACCCAACTTAACAATTGGTAGTACTTGAATTTCGAGACCGAATGCTCGCAGATCACAGAGAAGTGTGGCCATGAGATTAATTCAGCGTCCACAATAAGTTGCCCCCATGTATGGATACCACAAGATCGAAGGGGAACAGCAAGGGCGTCCTCCAAACAGGCCGGAGTGCCTGGAGAGTCCCAAATTGGTGCTGCATCATTGTAATATGGAATCTTTAAGAATCGTCTCACCTGAGACCAAAGTTTAATTGCTGCCACCAAAATCTTCACCAAGTGGCAAGAAAATGGGTTATTAATGGGAAAGATGTGAGTCATTCCCGAATAAGACGTCCAAAATCCTGTTAGTTCCAACACACAAATTGAATAATTAAGCGTGGGCTCAACCCCTGGCATCTATGGCATAAAGCAGACAGGCTAAAGTGAAGTAAAACGTACTAAATACTTAATACTACCAAAACTGTTAAAACGTCAAAATGCAATAAAAAGTCAATTCCTAAAAATCAAGAAATATTTAATACAAGAAAAATAATTTAAAGCTTATTGAAAACCAATCAGGGGAACTAGAGGAATGATGTTTGAAAGTATTTAGGATTTAGGTAACAAAGTGCCAAGAAGTAGCAAAGCATCTATTTGTGCAGTAGATCGGGACCTAGACCCAAACTGAGGCCAACTGCAATGCACCTGAGGCTAGTTTAGTCTAGTAAGAGGGCAAATAAGCTAACTTCTGATTTAGTATTTGTTCTGGAATTTGAAATCCTCTAGTTGGGCAAAGTTGAAGGCTGCATTAGACAAAGTCATCTGGAAGTTTGATATCCTTTGGCTGAAGTCCAATTGGGTCCATTGGTTTTAGCAGGAAAAAGTATGGAAACTGCCTCTGACAAAGTCCTCTCAAAATTGGATTCCTTAGCTACGAGGTCCCGCTATAGGTCTGGAACTCGTAATCCCCAGTTTCTTTCTTTGTGGAGTGTCTCCACTTGGTCACTTGTACGGCTTTTAGGACCTCATGGAGAGCACTTAGGGCCCAGAACTCACTCCAGCAGATGCCAATAGCAGGGTCCAATCAGGGTAGAATTGAAACTGGTCAATTGGTAACTCCAGGAAAATTGTGTGTTGCATCTTTTGATGTCCCTATTGCCACACAAGTGGTCAGCCAAATAACCCTTGGAGTCTATTTCTTAGTCCTAGGTACAAGTCAGAACAGGACCAGCCCTTCAGCACCCCACTGCAGGCTTCTTCCTCTTCTGCTCATCCACACGTCCATATGTGTTTTTGGCAGCTGGAGATGAGGTGCCACATTTTAGTACAATTCTCTAGCCGGTGGGTGTGTGTGACTCCTGGACATTCTCTAACCAATGGGCACAAGGTTTCCAGTGAAAGCTTCCGTCTTTTGCAGCACATCCTGTTTGCTCTGATATTAAATGCCTCACACTGCATCATGCCCACTTAAATCCAACATTGCAGAACCTTTCTGCCCCTATAGGAGGATTGTGGCCAACCCAGGGGTGTGTCTAGGGAAATGGGCACTCACCTCCTCCTCAACCACACTAAACTGTTTCTGGGACCAGTTCCTCCTCTAATTAGGATATAGCCAGGATGGCTACAGGGTGCCTTGGGATCAAAAGGTCATTCTTCCTCACGTGTCCACCTCTTGAGATTTGCATCCAATTGTATGATTACTTGGCCTTCTCAAAGCCTGAAAAATGAACTTCCCCAATCCCACTGTATCTTTTACTTTCAGATGAAAAACCTCTGGCTCTTGCTGGATTAACTCTAATGTCTCCTTTTTTAACACATCCAGCCTCTGTAAAATCTGTGAAAATAGCCTGTAGAATATTATTTCCACGGATAAAGAAACATGGGCCTGGATAAATTAAAATGCAAGGTTTAACTCTTGAATAGTATAATTTGTAGGTTCATTGGCACTACCAAGTTACTCAGGACAAATCATTTACAATCTGAGTAAAGCTAAAAGAACAACTGAAAAACATAAAGCCAGCAAAGAAGTCGGACAAAATATAACAATTGCATGGTCAAAATGGCATTCCCACATGCAAGCAGCCATGTTGGAACTCTTGAGTCAACACTCATCACCAGGAAAATACTCTGAAGTCATCCTCACGAAGTGGTTCATTTTGCTTAGCTTTACAACCTAAACAGGAGTGGCCCTTTCTGAGAGTTTTCATTTTAAAACCTTCAAATAATTGAGTGTATCATTTCTGACTGCAAACATTGGACACAGTTGTGATATCCATCTCTGGTAGGCATTTACTAGTCATTCGTAAGTCAATAGCCAAAAAAGCAATCTCTTGGACTTTTCAGAAAAAAATGATGGTGGTCATAGAAACAAATAAGCATAAAGGTGGGGGGCGTTGCCAGCAGCCGAAGGGAATGGCCACACACTAGCGTGGCTCAGGTACCCTCACCGGAATTCCCACTAACATCCGTCACAAATCCAGCTCAAAACCCATGCAATCAATGGAATAAGCCCCTGTCACCACGGGCTACAACATCAGCTAACTAATTCTGCCAAATTGCCGCAGGAAGGCACCAGAAAATCGCATAGTGGAAGTGAAAGGCATGAACAAAATGATGGCACACGAAGAGTCGCTCGCTTAGCCATGCAGCAAAAGCAAAACCACTGCGGCTTGATCAGAGCCCAAGATCAGTGGCCTGATCAACAGCGACCGGTGAGTTATACGCCAGCCTCGCTAGGAGGCTGTATTTTAATTTCCCCACCCACCATCCCCTAAAAGCAGGGTTTATAGAGTGTATTGTTGCGACTTTTTATTTTCAGGATTGACATCGTATGTTTATCATGTGTGTTACGTTTTTCTTTCCCTTTGTTATACAAGGTGATTTTCCTTTGCAGGTGATGTTTATTGTCGTATTTAGTGCTATTCCTTGGTCAGGCGGTAAGGTCATGATTGGTGAGAAGTAAATTGAAGGTCCTTAGAGGGCGGCGCCATTCTTGAATGGGGTCGCCCAAGGGGGAGGGACAAGTGGTCTCTCATAGAACTCCAGGGGCAGTTACAGCCGGTTGGCTGGATGGGTGCGGGGGAGGGGAAGTTACGCTTTCCGGTAGGCTGCTTGGCCACCCCGCATGTGCACAATGGCGCAAATAAACGGCGCATAACTGCAAGGGCCCCATTATGGAGATAATCTACAGGGCGTACGGGGGCGACCTGGGGTGGGAAGTACCCTCATGGGGAACGGGCCCTCTGCGCATGCGCACTCCGGTTGGAGGGCGGGCATAAGGGCATACGGGGGTGACCTGGGGGGAGAAGTACCCTCTCGGTGAAGGGCCCCCTGCGCATGCGCACTCCGGTTGGAGGGCGTGCATAATTTGATAAGGATCTGATGCCAGTTATTGACCTTGCCATAGGGATACGCAGAAAAATTAAAATGCTATTATGATTATTGATTATGGTATGTTTAGATTCGGATAGGATTACGTTTGTATTAGAGATATGTTAAGGTTAGCAATCTGAGATCTGTACCTATCCATGTAATCAATGTAATGCAATGGTTTTCTGCGTATTTGTGTAAATAATGTAGATACATTTTGTTTCAATTTTGTTTTACATTTATGTTAATAAATACGGCCGGGGATTTAACAACTCCCTAATCCAAAAACCTTCATCCCGTGGTAAACGTGTTACTATCTGGGTATTGATAAGGGAGGAGGGGGTCTAGGCCATACCTGGCCATGCAGACCGGGCTGTAACAGGGCACTAAGTGACAAGAGCCGCACTGGAGCAATGGCGATGGTGTCAAGTACCTGAGCCTGGCATGAGGCACCGCACTGCCAAAACCACGGCGCCGGGACCAGCGCGAGGAGGCTGACACAACTCGGAGCGGTGAGAGTGAACTGCTCCGTACATCAAGACCAGCGACTGGAGCAGCCAACAGTGTCCTGGAGCAGTGGCGGAGTGGTATGCGGAGTGCAAGCCACCCTGTCCATCCACATCAAAGGCAGCCAAGAACATTGGTACGGCTGGAAGAAATCGTCAACATCGACGGTGCGAAGCGGGGACTTGAGATCCGCTCCGTATACCAACATCAATGGCCGCACTATACCCCACATTAATCACCATCTCCCAAAGGCCGCAGCAGTAGAAGACGGTAAGCGGGGTCCACACCACATATCAATACCTGCAGCCATGAAGTGCCGCAACATTTAGAGGGGCAATAGCGACAGACAAAGAAGTGAAGACACGAAACCATGCTGCACCAAGGCGCAGCATCCCCATAGCTACGCCATCACAAGGACGCCTTGCAGGGCACAACAATTGAGTCTCAACACATCGTTAAAAAGACAGGGAGCAGGAGGGCAAATAAACAGTTACTGCCTGGTAGGTGTAGGGGAATTCGCCAAAACGGCCGGCAATGCAAAGCTCAAACACTCCCCTTCATAGGAACATTATCATGCAACAGCTCAAGTATCGACACACAACTCCCCCCCCAACAGGAACAACCGCCCCCCCATAGTGACTCAAAAGAAAGGCACCATACAACAAAGTCGTCAAGGGGGGAAGTAAATAGTGAGGTGAAAATACCACTCCCAGTCGAATTACCACCGGAATAACCTCATAAGAGACACAGACAAACAGATAGTGGTTGCACGGCGCACGTATCAAACTTAGGGAAAGCCGACAGGCTGCTCAGGGCACATTGCCCCAAAGCAGGCAGCGGGGACTACCCGGCAATACCCACGACTAAACATCCACAGAGCACAAACCGCACATAGCAAGATGGTCGATGGCATAGGCGGCAAGGCAGCAGTGCAAACAAAGCTCGACAAATATGCTTGGACTAAAGGTGGAGAAGATCAAGAACCTGTGAATGCAAGTGCGCAAGAGCAGGGAAGAACTCTCACGGGGCAGTCCGTACTCACTCTCCAATACATCCTGGCAGCTATCAATAATGCTCGCACCTCCCTGGAATCACGACTGGTCACAGTAAACATTGAAATTTCCCATGCCAGAGCAGACCTACGAAATATGGACACCAGAGTCAAAGAAGTGGAAGAAGCCACCAATATACTATTCATTGATACATCCCGTCTCAAACAGCAAGTGCGCATCATGCATGTGCCGGAAAGTGCAGAAGGGCCAGCAACGGACCTCTTCATTGAAGTGTTAATCACCAAACATCTGCAACCAAACGGCCTCTCAAAACTAGTTCTCGATTGAAAGGGATCATAGAGTCCCAGGGGGCAGGCCAAGACCAGGGGCCCCTCTGAGGCCAATAGTAGCAAGAGTTTTCATTTTCTGTGATAGGGATGCCATTTTTTAAATGGCACAAACTGCCCCACCTACAAAATTCGAGAACTGCACAATCACCTTCTTCCCGGACTTCACGATTACAATACAAAAACAACAATGAAGCTTCCTGGAAGTGAAAAAAGCACTCAGGGTCAAAGACATTAAATATGCAATGCTATTCCCAGCAAAACTACTTGAGGTGGATGGTAAGACATGGTTTTTCTCCACACCGGAAGAAACTTGGGACTGGCTAGATGGTTGGCGACAAGTAGGGAACTCAAGCAAAGAAGGACGCTCAAGACAGAAGTGGAATCAAACAATACAATCCTAACACACTCGCAATGACACTGATCATGGAACTGCAGAATCGAAAGCGAAAGAATGAAGAGACTGCTAAACTTGAGAACCATCAGTTGAACAATCCAAGTAAACGTATGACCATTCTGGTACTCCTGCCTGCCTCGATCTAACACAATCTGCTTTGCAGTGGGCATGAAAAGCTTCGGCACTACGAGGTGTCGAAGGCATCCCCACTAGAAGATAGGCTACTGTCCGAACCCATGAACAAAAAAGCCCTTTTAATGACTTATCAAAGAACTTTGTCATAACCTACTTGACCCATTCCAACGACAGATGGCAGGAAGAGATAGGGCCGCTTGAAGACGATGAGTGGCAAACAGCGTTAATGTCCCCCCAAGAGGCAGCCACACCATTAAAACTCCGTCTCCCCAGCTCAAAATACTACATAGAACATACCTAACAGTTTTTTCTTACATTCTTTATGTGTATTTAGTGCCTTTTTAATATTGTTACAGTTTTGTAAAAAGCATTTTTTAGAATATGTCATTTGTAATTTTACATACATTTATATTTTTGGATTTGTCTAAAATACTTTTTTTCTGTAATGTGTTGGTAGGTATAAGAGATTTTTGGTTTTTAATTTTAAGAAATTGGGTTCGGTTTTTAGTGTTTTCTTTTTTTTATCTACTTTATTTTCGATGAAGATTGTAATATGATCGTACAATGGAACCCCTCTTCCAACCCCCAAAGCCCAACATTTTCTTTAGTGTACTTAAGTTTGGATTTGAATTTGTAAATTTTACCCATCTGGACTTCCCACTTTCCCCAATGTGGTTACGTTTGGGGTGGAAATAGTAACTCTTACTCTTCCAAAGTATAACTCTTTCCTGAAAGTGGTTATATTTCAAATTGGAATAGTAAATCTGAACTCTCCCAAACTCCATCACTACTCTCATGGTGGTTTGGAGTGCAGGTTAACCATTGCTGTCATATACATTCTACCATGCAACACGAAATTTGGCTTGGTGCCTGCATTCTGATTGGTATAGATCACCAACCCAAGTGTCTAGTCCAATAGTGGAGAAAACTTGATTTCACTTTATTTGTTAGTGTGGGGATTCTATTGACATAGGCTATTACTATAGCCTTATAGCCCGCCGTAGTGGGCTATACCGGCTGTTAAAGGCCCGCTGCAGCGTTAAAGGCCCGAGCCGAAGGCGAGGGACTTTAACAAAGCAGAGGGTCTTTAAAAGCCGGTATAGCCCTGCTACGAAGGACTATAAGGCTATTAGAACATTCTGCCACTAGAGGGCAGAATGTTCTAAGAAAACAAAGCCTTCAGGGAGCGCGAGGGGATTGAAATCCCCTCAGGCTCCCTGAAGTCTCTGTTCACAGCCAGAGCTGTGAACGAAGACACATTGGAATGTTGGTGCTCCGGGCTTATACCAACCATTATAAGCCCGGAGCACTCCATTGTTTTCAATGGAGCTCCCAACATTCCAATGTTCTAATATTAATTGCTTGATTTTATAAGCCAGTTCTGCATTTGTGGCCTATATTATATGTTTAGAAATTGGTCTACTGGTTAAAATGGTTGTGAGCCCTAGTCAAGCAGCAACCATAATCCCTGTCAGGGTAAGGCACAAACAAACCCCAAATTAACCTGTGCTCAGCCCCCTGGTAGCTTGGCACAAAGCAGTCAGGCTTAACTTAGAGGCAATGTGTAAAGTATTTGTGCAAATATTCCAACAGTAAACCAGTGAAAACAACACACAAAAAGGATCCCACATTGGTTAGAAAAATAGAGCTGAATTTAATAAATAAAACAAGACCAAAATAACAAAACTCCTATAGTAGAACAGGAGTTATGAATTTTTAAAGAATAAATTGTAAATTAGCTCTTAAAAGAATAACACTCCAACCGCGGCTAACTGGTTGTGCTGGACTGGGCAAAGTCAAAAGGTCGGGCCATCCGCAATGGAGTGCAGGTCGGATAGAGCCCCAGATTAGTCCCGCCAAAGGTTTACAGTTTCAAGTTTTGTGACAAGATTCCCATTCAAGTTGGAGAGGACCTCAAGGAGCAAGGAGAGTGCCTCATGGCTCGAAGAGCAGGCCAGACACCGTTGATGAGTGGGCTGGAGCTTTGCATTGGCAGTCCCCCATGAGCTGTGGATGCTGCAGTGCAAAGAGGCAGTCTGGCTGTGTTTTGTATTGATTTCCAGTGTGAGCCACGCAGCCTTGTGTGAAAGGGCCCTTTAGCGGCCACAAAGAGCCCAAAGCTTCATTTAAGCTCTCTAAGCCACACCAAGGGTCCAAGGCCAGAGGGACAAGAACTTGCTGCAGCTAGCTCTAGGAGCTGTTTGGGGAGCCTTTTATGTTCTTGAGGCTCGGATTAGGAGGCCAGTCAACTAGTCCTTGGATTCACTCTGGAGTCCTGGGTTCAAGATGTAGTTGCAGGCCCAGTTCTCCTTCTCCATGTAAGAGGGCATCAGATCATCACAGCAGAGCAGCAGCTCCTTCAGAGTAGCAGTCCAGCAAGCAGTGTGGCAGTCCTTTCAGAAGCACAACAGTTCATTTTCCTGTCAGTGTACTGAAAAGTTGGTGCCGAGGTCCAGTTTTGTTTTGCACCTTTGAAGTGGGGGAGATGCTTCTCGGGGTTTCCCTTTGATGTGCACAGATGCCCTGCCTTTCTGGCCCTGACTCCAGGCTAACTACAGGGGGTACGCACCTCTTTGTGTTGAGCCCGGACTCAGCCTATTGAAGTATAGGTAGGGCAGGGCCGAGCTCCTCTCACCCACCCTACCAGTGATGGCCTACTCAGTCACACCTAAGCTCCCCATTGTGTGTTACTGTCTAGTAGGATTACACAAAGCCCATCTGTCAGCTACACCCAGTATTGTGACTCAGGGACAGGCTGCAAGCACCAATGGGCTTATTTATGAGAGCCCTGCATTGCTTTTGACCACATAAAGTGGTACGTGCATGACGCAGGGCTTTCATTAAGATTTCTGAAGCCATGCAATGCCACCCTGCATGGCTTTGAGTGGACTCATAAATCATGGGTACGAAGACTGAGTGCAAATCGTTACATCACCTTACTCCGCACCCGGGAGGCATTCCATGGGTGTTGTGGTGGGTTTTTCCATGCAACACCCATGGAATTTGACACTGCCTCATATTTACAATGTGATAAAAACTTGGGAAAGGACCAAATCTGTAAACCTCCCAAGGTGAGGCATAACGAGGAGCAATATGGTAATTTCCTCTTGTTTTTCATGTGTGCTGCATTCTGCAGCAAACATGGAAAGAGGAAAACACCTCATAGGATTATTTTTAAGTCTTAATGAAAAGCCAAGAGACCCAAGATTCTTTTCCCTCACCACTCATTTTTCCTTCCACTCAAGAATGAATGAGGAAATTCAAATGGTGCAAGGCCTGGGGCTTCTTTCATACTTTTGTGACATCGCAGAGCCTGGCATTACGGAGTGTGCACTAAACTCACAAATACATTGTATATGTGTTCCCAGATTCCTTGACTCTGGTGACAAGTATTCATTCTATAAATGATTTTAACGATCCAAGGGTAGAGAAGTAAAATAAAGAAAAATTACATTTATTTTGTGGTGTACTACAAATGATTTTTGTAGGAGGCAGAATTACCCTGCGGCTTCTTGACCCTAACCAGTGAACAAGGAACAAGTTATTCACACTGGCAAAGAGAAAGGCTTCATACCTGCCAAGGGGGGAAAAAAGAAGAGTTTATGTCGGGCATACCCTCTTCCAATGTATATAGTTCATGACCAATACAGATAAGATCTCTTATGTGTATAATCCATGTTATGGGATCTCTTCAGATCCTGATTTGAAATCTCTCATTCCCCACACATTTACTATGAAGGACTCTCACCCAAAGAGCTTCTGTGGCATTCTTCATCATCGAAGTCCACATCCACTTGAAAGATGTCACTGGGTGGGCTCAACCTCTTCTGAGGGAGCTCTTGATCTTTTAATCTGAGTGACCTTGTGTTAAAAAATGGGTTTCTGGTTGGCAGAGGTTTGTCCAACCAGGATCCACAATCCTAGTCAGGGTAAGCCAGATACATACCTGTGCTCACCCTCTGGTAGATTGGCACAGAGCAGTCAGGCTTAACTTAAGAGGCAATGTGTAAAGTATTTGTACAACACTTCAAACAGTAACACAGCGAAAACATCACAAAATGACTCCATACCAGTCTAGAAACATAGATTATGATTAAAAAAATAAAACAAGATACAAATGACAACAATGCAGTGAGTAGAAGTTGAGATATTATTTTTTAAAGATTAAATTTAAAAATACTGCTTAGAAGCAATAAGCGCCTATTGAAGTTATCTGGTCATGCTGTCTGGGGTGAAGTCAACAGTTCAGGCTGACCGCAATGGAGCATGGGCCCGATACAGAAGCCATGCAAGGCCTGCTGAACAAAGTACTTTGATCCTGGTCGCAACAGCGAGATGAGGGTACAGCCAAGTGATGCAGAGATGTCGATCCCGCAATCGAGGTGATGCGTCCGTTTTCTTCATTCAGTGGTGGCAATGCGCCGGTTCAGGAGACGATGCGCTGAGCCAATGAGGCATTGGTTCTGTAGATGATACACCGGGTTTCTCCACGCAGTCGAGAGTTGCATCAGTCTTCCCACACTGAAGCGGCGGTGAAGTGGTGGTTCCGATGCTTTGGTACTTTAAGGCAATGTGCTGGTTCCAAGTGTGATGAGCGATTCTGCTCCAGCAAGAGTGATGATGCATAGGTTCTGTTTCCAGCAGACAGGAGATGAGTCATTTGACCAGTGCAAGAACCTGGCTCCACTTCCAGTGGACCAGACATAGGGCACAGTAGCAGGTGGTGAGACTTTGATATTCCTGAGTCTCAAAAATGGGAGACAAGCCAACAAGCCCTTGAAGATCACTCTGGATTCAAGCAGAGCTCAGTTCTTCCTCGGGGGGGGGGGGGTAGAGGGTAGCAGGCAGCAGGGCAGTACAGCAGAAAAGCAGTTCTTCCAGAGCAGCAGACTAGCAGAGTGACAGTCCTTATAGAAGCACCGCAGTCCTTCTTCCAGATAGAGTTTCTTTACAGGTCCAGAGTGTCTGATTTGGTGGAGTACTTATACCCATTTGTGCCTTTGAAGTGGGGGTGACTTCAAATATGAGTCTTTGAAGTGCACAGGGGTCCGTTCTTCCTAGCACTGGCTCCAGACTCACTCTAGGGGGGTAATCAACTTTTTGCTAGGAGATAGGATACTGCCTATTCGAGTGTAAGTGTCAGCTCCTCCCTCCCATCCTGCCCAGGAGGAGCCATCAAGATGTAGATGGGCACTCAGACACACCTAACCTTCTTTTCTGTCTAGCTATCTAGAGGGAATGTACAAAGTCAAGCTGTCACCCACCCCAGAAGTATATTGGAGATAGGTTGTAGGCACACAGAGCTTTATGAGCAGAGAAATGCCAACTTTCTAAAACTGATATTTCTACAATAGTAATGTTAAATCCAACTCTACCAGTAAAGAGGAATTATCATCATCATTCCAATGATATAAAACATGATAGAGCTACTACTTCTCAAACAGGAATTACAGCTTAGAAGTGCAATAAGGAATTCCCAATGTTAACCCATGAGAGGAGTAGGCATCACAGTAGTGTAAAACAAATGTTGGTGGTTTTCACTACTAGGACATGCAAAACTTAAAAGTACATGTCCTACCTTTTACTTACACAGCGCCCTGCCCTATGGGCTACCAAAATCTGCCTTAGGGGTGACGTCTGTGTAATAAAAGCGGAGTTCAAGCCTTGGCAATAGGATTTAAATGGCAAGTCGACACTGCTGTAAAAATGCACACACAGGCTCTGCAGTGGAAGGCCTGAGACATGTTTAAAAGGGCTACTTGTGTGGGTGGCCCAATCAGTGCTGCAGGCACACTAGTAGCATTTGATTTACTTGCCCTGGGCACAGGTAGTACACTCTTCTAGGGGCTTACTGAAAAATGAAATATCCCAATTGTGAATAAACCAATGTTACCATGCTTAGGGGAGAAGAACATGCACACTAGCACTGGTCAGCAGTGGCAAAGTGCTCAGAGTCCTAAGGCCAACAAAAAGAATCAGCAAAAAGAGGAGGTAAGCAGGCAAAACGTTTGGGGCAAGACCACCCTAAGTCTTACAGGTCTAACACCTTGTGTAAGAAGAGTAAAAATTACCTAGTGGGATTTACCACACTGTGGGCCTCATGTAGGTAGCTAAATACCGGTCGGTAACGGCCGAAATTCGGTAAATATCCCGTTACCGACCGGTATTTAGCTATTTGAGATGTAGGAGGCATAATTTCAGGATTCGTAAATTACCGAATCGGTAAAATACCGATTCGGTAAATACCGAATCCTGAATGTAGGGAGCACTCTAAAGAGTGAAAATTAGTATTAAGAATTCGTTATTTACCACCAAATACAGGTTGGTGATAAATAACGAATACCTTGCAAAGAGTAATATTTTGCAGATTTAAGAGTGCCATGTGGCAGACATACATGCCCTTGGGGCATGTATGTGCGCCACATGTGCACACATGCAAGATTCAGGGGTGCAACAGGGTGTCAATGTGACACCCTGCCACCCTTGAATATGCTCCCCCCATTACCGAATCGGTATTTACCGAATCGGTAATGGTGAATGGCTTCCCATTGATTCCTATGGGCCTCCAGGCCCCTAGGAATGAATGGGAAGGGATGCGTTATTACCGATTCGGTAAATACCGATTCTTAAATACCGATATTTACCGAATCGGTAATAATTACCGATTGGTTACCTACATTACATTTGCCGATTCATAAATACCGAATCGGTAAAATTCGGTATTTATGAATCGGTAAATGTGATGCTACCTACATATGGCCCTGTATGTTTTATTCATAAGTCCCCCGGTAAAGTTAAAAAGTACAAAGAGCACACATTGACACTTGGAGGTTTTTAGTGCTCTAGTGTCACAATGTTCTCTGCCATAATGGCCCGTCGGCCTTCCTCAGTACTAAAAAGGACTATAATGATTTCTAAAGTGAACCCTGCCGTGGTTCATGCAGAAAGATTTTAAGCGCCCAAGAACTTGCACACAATCATGCATACATACAGTTGGACTCGAATGAGTCTGGTAATTAACTCCAGATGAGGTTAATTAAAGCCCTATAGGCTTCGAAGACAAGCCGTCCTTATAGTCAAATTTTCATTAAAGAAGCAGTTGTCAGTTTTAACTGCCCCGGTCCTAGGCCCCAAATGTAAGAGAAAGGCCATCAACTTATTTGTGAGCACTAGATGTAGGGATTCTAGGGGCAAAAGAGGGACATTGTTCAATACCTTCAAGCTCCTACTGAGAAGATACTCCACAGTGCCTTTGCTACTTCCAGACATGGATGACAAGTTAGACCCCAAAGAAGAAGAGAGAGCACATATTGTAGAACAAAACTGAAGGTTACCATTAATAAACACAGGAGGTATTAAAGATGGACTTTCCCATGATACAAGAGGTCAAAATGTGAAATAGTGAGGGAGCCAGTGAAGACAGGCTATTTGGTATGAGATTCGATCACATCTGCCTAAAATCAAGCACCGCAGATGCTAGTGACAGAGTTTTGTTGGCTGTAATTTGTTAATTACATCTTTGGACCCTACAAATAGGAAGCATTGCGACAATTTATCTGACTGCCAAGAGGGTAGATCAATCCTGACAGTAGTTTATATAATCAGCACCTCTATTAAATTTAGATACACTAATCCTTGTGAAGAGGTGCACTTAGGGCCAGAAGTGCAAAACATCTGACTTGCGATTTCCAAATAGCAGATTTAGCAACTTGGAAATCACAAATCAGCATGTATGGATGCTGGCCACCTTCAAATTGCGACTTGCAAACAAGTTGCTTCTCAAATTTGGAAATCGCTATTTGCAATTACCAAATAGGTTGCAAATTGCGAATACGGTTACAAATAGCGACTGCAATTAAAAAAATAGCACATCTGCTTCCTGGTTCAGAGAGATGATCCTTGAAACAGGAAGTGCAAGATCCCAGTAGCGAGGAAGTGAGGCACAGAGGGGTTGGGTAGCTGGAGAGCACGGGCAGTGAACTGAAGACCCCAGACAACAGTCACCCAACACCGGTAATGGCCAAGAGAAGGAGGCAGGGAGATGGAAGCGAAAATGAAAGTCAGAGTAGGAACTTCAAATACTCAGTGAGGAGTGCTGCAACAACCACACCTTCTGTTTGGACGAGCATCTATGACTGTACTTGAGACACAGAAGCACAAGATATGGAAAAAGATGCAGCAGAAGAAAAATGCTGTAGGTGTGGCACAGAACTCTGTTGAAGAGAATTGCAAGAGGTGGTACGACCTCCGTCAATGCACGAAGGAAAAGGTCGAAACATGCCTGAGCAAGTCCCATGCCGCCGCAGGTGGACCCTCAACTATGCACCCACACACTACACTGGATGAAATGGTAGATACCACCCTGGAACCAGAGGCTGTCGTTGGTTTTGCTAACCTGGACACATCTATGCCTGTACCATCGCAAAGTATGTGCAAAACTTTGAAAACAGTAAGATTTCTGACCTTTAACCCCTTGCATGCCCGCCCCTTTCCCCGCCCAGTGCCGCGCCTTGCATTAGCGGGCGGAGTTCATGACGAGCTGGACTCGTCATGGGCACAGCGCCACCGCAGCCCATGACGAGTCCAGCTCGTCATGGGCACTGAAGGGGTTAAACTGGTGTCCATATGCATGTAGAGGAAACGTAAACAGACATGTCAGTATGGGATTCTTCCATGTCCAAAATAGCCCTCATGGTGCATTATGGGTATCGTAGTCATAGCCACACTGTAGTCAGTGTCAGACATTGTTTGAATAATTTTGTACAAACAAAGAGAATGTGTCCCTCAGGTAACGTTTTTAATTGTATTTCCATTATCCAGTTAGATGCACCTGGGTAAGACATGGAAAGCCCAATAGATGAGGGTGTGAAGAACAGGCACAAATGGTGTAAGATTAAGCAGTAGTGCTGGAGAGTCTGCCCATAACACCTCATGAGCACTCCAGCAGTGTGTCCTTCTCCCCACAGCCACCAGCAATAGTGGCTGAGGATGCCATACAGGCGCCCACTCCAACCCTGCTTCCAGTCCTCAGGCCCAGACAGAAACACTCCATTTTTAATGCTCCTAGGCACCATCATACTTTTCAGGCTTCTGAGTCTCAGGCAACTGCAGAACAACAGGCGGTATTTGGTGGGCTTGGGGCGTCGAAGGTGCAGGTTCAGTGCCTGCAACACAAACAAATTAAAATGATCAACTGAAACTTGCAGACAATGCAACAGTCCATTACTGTGGGGTTCAACACTGTGGCCAATCAGTTGACAGGCAATCAGGCCAGCACGGACAAAAAAATGGACAGACTGTCAAGTACCCTTGCGAAATTCTGCACTGAGATGTCAAAGGACAGGAGCACTCAAAGGCGCATAGAGAGGGGCAGTGCTTTGCATATGGCTGCCATGACCAGGTCCATTGGAAGGCTCACACAAGCCACTACTACACTATTGAAGCGTACTGTGATGCTACAGGTGGAAATCTGCCATATCAGTAGGGATGTGCCGCGGCTCCTTGGCCAGATAGTCGCTGCAGTGAAGGAAATCCAAACTGCACAAATTGCTAATGGTGTGGGTGCAGAGACTCCTCATTGTGAGTTGTCCAGAGTCAGCAGCATCTATGCCACAGATGCACGGGTGCTGCGATGCAGTAGCAGCCAACTCCTGCACCTGTATATGGTGGCACATCACATACCAGATGCAGTCAAAATAAATTATTGAGGGGCACCAATCAGGGAGTGGCTATTTCATTTGTTGTCAATGCTGTAATTGATGTACATGTTGACACCATGGTATCAAGATTCATAAGAATTACAGCCTGTCTGTCAACAGTATTAGTAACACCTGACATTAAAGGTATTTTTACTTTGAGCAATCAATCAAGTGTGGTGCCATTTCGTTACAGTATTGTGGATATGTACATGTCTCACCTTGAAAAATAATGTGTAGCAATGTGTCCCTGCACCTTCTCCCCTCTCCTCCACTGCTCTGCTCTCCTCTGTTGGCTGCTGAACAGGTGTATCAGGATCCTCCTCCTCTGAATCACATTTGGACACCGCAATGTGTATGCCTCTCCTGCAGGCAATATTGTGTAAGATGGCACACGTTGCTACAATCTTACAAGTGGGTTCTGGTATATATTGTAAGGCACCCCCACTCTTGGAGGCAGCGAAAATGTGATATGAGGAGTCCAAATATCCGCTCGATCACAGTCCTGGTGCGTTGATGTACAGTGTTGTATCACCTTACATTTTGGGTGGTGGGAAAAAAGGTATGGTGTGAGGATCCGGGCATATAGGGCATACACACTGTCACCTGAAACACATATATTAGTGGGATACAACATGCATATTGTGAGGAATGGGCACTTACATATCAGCATTCACAATAATTGTCAGTACCTAAGAAGTATCTGTTAGAAATGGGGGTCTTTAGTTGGCAGAGGTAGGTACCTTTATCCAAATAGCGACCCTTGCTTCTACTCAGGGTAAGGGGGGATGCACTCCTAAAATAAACCCTGCTCCCCCCCTTGGTAGCTTGGCATGAGCAGGCAGGCTTATCTCAGAGGCAGTGTGGAAAACATTTGTGAAGATATACAGTAATACAGTGAAAACACTACAAATGGACACCACGCCAATTTAGAAAAATAAGTAATCTTTATCTAAACCAAACAAGACCAAACGACAAAAATCCACAATACAGTAATACAAATATGACTTTCAGATGGTAGAAATAGTTCAGTTCAAAGCAAATTGCAGATGCAACACTTTTCACACAAAGTACTTGGATGTGTCGCTCACTCCAACAAAAAGGTCCACGGGGAAGGTGATGCGTCTGTTCCTTGCTCCCGGGAGGTGATGCGTCTGTTCCTTACTTCTGCGCAGGGGAGGTGATGTGTCAGTTCCTTACGTAGAGGAGGTGATGCGTCAGTTTCTTTCTGTGTGAGGGAGGTGATGAGTCTGTGTCTTACTGCGTCCACAACGATGAAACAGACCTGGTGCCTCAATGCAATGCAACGATCTGGTACGATGTGTGGGTTCTGCAGCCGCACAGCAGGGCTTGCTTCGGAATCAGTGCGGTGATCTCGGACTTCAGAGATCGGTGCACTCGATGTGGCGTGCAGCGATTTCTCGAGCCGCGGGCAGGTGATGCAACGATTTCTTTGGCGATGCGTCGGCAACAGGTGCAGATGCATCACGCTTCTTGTTGTTGCATTGCTTTTCCAGCTCACAACAGAAAAAACAACCTCCAGAGGCCCAGAACTGCTACAGGAACCTCTTGGCAGGTCACAACTCCCAGCAAGGAAGTTCAGGGGAGCTGGGGGTGAAGTCTTTGTGTCCCTGAGACTTCAAGACAGGAGGCAAGCTCTTCTTCAAGCCCTTGTAGATCTTCCTCAAGCAGGGGACACAGCAAACGGCAAAGTCCTTTTTCCCTTTCCTTGGCAGAAAGTAGCTACTGCAGGCCAACTCCAGACAGACACAGGGGCAGTATTCCTCCTCAGTTTCTCCAGCTCTTCTCCTTGGCAAAGGTTCCTCTTGATTTCCCAGAAGTGATCTAAAAGTCTTGGGCCTGGGCCTCTCTTTTTTTTTGTTCTCTCCTGGACCAGGGCTCTAAGCCCAGTCCAAACCAGTTCTGGGGAGCACTTTGCAAGTGCACAACAATCGCCATTGTCAGTGTGAGCCCTGGCTCCAGACACACCACAGGGTGACGGAGCCATCATTGTGAATGGCAGGCGCAGTCCTATTCAGGTGCAGGTGCTACACCTCCCATCACTCCAAATGCAGACCAGGCCTGTTCAGCCTAGCGCTGACTCGTCCAGACTCTCTGGATCCATTGCACATCCCCAGCCGCTGTCACTCCAAAGCCAGATAGTCAACATGCATCCTAGCACAGGCACACTGGATGGCTAAGCAATAAAATACCAACTTTTTAAAAGTGGTATTTTCAAACACAGAATGTAAAAATCACCCTAACTAAAAGATGCATTTTAACATTCTGAGTTAAGGCATACTAAACTTTATTTTACTACCTTGTTACCAGGAGTAGTTAGGCTTATAAGATGTTATAAGCAAACTCCCCATTCTATCCTATGGGAACAAATAGCCTTTCAATAGTGAAAAACGAAATTGGCAGTATTTCACTATCAGGACATTCCTCACACCAGGGCATGTCCTACCTTACACATACACTGCACCTTGCCCGCAGGGGTACCTTGGGCCTACCTTGCAATGGCAGGCCTGAGTTACATTTACAGGCTGCTTATGTGGATGGCACAATCAGTGCTGCAAGCCCACTAGCAGCATTTGATTTACAGGCCCTGGGCACACACAGTGCACTGTACTAGGGACTGACTAGTAAATCAAATCAGTCAGTCATGGAAACACCAATCCAGACATACAATTGACAGGGAGAGCATATGCACTTTAGCACTGATCAGCAGTGGTAAAGTGCCCAGAGTCATAAAACCAACAAAAACAGGTCAGAAACAGAAGGCCACAAAGCAAAACATCTGGGGATAAACCCTCTCTAAAAGCCAGGTCTAACAATGTCCTTCATCAAACTCCCCACTTTCTAGTTTTCTGTATTTTCAACTGTGCCTAAACATGAAGGAGTCATAGGTGGTTCCAGGATATTGTGGCATAATATTAGTTATTATGTCGTGGCCATTGCAAACCACTTCCATATTAAGGGAATGCGTATTTGTGATGGGTCTAAAAAGGTATTCAAGATGGGATGAAGGACATATGGGCAGATGTGTCCCATCTATACACCCTATGACCTATGACCCTATGACCTGGGGATATTTTGCTATCCTGTAAAATTGCAGTTTGGTAATACGCATTTCTTCATTCCTGGGCACGTATATGTGGTGGTGGATGTTGAGAAGCATGGCATTGAGGAACGAGCAGAAGAAATGTGAAAGCGCACTTTGCATCACCCCACCTACAACAGCTACTATATCCTGGTAATTGCCAGTGACTACTACGTGTAACTAGCACAACCCTTGGACATGGGTGGGGGTGGAATTGCTTTGCAGTGTACTGCTTTCTAGGTGTGGCTTTAAAGGTAAATTAACTCCAAAATGACAGTGCTACTTAGCCTGTATTTGTCATTTATCTCTTCCCCCGTTTCGTCAAAAAGGGTCAGCCTGACGGAATATCCTCTCTTGTCCCCTCCTCCGCTGAGTAGCCAGTATGCGCATCCTGCTTGCAGCCATTGTGGGCAGCCGTGGTGCAATCTGAGCCAGCTGTTATACTTTGTACCCAGTTACTACCTGGTTTGAATTGGTGGTAAATTGCATTTGCAAACAGGTCAAATTGAGACTATTCTCTGTTTGTGACTGCTTCAAACATCCTGCTTGCAAATCGCTATTTGTGATTTTCAATTTCTAATCATTGAAAAAAATACCCACTCATAAACCGGCCTACTTGCTATTTTTGGTTTGCGGATTACTTTTGTACGTGGCAAACAGCCATTTGCAAACCACTTTGCAACCGTTTTGCGAGTCGCAATTCTTTTGTATGTCTGGTCCTAAGTATTTATTGTGCGCGAGTGGGTACCAGCACTCATTTTTTGCAACTTACTTTTCATCATCAGTCTTTCACCCAGAGCAAAAAAGAGAAACGCAGAAAAGGACGAAAAAGATAGGACAGCAGAAATAGAGAGAAAGAAGGGATGAAAGGAACATGAAAGAGTGAGACAAAGAGACAGAAAGTATAGGATGATTGCAGAAAAAGGCAGGAAGTGCAATCAAAACTAGGCAGCTTTAATATTCACAGTCCTTGCATTAAGAAGCGACTGCTGCAGGCTCCTAAGTAGAACCTTGGACTGCTGTGCTTACTTTAATTTATTTATTTTTACAAATTAAACAATAGTTTCAGCAGGAAATGCCAGGATGGATCGGCGGCTTCTAGCAGAGCAGATGAAAGCAGGAAGTGAAGCTCTAAACGTATTCTCAGGGATGCGCTTGCTCAGAGCTCAGGCGGGAAGCTGTGCCGCTTAGTAATTGCTAATGTCTTTATCCGACTCAGTGGCTGTGACAGCACTGCCTCAAGAAACACTGCTGCCTGCGCCGTGAAGCCAAGCCAGGAAATCTATATCTCTAATTGAAGCTGAAAACTTTAACAGGAGACAGCCTTGCACTGCGTGACCTGTATCTTTCAAAGAATCGCTGTGTGAACCATGTACTGCTTCAGTGCAGGATCCACCAGAGATGTTGGTGGGCACTGATTAGCTAAAATATTAGGGGTGGTGGAGGTGATGTAGCATCAGAGGGGTGCAGGGACTCTCAACACTGGAGGGGCGTAGAGGGGGCCGAGAGACAAACCCAGTGAGGGCCAAAAAGGTAATAAAAAAAAAAAAACATACTTGCCCGTGTTTCCTCTCCTCAGGCAACCCCCTTCTGCAAATCCTGATGCTGCTCTCATGCTGCAGATGAGCAGCATGAGAGCAGCGCTAGGATTGGCTGGAGCGGGCAGCCTCAACGCTCAAGCAGTCACAGGAGTTCTGTGCCTGCTCTCCACCCAGCTTTCTGAGACAGCTAGGTGGAGAGGTTTACACTGTGCAAGTCAGGCTGGCCGTCATAAGACAGCCGGTCAAAATGACTTGCGCAGTTAGCACTACTCCCCTGCTGCCAGTCCACATCAATGCCCCTCCCCCAAACACTGCTCGTGCTGGGAGCAGTGAAAAATAAAACGGTAATTCTTTTTGTTACCATTGTATTTTCCACTTTTGCTGCTCTGGCAGTAGGGGGGCGACGCTCCTCCTCCCTAATGGGTGAGCCGTCGCTGTGTAGCATTCCATTTATCACCAATGAAAACACACACTTTTTGCCCTGTAGTGGAGGTTATGTAACAATCACATCACAGGACTGCCTCATTAGCAGAGATGTTATAGCACCCTCTTTTACCCATAAAGACACGAAAGGATTGGTTCTAGGGCAGAGGTGTTTTGATATGCTCTTTTACCCCCAAAAACATTACAGGATTGGCCCTTTGGAAAGGATGATGTAACATGCCCTTTTACCCCAATGACTTCACAGGACTCTTTTGCAGAGGTGATGTAGCCCTCCATTTTACCCCACTGACAGCACAACATTGGCCCTGTAGCAGACGTGATGTAACACTCCCTTTTACACACACGGACATCACAGGATTGGCCATTTGGTGAAGGTAATGTAAAATGTCTTCTTGCCCCCAATGACATCACACGATTGGTCCTGTAGCGGAGGTAATATAACTTGCCATTTTACTACCAATTACATCATGGGTTTGGTCCTAAGATGGAGGTGAGCTAACACAACATTTTACCCCCAATAACATCACATGGTTGGTCCTGTAGTCGGGGTGACATAACACACCATTTTCAATGACATCACAGGACTGGTCCTATAGTGAAGGTGATGTTGAACGCCATTTTCAATGACGTCAAAGGATCGACCCCTTGTTGCACACTTTCAGCCCCCTCATCTTTGCAGCTGAAGAGGTAGGGTAATGGCAAGAAATGTTAACTAGAGAAGTAAACAGGGCTCTTAGAGAATTCCATGCTCTGCCTTCCACTCTATTGATAATCCTTGAAACCAAAGATAGCAAGAATTGCACCAGAGGGCATTCCAGGAATAGCAGCTGCTACCACTGATTGCCTCCCAACCAACAACCAAACTGTAGTAATTTCAAGTCCTTCTCTTACAATGGCATTTTGTAATTTTGGGGTAACCCCTTCCCTTACTGAACCTTAGACAGCTAAACGTGATTGTTAGTAGGTGTAATTCCTGAGTGCATCATGTGTGCTAAACAAGGAGGTGCATCAGGGAATTATGCAAAACTTGGGTTGTTAAGATGTTTTAGCAGGATAGCTCCTAAACATAAATTGTTGTATTACTGTAAGAAAACAATTGTAAAAGCAAATTTGATTGGGAATAAGTCACACTCATTTCATGTTTCTTGCATTATTAGGTTTAAATAGATTAGTGCCATTGTATGTAAATATCAGGCGGTATGGGCAACTTGAAGTGTATTGTAAAGATCAGTTTTTTGCAGCTGCAGAGGTCAGTGGAAAACTTGTTTATCACTTTGTTATTTCCCGGGGTATTGGGTCCTGGGTTACCAATCTCATGAGGACTGTGGGTCCAGGAATTCTACGAGGGATCTGCTACTAGTGACACCACTACCACCAAAAGGAAGACTTCTGCACCTGATTTTTTTTCTATCAGGGCAGTAAGACTCAGAAAGTTATGCCTAATTGATGGTGGAACACGCGGTTGGTGGAGACTGCAGAACATGTCATTTGCATGAGGCAAGACCCATTTAAAGGGGCTTTGCAGTTAATATGGCTTTAGCTGCAATCTGCAGTCGTGGCATCAGTGTGGCCACAAAATTGGATGCCCCATTTCTGTGGTGCTGTAAGAAATTGGGTTATTGATTGAGGGAGGTCAACATCCCACTCAAGCAGCAGCCACAATCCTGTCAGGGTTAACCACAAAGTCACTTAATTGACCTGTGATTAACAGTAGCTTGCCACAAAAGTAGTCAGGCTTAACCTAGAGGCATTGTGTAAACTATTTATGAAACACACAAACAGTAATAAGGTGAAAACACAACACAAGAAAAATACCAAACCAATTTTTAAGAAATAGACTACATTTAAATAAATAAAATTATATCAAGATGATGAACAACCAATCAGAAGAAGCAGAGAGATGCGATTTGAAAGTTTTAGGAAGGTACAGCACCTAAAAGCACAAAGACCTACTCACAGTCATCTGGTACTGCTAGACTGGGGGAAAGTCACAAGTTCAGGCCAACTGCAATGGAGTGCAGACCAGATACAAGGATCAGTTTAGTCCCTTTGAAACAGTTATCTTCTCAAAGTCTGACACAAACAGTCCAGAATGTCAGGATTTCTCCTTCTCTTGTAGAGCAGTGCACTCTGCTGCCAGCCAAGGGTCCAGGACATAGAGAGGCACCTTTTGTGGATCAGGACTCAAGCAAGATGGCAGTCTTCTTGTAACAGCAGTGCAGTCCTCTGGGGAACAATGGAGGCTTCAAGCAGTAGAGCAGTTTTCTGGGGAACCAGGCAGGCCTCAAGCAGCAGAGCAGTTCAACATTTACATGGCCCCGCTCGCACACGTCGCCCGACAGCACAACTTCAACATAATCTCCTACACAGACGACACTCAACTGATTCTCTCCCTCACCAAGGACCCCATCACCGCCAAAGCCAACCTCCACGAAGGAATGAAGGCCGTCGCCGATTGGATGAAGATCAGCCACCTGAAGCTGAACTCGGACAAGACGGAGGTCCTCATCCTCGGCTCCAACCCCTCAAACTGGGACGACTCCTGGTGGCCGACGGCACTGGGGGCAGCCCCGACACCCACCAAACACGCACGCAACCTGGGAATCATCCTTGACTCAACGCTCTCAATGACCAAACAAGTCAACGCCGTCTCCTCCTCCTGCTTCAACACCCTCCGCATGCTCCGCAAGATCTACAGATGGATCCCGACAGATACAAGAAAGACAGTCACCCAGGCCCTCGTCAGCAGCAGACTCGACTACGGAAACGCCCTCTATGCAGTAGCCCCGACCAAGCTCATCAAATGACTACAACGCATCCAAAACGCCTCGGCGCGACTGATCCTCGACGTACCATGACACGGCCACATCACCCCCCACTTGAGAAACCTACACTGGCTCCCCGTCAACAAGAGGATATCCTTCAAGCTCCTCATCCACGCACACAAAGCACTCCACAAGACCAGCCCAGCCTACCTCAACAGACTTCTACATCCACAACCACCAGCTACGCTCTGCCGACCTCTCACTCGCCACCGTCCCGCGCATCCAAAGAACAACCACCGGCGGGGGCTCCTTCTCCCACCTTGCCGCCAAGACATGGAACACCCTCCCACTGAGCCTACGACAGACCCAAGACCTGCTGACCTTCAGGAGGATACTCAAGACCTGGCTGTTGGATGAGTAGCGCCCCCCCCCTCCAGCGCCTTGAGACCCTCGTGGGTATGTAGTGCGCTTAGAAATGATTGATTGATTGATTGAGCAGTCCTCTGGTAGCAACAGGGCAGTTCTTTGGTGAACACGGGATGTCTCAAACAGCAGAGCAGTTCTCTAGGGAACAAGGCAGTCCTTCTTCTGTAATATCTGCAGGTTAATTAGTGTACTGAAGAAAGGCTCGGGATGTCCAATATTTATAGCTAGTGCCATCCTTTGAAGTGGGGGCACTTTCCAGGCCACCCCACATCTGGTTATGGAAAGTTCTTCCTTTTCCCTGCCAAGGCTCAAAGAAGTCTAGGGTCACAAAGACTAGTGTTAGGTTTCTTTGTGGGTGCTGGACGCAGGCCCTTTGAAAGGTAAGGGTGGCAAGGAGCCCGTCGGATGTAACACCGCCTTCACACCGCCCACCATCTTAAAATGGCGGGTGGTGAAGGTGGTTCCGATGGTTGTGAGACCGTCACCAAAAAGCTGTTGGGGCGGTCTTGCCGCCATCAAAATCAGCCCCTAATTTTTCTTATTTACAATAAATGGAAACTAAAACTACCCCAAGAAAATATTAATCACATCTTCTTGTCTAAATACTTAGGTGCTGATTACGATACGGCCCGTAAAGGTCGTTGATCCCTGCATCTTGTGGCAGGCACTTTGAGGTGCAGGGATGACCTGCACCTCCCATTTCACTATGGGTGCATGCATTACGGCTGGTTTACGGCTGTAATGCATGCTCATATAGTGAAATAGAGGAATACGACCGAACACTGTTCTAATGGGACCGCCGACTGGGTGTTAGTTGGTCCCATGACCGAGTTGGTGTTGGGCGGAAGTGATCCCACCCGACATCATAATGAGCCCCTATATATTTTGTATAAAACTCATTGTATGAAAAAATTGTGTGTCTTATTTTTTATATTTAGTTTATCAATGAAATTCCTTAAAATAACTATAATATAACATTATAAAAATATACACAACTAACAAAAAATATTTAAATATAAATATAACCCCCCCCAAAATATATCAAACCCTACAAACAAAAAGACACACTTACAAATATTAAAATACTGAACTTTTAAAAATAGAAAACCCTAAAAAATGAACTAACCAAAACCTTAATCCATTAATAAAAGATAATATATTGCACTAACCAATTAAAAAAGACTATTCCAAACCCAAATAAAACAAACCCTAAAACAATTCCTGACACCAAACCGTAAAAAATTACTATTCCAACTCAAAACAAACTAAGGGCCTCAGTACAATTTTGGGGGGAAAGCCAACGCCCAACAGTCGGAATTTCCTAGACTGCATCGGAACTCTTCAGACCGACTTGGTCAGTTTACAATCCGCCTGACCGATTACGATGTTCTGATTGAAAACCATGCACTCCTTCCGAATCGTTGCGACTGGCTCTTGGAGAATTCCTGTCAGTCAGACCTGCATTGTGCAGCTCTACGGACTGCATTTCCAACCGACCGATTATGATGTCGATTTCCAACATCCTTTCCGAGTCAGCCTGTCGGACAAGAAAAGGCTGTCAGAAAGTGACTTTGGGGGACCCTAGCAGGGCCTCCTTCATCCTGCGGCCTACGGTTGGTGGTCGAGGGGGCACCTAAGGTACCCCCCTTTAAAACCCTGCACTGTGTGGCTGGCACCAAGGGGTTCCTGCCACAGGGTGCAGAGTTTTCCGCACACCCCCCATTTCTCGAAAGGAGCCTGAGGTGTCGGGTGGAACACAGGTTCCCATAGGAGTCAATGGGAATCCGACAGAACGGTGTTCGGTGGCATCATAATCGGTCGGGCAGAACTGCCAACTGCGAGGTGGTCGTTTCCCCAATCCGAGACGGTGTCAGGCAGAACGTTTCCGCCCGACATCGAGGTGAGGCCCTAAATTCAGAAAATGTGCTAGATAATAAAACCTAACAAATTACTATTCCAACTGTGGAAATATGGATTTTTCTGGTCAGTTATGTCCCCTATCTTGGACCCCAACGGTTCTATGTGCATGTTACAAGTACATGTATGTTCCCTCCAGTTCCAGTTATGAAGACGCAAATACATGTGCGTCCACCGTTAACATGTCCTCTGTTGATCCGCCATGAATGGGCCGGATATTCCATTCCTAAGTACGAAAGGCCACCGCCTTTATATGGTTCACTTATGCCATTTTACAGTCCAGGCAAGTAGGCCCTGATTCTGTCATCAAACTTTTCTTGCTTTCTGTCTCTGAAGCTCCAGTCCGAGCCTGCATCTGTGACCATGAACTTTGTCTCATCCTCTGCGCGGCTCACGATGCCCGACATCAGCTTGCTGCCTGCCAAGAACTGTATTTCACCTTCGGAAATTATCTGCTCCGCTCCCTGCCCAATGCATTCCTGTCTAGTAGTTTAAGTAAACATTCTTCCAGCTACCGAGCAAAAGGCCCGGCTTCTCTGTCCTCATGCAAGTAATTCATAGCCCTGTTACCATGGAATATTCCTACCCCCTCGCATTTAGTGTAGACACTTAGACGCTTGTACACGCACTCACAGTCAGTATAGAATAGATTTTGTTCGAGAGACCTTTCTTTTTGGATAACACAGTTCTTTAAACATAGGAAATTAGATATGATTTGGGATTAGGTTGACATAACCCCAGACTTTTGTCTCCACATGTAGAGCTAAATGTCAAGTCCCTTTCTCCCTCTAGTTGCACGTCTATCACACGTCATGCGACTGCGCACGCATCTCTGCCAAATATTTCTGCTGACATTGCAGGATTCTCCAGGTATCCACCCACACATGACAAATTACCCATTATCATCAAGTGGACGCCCACATGGACGCCCACCTTCACGCCTACTTACACGCCCACATGCTCTTATCTCATTCTCTCTTGCTCTTTTGCTTACGTACAATTGAGAAATGTATATATTCTGGTTTTTCCCAGCCCAAGACACAAAAAGACTAAAGTCCTCAAGAACACACTGTGGCATTTGAAGAATTAAAGAGAGCTTTATGTCAAGCACCAGTTTTAGCAAACCCTGATTACAACAAATCGTTTATGCTTTTTGTGACAGAGCGGGATGGAACAGCACTATCTGTCCTAACACAAGATCATGCAGGAAAACACGAGCCCTGTGCTTATTTTTCTAGTACATTAGACCCAGTAGCACAGGCTTTGCCTGCGTGCCTAAAATCAGTTGCAGCAACGGCCTTAGCCATAAGACAAAGTGACTCGATAGTGCTGGGCCACCCTCTGACAGTACAAGTACCACACGCAGTAGAGGTTCTCTTGAACCGGACACAAACACAACACCTGACTGTAGCTAGACTGACAGGCTATGAGCCAACGTTATTTCAACCACACATAGAGATCAGACGATGCAACATACTGAATCCTGCTACCCTTTTGCCCTCCAGTACAGAAAGCGTTTCACCACACGACTGTGTTGAAGTAATACATACCGTGACTAAACCAAGACAAGACTTGACAGACGTTGCACTCCCAGACCCCGACCTAACACTATAAGTTGACGGCTCATGCATGAGGACAGGGGCGGGAGAATTAGTGGCAGCATATGCAGTGACTACTGATACTGTAATAATAGAGACTAAAAGAATAGACATATTGTCAGCACAAGCAGCAGAGCTCATCGCCCTGACACAAGCGTGCATAAGAGCTAAGCACCTGAGAGTAAACATTTACACCGATTCTCTGGCGAGAAAGAGGTTTCTTGACCTCTCATGGGGCCAAGATACAGCATGGCCCCCATATTCAAGCCCTACTGGAAGCAATACATTTACCAACAGCCATAGCTATCCTAAAATGTAAAGCACATACTAGAGCCACAGATACCATTTCCCAAGGCAATGATCTGGCAGACCGAACTGCTAAACAGACAGCTCAGACCCCACTAGACATGACAAAGTTACAGGTTCAATAAGTGTCCAAAGCCATGACAGTTAGGGATCCTTCCAAGGATGTACAAGACATACAGACACATGCTACTATGGACGAATTAAAGAAATGGTCGGAACAAGGAGGGGTACTGACTGATCAGGGTTGGATGAATAAGGGCAAATCCATATGGTTTCTTTCTGATTCAATGGTACAAATAATCATAAATACCGCACATAGTCCTGCACACTTAGGAGAGAAAGCAATGATAGATAGCTTACAGAATATATGGTTCAACAAGCACCTGCGTGCAGCAGCGAAACAAAAGGTCAGAACATGTATGATCTGTTGCCAATTCAATGCAGGTAAAGGCATTCCGATGGAACAAGGTGGATTCCATCCACCTGACCACCCTTTTGAAGTGCTCCAAATGGATTATATCCAAATAAACAGATGTAGAGGTTACAAATATGTCCTGGTACTAATGAAGCAGGTGTCCCTTCTGTTAGGGTATACCTGGAAATTCCATTGTGTGCGACATCCTGAAGCAGCTGGCCTTGTAGAAAGACATAATCGGATATTAAAATTTGCGCAGACAAAGGTGTAGATTGGATGGTAGCCCTGCCGGTTGCCCTCTTTTTCATGCGAATGGTAGCTCATTCTAGAACAGGCTTATCTCCCTATGAAGTGGTCTTTGGTAGACCACCAAATATGTGGGGCACTCCAATGCCTAAAAGATTACTGATGTTAATAGTAACATGCTGACAGATTACCTGGCTTCCTTGATGTCTGCACTACTCTCTTGTTGTTCGCAGGTTGCTGCCGCCTTCCCTGACAACACCCAGGTCAAAGAATACTCCATCGCTCCTGGATGAAAGGCGCCAAAGTCAGTGCTCTGGACCACGGGGACGGCCGTTAAAGTCAAAGTGCACCTTCACCACTCTTTTACAAAGGAAAAAGACTTTAAACTTGGATTTTGGATTTTGAACACCATTTTCTAGAGGAGACTCCCCAGAAGTTTCCACAAAGCTAAACTTTGATCTAAGAAGTCAGAACCCGTTTGATCAATTAAGTCCACTAGGTGGTGAAGCGGTTGAACATGTATTCTGGCTCGCATAAGATCTTGGACAATAACATAAAGCAAAAATAAGAGAGCTAGATAAGAAGCAAATAGATGTATAGTGACTGTAATTTTTCAATCTCTTATGTGCATCACGATAATGTGTATCAGCTTAATACTACATGCTATTTTTCCTCCTATTGCCTCACTCTTATACTCCTCCACTAATGATACCATAAAGCACACATTTAGTGATCTGCCATCCTATGAGCTATCATATCGACTTGCCTTACGCAACAATACCTTTATTCAGATGCTGCACCATTCACATCAGACTAGCAATGCTACAGACTGCTGGGTCTGTGGCCGACTCCCCCCCTATCAGAACTATAAGGGAGTTTTGCCCCTCTTTCTCTATCCGTTCACACACAATGGCTCCTGTGGAGCATGGTTTAGTTTGATTAATTCCCTAGATTCGAATTCCGCAGTTTATCAAGACAACTGGGTATGGGGAAACCTGAACTTAGTTTTGCTTAAAGTCTGCTACCCTAACAAGGAGGGACTTCCCAAAAGAACAGGAACTGATCTAAGAAATGAAGTATATGGATTAGGTAATTTTACACTTAACCTCATGATCCTGACGTTGAATCTGAAGCTACACCAATCTTGCCCGCCATGTCCGTATTCCCAGTAAAAGGGGAATTATGTATAAGAAAGAATGGCTCCATACACATGGGCCATAGTAAATGCACCACTGTAATAAAATTCAGTGATCAAGGCAAGTCTACATTTAGAGCTTCTCGTCATTCCTACTTTATATGTGGCCAGACCGCATATATACGCCTACCTCTAGATTGGGATGGTACCTGTTACATAGCATTCCTCCTACCACCTGTTTTCCTAGCTCCTCCTGATTATCATAGAAATACTCATTTAGTACACAATAGACAGCAGAGAGATCTCCCAATTGTCGATTACACTGAAACAGCATGGGAAAAATACACAGATTTCAATAAAGGTTTCTTTCCCTATATAGGTACAGTTACCAATAGTAAGCTGATACGTAGATTAACCAGAACCCTTGAAGCAGTAGTGAACGAAACTATTTCCGCCTTAGGCAATTTAACAGAAGAGCAGTCTGCTATGCGGATTGTTGTGCTTCAAAATAGTCTTGTCCTTGACGTTATCCTGGCCGATAGGGGCGGAGCTTGTAGGGTCATCGGATCAAGCTATTGCATTTTTCATACCAGAAAATTCGCCATCTGTATATAAAGCCATAACTCGCCTTCATAAGATTGTAAGCCAGATACACCAGAATCCAGGCACCTGGACTTGGTCCGGTTGGTTTTGGAGTGTATTATCTACCTTTGGATGGAGGGTCCTATCCTTCCTAGGTATTGGCCTTCTCATACTATTCAGTTGCTGCTTATGCCTGCAATGTGGACCAGCGATTTGTGGTCTGTGTGCCACATCGTGCATTCCACATCAAGATTTTCATTCAAGATCCCGGAAGAAGAAAGAAGAACAAATGATGCTATATGAACAGATCAATGGATTAATGAAGATTGATATCTCTTGACGGGCAAGTAGGGGACAAGGAGGGAATGTGGAAATATGGATTTTTCTGGTCAGTTATGTCCCCTATCTTGGACCCCAACGGTTCTATGTGCATGTTACAAGTACATGTATGTTCCCTCCAGTTCCAGTTATGAAGACGCAAATACATGTGCGTCCACCGTTAACATGTCCTCTGTTGATCCGCCATGAATGGGCCGGATATTCCATTCCTAAGTACGAAAGGCCACCGCCTTTATATGGTTCACTTATGCCATTTTACAGTCCAGGCAAGTAGGCCCTGATTCTGTCATCAAACTTTTCTTGCTTTCTGTCTCTGAAGCTCCAGTCCGAGCCTGCATCTGTGACCATGAACTTTGTCTCATCCTCTGCGCGGCTCACGATGCCCGACATCAGCTTGCTGCCTGCCAAGAACTGTATTTCACCTTCGGAAATTATCTGCTCCGCTCCCTGCCCAATGCATTCCTGTCTAGTAGTTTAAGTAAACATTCTTCCAGCTACCGAGCAAAAGGCCCGGCTTCTCTGTCCTCATGCAAGTAATTCATAGCCCTGTTACCATGGAATATTCCTACCCCCTCGCATTTAGTGTAGACACTTAGACGCTTGTACACGCACTCACAGTCAGTATAGAATAGATTTTGTTCGAGAGACCTTTCTTTTTGGATAACACAGTTCTTTAAACATAGGAAATTAGATATGATTTGGGATTAGGTTGACATAACCCCAGACTTTTGTCTCCACATGTAGAGCTAAATGTCAAGTCCCTTTCTCCCTCTAGTTGCACGTCTATCACACGTCATGCGACTGCGCACGCATCTCTGCCAAATATTTCTGCTGACATTGCAGGATTCTCCAGGTATCCACCCACACATGACAAATTACCCATTATCATCAAGTGGACGCCCACATGGACGCCCACCTTCACGCCTACTTACACGCCCACATGCTCTTATCTCATTCTCTCTTGCTCTTTTGCTTACGTACAATTGAGAAATGTATATATACTGTACTCTGTGAATAATGTTTTGAGAATATTGAGAATACTTTTGAGCCCCTTTCCAGATCCAATTTTGGTGATGGAAATATTCTCCCTTTGACTCGAGTTACTGGAATAAATCCCTTTATGAACCTGATACCACAGACTCAGCCTCTTGCTTTATGCATGATCTTGTTTATATTTTAAAAGTCTGAGAGCGTAATATTTTATTTACCACACAACTCCAAACTAACTAAATTCATGCAAAGTGCTGGACAATAAAAGCTAACAAATTAATATTGCAACTCCAAACTAACTAATTTCAAGGAAAGTGCTGGACAATAAATCCAAAAAATTACTATACCTAACACCAAACTAACTAAATCCTCAGAAAGTGCTGGACAAGAAAACCTAAATAATTATAACTATTCCAACTTCAAACTAACTAAATTCAAATAAATCGCTGGATACTAAAACCTACAAAATTACTATTCTAACTCCAAACTAACAAAAATCAGAAAAAATACCACGCCCTAATCCAGAAAAACACTAAACAAAAAACAAATACTATTTTGAAACCAAATTAATTAAATTATTAATAATTCAGGGCGTGATTACGATGTCAGTCAGCAAGTAAACCGCCCAACTCCTTCCCGGATTCGGTTCCGACCGACTTGTGTTTGGTGGTTCTGCCCAACTGATAATGATGATTCTGAACACGGTTTGGAAGGACTCCCATTGACTTCAATGGGAGCCTGTGTTCAAACTGACAACACAGGCTCCTATGTGGAAAATGGGTGTCTGCGGAAAACCTTACACCCTGTTGCGGGCACTCCATCATGCCTGCCACACTGTGCATGGTTTTATAGAGGGGTACTTGGAATGACCGAACGGTTCCTCTTCCGAACGGGAGCATCGTAATCAGTAGGTTGGAAATGTTTCCGACAAAGGGGTCAATTATGATGTCGTTCGGAAAGGCTCCGAATGGGATTCTCAATCTCAGAATCCAATTTGGAACCTATGTTTCATGACCACATCGTACACATTTCCAACTGACTGATTATGATGCACGGAAACCATTCGGGCTGTCCGAATCGGTTCTGAAAGGCATTCGGACAGCCCGAGTCTTTTGGAGCCGAATTGTACAGCTCTATGGACACGGTTTCCGAGCGAGCAAGTACGATGACCAATTCGGACAGCCGTTCCGATTCGGTCTGCCCGACATGAAACGGCTGTTGGAATCTGACTTTGGGGGCCATACCAAAGGGACCCACCTGTTAAACCATGCACAGTGTGGCAGGCACCATGGGGTGCCCGCCACAGGGTGCAAGATTTTCCCCAACTACCTCTTTTTTTCAATGGGAGCCTGTGTTATTGTTCTGAACACAGGCTACCATTGAAGTCAATGCGAGTCTGACCAAATGATGCTGGTAATCATTGTAATTGGTCGGTAGGACTCGCAGAACCCGATTCGGTCGGAAACTATTCCAAAACCGATTCGGTTGGATGGGGTTTCCGAACTACATCGTAATTGGCCCCCAAGTCGGGCGGATGGTTTCCAGAACAGTCTAGGAGAATAAAACTGTTGTTCAGAAGCTTTCCGACCGACCTCATAATCAGGCTCTAAATACATAATTAATAAAATGATATATTTACTAATACTACTCCTACCCAAAAATAAAAACAATATTGAATTGTTATATAGTGTCCTAAAATTGTTTTAAGAAATGTTACAAAACTTTTATTTTATAAATAACCATAATAATAAAAATGCAGATAAACTTAAAATTCACACAATTGGTTTTACATTTCAACCCAAAATATGTTTAATGTTTAACAATTTTTTCAATTAAAGAGATACAACAACATTATCAAAAACTATATTGCAAATAATTTGAAAAACTATTTTTCTTATAATTTTCCCCTAATATATATATATTCAATTCATAGCATGTAAATCAGGCATGATCAATTAAACAAACACTTACAAAAATAAAAAATCAACAGCATACAATTAATTTTGATTAAACAGTCATCTCCATGTTTTCAATCATTGGTCCCCATATCTGAACCCCCAATTTTGTTTCTCTTCAGAGATTTCAAACAATACAAACTGTATTCCAAAATAAAAAATCTTATAAAACTTAGCCCGCCACATTTCGAACGATGGGGCATCCGACTGGAGACATACTGAGTAAACACATAATCGTGCTACTGCAACTGCTATAAATACAAGGTATCTAAATGGTTAGCAGACTTGGCCAGATTTAATAGCCTCCCCGACTCCTGTTAACATTACCTCTTTTGAAATATGTACGTCCACCCCCTGTAATTTCAGATAAAAACTGCTCAATATGTCTTCTAAATTGTACAAGGCCTATACAATTTAAAAAAAAATGCACAATATCAGCCCTATCCATAGCACATCTGAAGCACTTCCCATCATTTGACCCCCCCCATTTCATCATTCTTGCCAGTGTATGATATAAATTGAATAATGTCTTGTAGTGTTGAGCTCTCAAACTAGCTATCAGCAGAATTTTGCCAGCAATATCAAATGATTGTTGCACATATATGCCTTCATGTCATAGTCAGGCCCTCCATTTATTATCTTGAATCTCTACATCATCCTGCTGTGTATGCATGAGCACTCTATATAATGTACCTATCGTTGCCCTTTTTTTGATTGCCTCCTCTAAAGGATTAGGGGCTATCTCTGCATGTTTATAATGTTTACCTAAAAAATCACGTATTTGTAAATACTTAAAGAAATCATTTTTTGGCAATTTATAGCACTCTATTAAATCTTAAAAAGAAACAAGTAACCCACCCCCAAATATGTCTCCTAATTGCCTAATCCTCTTAGCCCTCCACCTCTCCATCCTAAAATCCCAGAAGATGGCAGGGAATATAACCATACTATTCATTGGGGTATAGTAGCATATCCCCCATCATCCTATCATCCTATCATCCTATCATCCTATCATCCTATGCTATCATCCTATGAACTGATTTCCATATCTTGCATGTTGTCATCATTAACTTAAACCTCGTTCTTTTAAAATAACTAGGCTCTAAAAACTTAAATAAAGAATTTCTAACATCTGACCCCATCAGCATTTGATAAATGGTTGGTGCTTCTGCCAGTGACTCTTCCTCCCCCGTCAACAGGATCCGCATATTTTGCAATGGACACACATAACAGTAAAATGTGAAGTTCGGGACTGCCCATCCCCTCCGATCTCAAGGTAACATCATATATTACAGAGCTCGGCGAGCTTTCCTTTGCCCCCATAAAAACTTATCACATACATATTGTAATCTCGATAGTTGTACTTGAGTCAACTCCAATGGGACAGCCCTGAAATAATACATAGCCTTAAGTAGAATACACATCTTGAGTACATTGCACCTCCCGACCAGCGAAAGATGCAGACATTCCAGCTTGTTTATTTGTCGTTGAGCCCCAGACACTATAGCGCCCCAGTTGACCTCTAATAAATCCTGCAATGACATCCTGATTTTAATACCTAAATACATGGCTACATCTGTGACCCGTGCATCTCCAGGGCAAGCTCCTTCATTGCACACAATCTGGTTTTGGATGAGTTCAATTTATATCCTGCCACTTCCCCAAATACCAGGGCCAAGCTCTCTATCTCTACAGCCGCTCGCTCTGGATCTGATGTCGCCACCGCGATATCATCCACATAGGCTAATACCCACACTTGATATTGCCCACAGGTCATAGAATTAATCTTGTTAGTTGTTTCCAACATTACCAGGAACGGGTTGATATATATAGCAAAAAGTAAAGGAGAACAGGGACTGCCCTGTCTTGTCCCCCTACTAATATAAACCGGAGCTGGTTTTCTACCCATTACACATATCTTAGCCCGAGGAGATTTGTACATAGTTTGTATAGCCCTGATATAACTTACACCAGTCCCTATCTCACGCATGACAGCCCAAAGGAACGGCCAGGAGACAAGGTCAAATGCTTTTTCAGCGTCTAAAAAAATCAGGCCTAACCTGCTATGTTGTGTATTAGCATAATAGATCATCGTAATTACTCTATTTAAATGGTTGGCCGTGCTCCTGCCCTGCATAAATCCATGCTGATGTAAAGATACCAATGGGATGATTACTTGGGCTAACCCTGTGGCAAGAATTTTTGCATACACTTTGCTATCTGCATTTATCAAAGAGATCGGTCTATACGATCCATGCAATTCCGGGGGTTTGTCTTTCTTTTTAAAAAACACTATATTGGTTTCCTCCCATGATGGTGGTGGGTTTCCAGACTGCGCTTCCTGGAATGTAGCCAGAATATCTTCCTTAATGACTTGAAAAAGCATACAGTATACCTCCAATGGCAGTTTATCTGGCCATGCTGCTTTCCCACTAGCCAATAACCCGATTGCTTACTTAAGCTCTACCATTGTTATCGGGACCGCCAATAATTCATGCTCTTCCTGTCCAAGGCTCGCTTAGTCTAACTGTTGAAGAAAATACTCTATGTTATCATCATTAACTTTATCTTGTGTGTACAACTCTTTATAGAAAGCATGGAATACCTCCAAGATTCCTTCCATATTTTCTACTGTGTTCCCCATACCATCAACCAAAGACAATATTTTTTGTGAGGATTGTCTGGCTCATAGCCTCTGTGCCAGACATCATCCTGCAGTTTCTCCACATTCATACCTTTCTTCTTTATGTATTTTATACTGGCTAGCAATTTCCTGACTCCATACCCTGTTAATTTTAGCTTTACAACATGCAATCTTAGTTTGTATCTCCTTTACTTCTTCTCCTTTCTAATCCCCTGTATAAGTTCTTGCTCTCCTATCCTTAAATCCTCCAACAATCCCTGCATGAGGATCTTCTGTTGCCTTTGTTTAGCCAGCCCATAACTGAGCGTTTCTCCTCTCAACCCCGCTTTCAATGCGTCCCATACCATCGCATGGGAAGTAGAACCTCTATTGATCTCCAAGAATTGTGTGGCCCAGATTTTAATGTGGTCATTAAACTGGCTATCCAAAAGAAGTTTCCTATTAAAAGTGAATGTCCTACAATCCTTCACTTGGCTAATACTAAGGAGGTCAAGTACTACTGGACAGTGGTCCGCCGTGATCTTGGGCCATACCTGCATTTTTTAACCCACAATAAGTAACCTAGACATAAAGATATAATCAAGCCTAACTAATTTATTATGGGGATATGAGTAGAACGTATAGCCAGGATCCGTATGATTTACAGCTGTCCACACATCATTCAATCCATGTCCCTTTAAAAGTTGCCGCAGCGCCCTAAACACTTTTGGTTTCTGACCCGTGTATTTCTCATAATCAAAGTCCCACATCTTGCCTTCCACATGGATGTTAAAATCACCACATAATATTGGTGGGGTGTCCCACAGAGCTAGTTCTATATTTAACTGCTCCAATATTTCTGCCTCATCAAAGTTAGATCCGCATACTGTAGAAATCACTCCCTTAGTATCCCCTACCCTACACTCTGCTATGGCCCACCTCCCAAAATTGTCAGCCAATTTCTTGCCAGTCCCAGAAATTGCTTGTCGGGCCATAATCGCGACACCCCTATTCATAGTGGATTGTCTAGTTGCTAATATCAGTGTAAATCTGAGCTCTTTTAAGATCTTACATTTACTCCATGGTATATGTGTCTCTTGTATACAAAGAATGTCTGGTTTAATCAAGCGTAAGTCGGCTGCTACTCTCTGCCTTTTATTCACATTATTCAGCCCACAGATGTTATACGTACATATGCGTAGCCCCTAATCTATCCCCTTAGCCGTCATCTCTCCTGAAAACTAGCCAGATGCATACCACTGCTTCGTATATCACTATACCACACATATTAATCAAATTGCACCTGCTATGAATTGATTGTTTTATTAACCCCTGCCCCACGCCACCCCAGTCCCATCCCCAAAGTGCCCCGCACCCCATAACCCACCACTATTCCACCAAACCCCCCCCGTGCCCTTTCCCCAATTTGTAGGCAATAGGGCTAATCGCCCTTGTGATGTTCGGTGAGTAAACCACCCTGTGCTCACTTATCCCTCCAATTTTACTTAGTTCCATGCCCAGAATCTTTACTACCTTAAAAGAATACATTTACTACCCTGCCTTGAACATAAAAGAAAAACTTCTTCTCTCAAGTCTCCTTTTTCCCATGTATGATAACCGAAAATAGCAAAGCACTAATTACAAAACCAATAATCTACCATAAAGTCTGCAAATACTCCTTGGCTTGAATCTCTGGAATGAAAAAACGAGTGTTCCCCTTACATAGAACCTTGAGTGTGGGAGGATTTAACAAAAAAACTTGTGCCCCCTTTGCCTGAAAGGGGTTAATCAGTTGAAACAACTGCCACGTTTTCTCCACTGTGTAGTGACTATAATCCGGTCTAACAAAAAACTGTGTTTCCTTCCCCATCCTCTTCTTATCGGTTCGTGCCAAATCATATAGCGCCTGCCGCGCCAGAAAATTGTTCAAGGAGATCAAAGTTGCTGGTAGTCTCTGTTCAGTTTGTCCTCCTTTCGCTACTAGTTGCTTAAATGGGAATCTGTGCGCCCTTTGTACTTCCACAGCCCAATTCCACTCCTTTAATTCAGGAAAAGCTTCTTCAAACAGTTCCACCACAAATTTACGAGCATCTTCCCCTTCAATCCCCTCAGGCACTCCCAAAAATCCTAAGGTTATTTCTCCGAAGCCGGTTTTCCAAGTCCACAAGTTTGACCTGCACATCATATTTATTGGCATTTATGGCTTCTGTAATCCCCTTCTGTGTCTCCATCTGATCTTCAAGCGCGGGGATTCGCGTCTCTGCTTCAGCCATTCTATCTGTGAAGTCATTGCATGTTTTAGCTAATCTTCTAACAGTATTTTGAAGCTTGCGGCAGGCTGTATGGGTTTTCAAATTCTCTGACCGTGTTTCCGCTCTATGATCAGACAAACATCTAAAAATTGATTTCAACGAAATGTCATCCTGTGGTTTTTCAATCACACCCACCACTGCTTGGTCAGATAGATTAATACCATCCGGGGTAATTTTACCTGATGAAGAAAAATCCCACTGAGGAACATTCGTTGCTTCTAGCCCATATCCTCCTTCCATGGTTACTATTAGCTTACCCACAGTAAGAAACTCGGAACTTTCTTCTTTCAGAGCGATGCTCTTTGAATCACTGCCAACACTTATAAGAGTCCTTGCAGAGAGCTGTTTTTATAAACTTGTTTAACCTCATCATCAGACACATCTGAAGGTTCAGACAGGGAAAAAAACGTCTCCCCTGAATCACTTTCCATACTAGTAGTATCGGCCTTATCACCGCTTGCTCCAGCGTCTACCTCTGTTGATTCTGGCACCAGATTATCTTCATTTATGCCTGCCATTACTCCCAGATTAGTGACACTATCCATAGCAAACTGTTCGGATCCTGCAAGGTACTGTGTTACATCTTTTCCTAACACATCCTTCTGTTGTGTGCCAGCTATGATAATATTAATATTGCTTGTTCCTCGTTCCTTATTGCTTATTCCTTGTTCCTCCGATGTACTGGTAGCCCCTTGTGGCAAAATCGATTTTTTCCTGACTCGAACCTGAAATATCTGTGGAATTTTTCTAGCCGACAGTTCTTGCTCATTGCTTTGCAAATTATTGTCCAATTCCACTCCTTCGGCAGCTTCTCTAGCACTGTGCCCCGCTACCGCTGCTCTGGTCCCCACTACGGCTTCACCAGCCCCTCTTGTTTTCCCACCGCGGGCTGCTTTAGGTGGCATCACTTGTGACTTTTATAGCAGGTGCCCAACAGTGCTAAAAAGTTAGCAAACACTTTCCTTACACCGCCTGGAATATTCACTAACCTGCACAGTCACTCCAACTAACCGTCCCTGCTCCAGGCTCCGAATGCCATTTTTAACGTTTATCAGCTCTTCCGAACCGTCTCACCTGGCCACAGTTCCTCCTGTGCCTCCGGTACGTTTTCTGTTTGTAGGATGCTACACCCCCACCTTAGCCAGGGAGCTGCAAGATATGCCGCTTCGATGTTTTCTACTTGCCCGCACTTCGCCTGGTTGTACCCGCTCCAGACTCCTGCTGACTCTGCTGCTCCTCCTCTGGGCCTACTTTGCGTTGTTACGGGGCCATTTTCAAACCAGGATATTGCCGTTTTACCAGTCGAGTCCGCCACCTCTGCGAAACAGTAGCTGCACCGACAACTCTGCTCAGCTACCGCTTGGCTTCCTGCTCACAAACAGTACACCGGTCAAATCTTCAGCCTCCATGAGTAGACACCACAGGTGAGCGTACCTTTCCAGCTGCTAGTAGCCAAATCCGGCTTGTTTTTTGCAAACTTTCGTGTTGAGAAGTTTTTCCTCTACTTCCTTCTCCCCCCCCCCTTTCTCCTAAATTATATCTGTATGCCATCCTTGCTTTTATTTTCTTGCCGCAAACAGTACTCCGTCTTCTCGGCCTTTAAACAGCAAAATGGGGAGGATAGGTGAGCACCTCGGGAGCCACTCACACAAACGTCCAACCGGTGGACGCCATCTTGCCCCTCTCCCCTAATATTTTTAAATGTTAATAAATACACCAATTAGTTTTTATTAACATTTAAGAAAAATTTACATTTTTGTATGCATTGTTAAAACACTAATTACAAGTACTAAACATATTTTATATCTATTAATCAAATGGTAAACTTGAATAAATCAAATTATTTAAAATATAACTTGAAACAACATTTTTTTATTTTTTTTAGTTCAATTCATCTTTAAATCATAAAACTAAAAGGAATTTCATAATTTTTGTTAAATTATAAACCAACAAAATACAATTAAGTCCAAAAACAACAACTTTTTTATTTTATTTAGAAAATACATTTTTTAAACAATTTATTTTAAAATAAATTACAAAAAGAAATACAAATGAAAATGTTATAAAAATTATTTCTTTTGAAGAAATATATGTTAAATTACTCCTCACCCTTACCCTCTATAAAGTAAACCCAACATCCTGCACCTAAAAAATATAAATCAAATTAGTTTTAAAATATAGTCTTTCCTAAAAAGAAATCAATAAAAACATAAAATAACTACAAATAACATCAACAAAATAAACTTTTCTAATATACTTCAAAATAAAATTACTAAAAAATCGATAATATGAACAACTATATTTCTAACAATTATATTTTCAAATTCGATATTTCATTCTTACACAAATTTCGATATTTTCAACATCGATATTACTTACCGCGATATTCTTCTTCCACGATATTCTTGACTCCGTATCCATGTCACTCGATATTTCTGATTCGATATTCTGTATCTGCACCATTTCAGGAAGGATAATATCATCACTGATCACTCATGCACAACATTAAAACATTTTCCACAAAGAGCACACTGCAATTCAACACACTTCCACCCAAGAACCTCACCACTTAATTCATCTGCTAATGCACTCTTGTGCCTCAAATGGAATATAAAGATCTATGTGAACGCAGCTGCAAAACAATACAATAATCATGTGGTTCTAATAACAAATCCAATCACATGTATCACGTGTTAAAGACCCAGAACTCGAAAGACTGCACCAGCATCAAGTGTTTGAATGGCAAACATCCATTTGTATCCGGTCATTACACCGCGTACCATTACTACCCAAGCGTCACAACGCATGCGCTGTAACAACGTGTAGCCATTTCTACACGTTATTGCATTGCATGCGCTGTAACAAAGCAAGCATTGTAATGTGAACCACATCGTTGTGAGGAAACTGAGGCGTTTCCTCACAACGACGTGCAGCGACCACCGCCCCTCTGACGATGCATAAAGGAGAATAGAGGACACGAAGAGAGAGAGGTAAGAGGGGCTGTTTTAAAGGGTGTAGGGTCGTGCAGGGGGTAGTCTTTTAGGAATAAGGGTAGTGTTGTGTTTGAGGAGTAGTGTTTTGGGGTTTAGGGTAGTGTTTAGGGTAGAGTAGTGTTTAGGGGAGGGTTGTGCAGGGGGTAGTTTTTTAGTGTTTAGTGTAGTGTTGTGGTGTTTGTGTAGTGTAGGGTAGTGTTTTAGGGTTTAGGGTAGTGTTGGGGTGTCGTGCAGGGTAGTGTTGTAGTGTAGGGAACGGACTGGAGGAAGGGTGAGGGTCGTACAGGAGGTAGTGTTTTAGGATTTAAGGTAGTGGTGTGGTGTTTGTGTAGTGTAGAGTAGTGTTTTAGGCTTCAGGGTAGTGTCGGGGGGTCGTGCAGGGGAGTGTTTGGATGTAGGGACAGGACTGTGGGTAGGAGGAGGGTTGTGCAAGGGTAGTGTTTTAGGGTTAAGGGTAGTGTAGTGGTGTTTGAGTAGTGTAGAGAAGTCGTTTAGGGATTAGGGTAGTGTTGGGTGGGTCGTGCAGGGAAGTATTTGAGTGTAGGGGCAAGACTGGGGCACAGGGTAGGGTCGTGCTGGGGGTAGTTTTTGAGGGATTAGAATAGTGTTGTGAAGTTTGTGTTGTGTAGGGTAGTGTATTTAAATTTAGTATTTAGTGTAGTGTTGGGGTGTTTATTTATTTATTTTAAACATATTTTATTAAGTCTGGGGTGTTTTTAAAAAGAAACAATGTTAAACTATGTGGTGTATTTCAATCCGATGTAATGAAACTTTTAAAGCATTTGCAAAGAAATGCGAACTAATGGTGTCCGCAATTATAAATTGCGTAGTAACGGTACATGCGAACTAAAAACAACGATGTAAAATATACATTGTTTTGGTTAGAGTTGCATCTACATACATTCGTTTGAATGCACGCTGTGTCCTCCAAGCAGTATGGTAAAGCCCCTGTGTTATTCAACCACATGTTTGTCATATAACATATTAGCAGCTTAAATTTTTTTATTTCTCCCTGGCATGGATGTCAGTTCAACACAATACCAGGAGTCAACAAAGTGGCATTTTCTGATCGCTTGAACCCACCACCACCCCCGAAATCCTCAAAGGGTTGATCTCTTGTTCCAACATCAACCTGTCAAGAGCCTCCTGTTAGTTGTATATCAAAATGTCATGCAGAGAAATTCAATTTGATATCAATATTATGCTCTAAATATTGTTAAAAAATCTTTTCCCATTCGGTATTGAATTTCTATTATTAACTTCTATTTTTGTGTACGACGATAACGACATGATGCTTATGTCACACAATTTTTTTAAAGATATTTAAGACACCATGTTTATGTCAGGCGATATTCTGGCAAGTGATATTGTTGAAATGACTTCACTCCACATAAAGCAACGAAGAAGACTTTATTAATGCGACAGCCAGAGGCAGCCAATGGAACCAACTGACACTCCTGTCAGGAGCAACTGGAGTGGAACGTGGGAGTTCCCAAGGGACGGTAAGGAAGTGGAACAGAAAGGAAGAGCAGGATGGGACAAACCATTATAAGGCCACAAGATATATATATATATATATATATTACCTACTGGCGGTCGCCAGTAGGTAGTTATAGTTAGGACCACGTTTCCATAGGAAAACCTCAACATTCTATTTTGAATAACTTTGGCGCCGGTCGACGAATCCTCGCGAATTTCTCAAAATAGGTGGGGCGCTACGCTCCGCTCCTACCCTGAAAGTCTCGGGGGGATCCGTCAAGCGGGGGCTGAGATAAAAGGGGGGTCCCAAAACGCGTTTTTCCCATGCATTTTTCCATAGGACCTTTAGAACGAGCTACAGCCCGAACGGCTGAACAGAATTACTCAAAATTTGGCAGAGAGGTAGTCCCTAGGTCAAGGAAGTGCCTTTTGTAGGTTTGGTGTAAATCTGTTCAGTAGATTCTGAGAAAATAGCCTTTAAATCAATATATATATCTGAGCCCGCTTACGGTACGCTTACCGTACGCTTACGGTAAGCGTACGGTGGCGTGCGCGAGCGCGATTCTGATTGGCTCTTAGATCTTAGTAAACATTCGAATCGGCCGAAACCAGGAAGCGGCGGCCGCCATTTTGTGTATTTCACTCTGAAAAAAAAGAGTGAAAACAAGGAAAGGGGGCAATGAGGAGAGTTACAGACCCCCTAACATTTGTAAGGGGGTCAAAAAAGGACAGAAAAGTACAAAGAAAACATTTATTGATTTTAAAAAAAATCACGGGGTACGCGTACGGTAAGCTTACGGTAAGCGTACGGTAGGAAAAAAAAAAAAAAAAAAATGAAAATCAGATTTAAGTGTTTAGATATTAGGGGGCTCTAAAAAGAGCCGTTGTGTTTATGAAATGATTTTTTAGTGGTACCTACAAGTAAGTACCGATGCAGAGTCTAAGGTTCAAGAGGAAGACTCTGTTCCCTTCATCATTGAAGTGCACACCATCTCCTCTATAAATGTCTTGCATGTCATAACGCAAGTTGTTGTGGTAAATGGCACCCATACCATAGTCACGGAGGAAAGCAGAAACAGATTTGTTGACGTTCTTTCTTGCTTTGTCATCGCACCGCGTGCCCACCGTGCATGCACGGCACTAACTGCGTAAAGTGGGCGCGCGGTGCGCGAAGCGCACCGCGTGCTCACTGTGCGCGCACGGTGCGCGAAGCGCACCGTGCGCGCACGGAACGAACTGCGTTAAGTGGGCGCGCACGCCACGAATGGCGTAAAGTAACTTAGCATTTAAAAAACCGTACAAATTCACTGAAAAAACCATAGGTTTCACACACGTTATAGTTAGGAATTAGCATTTAAAAAACCTTGCAAATTCACTGAAAAAACCATAGGTTTCACACATGTTATAGTTAGCGGAAATTTTACTGATAAAAAACCAATGAAATTCCCCTGTTATAGTTAGTGCAGGCAACTATAACTCACGCGACCGCAATCTTCTGCTGATGACATATGTGTCTTTATGAAAAAAAAATATTTGTAATATATGTATAGCTAAAAATGTATGGAAGAAGACATGGGCAAATAAGTGTCTAAATACAGTATTAGCATCAGCAGAGGATTGCGGTCGCGTGAGTTATAGTTGCCTGCACTAACTATAACGGGGGAATTTCATTGGTTTTTTATCAGTAAAATTTCCGCTAACTATAACATGTGTGAAACCTATGGTTTTTTCAGTGAATTATATATATATATATATATATATATATATATATATATATATATATATACATACATTATTACTAAAACAACCTACAACAGATATTCCACTGCAACTGCAATTTGCTGCTACAAGGCTAGGAGATGAAAAGATGTAAAAACTACAAAAAGCAAAGCAGGTTCTTAGAAGCCAATTTGCATTATTTTCTTGGCACTCTATTGTGATAGCTCAGACCAGAGGGCCGCACCTGGGGAAGCGGAAGCTAACTCTGGCCACTCCTAATCGTTATTCATGGATACTGGGTGTCCCTTGAATCGGAATCAATGCAATGAGAGGGAGGCAGTCAGACGCCTGGAAGAGATGCCATTAACACCTGGAAACCAAGCTGTGTTCGTCACTTACCCTCCGAGCCTTTGCAGCACATTGCAGCAGACGCCATTGCTTCAGACATTGTCTGCTCACAATCCTGGTGGATATGTGTAACAACAGTTCTGCCCAAACCTTTTCTAACAGCTCCTTTGCGTTGCCTTGAAGGCGTGAGGTTCCCCTGCAGTAGGCAGCGAGCTCTGAGCAGATGGGAAGCCATGAACAGTCAGCGTGGCGTCTCCTCTGACGCAGAGTATCCCTCCATGCCCCCAGGTGGCTGCAGCATTCCAGGCTGCACTGCAGTCCGGAAAGTTCTCGACGCTTTGCGGAAGACTTTGAAGATTGAAAATCTCGTCCCGACTTTGGCAGGCGCTTCCTTTGTGTGCTTCATTATTCATGGCTCCTCTTACTTCTCTTAAACATACATTTGTCTGAAAAATAGGATGTTCACCGCTTCAAAGAAGACTGACTCTGCTGACCTGCTGGTACCCTGAAATTCATTATCATCTTCTTCGGCGTCTGCAAATTCTCTTGGCCTAGTGCACATTCTTAAATGATGGGCCACTGCTATTTTGTGTAGGGATTGGCTGCCTGTCATAACGACCAAACGTCTGAACTTGATGGGCCTGCACAAAATGTGCACTAATTGCACACCTATTAATTTGCGCGTGGTTTGCTAATTAGCAGGGCTTCAAATTTCACCCAGTTACCAAATTTGTCACTGATATTTTACTACAGAGTTTGCAGCAGATTTTTCTAGCCTTAAATTGCAAACACCCAGATAAGATGCAATTCAATCTGAAACACATATCTAATCCCATTTCTGGTGTCAGTCAGAATAACTTTATTACGCCAACACAATGTAGGCATAAAAAGTATACTACAGTTAAAAACAAAACGTTTCACAGCATTTCACAGCATTACAATAGAGTTAAGATGTATGAAAATATAAAAAATATTGCATTAAAATATAAATTCATAATTATTCACACAGTACAATAAAATCAATTCATTGTTTGGGATATCATTTTAGCAGATTGTACGTCTCATTTTTAAAGCAGATAACAAAAAGGACGCCAAAGAAAAACAGGTGAAAGGATCAGGTAATAGTTGCAGATATTAAAGGGCTACATGACACTGATTGAAGTTCATTTCACGCATAATAGGAATAATAAATCGTTTCCTTTCATCGCAACAAAATTTACAGAAGAGCAAAAAGTGTAGATCATTCTGTACAGATCGCTGATCACAGGGACAAAATGGGAGGTCAGAAACAACGTAAACGTTACGGGGGGTGCGCAACATAAGAGAAATATAATTTAAACGAAATCTCACCAGGATGTACCTGTGCTGTAAATTAGCGATGAAGGATAGGTATATTGTATTTTTGTCCATTTGATTTATACTCGGAGAAGCCAAGTATGTTTTTACTGTCGTCAGATTAATGTTTTTAGTCTCCCTTCTTATCTGTCTGTTAGAAAATAATTGCACTTTTAGGTCATTTTTAGAGATAGAACAACAAGTAGTAGGATCCAAGAAGAGACGATGTAGCCCAACTGCTTTCAATGTGGTTTCAACATAAGTTAGCCAAGTAATGTTACCTACCCTATCTAATTTCAGAACATCCTTTATAATATCTCTTGTTAAGGCAAGGACCACCTTTCGCCGTACTGAGTGCCACATTAGAATGGGGCCACTGCAATTTTATCAGTAATTTAGGGTGCTCTCAGTTCCATGTTGGACTTATAGTTGGCACATTTCTGGTGTAAACAACAGTAGGTGCCCAAAACAGGTTTACTGGGCCCATTGTAAACGGTTCGCGAACTTTGATGCATGCTGTACTACCACACGCTAGCGTGGGGAAAGAGGTCAACTGACAGTAAACGTATAGCACTCCCAGTTAGAGGAAGCATGGCCAAAAATGTTATACTTTTATTGCATGTGCCAGGGGTAAATTCTTATCCTTGTGCATGGAAAGATGTGCAAGGCACACTAGAGTTTGCACAAGTCAGGAGCTGTTGTCTGCTGACTTGTGCTCCCCAAACTGTATAAGCCTCAGTTAAGTGGCCCAGGCTGGTGTGTCACTACTTCTGACATCCTCACTGGCCTGGCCAAAATATAAATGAATCCTGTCTAATGTGTGTGATTTGGGGAATTTCACATTCCGTTTCTTACACAAAATTCTCGAATTCATGCTGCTACACCACTTTACGGAATTAGTCACCATTTGCTTTAAACATTTACAGCGAATGCACCATTTACAGTCAAACTTTACAGCAAACGCACAGGAACAGCAGAACGTGAACAGCTTTTGTTTGCTGTGCTTTTGTCCTTGCACTATTTTGTTCGCACAAAAATTGATGCAAGGGCATATTTCGTGCTAAAGTATAGCAGAAAATGACAGATTTGCTTTCTATGTAATAACAAGTAATGTTTCGTAATTTTGCTGAAATTTTCCATCATTATGTGAAAGCAATGTAAGTGAATTTTGCAGGCCCCCACAACACGGCTGCTGCAACTCTTCCCACCTAAAGCTCCAGTCGTTGTGAGTTAGAGAATTTCTCTGTGCCTTCTTTAATCTTAGCTTTTGGTCTTCCATGGATGGCTTGAGTCTAGCTGAATCACCTTGCACTGCTGTCTCTCAAGCCATCGCATGTTGTAAGAGGTTGGGTGCGAGTCTTGGAAGGACCACTTAGACAATAAGAGGTCCATTAGGATGGCAGGCAGAAAAGCACCCCGACCACCATGGAAGCGGAAAACAACCGCCCGCCGGCACCGTGGGAAAACTGGCAGCCAAATTAGGATTAACCGCCCCAAAAATCCGACCGTGGTGGAACGAGGCCAAGAAAAACTGCCCGTTGCAGGCGGAGATGGCCAAAATCCGTCCGTGGTGGTCGGAATCGTGGCGGAAAAACACCAACCCGCCGCAAGTATAGCAGAGACACCACACCGGAAATTAGGATATCCCTGACGGTCCCGCGGTACGTACCGCCGTCTCCGACCGCTGTGATCGCACAATGGGATGAATGGGAGAGCCAGCGGAAGAGCTGAAGTCCAGCCATCGCGATGGATGAACCATAAAAAATATGGCGGACGAAGCCAAAACCCCACAAGAAGGCCAAAAAGTGCGCACAGAAAACTAGCCATGCCCCCCAAATACACAAAACACACCCCAATTACAACCAAATGGCAAAAAGAAAAATACAAATCCCAGGACAACACACCTGTCAGCAAAACCCCAATTGGACACACCCACATAGCTGAGTATAAAACCAGCCCCTTCCCTGACCACAATCCCTTGCAAAACTCCAGGAGAGAAGGGACACATACCACAGCTGGCAGGAGAGGCAAAGGACACAACATCACTAGCCACACCACACACAGCACCACCAACACCTCCACACCAGCACAATTAACCCCCTGCACAAGACACACCATACACAGCACAACCACAACCACCACTCACACTCCTGCACCCACAATCACTTTGCACACCACACACCATGGCCACATAGAAAATGCCCAAATTCACTGAGAGTGAGTTGAAGGTCATGGTAGATGAGATAGTCAGAGTGGAACCACAGCTTTTTGGTAGCCTGGTCCAACAGACACCATTAACCACAAGAACACAAATGTGGGCAAGGATAGTCCAAAGGGTCAATGCAGTAGGGACTACCCCAAGATCAAAAAAGGAGATCATGAAGCGGTGGCTTGATCTAAAGAGGGTGGTCAAGGAGAGGAGGAGCAGGAACCATGAGCTGGCTCAGAGGACTGGCGGTGGCCCTCCCATTCCACAAAAACCATTCACACCATGGGAGGAGAAGGTGCTTGCCATACTGCATCCAGAGAGTCTCACAGGAGTAGTCGGGGGAGTGGAAGCTGGTAAGTACAAACAAATGACTACCGCCACTCTGCTATGTACTTGCTTGCACAACTACAAAGCTACACCACCTAGGACACATACCATCCATCTGCACCACACACTCACAAAAACATGGCTCACAGATCCAACATTCACCCACTCCCATTCACCCCAAACGTAGCTACCAACATTACCATGGGGGCATGTCTACAGACAGACAGCACTACAACTCCCACCAGGCCCCCTGGCACACAGCATCAGCAAGATGGATCCCTCCCCCTACCCCACCCAGAAGCATGTGTCAGCCATTAGACAACCCACATCAAACTTACAGGTAGGTAGCCATCTTCACAATGAGGCTGTTTGTGGGGTGGAGGCCTTCACCAGTACTCCCACCATGCACCCAGTCCCACACCTGAGCAGGATGGAGCCCTCCCCCACCCAGGAGCATTTGGAAGCCATTGCAGTACACCAAACAAACTTACAGGTAGGTAGCCATCTTCTCTGGGAGGGTGTCTGGGAATGGGAGGCCTGCACCACTACTCCCACAATCCCCTCTGTCCCACACCTCAGCAGGATGGAGCACTCCCCCACCCCACCCTGAAGCAGTTGAAAGCCATTGCAGTACACCAAACAAACTTACAGGTAGGTAGCCATCTTCACAATGAGGGTGTCTGGGGGTGGGGGGCCTGCACCACTACTCCCAACATCCCCTCTGTCCCACACCTGAGCAGGATGGAACACTCACCCACACCACCCAGAAGCAGTTGGAAGCCATTGCAGTACACCAAACAAACTTACAGGTAGGTAGCCATCTTCACAATGAGGGTGTCTGGGAATGGGAGGCCTGTACCACTACCCCCAACATCCCCTCTGTCCCACACCTCAGCAGGATGGAGCACTCCCCCACCCAGGAGCATTTGGAAGCCATTGCAGTACACCAAACAAACTTACAGGTAGGTAGCCATCTTCTCTGGGAGTGTGTCTGGGGGTGGGAGGCCTGCACCACTACTCCCAACATCCCCTCTGTCCCACACCTCAGCAGGATGGAGCACTCCCCCACCATACCCAGAAGCAGTTGGAAGCCATTGCAGTACACCAAACAAACATACAGGTAGGTAGCCATATTCACAATTAGGGTGTCTGGGGGGCTTGCACCACTACTCCCAACATCCCCTCTCTCCCATACCTGAGCAGGATGGAGCACTCCCCCACCCAGAAGCAGTTGGAAGCCATTGCAGTACACCAAACAAACTTACAGGTAGGTAGCCATCTTCTCTGGGAGGGTGTCTGGGGGTGGGAGGCCTGCACCACTACTCCCAACATCCCCTCTGTCCCACACCTCAGCAGTATGGAGCACTCCCCCACCCAGAAGCAGTTGGAAGCCATTGCAGTACACCAAACAAACTTACAGGTAGGTAGCCATCTTCACAATGAGGGTGTCCGGGGCCTGCACCATTACTCCCACCATTCCCCCTGTCCCACACCTGAGCAGGATGGAGCCCTCCCCCACCCAGGAGCAGTTGGAAGCCGTTGCCGTACACCAAACAAACTTACAGGTAAGTGGCCAGTACATGCACCCACCCATTTTAAAATAATTGAATGATGCCATATGACAATACCAGCCCTCTCATTGCACAAAGAGGCATACCTACCCCATTGCCAAGCACAGTGTGCACACGGGTAAGCTCAGGAAACTGTCACAGCTACCAAAGTGTGACACACCAATGCACAACTAGAAGAAAGTCAGGGCACAATCATGGACAGCACCTATTGACAGGTGCATTGCCATGGGGCCAGAGCAACAAGGATCATTCGAAAAATAAGACTGCATGTGTGGTGGTAGAAATCAAGATATGCACATGACAGAACAAAGGGATGCAGGAGATGACAACGGCCAGTCCATGGTCAGATGTGACGTCTGCCAGGTCAGACAAATAAACAATGACTTCTCAATTAAACACATGTTGTGCCAGGCCCTAGATGGCAATAAGTCCCTGTAAACCTCAATTGTGCACGGGTCGCATGGTATGCCTTGACGCCTCACACCATGGACAATTAATGCCTGTACCACTGCCTACTCAAGGTTGGAAATGTGTCCTTATCAACGCTCGTTCGTTGGTTAAACACAGCTTTGAATGTGAAGATTTAATTATGGATGGGGGAATAAGTATCGCGTTTATAACTGAAGCCTGGACGGATGAGGCCTCTGGCCCTGACTTGGTGAAAGCCACCCCGCCCGACTATCTCTGTTTTACATTAAGTAGACCCAACAGGAAAGGAGGTGGCCTTGTGGTTATTTACCACAAATCCATTAGAGCATCTTTTAACCCCCTGATCAACCTTGGATTTGAAGCGCTTGATTTTTGTTTTTACCTTTCACACCACTTCACTTTCAGAGGCACTCTATTATACAGAGCACCTGGACCTAGAAACCTATTCCTCAGGCAAGCTGATAGCATAATTGAAACTGATTTAAGTGCAAACACTTACACTGTACTCGGAGATGTTAATTGCCACTTGGAAACACTCTCTGATCCTGACACCTCTAATCTACTAGATATGATGAGTAATGCTGGTCTAAAGCAAGTGGTGACTGGAGCTACACACAAGGCCGGACACACACTAGACGGCATTTTTTCTAACGAAACACAACTATGTTTTACTGGCACTCTTCCAGTCATCTGGTCAGACCATATGGCAGTACTATTTGAAATCAGCACGCCCAGTCGTCACTCATGGAAACCTGGGGAGAAACAATTGATCAGTAGAGCCTGGAATAAAATAAATGCTGAGGAACTGCATGAGACGTTAATCGCAACAGCCCCCTCCTTCCCTACAGAGCTGGACGAGGCAACCCTAGCATACACTAAATGGATAGAAGTCGCTGGAGATAAGCTTGCCCCTAAAAAACTCCTCTACCCTAATAGGGCAAGGCCATCTTCTCCATGGTACTCCCAAGAGCTTAGAGACCTAAAATTGAGTTGCAAACATCTCGCGAGAATCTGTAGGAAGAATTACAATGATGATGATAGAAATAAATACTAACTTAGTCTAGCTCAGTATAAACAGTTCCTATTTAAAACAAAACAAGAGTTCTTTACCAAGCGAATAAATCTCGCGAAAAACTCGTCCAAAGAACTATTTAAAACAGTCACATCACTAGCACTCCCAGCCACCCCTACTATCTCCGCCAGTCAGGAATTGTGTGATAACATTGCACAATTCTTCCTGGGAAAAGTAGAATCTATCTTCTTCACCTTCTCCAAGGCTACAGACAATACTATCTCTACCCAGATTGACGTTAGGCAACTAGAAACAAACGACAGGGAATCTTTTGACAACTTCTCTGAAGTAACAACTACAGAAATCTTAAACCTTAATAAGACAACGAAATCTGGTTCACCTAATGATCCTTGCCCTATCTCTCTGTTGAAATTAGCCCAGTAGCCGCGACACTGACTTTGGTCATAAATTCTATGTTTTCTCAGGGATATTTTCCCAAAAGTTGGAAAATCGCCTCTATACTGCCTCTACTTAAGAAACCCTCTTTGGATCCCAAAGACCCTAACAACTTTAGACCCATATCGAGGCTTCCTCTTCCAGCGAAAGTGGCAGAGAAAATCATGAACACACAACTGAGCTCGTTTTTGCTTGAATCACAGGTGCTGGATCCATTGCAATATGGTTTCAGAGCTGGTCACAGCACCGAATCAGCCCTCATTAAATCAACAGAGGAGATTAGGGCCATACTCGATAAAGGAGACAAAGCAGTGATGATCATGTTGGATCTCTCAGCAGCCTTCGATACGGTCCATCACTCTCTATTGATGGACCGTATGAAGGAGATTGGAGTTCAGGGTACCGCCTGGAAACTGCTGGAATCCTTTCTCTCTAACAGAACCCAAACTGTCGCCATGGGAGAATTCTCTTCCAGACCTTTCTCCCTGCCATGTGGAATGCCCCAGGGCTCCTCGTTGAGCCCGACGCTCTTTAATATCTATATCTCATCACTGGCCCCACTTATTAAATCCTTTGGTTTCTCTTTAACCTCCTATACGGATGACACCCAAATTGTGGTATCATTATTGCCAGGGGTGTTGATGGAAACAGCAACACGTCTTAAAGAGTGCATGTCAGCTGTAGGGGGCTGGATGGCTTAGAACTGTCTTAAGTTAAATTCCAGAAAAACTGAAGTGGTATTATTTGGTAACGACCCTAGTTTCTGGACGGTGTCTCTGGGCCCCCTTCCTGCCCCGAAGAATAAAGCAAAAATCCTAGGGGTATGGATTGACAATAAACTCAATTTTAAAGACCAGGTGAACGTGGTTATATCTTCTACTGCCTACACGCTCAGGGTATGCAGGAAAATAATACCTTTTCTACCCAAAGACAGCATACAAACAGTAATTACTTCACTATCCTTGTCAAGGCTAAACTATTGCAATGGGCTATATCTTTCCATGCAAGAGGCACTCCTGCACAAACTACAACTTCTTCAGAATGCAGCTGCCAGACTGCTCACAGGTACACCAAAATTTGCCCCGATCTCAGCTCAGATCAAAAAACTCCACTGGCTGCCAATCCAAAAGAGGATACAGTTCAAGGCTCTGTGCCTTGTTCACAAAGCCCTACAGGGAGCTGGCCCAGAGTTCTTGAAAAATAAATTTCAATGGTATATACCTAAAAGAGTGCTGCGGTCATCAGAAGCAAAACTAATATTAGTACCCAAAGTGCGCAAAGCCAGTTGGGGAGGCAGAAGTTTTGTAACACGTGCAGCAAAGGCCTAGAATGACCTGCCGCTGCAGCTTAGGTCCACGACAAATCTACTCTCTTTCAGAAAAGCTTAAAAAACTTAGCTCTTCTCCACCTAAATCTCTGCGTACCATCCTCTCCTCTTAGGCCTCAAAAGGACTTACAGCGCCAGGACACCCATGGGTAACAGTGCGCTCTGTAAGTAGCAATAATATAACATAACATAACAAAAAAATGCAGGGCTGCCATCACCTTATAAGTAGGGGTGAAAGCTGTTGGATAAGCCTTGCGTGGCTGCAGGTGGGGCTCCAACAGATCACAAAGGGTTTTCAGGGTGGCTCTGTCCAGGCGGCATTTCCATATGATCGCAACATCCTCCATGTCCCCCAGCAGAGTCAAGTGACGAGTCAAATTTGGCCTCCTATTTGAGATGATAGTGGACACATGTCAATGCAATACTTCATGAGATGTGCACAGCATATCATGTTCTGGATAACACAACCACAACAATGACTGACATCTATAGTGACTAACAGACCAGCTGACATGGAGTGACACCTTCAGCTACACAAAGGGCACACGTGTCAACTTACACAAGACAAGTACCTCAAACACCACCTTGGTCAATGTGAATGCACTAAGGGATATGGCCACAGTTCACATGGGCACGCCTGGGAGTATAGCATCCACATATGTGTAACTAATCAAAAACACTGTCTCATAGCTAGCTGCTGTACCTGTCACACCTTAATGCGTCAGTGCAACCTGGCACACATTCACCACACAATGACCACATTCGGCGCTGGAATGATGAATGTGTTCATGAGCAGACATGAGAGGCAATGCTAAATAGATCATCATTCATTGAGATGAACATCGCTGTGATTGCCACTGGACCTCAACACATTGACATGTGTACATATTGTACAGTCCAGAACAACACTGTCCTGCCTACACCAACATCAAATACATAAGTGACATGTGAGTGGGTACAGGCAAATCTATGTTACACACACACAAACATGGCATGTGTAGCCATCAGTGAAGTGATTTGAGCATTGGCATCGTGTGCACAATGATGTGCCATTGAACATGTTGGCGCTGTGCACTGTTGATGTTGGACAGATGGCCATCGCCATTGTACGGCCCCCAAATCGCGGTAGCTACCGCCTGGCCCCGGCGGTGTGTCACCAGCACCCCCATTCACACAAGTGCGGTAGTCATAGGCATGGTGACATGGGGAAATGGCGGTTGGCATGCTCCGCCACCTGAATGGCGGAGCCTCGTGTCAATGTATGGCACCCAAATCGCGGTAGCTACCGCTTGGCCCCGGCGGTGTGTCACCAGCACCCCCATTCACACAAGTGCGGTAGTCATAGGCATGGAAACATGGGGAAATGGCGGTTGGCATGCTCTGCCACCAAAATTGCGGTAGCGCACCCCGGGCCCCTGCGTTGTGTCATCGCCATGGAGCATGCCCATACAGCCAATGGGAGCCATGATTGCGGTGGCATGATGCAATTTTGAAGATCGTGGTAGGCATGCTCCGCCACCGCGGAGGCAGTCATTGGATGCATTTGAAAGATGCACCATTGTGGTAGCGCACACCGGGCCCCAGCGGTGTGTCACCGCTGTGGAGCATGCCCTTACAGCCAATGGGAACCTTGATGGTGGTGGCATGATGCAATTTTGAAAATCGCGGTAGGCGTGCTCCGCCACCACCTCGGAGGCAGTCATTGGATGCATTTGAAAGAGACAGACCTGGACCACCAATTGCTGCAGCTTTGCACCTTTGAAACGACCCCAGGGGGCTATATATGTGTGGGAGTGAGCCTCACATTTCCACTGTTCCCAGAGACTGCTGCCTGAGACCTCTCACCTGCTTCTGCCTCCAGGGACTGCTGCCTGAGACCCCTCACCTGCTGCTGCCTCCAGGGACTGCTGCCTGAGACCCCTCACCTGCCTCCAGGGACTGCTGCCTGAGACCCCTCACCTGCTGCTTCCTCCAGGGACTGCTGCCTGAGACCCCTCACCTGCTGCTGCCTCCATGGACTGCTGCCTGAGGACCCTCACCACCCAATTCCACCGCTGTTGTCTCACGTCCACAGTGATGGCAAGGACAGAGAAGATCCGTGCCAGTCACTTCACGAGCGCAGAGCTGGAGGTCCTGGTGGACGAGGTGCTCACACAGTACCCAAGGCTATATGGTGCCCCAAATGTCGTGGTAAGTCTACCAACAGTGGTGGTCTAGGGCAGGGGGGCCACACCTGTAGTTGGACTGATGCAGTATGTGCATGGGAGTATGGGGTAGTGTCATGCACTGCCTGACATGCTGTCTCCAGTGTGTGTACCCAATGCCCCAGCTTTCCCTCCCTGCACATATATGTATGAGTGACCTGTGTTGTGTTGTCAGCCATACAGTCCCACAGAAGGTTGTTCATGCTGTAGTCAGGAAAGTGAATGCTTGGCTGGATGGATGTGTGTGCCCCTGTAGTCCTTCTCAGTGTGAGCCCAGCTGGCCTGCACAGTCCCCGCCTACAAAGACAAGGACACCTCACTCAACTTACAGAGTATGACATCAGTCTTTTCACATTGCACTCCAGCTATGGGCCATCTCAGCACAGTATTTTGCACACAACTGTCCTTGTGAATGGCATTTTGTATTTGTGTGATCATGTCCCTCAATGTGACCACCAGGACACATTCACAGGACAGAGACATTGATGGCTGCGCAGTCTTGGGAACAGTGAGTCCACCCCCAAACACAGGTTGACATGTGATGTATGTTTTGCTCAAGCCAAAAATGGACTGGAGTGTGGGCAGGCTACATTGGTGTTTCAGTGCTGGCATCCGGCATGTGCATGAGATGTGCAGGGACTGTGTTCCCCCTCACACCTGCATGCTTTAACATCAGCTTTTCCCATGCAGGTGTTCCATGTGAACTGTACTATAGTCTCTGATTGCCAATTTTGTTTGATATGTGATGATTTTGTATCTTGCTGCTATACTGATAGATGGCGTTACATGGCACTGTGTCACTGATCATTTTCCACTCTTGTCTCCCATGCCTTCAGCTCAAGGTACACCAGCGTAAGGCCGTGTGGAGGGCCATTGCAGCAAAGGTGCGAGCCCTGGGGCTCTCAAACCGACAGTGCACCCACTGCCACAAGAGATGGGACGACATCAGCCGGCTGGCAAAGAATGTGGTGGAGATGACCTTGGGGCTGCTTCCTCGCACTGGGCATCTGGCATGGTGCAGTATGACACCACCAATGGGGCACATCTTGGCGGTGACACAGCCTGAGCTGGATGCACGTTTGAAGGAGCATCAGCAGCAAGCCAGGTGTGAGCATTTGGGGAGTCTGTATTTGGCTGGGAGTGGCTGCATATGTACAGAGCCTGTGCCAGCGCTGGCCTCTGTGATGTTGGTAGTGTGATGCTGTGGCATGTAAGTGACTGCTGGCCTGGGAGCCTGTGGCATGCATTTGCTCTACCTGTACTTACAAAGGTGATTTGGATGCTTTGCCTTCACATTACATTCTGAGTTGTGCTCTTCTGGTTTCTTCTGCATTGGTGTAATCTTGGGAATCCCATGGCCGGGAACGGCAGTGTGGTCAATCTGACTGTGCATACATCAATGCGTCCATTGCGTGCACCCATATTGGGGAGGCCTACACATCTTACAACAATGTGCAGCATTATATTGTCCCGACGGTATGACATGGTGGGTGGCATGGGCTAATGTCCATTGTGGACTGTCACGTTGTAGTATGGGTCTGTGTTGTCCCCTCCTGTTCCATCCAGTACTGTCATTGGCAACAAGTAGTGTGCCCCCATCATGTCACTAGGTGTGCTCAGAACTAGTTGTGTGTCTGTTTGAACAGAGCCACAAGCAGGGTGTTGTGCTGTGTGGTCATTACATGGCTCACTCATGCCTGAGTATCCTGTTCCCACGCACTGCTTGAGTCAATGTAGTGAGTTTGCACAATGGGATTGCACAGGGTGGTGTGCAACATGTAGATTTGGTCAACTTTTGTCATGCATTGCTTGCATATGTTTGTTCTGTTGCTGCCACTGACCTGACCCTACATCTCTCTCTCCCATGCAGCATCACCTGTGGTTAAGGAGGGACAGGAGACGGACACCAGTGGGGGTGAAACTGGCACCACAGCTGCCCAGGAGCCCAGTCTCACAGATGTCACCAGCGCCACAGAGGGGGACAGGAGTCTGCTGGAGGAGTCCCAACCCGAGACGAAAGCACCACATCATCCAATGCCAGCGGGGATGCATCCATGTTGGAGGGCACAGGGAACGGGGACTCTGCATCGACTTCCACCACACAGCACACATTGCCCACCCTCCCAGCCACTTCCTCTGGTGCTGCCCGTGTCCACCTCAGTAAGAGGGGGAGAGTGTCCTTCACCCCTGGCACCACTGTCCCTGCCCCCGTCCCCTCTGCTGAAATCAGTGCTGAGTCTGTGGACCTTTTGCCCCAGCTGTGTGTAGGCCAGACAGCTCTCCTCAACGCCTTCATTGACCACGACAAGTAATTGGCCCAGACAGTTGCTTTCATGGAGGGCATACATTCCGGCGTGGGTGGGCTGCACCGGACAGTCCAGGCTTTGTCATCAACAGTGACGTCTGCCCTGCAACAGGCACATACTCACAGTCCAGCTCCAGTCCCTTTGCCCATCCCCCTGGCAGTGGCCACGCCTGACGATAGTGACCACGGTACACATACATCAAAGTCACGATACAGCACACGGAGCACACAGCAGCAGCAACCCAAGCGGTCCCGGGCACAGACACCATCCCCACAGAAGACAAGAGGCACACCAGAGTATAGGGAGAAAAGCCCGTCAGGCGACACCAGTGGACAAATAGCAAAGCAGCAGACCTCAGGCACACATGCCTCAGTGACATCCACATGCAAGGACTCTGCTGCCCCTAAAGCATCGCGCAAAGATAATCGTACTATGTCTGTGCCCACCAAGGAGGTGGGGCATGCCAAGGGTACACCTAGGAAGGGCTCCAAGGCAGTATCACCAACCACCTTGACTCCCATTCCAAGCCCAGTGAAGCAGGGGCCGGAGGGCACTGTAGGGGTAACACCTAGTAAACAGGGGAAGGGGGGACAGAAGCGAAGCAAGGCAAAGCGTTCCGCTGGGTCCAGCACATCACCAGAGGGGCTGCCAGCGCCTGCACCTGCTGCAGCAGTGGTGGTGAGTGTGCCTTTTGTGCCCACACCACTTCCCATTGATCCAAAGTCAGGCAAGCCATTTAGCATCCCCAAGAAGTGGAAGGGCACCCCTCCACAATCTCCCAGCCACACCGTGACTCCCGTCTGCATGACTCCGCCTCCACCTGCCACTACACCACCTGGTCCAAGCAGCCCTCCGTCTTGCCAATCCACTGATAGCTCTACCTCAGCTGTTCCGCTCTCTCCCCCGTCAAGTGCTCCGACAGTCCCTGAGACACAGCCAGCTCCCAGTCCGACTGACAGCTGAGTGTTAGTCACCCTCACACACCTGTCTCTCACACAGGTGGGCCTGTACTGCACATTGTTGCCCCCTGCCTGTACAGCTTCTCATGGACTCAGTCAGCACCTTGGACTGGCCACTGGCCTTGTTTTTTGCCCCCTGCCTGTGCAGCTTCTCATGGACTCAGTCTGCACCTTGGACTGGCCACTGGCCTTGTGTTTTTCCCCCTGCCTGTGCAGCTTCTCATGGACTCAGTCTGCACCTTGGACTGGCCACTGGCCTTGTGTTTTGCCCCCTGCCTGTGCAGCTTCTCATGGACTCAGTCTGCACCTTGGACTGGCCACTGGCCTTGTGTTTTGCCCCCTGCCTGTGCAGCTTCTCATGGACTCAGTCTGCACCTTGGACTGGCCACTGGCCTTGTGTTTTGCCCCCTGCTTGTGCAGCTTCTCATGGACTCAGTCTGCACTTTGTCCTGGCCACTGGCCTAGTCGTTCACTGTTGTGTGCCCCCTGCCGGTGCAGCTTCTCATGGGCTCAGTCTGCACTTTGTCCTGGCCACTGGCCTTGTCGTTCACTGCTGTGTGCCCCCTGCCTGTGCAGCTTCTCATGGACTCAGTCTGCACTTTGTCCTGGCCACTGGCCTTGTCGTTCACTGCTGTGTGCCCCCTGCCTGTGCAGCTTCTCATGGACTCAGTCTGCACTTTGTTCTGCCCACTGGTCTTGTCGTTCACTGCTGTGTGCCCCCTGCCTGTGCAGCTTCTCATGGACATGTTCTCCATCTTGTGCCTTGCTCTTCTCTTCTCATGGTACCTATCTGTGCACTATGTAAATAAAGACAGTTTCTCCTGTTGTCTATTTTGTCAGTGTCCTTACTGAATAAAGTTAATTTGCTGTGTGTAAATGGTTTACTGTGCCACATGGTCTGTGTGGCACTTCAACACGGTCAATGTTTGGGCTCACTTACTCTCTTTTTTTCAGGGCTGACAGGGTCTTCATTTGTTCTTGACCCAAATACTTGTGGTGGCAAGATGTAAATTTCGAATGGTTAGCAGTAGTCATTTACTTGAAACACTGAGCCGTCAGCCACGAGAGACTTGTCTATCCTGAATCACCTCAAGTTACTGCTTGTTTTCCATAGTCCCCCATCACCACAATGCAATTAAAACCCATTCTGCTATTGCCTGGGTGGTATGATTTAGCCACCCAACAATTAACGATCTACTGGTGGACATTAAGAGTGAAAAGTGCTCTCTTCCAAATTAGTCCTAAATGCAGATTAACACCAACTACAACTTGAAATGAACCCCTTATTCCCCCACATCGCTCTTAGAAAACAAAATGTCTGATCTTTAGAATGACAGCCAGATGTACGACCCGCCAATTAGCATGTCGCAAATTATGTCTCATTTGCGACTCGCAATTTGCGACTGCCTAACTGGAATGCACAACAGTGTCGCAAATTGCATGCCTCCTTAATATTAATGAGGCAGGCGCAATTTGCAACCCCTTTAGGAATGGCTAGCATTCACAGGGATGGTGGCCTGCTGGGTTCAGCAGACCACCATTTCTGTGACTGTTTTTTTAATGAAGCAGTTTTTTTTTAAATGCAGCCCGTTGACAGCCCAGAGGGCAAGGTGCAGTGTATTTAAAAAGTTGGACATGTACTTTTAAGTTTTACATGTGATGGTAGTTAAAAACTCTCAAATTTGATTTTCATTGCTGCAAGGACTACCTCTCCCATATGATAACATTGGAGTTACCTTATTACATTTAATAAGCTGTAATTTCCAAATGGGAACAGGTAACAAGTTCATGTTTGGTGTCTTTGGAATCAATCAGGTGTTTGTTAAGCGCGACTACTCACGCATAAGGGTCTCAAGGTGCTGGGTGTTGGGGGGGTCGCAGGTTCTAGTCCATCAAGGATGGGGTCTGTTGAAGAGCCAGGTTTTGAGGTTTCTTGCGAAGAAGGGGAGCGATGTCTGTCTGAGGTGGAGCGGAAGGTCGTTCCAGGCTCTGTCCGTGCGGAAGGAGAAGGAGCGGCCTCCCGATCTGGTCTTTCTGGTGCAGAGGACCACAGCGTAGAAGAGCTGGGCTGATCGTAGGGTCCTTTGGGGTGCGTGCAATTTGAGTTGGCTGTTCAGGTATGCTGGTCTGGTGTCGTGGAGGGCCTTGTGAGCGTGGGTTAGCATCTTGAATGTGACTCTAGCTTCGATGGGGAGCCAGTGGAGAGTGCGCAGGTGCTGGGAGATGTGGCAGTGTCTTGGCAAGTTGAGGACCAGTCTTGCGGAAGCGTTTTGGATGTTCTGTAGCTTGCGGGTGAGGTTTTTGTTTATTCCGGCATAGAGTGCGTTGCCATAGTCGAGCCTGCTGGTGACCAGGGCGTGAGTGATGGTCTTCCTGTGATCGAAGGGGATCCATTTGAAGGTCTTACGTAGGCGGCGGAGGGTGTGGAAGCAGGAGGATGAGACGGAGTTGACCTGGCGGTCCATTTTGAGCTCTGAGTCCAGGATGATTCCCAGGTTGCGTGTGTGGTCCGTGGGGGTGGGCGGGCTTCCTAGGGCGGGGGGCCACCAGGTGTTGTTCCAGGTGTTGGGGTTTGGGCCCATGGTGAGTACTTCTGTTTTGTTGGTGTTTAGTTGTAGGCAGCTGTTTTTCATCCATTTGGCGACAGCTTCCATGCCTTCTCGAAAGTTGTGTATGGCGGTGTTGGGTCCGTTGGATAGGGAGAGGATGAGTTGGGTATCGTCTGCGTATGACACAATATTGAGACAGTAGATTCTGACGATCGGGGTGAGCGGAGCCATGTAGACATTGAAGAGCGTAGGGCTGAGGGAGGACCCCTGGGGGACTCCGCAGGTGGTAGGTGTAGGGTCCGAGAGGAAAGGGGGGAGTCTGACCCGCTGCATTCTGCTGGAGAGGAAGGAGCGGATCCAGTCGAGGGCCTTGTCTTGAATGCCTGCGTCGTGGAGTCTGCGTATTAGGGTGCGGTGAGAGACTGTGTCGAACACTACTGAGAGGTCGAGGAGGATGAGGGCTGCTGTTTCTCCTTTGTCCAGTAAGGTACGGATGTTGTCTGTTGTGGCGAGGAGGGCGGTTTCCGTACTGTGTTTTTTTCTGAAGCTCGATTGGGAGGATTCGAGTATGTTGTGCTCTTCAATGAATGTGGCGAGTTGGCTGTTGATGGCTATCTCAATGACTTTTGCTGGGAACGGGAGCAGGGAGATGGGTCTGTAGTTTTTGAGGTCGATGGGGTATTTGTAATGAAAAATCTTGACCTATTAGACACCAGACACCAACTATTCAATACACTTCTGTACCAGTGGCGTAGATTACTTTTTTAGAAAGAATTGCTGCTGTGCTACTGAAAAGACTGCTACTCTGTTGGACTGTTGCCCTAAAGGACTGCTTGCTACTGTTGGACTGCTGTCCTGCTGTGCTGACCTGCTATCCTGCTGCCCTCTTGGCTGGGTAAGAAGGACTGGACCTGCAAACTGTACCCAGTGCCACCAGAGTAACTCCAAAGGTTAGACTCTTGTAATCAGCACTTGGACTCTGTAACTGTGAGTTCTATCCTGCCATGTGGTGCCACTCCAGTCCTGGACCGTTGAATGTGGGCCTGAAGGTGCTCTGAATGCCCATCTGCAGACCCAACAGAATCAATGCAGCTCCTCTGCTGCGCAGCACAACCCTGAGCAGAACTTACACATTGCCTCTGCTGTGTGGACTACCCCCTCCCAAGGTCTTCGCATCACAGCCCACAGCATCCTCAGAACTGCCACTCTGAGAGACACATCCTTGACACAGGTTCTTACATTGCAAGCCCATCAACAGCATCCTCGATGATTACGCAGGACTCTGCATTGCAAACCCCCCAGCTTCTTTAGAACCAGTGGTTCCTGACGCGTCCTAGATGCAGGATTTCACATTGAAAGCCCTCTCATCAACGGTCTACTCGACAATGATTCAGGACCTTGCATTTCAGCCTCATGGCGCCCCAAGACGAGCGCTGAGCAATGCATCTCCGTCCTCAGCTGTGCAATGCATCATTAACACCGGACCTTGCAATGCTATGCAACCAAGATTTAAGATACTCTTGTTCAGCTGGCCCAACTTGGTCCCTATAGCAGGCCCCGTTCCTTCGCGGTCAGCCTGGACTTTGTCCCGGTCCGGTGCAACCAGGTATCTACAGTTGGTGCTGTGTGCCTTTTGGCACTATTATCACTGAAATGTTTAAACTTGCATATCTCTGGTTCGACTGATTGGATGTTTGTCATTTTGGTCTTGATTTATTTATTAAAATGTACTCTATAGTTCTAATTTAGTATGGGATTCTTCTTGTATTGTGTGTTCATGTTATTACTATTTGAAGGGTTGAACAAATACATTGCCTCTAACTTAAGCCTGACTGCTCTGTGCCAAGCTACCAGAGGATTGAGCACAGGTTCATTTGAGGTTTTCTTGTGACTTCACCCTAACAAGGATATTGGTTGTTGCATGCATAGGGTTTCAACCCCCTCAACCAGTAACTCAATTTCTTACAATGTCCAACAGAAATAATGAAGAGATTTGCTTTCTCCTCGCTAAGTCATTGCAACATGGCCCACATCTGGCATGCTCTTGTTCAAAGGATTGTTAGACTTTTGAAGACTTGGGAAGGAAGTTCAGGATATACCAGCACACTCAGGGATTCGGTGCCCATAATAGTAAAGAGGAAGACAAGTATAGAGGATTTTTATGCATTTATTTTTTTGTGCATTAGGAACAACATGCAGAATACAGTTTCACATTATACATATATATACTGATATAGTACTATTGTCATTGAAACAAATTTTCCATGGTGTGTTAAAAAGTGTGTTTTCCTACTCTTGTCAACTAGGCCTCAAATTGGGCCTAGCAGCCCTATTTTCCAAAATGGATGTCAACTATGTCCTCCTCCTACACATGTCTGTCATTTCTGCAGCATGTGATCAAGCAGAATATTGTTTGCTTATTTCCATTATCATTGTTCATACTGTTCTCAATGAATCTTCCCAGGCTCAGTCATAAAACAATAATTATTACTTCAAAGTATTTCCACTAGATCACAGTGCCCTATTCATTCATATGAAATGCTGTTGTTCATGTATCTAGTTTGTTCCACCACCTACGAATGACATTAGTATAGAGGGGCAGAATAATTATTCATGCAGTGGAAAAGTGCTTAGGTGCTCAGGCGATATGCCATTTTATGAGACTGTGCTCTGATTTGCTAAGAATGCAACATTTTCAATCATACCACAATAATTCTGCAGTTCTGCTAATTTCATATCCATAATTATGTTTAAAAACCCTTGATGTTGGGGGTGAGCTGGGGGCTTTCCTGGTCTATTTGGGATGCTGTATGTTTGTCGCCTGATTTTGCTGCCCACTTGAGATAATTTTTGATTTTGTACTTTCCCTCTAATGCTCTATTTGCTAAGAGGCTTCATGGCTTTTTAACTTGTAATGTAATTTGGAAGTTTTGTCATAAATCTTTAACCTCTTTTTCAGCTGATCTAGAATTTAGTTAATGTGTGGGCCCTTTTGCTTAATTTACTGTATTTCTGATATTTTTGATGTGATGGGAGGTGCCTTACCTAGGGGACACATTGCCTCATGAAACTGAGGTTTAACACTGTCTCCAATTCATCAAAATAGTTGGCGTCCTGTTGTGGTTAATTTGGGGGTGTGAAACTTCCAGGGTCCCCCAAACCCATGCAAGTATCATTGGGCCAGATGTACAAAGGTCTTTTGCATTTCTTAATGGGCAAATCACAATTTCGGCCCATTAAGAAATGCAAAACAACATTTTCCTATGTACAAAGGCCTTCAGGGAATCTCCTAAATGAGATTTCTACCCAATAGGAATCGCATTTTGTGATTGCCTTAATAGGAAATAACAAATAGGGATTTCCTATTTGCGATTTCTTAGCTCATGTACAAAGCATTTCCTCAATGCATAACGAGCATTTTGGAAATGTAATTACCATCGACTTAAAGTCGATGGTAACCAGTTGCAATTTAAAAAAGCACCCCGAGATAATGTTTTAAAGTGCAATAGAGTGCACACATACCCCTAGGGCATATGTGTACTCTACATGTGCCCCACTAGTTTTGGAGTGCATTACGGGGGGCCTTATGTCCATAACCATCCTTAGTTTAGCATTTGCTAAATAGCAATTTTCTAATTGGAAATCGCCATTTAGGAAATGCAAAACCAGCTCATTGGTATGAATGGCATGGGATTTCCTAATTGCGATTTCCGAACTTGGTAGGAATCGCTATTACGAAATCTGTAATTTCATACATATAATTTTGCATTTCCTAAATAGCAATTCCTATGGAGTCACTATTTAGGAAATGCAAGATTGCATTTTCCTACATCTGGCCCACTGTCTCATGGGAGGTTCCAGGGGTTGTTTCCAAAGGTGGTGCTGTCCAGGGGAAACTCCTTATCCGGGGAGCGCTCCAGTTTGAATGGGCTGCTCTTTCCTCAGGAAAGTCAGTCATTCCACATGGGTGGTGGCAGCTATCGACCCCAGTGTAAGTGCCGTGAATAAGAGTCAGAGGTCCTGTGAGGGGCCTGCATCTGTAGTGTGTGGTGACCTCGATTAGTGAGGGTACTAGGGTGTGTATTCTCAAAAGCGAGAACAGCCAGTGACTGGTAAAACAGGTTTCAGACCTGTCTTTTGTGATGGCATTGGTGGTGAGGCACTGGACTCTTGCTAGGAAGAGAGTGGTGGGTGCAGAGTTGCATGACCCAGGGCAAGGGTGGGCCTAAACCTGCTCCGACCATGTAGGTGATTAGTGTCCTGGATGCATCTGACAAAGAACCAGGAGGGTTTGTAGTGCACACTAGGTTCCCTGTGGTGAGAGGTGTCCTGATGGCTGAGTTAGGTAGATGGTCATGGTGTAGGAAGGCCAGCGTAAGCTATTTGTGGTGCTGGATAACTGGCCAAAAGTGTGTCTGATCAGAACATATTACGACTTGTTGCACTGACTAGGCAAGAGTACCCATGATCAATAGATAGCTTCTTACAATAGTTTCAGCTGGGGTCAGTGTATGCAGCAAATAGGTTCCACCGATTTAGTCTACCAGGATTTTTCACATTTCGCTACCCGATTATTTGGGAATTTTACTGTAAGCGAGTCTCACTACCTGAGTCTCACTGATGATAAATTCACAGGAATTGAACTTTGTGTGCTAACCGCCACCGTTCACCTTTTAAGATATGGATACTGGTAAGAGGCATTAGTAAGAGGTAAGGGCATATGAGGCGCTAGGCTGGTTACACATGAACACATGAGTACATCCTTGTGCGCATGTGTGTGGGCTGCAAATGTGTGACTTCCGTCATGCACAGGCTTGTATCTGCGCACAGGTAGCCTTTTGCAGAAGGAACTCTGCAAGGATTGGTACTGACCTGAGACATGAGTGGGCATTCATAATGTAGGTCTGTAGTGCTTACTGAAATGGACATTCATTGTGTAAGGTTTTTAGTGCTTACTGGTCTGTGGTGTTTTCGCTGTATTTTAAATCTGCTCTAAAGTAGAGTTTCTGTCCACATAGGCCTACAGGGTCAAGCAAGGTACCAAACTGAATTAAAACAGGAAAACTGAGTTTGAATTTGCAGTCACCAATAACCCACATCCACATCTGAAGGGATTTCACATATTTCTCAGGTGCTGCTCATGATCAGATTCCAAGCCTTAGTCCCCACTGCTGGGCCAAGTTATTTACTCTTCTCCGCAGCAGAGGGACTAAACACTTCACCACACAAAAGGGCAATTACCAGTATGCGACTCAATCCTGTGAAAAAAATAGGGTGGGGACGGAATCTGTTTCTATTATTCAGCTTGTCGCACTGCATCTGGGCTGGGACAGTCCAGGCCCACTGGAATATTCAGCAGTCTAGACCTCTGGAGCCAAACACAGGAGGGGCTAACTTTTGAAGTCTTGGTAGGAAAAGATCAGGCAGCTGTGTGGTCAAGGGGTGGCACGGAGTCTCTCGTAGGATCTCTTACCAGAGACAATTTGAGCTCACTATTTTGGATTGTCCCAGAATGCTGTGCAGGAAGGTTGGGACAGAGGTGGAGGGTTGATGTGGCTTCGTAGGATTGGTTAGGGTTCCCTGGCCACTAAAACCTTCTACCGATACTTAAAAGCCCCTGCACAAAGGAGAGACACTTCAGAAGACCTTGGACCTGTGAGCGAAAGGATGCCTAGCTCAAAGGAGATGCCACCTGATACCTTGCAAGGAAGGACTAAGGGCATTTACTCTACCTGACCCCCAGGACTAAGATGGGTCTCTCCAGGGCCAGTGGCACTGTCCCCCTAAGGACCAGCTGGGGGAAATAACCTGCCAGGGGGCTTTGAATGGTTCACCTAGGACTTCTGTGGACTGGCCTTTGACTCCAGTGCTGACACATTGATGCTCTGCTATAGGGTCAGGAGTCCATGGGGCCTGTGAAGTGTGAGAGGGTGGGTGTTCTCTTAACTGACTGTGGAGAAGCTGTGCAAGAAGCCCCCAAACAGAAAAGAGCCTCAGGAGTGTAGGTAGAAGACAGGCCTGGAGCAGAGATCCCAAATATCCCACTCCCCAAAATTCGCCATTTTACAGGCCAGGAGGCCTGACAAAAATGCTTCGGATAGATAGGCCTGGCCACTAGGAGCAAGAAAAACTAGTCCAAGATGAAGAAAATGGCAAAGGGAGCTAGGGATATGTCAATTTGAAGATTTGCCTAGGGGGGTGCATATGTTGCACTCCATTTGATCCAGGGCCCGGGTGCAGCTCAATGTTATTGCATTCATTTATGTGGAGCCAGGCATGCATGGGCCCTCTTCCTCAAGCCTATTTCTGCCCCCAGAGGATCCCATCTGCACGGGAGCTGCTGCAAGCAAAAGGGCCCTAGATACCCTAATGGCCCACATGGAGACCTGGTTCGGTGCATTTCCTGTGTGAGGGGGTGGATCGCACTGACGTCTGAACTCTCTGCCCTTACTTGCTGCTGGCCGGGACAGTGTACAGCTCCTGCCACAAGTGAGAGCCAAAAAGGACTTGCTCCCACTATGGTGGGAGGAGCACAACAGGGGAGGATGTGGCTGCTTGGGAGTTGGCTTCCGCATTGCTACTAAAAAAAAAGAGTCTGGGTGCGCCGGGTGGGACCAGGGCACCAGAAAATAGGAGCTAGACTGTAGTGTGAGGACACAAGAAAGAATTTAGCGAGAAGCTCATCTCATGTTCACTGTCACAGGCCAGAGTGCGCATAAAGCCCCATGCAGGCAGTCTCACGGTCAACATGCGTTCTCTGTGATGACCCATGGAGAGGGATGGTACGACCAGCATGTTTTTAAGTGTTTTGAGTGCAGCAGTCCTCAAAACGTTTTTTGTTAGAAACCAGGCCATGGTGGATGTATACCATTCATTCGAGAACTTCCAGTGCTGGAACTTTCGATCCTGAGCTTTGGAGCTTAGGGACCCTTGTGGTTGGTCTTTTAAGGCTGCATTTGGCCAACAGTAGAATACAAAGAAAGAATCTAACACACACGTTTGCAATTTAAAAATGCTTCTTTGGTGATATTGCTGATGACCACAGCAAAGTTTATACCTTTAATATATGCATTTGAATATGATTATTGTACCCGTTCGTTTTAATGGTGAGATAATGGTGACCCATGATATGTGGCTGACGTTAATAATGTGGTGACCCAGTGACTAAGTCAGTAGGCCAGGTGGATTTTCTATCCACCAAGAAATGCGCCAAAGTAATGACACAATAATCTCTCACTCCACAGTTCCATTTAAAAAAAAGAAAGGGTTTATTGGCAATATGTTTCAACCTAATGGTCTTCCTCATGGCCTGAAAACCAGCATGCACCCCCCCCCCCCCTTTCAACAGGTAACATAAGTAATAGACATATAAAATGTATGCGCATGTTCGTTCTTTTTTTTTTTACAAAAATTGAAAAATGAAAGTTAAATGACTGCCCTCAAGTGAGAAAACAGACTCATGATTAATTTATTATTTCATGTTATAGAGAACAGTGGTCCCTATTCAGGAGGAATACAGTGTGATAGATAACCATACACTTAGAATAGAATGTATGTCTTTTGTCCAGCCATACACTGTTCTCTATAACATGAAATTGCCCAAGGTCCCTGTCTTAATTCCTTTGGGTTCCCTTGTTCTGTAAAATAATATATTATTTCCGGCAATGACGAGATGTTCTGCTCAGCCTTCATGATTTCGCCACAAAGAGAGATGCGTTTACTCTGGTATGCAACCTCTCCGCTGTTCTCTTCTGTCCTGCATTTCTTCATTGTTCAAGATTAGAAACATAGTCTCAGGGAGGTGCTGTAACATTGGGTTTTTTCATGCCATGATTGTTGCGAGAGTTAGTGACATGATAGCAATGTTTGAATGCCTTCCTTTGTAATTACTTGATATTTGATCTTGTGGGGTAGTTTTCTTTCTCATCTTGCCTGGCGTCATCACGTCAATTGGGGTATCCAGGATAGACCAGAGGGGTGCTTTCTTGCCATATAGAGTCACTTGGGTATTACTGGTAATCCGTGGGGAGCTTCCATTTCGCTACTTACGAAACAAACAATTTCAACGGCTCTGCCACTATCTGGGTGTTTGTAATGAAGGGTATTAACAAGAGCATTTACCTCCGCAGGTGGCAGACAGGATGCTTGGCCATTTTGTCATATGTCACACGTTTTTCAAGTGCTTCCCTTTTGCCATCTGTTTATTACGATGCTACAGCACCTCCTTGAGACTATTTTCCAATCTTGAACAATCGGAGATGCATTTAAACTTGTATCCAACCTCTCTGCTGCTCCCTCCTATCCCGCATTTCTTGTTTGTGGCAAACTCATGAAGGCTGAGCGGAAACAACTTGTTTCCTTTGGATGAAATAATGTATTAATCATGAGTCTGTTTTCTCACTTAAGGGCAGCCATTTAACCCTACTTTTTCATTTTTTGTAAAAAAAGAACGAACTTGCTCATATCTTTTCTATGTCTATTGTTTATGTTATCTGTTAAAAGGTGGGGGTGCATGCTGGTTTTCAGGCCGAGGAAGACCATTAGGTTAAAACACGTTGCCAATAAACCCTTTCTATTTTTAAACTGGAACTGTGGAGTGCAAGATTATTGTGTCCTTACTTTGGTGCATTTTGAAACAGAGTACCCTGTCCACCAAACTCTAAATTGAGCCCTAAATTAGTTGTCACTCGCCAGTCTGACATTGACAAGAAGCACAGCTCACAGCAGGCAGCGGAAACCTCCATGCACACCCCCATGAGGTGCTGCAGGACAGCAGGACTGTCGGGCCATGGTAGAGCTCTGCAGTGGCTATCTAGTGGGCACTGTGCCATGATATGTACTTGGTAGTTGGTTTGTGGGCTAACAAGCTTCTGGTGGGATTGCACAGTGTAGGAAGGTGGGTAATTAGTAGGTGCAGGTAGGTACCTTCAGATAGCAATAATACCACAATCACTATAAGGTCCAGTCAAGTCTTCATAAATTACTCTTCGCTCAACCTTTGGTAGCTTGGCAGACAAGCAGTTCGGCTTAGCTTAGGAGACAGGTGTGTAAAGCATTTAATATCACCAAAACAGTAATGAGTAAAAGAGACTACACTTTTAAATTAAAAAAGGAGCTTTCTAGTGCCAGAATGTGTAACTTCGGATCTGGGTTTCTCATCGACGATGAGCCCTGGATGTCTTTGTCTTTGTTGTCAATAGAGAGGAGCTCTGGAGCCAGTGTCGTCAGGCAGCGTCACTGTTCGATGTCGCCGGCTCGACTCTTGTTGTCGATGTCAGTCTTCTTCTGGAGCTTTTTTAACAAAACTTAGGAAAAAAGCTCCAAAACATTCAGATCTTCTTCTGAAAGGTTCCTTGAGGGTCAGGAAAGGTCCAACAGCACCAGCCAAGGGTTTAGAAGCTCTGGTTTGCCTCTTGGGGTCGGGGACTCTTTCTCTTACAATGCACCTGGTCAGTCCAGGAAAATCCAGATGAAGCTGGTCAGCTGGAGTTGTCCTTTTAGTGGATGCTGTAGGTGACTTCTTCCAGCACTTTTCTACCTGTTGCTGCTCAGGGAGTCCACTCCTTATTCTTTAAGAAAGACTCAGTTCTTGTGTGTAGCCTTTAAAGTGCAGCAGGTGCAGTCAGTCCTTCTGAGTGCAGGCCTCTGTGGTGCTGTCTAAGGAACAAGCAGGACAGTTCCTATTTTCCAGATGTTTCAGGCAGGGATCTGAGGGGCTTCTGCAAATCTTCCATATGTATTCCCCATTCTGGGCTGGCATTAGGAGGGGCACGCCAACCAATGGGGTTCAAGTTGCTACCCTCTGCGAAGACAACTTCCTGGGAAGTGTGGAATAATTGTGCTCCAGAATACACATTTCTCCAAAAATCATAGGGGGGTTAATCTCTCCTTGAAGTGCAGATCTGGATAACCCAACCCACAGGTGTGGCTAACATTTTCCTACGCTCCCCTTCCACCTCTCTTTTAATCTAATTATAGGGGCTCCCATCCGGCTTGGGATCAAAGAAGTGGGGTCTGGCCTGGGTCCTGGGGCATTTGGGCTTCTACCTATGAAATTCCGTTGATCTCTCCAGCCCCCTTCCTGTCTCTGGCTTCTCCAGGAAGCAAATCTTCTCCCACCAAATAGCTGAAATATTTCAGCTTTACGCCTAAACACACCTACTCAGGAAGTAGCTTGGCGAAGGCTGTCAGAGGCTGGTCAATCAGAAGAGGCTGCTGCAGGGCTGTTTTAGGTAAAGTCAAGATAGTAAGTTCTAAAACTACTTTCCTGCAATATTTATAATAAATACGACCGTGGCAAGTTGTTTGAATTATTGTAACTATTGTTTTAGTACTTTACATTACGCTGCTAGCTACTTCCAATCAAACATTAGACTAAAGTTTAATAAAGCCTTCCCATGTCAGCCTGTGGAGCTAGCACCACGACAATGGGGAGAAGCAACTTTGGCTGTTGTTGCCCCACCAGGGCATATAAAACATATTTTGTAAGGTCCCTGCTTTCTATAACAAGGCACCCAACCCTTGGGACACCTAGGGCAGACCTTAGGGGTGTCTTATATGTAAAGAAAAGGTAATTTTAGTATTTCATATAAAATATAAAATATTGACATTTTAAATTCAAGGCAGGGCTGGTTTTAAAATGACACCAGACACCACAGCGGTGCACACTTAAGCCCATTAGGTCCACTGGGGTGTATAAATCAAAATGCCCTACCATATACTAGAGACTTACAGGTAGGTGGTCTTAGAAAATAATAATTACGCCAATTACCATATACCTCTTAAGGACATAGCACTGAACTTGGGCCTGGTTAGCAGAGCCCAGGGCACTTTCAGAGTCACTACCCACCAGTATCAGTCATAAAATGGGGGTGATCAGGGCAAAAAGAATGACTTACCTATGCTCGGTGGTTCTGCAAGCCCCCGGGAGCATGCAAGGCACTAGATGTGAAGTTAATGCCTGAGAAAGTCAAATGGAGGTGCCACCAGCACAAATTAAGTACTACAGCCAGTACACCGAAACTTAACTCCAGGGCCTATTTTAATATGCATACAGCCACTGCCTAGAATTACCGTAAGTTCGCGCTCTATAAAAACACTAAAATAAACCTTTTCTGTCCAGGCCCTGAAAGCCATCCAACAGGACAACATGCGACCTCAATGAGTGGTCAGAATATTGCTTTTAAATTAGAAGTTGCTTTCAGGTGAAAAGATAACGAGGTATTCATGAAGATGGGAGCGCTGTCCTTTTGCTTTTTGACTTGATAAACATGTTAAACAAAAGTTATTACCAAGCCTGCTCCACCTTAAGACATTATAAATGAAAGAGGAACAGGCATAGATGTTAGATTCCTTTAACAAGAGAGCCAGAAGAAAAGACGCTGCGAGACTTCGCTATTTCTCCTGCAAATACGACTACGGTTTTCCTAGTTTCAGGGTGAGTTCTTGAGCAACACCAGGCCCACATTGCACCAAAAAGGTGTAGCATGCAAGCCTTTGGATTTTAATATGGGGCCAAACCATTTATTTTACGGCACGATTTTCCAAACATATTGATTTAAAAAGTCACTGGTTTTACAGGTAGTTCCGAAGAAAAACTCATAAAATATTTCAACACTTCAGGGTCTTGAACAGCAGGTAGTCAGCCAACAAATTATTTCTCTGCAGCAGCAAATTATATAAATGCCTGTAAAACTGGATGCCTCGTCCTTTGGGTGTCCCTGAAAGCAGCTTACTGTCTCGAGTAGGGGTGGGCGGAATTTGCGAAATCTACTTTCGCAAATTATCGCGAAAATGTTAAAAATCATCGCAAAAACGCGGAAATATCGCGAAGATGCGGAAGTTTTTTTCCCGCATGTTCGCGAGATTTTCTGTATGGTTGCGGCTCGCCAACTTACCCATGTGGTTGCTCGCGGGCGCGGCCATCTTGTTTTCAGTTGTCTCACGGTGCATGATCGCGAGAAGAAAGACGTGATCGCGCGACGCATGATGTCACTGCGGGCGCGAACTGTCGCGAGACAGCGCAAATGGCTAAAAACAATACAACATCTCATGGAGAACGCGACCGGATCAAGAAGACTTGTCGGCGAACGCAGGGATTCAGGTAAGGCGATCGAGCGCGCGCGAGAATGTAATATTTTACAGCGCGAGCAAGAAACAAATTATCTCCAAGCTGCGGAATGCGGAAATTTTGACATTTTCGCGCTCTCCGCGGAACGCGAAAATGTCAAATTATCGCAATTTCCGTGAACGGAACAAAATTTTCGCCCAGGCCTAGTCTCGAGGCCCTCTCAGCCTTCCATGGTCATCCATGATCAGTCTGGCAATAGGAGTCAAAAAACTTTGCAGAGTCTTTAGAAAACGAATGTTTTTGTTATCCCAGAGTGTGAAAGATGGCCGGGTTTCAGGACAATGCGTCTCTAGCTGGCCTCAGCACTCGGAAATGTAAGAGTGGATCATCATGAATCGAAAGGCCTGCGTGGGACTTACTCACCTGCATCTTTGACACCTTCTGTGGCTTCCACAACTTTGGCTAGCAGAGCTGGGCTGCTGGCTGGCCCAAGGAGATGTGTTTTCTGGATTCTCAGCGAGCCACGGCTGCAGTGAGGGGTCTGGACGTCAGTCCAACAGCATTGGAGACCGATCTGTGTGCTCCAAAGGTCCAGAAGGAATCACTTCACAGTTTGAGCAAAGCATTATGGGGCCAGTTCACAAGGCTTTTACACACTTCGGCAGACTGAAGCCTCGAAAAGTGGGATGCACGCTGTGCATAATAAACGTGGTTGACATTCTGCACATGCACAGCTGTATGCTACACTTGCATTGTGTAAGATACACCACATACACGCAGTACTGCACTTAGACAACACTAAAGGTTTCTCAAGGGAGCTTCACAAATGTGGTTCGAGGATTTCCCCACACTATTCTGCACATAACTTACACCTGCGTGGTCCGGACGCATGTGCTCCAGAAAGAGTGGGAAAGAGACACAAAAAAGGGCAAAATGTACGGTATGGGTGGAGAAAGGGGAGAAGTTTACCAAAAAATATTTATAGCAAGGGTAAACTGTAGTCCGAAGATAAAACAATAAGGAATTTTCTGAAGTGACCACTGTGCATTGTGCTGTAGAGGAAGGACTGGCACAAGTGGGAGCAGAGGGGGCATTATGCCTCAGGCCCCGCATTTCATAAAGGCCCCGCGATCCTGCAGAAAAATGAATTTTTAGTTATAGAAGCACGCCTGCTTGTTTAGAATTGCAGAGGTTGAACACAGGCATACCATAATTGTACCATTTGATGTGCCTGCTGTGTTTTCTCTTTCCTTTCAGGACTCTTTTTCAGTGCTTAGAAGCAAGCTGACCAGGACGCCACAAACATTTCTAACAGCATTGACTGAAAGCGGGCAAGCCAGAATGCTAATGGGGAGAGCCAAGCAAGAACCCAGAAATCATCGCTGAACCCTGCAAAAATATTTTGTAAACTATCACAGCATGGAACGAAAAAACACTCAACTTGCTGGAAAACCATGCAAAATAACCAAGGGGCATATGTATCAACATCACCATTTGCGATTCTCAAATAGCGATTTTTAAAGAATCGCTATTTGAGAATTGCAAAACGGGATGTATTTAAAAAATTGCAAACTTTTTGCGATTTCTTACAATTCCTTAATTGCGATTAGCAAATTGCGAAATCGCAATTAAGGAATACCTGCCCATTCATTTCTATGGGCCAGGAGACCCATAGGAATGAATGGGAAGTAATTCTCAAATAGCGAATCGCAATTTGCTAATCGCTATTTGAGAATAATTTCAAAGGTGCAAGGGTGTCATGATGACACCCTGATGCACCCCTGAAATGAGCATGTGTGTGCATATGGCGCACATACATGCCCTAAGGGCATGTATGAGCGTCACGTGGCACTATTCAAAATTCAAAAAAGTGCATTTTGAAAGGAAATCGCAAATTACCACCAACTGGAAGTTGGTGGTAATTTGCGATTTCTTAAGGATAATTCGCACAACTTGGGTGCTTTTTACATATCATTTAAGAAATCGCAATTTGCGATTTCTTAAATGCTTACGCAAAATTAAGAAATCGCTAAATTAGCAATTCCTTAATTTTGCGATGGGATTTGGCTCATACATCCCGATTACCGATTTTTTAATCGCAAACGCTGTTATTTTGCGAATCCCAGCGTTTGCGATTAAAAAATCGTTTGATACATATGCCCCCAAGACTCAAAGCACTGTGTTAGACTCGACCAGGTTTGTGGCACTGCTGAAAAGTGATCAAGAAAGCCAGGAAAGCACTGGAAGAACTGAATACTCACCAGAGATCACGTAGGTTGGGTACTGAGAGCAGAATACTGAGGAGTGAGGGACCAAGGGGCATATCAGCAAGGCGAGGTGATAGAATTATCGCCACTTTTGCGGCCATTTTCGGCCGAAAAGCGGCGATAATTTTATCGCCTAATTAGCAAGCTCACGCTAACGCGTGAAAACTTGTGTTAGCGTAGGAATTCCTAACGCCCAGCTTTGCATCTCTAATGAGATGCAAAGTGGGCGTTCCTGACCTAACATGACAGGAGAAATGTCACTAAGCAACATTTCTCCTATCATCAAGCCCCACGCTATGAAGCATAGCGGCAAGAAAAGTAGCGATAACCCCTGTTATCGCTACTTTCCTTACACCTGCTTCAGGACTGACTTAGCCATGATATCCTATGGAAGGTGGATATCATGGCTAAGTTTGTGAGTCCCTATCATCAAGCTAACGCCACATTGCGTGAGATTATCGCTGGGTTTCCAGCGATAATCTCACGTTGGGCAGTTAGCGTGAGGATTTTTATCGCTTTTGAGATAAGCGTTGCTAATAGCACGGTATCTCAGCGATAAAAATCCATGCTAGCCGGCGATAATTATCCTAGCGCTAAGCGCGCTTAGCGATAATTATCGCCGGTTGTTGCTGATCTGCCCCTAAATTGGCAGACTCTGCTCTTGCTTGCACATTTCTCACTGTGATCCTGGGCAACGGGCTGTACGAATTTCTGAACTCAGGCAAACACACTCTCCCCTATGCTTGCACACTACGGACCCGATTTAGAGTTTGGTGGAGAGGGTAATCCGTTGAAAAAGCGACAAAGTACCATCTCCGCCAAACTCTCAGTCCGTCCGCTGGATTTTGAGTCAGACAGACAGCCAGGTTTATCCCGACTGAGTAATAATTACTCCACCGGCGTAAACCCACCTCCAAGGGCCTGGCAGAGTGGGGGCATCGGAGGAAGCGCATAACACTGCCTGCCCTGTTTAGGGACAGGGCTATGTGTTTTGTTTCCTGTTCCTCACTGCCAGGTTTACTGTTAGTGGGGGGCAGGAAAAAAAATAACTACCCTACACCAGGGAGAAAACTCCCATGGTGGGGAGGCACCTTTTTTTCCAAAAAGAAACTCCTGTCATGTTTGACAGTGCCATCTTTCAACCTTTCCCAACTTTGACAGGAGCCACCGTGAAGGCGGCTCCAGCCAATGCATAAAGATGTCTGTGGGGTCTGCAGACATCTCTGAATTTGGCAGCCAGCAGAAAGGCAGGGCGGGAGATATAAAGCCCTCCACCACCCTGTCTGCCTTTACTCCATTCGCCAAATCCTAACTCAGGCCCCATGTCACTTGATTGACAGAGCAGTGGAGTCCAGGCTTCCCCTGTCCCTTCTTCCCCTCGCTTCCAGCCTCACACATTAATATTCATTCTCTTTCATGCTTCCGATAGTTCTCGGAATGCAAAGCTGTCTGCATGTGACTTTTCGCATTAAAATTGGCACTTTCACACAGCTTATAAATTGTTTAGAGAGAATTGATTACCAACATGGATTCAGTTTCACAGGCAGAGCAACAATACAAAAAAGGCCAACAGAAACATTCCTTCCCTGTTCTTCAAAGTCCTATCATGGTAGCTCAGCTTAAGTCTCCTGTCCTGGAGTCCCCAGATAAAGTAAATGAAATACTGTGTGCCAGAAACAGGCGGCTCTGAGGAGAAAGCGCAGTGGCGCAACGCGTCAATATTAATAACCGGGGCAGCGGGTCCACAGCCTTATCCACAAAGGAAACAATTTCCTTGCTTTTAAACCAGAACCTATTTTTCATTTCTTGCTCACAGCAAAGACATCCTCCCCCCTGGAGATTTGCAGCCATTTTTTGAGGTTATTGAAGAAGTTTGACGGGTTTGTTCACTTGCCGCCACTTGTGCTCTAGGCAAGGGAGGTGAGAGGGAAGACGGGAGGGTAAAAATAGACCGCAGGTGGAACGCAAAGTGGGTGGTGTCAGAAATACCCAAAAAGGTAACACTCAAAAATAATTGCTCGCCAGAGAGAGTGAAGACCTACATCGATCTGCCGTGGGTTGAAAGTGATCCCCTGGCCACACCAGTGATATCCCACAGAGGCACAAACCATTGATTTCCATAAAAAGTACATTGCAAGATTCTACTTCCCATACACTGTGCAAGTAATTTGAATTATTGTCCTGTCACTCAGTCTCAGGCTTTGTAGTAGGGCAGGAGCGAGTTCCAGGACCCATCTCTACCAGAAGTCTTTCTCTGCTGTGTTATCTAGCGAACCATGGCCAGCAAGAGGCAAGAATTATTGTGTTTCGTGGCAGCTGGGCAGCCTCAAGTGATGGCCCAAAACAACAGCTATCAGTTCACGAAAGTGCCAGTGCTAACGGAAGTGACATCACACACCCTTTGACCCCAGGCAGGGTGACCCCCTTGTCCTACACTTGGATCTCTTCTCAGCCTCCAATTTGCTGCTGAGGGGTTAGGGGAAGGGCACGCTGGCCTTGCTTGGGTGTTGAGCACCTTGAATAGGTAGCTAATCAATCAATGAGTGACATTTTCAGCCAGTAAGGAGGACTCTCAGAGCTTTATATTCCAGCTGCAGCATCAAGCCATTCACAAACCAACAAACATTTTAATAAAGTGTTGCCAATAGTTCTACACTCATGTTTCGACTGTGCTTTTGCCTCTTCATTTCTGGCAGTCTTCTGGGGGTTCCCGGGGTTCACAGAAGGTGCCTCGTGCTGCGCATCACAACAGGGACTGAAGAAGACATTCTCAGTGGCGACTCCTCCGCGAAAGCAGAGGAGCGTCGCCCCACTGCCAGGAGCAGCAAAGAAAGGAAAAAATAAAATGATAATAACAGAACGTTAATATCATTTTTTTTTCCTCCTGCTGCGGCAGTACGTGAGGGGGCGGGGCGGAGCTGCAGGGGAAAAGTGGTAGAGCACTCACTCCTGTGTGCAATGACTGTTTGGTCGGCCCTCAGTCATGCGCACTTCCCTGTTCTCCATGCAGGATTGCCCACCCCCCAGCCCCTGGCTGAGCGCCATGTCACGGCGCTCAGATCAATCACATGCCTCCATTGGAGCATGGTAATTGGCTTAGGGGTGGGAGCCTGGCTGCCTGATTCCTGTTCCGACCTGGAGTCGGATACAGGTGAGCAGGAGAGACGACGCAGGACCCGGTGGCGGCGTCAGCAAGAAAAGTTTTTTTTTTTCAAGCAGCCCCCCCCACGCCTGCCCCCCCACCCACGAGCCATGGACATTCTGTAGGATAAACACGACTGTGTAACGGTCAGAGCTGTTGGCTTTGAAGCTGGGGAATCACGTTTGAGTCTCGGCGTTGGCTCAACATCCTGTGATTCTGGGCACATTACTTTATCTACCTGTGCCAACCAAAAATGAAGGTGTCCTTGTGAAATGTAACTGGTGCTAATGTAAAGTGCTCCAATACCTTCGGGTCGAGTTTGCGCTATTTACTACTGCAAAAAAATAATAATAAAGAAGCGCATGTGTTACTATGATCAGACCCTCTGGCGATCCGTTTTTAATTGTTTTATGTTGCCCAGTTATTCAGGAAGCATTTGTTTGTCTCTCGTGCTGTGGGCATCCAATTGCTGGCTAGCACCATTTCCACTCTCCTCATTTGACTTTTCAGCTTGTCAAACAAAAATATGTATTTAGGAAAGGAAGATAGTTCCTTTTATTTGACTTTCCCAGCAGTAGAGATCCGCTCTGCAGTGCCACACGGGTTATCTGTTAACAGACTTTGGTGGGTTTGACTAGAAGCTAAAAGCAGGGCCGGCTTTAGGGCAGTGCGACTGGTGCTTCCGCACAGGGCGCTGACCTGGAGGGGGGTGCTGACCTCAGGTGGGGGCACTGTGCTTAGGAATAACTTACGATTCAAAAGCAGCTGATGCACAGTTCCTTGTTCCTCCAGATTTCAGGCAGCAATAAAAATGTCTAGATAACTCTTGTGATTAGTGTTCCTGCTAGAGAGAGAGATCCACGTTTTGTCTGGTGGCAGTTTTGACTTGCCATAAAGTAGCGCAGAGGGTTAATATGCCTGCTGCATAGAACAGATATGTTTTTTAAGTGGATAGTTGAGTGGATTAGTGAAGGCAACCTTTACCAGCGCTTTAAAACAAATTAAATGCACTCAAGAGAGTGGCTATGGAGTGATGAGGGGTGCTTTTGGCAGGTGGTAGTGAGGGAATCTGAGGAGGGGGTCATGGGGGAGGGGGGGGCGCTAAAAAAACATTGTTGCACAGGGTGCCACCAGCTCTAAAGTCGGCCCTGGCTAAAAGCCATTGGTGTGTGACCTCTAGTGACATGCAAGGCCCCCAAGAATGCTGTCACTCCTTCTCTCCAACCTTCAAGAACATAGATGCAGACACACATCGCTGCTTCATGAAGCAGAAATCCACGTTTATTATGTAATGTGTGCACATCACCATCTTGATTTATTTGTTGCATTCAAGGGTTCATTTTACTTTAAGTAACTTACCAATTTACCATAGGCGTGAACATGTTGTTTACATACCAGGCTGCCACATTCTGTTTTTGAACATATTGGGGCAGATTTACAAGAAAGTTCCGCAGCACGGCACCGCAAACCCTTTGGCTGCGCCACGCTGCGCAACTTTTCAGAGCACAGTAATGCGACATATTTACAATGATGTGTCGCATTCCTGTGCTCTCCCCTGCGCTGGGGCACAAACAGCTGCCATGCGCCGGAGCAGGCACCCTTGCACCATGGTGCAAGGATGCCTGCGTCATGGGGATATTGTTTTAGGGCAGGTAGGGGCACCTTCCTGCACGAAAACAATCACTACAAGCATTTTTCCCTTTCAATGCAGCACGCATTGAAAGAGGAAAGAAACGAGGAGAAATAAAAACATTTCTCCTCTTTGTGCCTCGCATTTCCAGGTTTACCAATCCTTGTAAATCTGGAAATGGGTCTGGTTCCATGGGTGTTGTGTGTAAAGGGGCCGCATTTACAAGGACAGGAAAAGCCACGCAGGGTGACTTTTCTTGTCCTTGTAAATATAGGCAGAGAAATGCGCTGCCAGTGCGTCACTAAAAGTGATATACTGGCAGCGCAGGGGCTTGTAAATCTGACCCCCTGTTTTTAAACAAGCTTTTAGCAAACTTCTTTTATTCTAGGGAAGGAAGATCAGGACATTGAGAAAAACTACAGGGCTGGCTTTTGATATAAATCCTGCTTAATCGATTGCTGAGTACAGGCATGTATTCACTCATCATTCATCCGCTCTGTCACTCATCGTTGTACTCATTCGTACATTCAGTCACCCGCAGGATCATTCTTGCATTCACATACTACTACATTTATCATACCACACATACAGCAATAAATAAATTCGCATTTACAGTCCTATGTCAGACCTATGGGACTTGACAATTATTGTCTGTTGTGTTCTCTATTTGATGATTTGGAGCCTGATGTACAAAGTGATTTTATGGTCGCAGAGCCAAATTTGACCCTTTGTGGCCGCAAAATGGCAGGTTACCGAATTGCAATTTGGGTGTCAGACTAAATACAGAATCGGTATTTGGAAGGAGTGTTTAGAGATTGTCCCTTCAAACTAACAATTACTTAACTTATGTATTCATGTTTTGCAACCAAAATCTGGTTGCAAAATATTATTATTTTACCATCAGATGCAAACTGGTGGTAACCATTTGTAAATAGGAAGGGGTCCCCTATGTAAATGTAGAAAAAGGCATTTTTTAGGAGCAGGCAGTGGTCCATGGGAGCACTGCCTCCGCCTAACATTGTTTGTAAAATTCACAACGCTATCAGCCACCGACGATAGATCACAAACAAATGAAAGACATCTTCATCACACGTCTATGTATCTTCCAAATTCTCTGAAAAGCCACTCCAAAGACAGCTACCGACAGTTAAGTTTATTAACATGTCACTTCTCAGAATCCAGCATTCATAATATCTCGTATTCCATTTAATGGTTGGTCATAAGACAAGGGATGCAACCATTGGTAACTGATTTTGGAGCGGCTTTTGAGAGAATTTGAAAGATAAATAAAATCGATACGAGAATCATATGTTGCTCCAGCCAAGCCAGTTATCAAATCTACTCTTATGTATGTATGTATCCGGTATTCGTAAAGCCCAAACTAATCACCCCTAGGGTCTCAAGGCGCTGGGCGCCGTCGGGGAGATTAAGTGAGCTATGGCCCAGAGTCACAGGGTGCTGAGCTGAGCTGCCACCAGCGATTGAACCGTGAGCTCCATGCTTCGGAGTCAGCTGCTCTGGCCACTGCACCACACCTCTCACTCTTATCAGAGGTTTAGAAAATATATACAGAAATAAATATTCCTCCAGCTCTAAAGAAGTGGTGGTGTCTGTAAAATGTACTTTTTCCGCAAAAAGTTTGAATTTCATAAAGATTACAAAGTTTAACACCTTCCTAAAACTGCAGGCGGAGTGTCAAAAGTCTATTTGCAGGATTTTTTTTAGAACATTCTTCTGATTTTAAGCAGATTACTTTCCATATAAAACATCTTACCCTATTTTTTCGCATTTTCTGATCTCTGCAAGCTTTGGGGGTATTGTGGAGTTTAAAAAAGGCTCGGGTAATTTGAAGAGGAAACTTCTTGCACCTTTGTACGCCCCACCCCCGGACCAATTCGTGGATAACTTGTGCAGAATCTGTCTGGATTTCAGCAGTTTCTGATTTTTTCTCTCTCTTATTTAGGGGGGTGGAATTTACTTGCTAAATTGATAACCTTGGAATTTAGAGATCTGGAGACTTCATCACTATTAGGGACAAAGAGCTTCCCGAGCATCTTGTCTACCAGTTGCAGTGACTAGTTGTCCTGTTTATGCGCCTGGGCCCTTCAAAAATTGTGTTTTAATTTTATTTTGTCATATACTAAACAGTGGAAATGATTATGCATCATTGCTTCCGGTGACCTTGTCCGGGGGTAATGCTGTTTCAAGTTCCATTGATCCCGTAAAAAACAGTGCTGTTGACTCATTGAGAAAAACAAACCATTTGATTGTGTCAATTCAATTCAATTCAATAAGCTTTATTTCGATTTAAAATTAAATCATAAAAGCATTACATTTAAAAGAAAAAGCTCCCAACCAGTCAATACAGTACACAATCTTCAAATTCATTTCAAGGGGTTAATAGACAACTCCTCTAGTTTTACGTAATCTCATTGCTGCCTTCAAAAAGTTTAAAACACAAAATAATGTAAAGTGATCAGTAGACATTTTTTAAAACAGTAATGCCACCCTTACATGTTTAAACTTAAGTTTCTTGAGCAGATCTTTCAGATACTGTCTCCTTGGCCCGGCATAAAAAGAGCATAAAAATATAAAGTGAAGGGTATCCTGTGGAGATCAATGGTCACAGCCGCAGGGCCCTTTAGCACTAAGTTTATCAGTAAAACCCTCTGGCACTGCTAATAAAAAGTGGATAAGACCAAATCTGAAACGAGTCATTAAAAATCTTTCATGTGGGTTAAGTACAAAAGACAGATAGGGTTCTATACCAGTGGTTGTTTTGACCAAGGCATGTTCTCTCACAGTCCGCTTTAAGAGTTCCGCCTTTTCACGAGTGGTAACCAGAAAGTTAGAATGTAAGATCTTTATACTCGGCTTGTCGCTGGGCCTAATTATCTCGGGCGCACTGTACAGTTCCTCACGTCCCAACTTCATAAAGGTGGTTTTGACGTATCGCAGCCACGGGATTCTGCTGCTATGATCCAAGTTCAAGCAGTCCAATAAAACGAATTTTGTTAGTCCAGAGTCTTCATTGAGACAAATTTTAAGCCAACAAAGAAGAGGTCTGACGGCCACCAAGTCAGAGATATAGCTGACCCCCAACTCCTCGTGTATGCTAAAAGTAGGTGAGCTAGGCGGAACTCTCAGCAAGCTTTTCAAATATTTATTTTCCACAGTTTGAAGTTTAGACAATGCCGTGAAGCCACAAACTTCGCTACCATATAGAACCGCTGAACAACAAATGGAATTATAAAATTTTAAAATAAGACCGGGCGTCCAGTTCCCCAGCCGTGTGGCATATCCCTTGATGGACCCTGTAATCCTGGACATGTTAAGACATTTTTCGTCTATTAAATTTTTTTAATTCAACTTTACATCAAAGGTTATGCCTAAGTAAGTAAACATGTGTACGTTTCCTAGTACGTGTGTGCCAATTGTAAAGTTCTGTTGTCTTTGTGGTTTTTTTCCTACGGTCATCATATATGATTTAGTGAGATTAGTAGACATGTCCAGATTTGTCATAAAAGTTGTAAAACCATCTATTAAAATTTGTAGTGCGGAGGGAGTGCGGGCCAGGAGAACAGCATCATCTGCGTATAACAGGACTGGAACTTTACGTGAGCCTATCCTAGGGACATGTGTCGCAATACTGCTAAGAGTGGAGTCCAACCCATTTATATATAACACAAATAAAAAAGGTGCAAGAATACAACCCTGGCGCACCACACTCGAGTATTCAAAACTTTTGGTTAGATGCCCCGCGGGCAAGTACCTAACTACGGCTGAGGTGTCGGAATGAAGAGTATGCAGTATGCCTATAAGTGGGGGGTCAATCCCCATATCGCCAAGCAGTGCCCACAATTTGCTGCGATTCACACGATCGAACGCAGCTGAGAGGTCCATAAAGGCCAGGAATAATGATCTCTTTTTGGCTATGGTGTATTTGACACTAATTAAATATAGGTTGAGACATTGATCCACTGTAGACTTTCCCTTCCGAAACCCATACTGGGTATCGGTAATCACCCCCTTAAGTTCTGCCCAGTCCTCCAGTCTGTTTAAAATCACCCCACCCAAAACCTTCATGGTAGCGTCTATTAACGAAATAGGACGATAACAGTGGGGAATGTCCATATTCCCCTTTTTATATTTCGGGACAATTATTGCTGAGGACCATGAGGCTGGCATTTCACTTGTAATAGCAGCATTTAAAACTCTAGTCAGAAGCGGGATCCACACTTCAAGATTGCTATGATAAAGATCTGGCGGGATACTGTCGGGACCCAGGGCCTTGTTACGGCTTAGGGCGGCAATACCTACACTGACTTCCTCCATAGAGAAAAATAGTGACTGTGTGGAATTCGCACAGACTACTGGGGGCAAGAAGGCCACTTGATCTGTGGGGTGGTTATAAAGCCCTTTAAAATACACCTGCCAATCATCCTGTAAAATTACTGTCGAAATGTCTGGCTTATTTGGATCTGCAAAGCAGGGGCTATTTATCACCTGCCAGAAGCGTGTAGTATCGTGTAATTCTGCAGCCTCTGTTAAGTCTTCCCAGGCCGCGCGCTGAATTTGACTCTTGCGCGCCTTTAACACCCTATTATACTGTTTCCGACATTCAGCCACTTTTGTCTTTACACAAGGGAATTCTTTCATAACCATTTTAAGGTTCCTTAGAGCAAGTGAGCATGAGGCATCAAACCATCCATTTTGCGGCAAGTTAAATTTCCTCGCAGGGACAGTAAGGAGGGTGCTAACCACATTTGCAAGAGCCCCAAACGAAGTCATTATTTCCAGCCCCCCCACAGTGGGATCTAAGCAATTCATAATGTGCTCCTGTCCTTCTTTAAAAAGAGAAGAAGTAAATAATTCCGTATCTACTTGTGCCCATCTTACTCGCCGCCCTTGACCCATGGTTGAATGGGAGGAGGCCTTAAGGCGACTAGTCAGCGATGTGTCACGGACGATAGTAGGGAGCAAAAAGACAAGAGGGTTGTGATCACTGAATGGGCTAGAAATAATGAGAAAGTTTAGGATTCTACTTGCCAACAAAGGGGTGGCAAAGACAAAATCAATGAAAGATTTACAACCCCTCCCTTTAAAAGTTGGGGGGATTAAACTATCTCCAGTGATGGAGAGCGTTTCCATTATGTTTACTAAGACCAAAGAACTTGTAACAGTAGTAAGTTCTAGACCTGACTGCGAGTGTTCCATATGTAGGCCCTTACGCACCGGACATGTCAACCAGTCTCCCATGGTGATCATCAAATTTGGGCACAAATGACAATTAAAGTCTCCCAACAGGATTAGTTTGGTTCAACCTGCATTCGTGTCCAGTATTGAGCTCAGCCTCGTGTTAAGCTCAGAGAACGAGTTGCCTCCTTCACAGTTAGATTGTGCGTTATAAAAACTTAGGATAGTCAGACACATGGCGCGAGTGGTCATTATGATGCCCTGCGTCACTGCTGAGTCCCACAACAAATCCCTCCATGTGCCTGACATCCCCAATTTTACAAAAACAATCAGACCTCCCTTGGCCCTCCCAGACGGTGATTTGGCTTCTGGTCTATGGTATGATTTGTAACCTTCCAAAAAAAATGTCATGCCCAATTTCCCAGGTCTCTTGAAGACAAATTATATCATACTTCCTAATCATTCTCAGCCAGTGTGGGTCATGAATTTTGCTGGTTAGTCCCGCAATATTCCAGGAGATAAAATGAATACCCCTGTGTTCATATGTGTTCTCGCCTTCTCTAAGTACCCGATGTTCAGTGGGGCTTGGTGTAACTATATCCATGTTATAAACAGAAAGTTTCAACCTGGCATCGTGGGATCGAACTCCAGTACCAGCATTTGTTCCTACTTCACTAGCTTCACTGACTGAACAATTGACCCCTGTCTGGCTTGATGAATCAGCCGAGGTTAAAAACTGGTGTAGGACCCAAGGACTCAGTCAATCTACATCCTCTAATGACTCCAAGCTCTCCAGCGGGGCAAAACGATTACTATAATAGACCTGACCATTCAGCCAACCACCACCTGTTCTCGGGGGGCCCGAGATGGAGTTAGGGCAGCCCGTCGGTCTATAGAAGTAAGCAAGAGGTAAAGGTCTTATTTGAGTATCAAAAGTTAGGTAATCATTGCACTGTTGTATAATGCTCTGAACCATGCCTGGATGCCTTAGGGTGACGATAACACAGTCCTCCGGAAGTCTTTTAGTACTCTTCTCGATCCACGCTACCCTCCTGGCCATTAGTATCGAAGCGTGGTCTCTGAGGTTAAAACCAGCATATCTACATAACCAATGGAGAACCTTGTTCATTAGCTGGTAAGTGGGTTCCCCTTGTGCCCCCGGAACCCCTGCCAAGACAATGGTATATAGGCTACATGCAGGGGGGAGATCAATTATAGCAGTAGCAGCATGCTCATGGTTTTTGCCCCCCACTTCCTTCCCCTGCTTATTAAAGCATTGAATGCTGACCCCTTGGGCAGTCTAGCTATTTTGACAGGCAAAATCCACCAATGGTCTCCCATGACCTGTCAGGGAAACTACAGGTGGAAGCCTAGGGGGAAAAACGGTGTTTAGGTCTGTGCTGATCCGAGGCACAGTGAGAGGGTGAGTGGGGATTGACGTACTAACCCCCGGAGTGGTCTGGCTATTTAACTAGAGGTTATTGGGGATAGAAGCCTGATTAGTGATAGCACTATTAAGGACACTTGCAGGCGTTACCCCCCCCACATCTACCCTTACCAAGGGAGTGTCCATCCTAGCCACACCGGATGTAGACGGTTGACTAGTAGCCATAGCCTCCAAGTGGGAAAACATGACACTAGTGGACCTCTTTTCTTTGACCCCGTTTAGTCTATGTTCTATAGTTACAAGCTTCTCCTCAATTTTCTGCAACCTACTGGTCAAAGGCTACAGCAGCACAGACATAAGTGCCTCGAGTCTTAACCATTGCTCGTCGTTGCTTCCCATAGATAAGGGGTCCTGAGATGTATGTGTGGATGGAGTCGATGCTTGGTTTAAAAAGTCCCCGTCAGTTATATGGGTTTCTGCAACAGGCACTGGGAAAAGAGATTTATTCTTTAAGGGTTGTTTTAATCCCTTAGGTGGAACCTTGCATATCCGCTTGACTGCTGGGGCACGTAAAATTGTACCACCCCTTTGTTTAACGGGGGACATCTTATGTTTATAATTCCTAGTCCTCGTAACTCTAAGGGACACATCGACTTCTTGTACCAGCGCTGGTTCTTGAGACTTTTGGGGGGGAAAAGGAAAGCACTGGGGATGAGTCCAAGGGTAGAGATTGTTCATCCAGTTGCGTAGCCAAAGGAACAGTCCTCAAGTTCACTTGTTCATCTACAGGGGAGGTCTGCGCTAAGCAGGAGGGAAAAATAGAGACTATAGGCCCATTATTGACGAGTTGCGAGTCATCGGTAGCACTGTCCATAGCGGTGAAGTGACCGGAGGCTTCATGAGAGACCAAAACCGTTTAGACAGCTTGCCTTGGGGAACTCACCCTGCTAATATGTCCCAAAGAAGACCTCCTTTGCAAAGAGACAGGGTCCAAGGAAATTCTCTTTTCTGTCATCAGAATTTCACGATTAAGAACTGATTCTGCACGGGTCAGAAAAGCATCCAATGTTCCCGCTACGCCACCCGTAATACGAACAATTTTCTCCTTGCATCTTAATCGCTTTGCCATTGCAACAAATATATTACAAACACCTACAGTCACCTACTTGCGTGGCAGACCTTAGGGACTTGGCCCAGCCCAGCCTCCTCCGGGCTACAACGGGGCATGGATGGGCCCGCCCTTGGCCCGGGCTTCGCCCGCGGCGCGGGACGCCGCCCTCTTATGCACCTCCTGGCGCTTACTGAGTGCCTCAGTGGCGTGCGCGCCGCAGGGAATGCCGGGGAATGTGGTCCCTCCAAGGACTCTCCTTAGTGGCAGCTTCTGTAGCACAGGTGGGTCTCCAACTATGGAAATGCGAATATCCTTAACGGGCTCCCGCGCCGCGGAAGCCCGACCGCCCTCTTATGCACCTCTTTGCGCTTACTGAGTGCCTCAGCGTCGTGCCCGCCGCAGGGAATGCCGGGGAATGTGGTTCCTCCAAGGATTCTCAATAGTGGCGGCTTCTGTAGCACAGGTAGGTCTCCAACTATGGAAGTGCGAATATCCTTAACGGGCCTCCTTGATTGTGTCATTATCATTAGCAAGGTCGATATTAGTACTCATTTTATCAAATTCAGAATGATGAAAGATGAGTCAACCATATGGACTTCAGTTAGAGAACACTAAAGTCAGCACTCCTACCCTAGATAGCCCCATGTCAGCCTCCCTCTGCCCTTGCCACTACTTGAACTTATTAATGTGCCCCAAGTGCGTTTTAAACAAATCTGCAAGCCATTTGGCATGCAAAATATCTAATTGCACAATTTATCCTTTTTAATGCTGAAACTCAACATCAAACACTTTTCAAATATATTTCACATTACGCCAGAGTAAATGTGAATATTCTTCTTTATATTTCAAGGTAGTAGTTTTTACACAACTTAACAAACTGTCCTCCATGTTTTTCGTACATGCAGTTTGGTGACACTATGGCGCTGCACGTCGCCTACGTCAGACGTTGGAAACTAAAACGTGCGCCACCTATTTTTGTTTTTGAATAAAAAGCTTATGTGGTTATAGTAATCATCATTTTACTCAATTGGATGCGTCGAAGTGACTTTTTTATGGTACACAATGACAACTGAGTTACAAACATTACAAGTTATTATCTGTATGCTGCCTAATCAGGGCCACTGGACGCATGCAATTTTGCAGCTGCTGCATTTTACACATAGTTATAGATTTGCCGCATGTGTCACATAAGCCATCATCTGCTGCATATTATGCACATTTCAGCAAAAAACAAAACAAAACAAAATTGCCTCAAAAGAGTCCGAAATTACTAAAAAAGGATCCACCACGTGTTGCCACACAGTGGAAGGTACTTTGCAAAGGCTGATTGGTCACCTTTCTGTTGCCTATTTCTGCAATTGGGTGCCAGAGTGGTACTATTGAGGTGAAAGCTTGGCCTGGAAAGTGTTGACGTGTAAAAATGCCAAAATAGTTAGGTAATACTTACCCTAAATTTGCTGTTTTATTCAGCACAATCTGCATTTTCTTGCTGCATAATTTAGTCAACCCTGCAGTATAATTTGGTCTTCTCCTAGCGCATAATTCCAGTGGCCATGAGCATAATGTAAACTCATTAGCAATGTACTAACATGTGCCCCAAATTCTGCTTGTCAGCCGTTTCTTACATTCACAAAGAAAGTATTCTTTCATGTTGCATTTTACATTCAATTATTAGGCATTATTGTACCAGAGGCCAATATGGCAACATTTTAGAGCAAGAAAAGGGGAAATAAAAATAAATAAATAAAAAAAAAAAAATGCACAAAGTATATTTCCCCCTTTAAACTTCTTTTTTTTTTTTTTATTTCAAATCTTTTTTATTGAGAAAGAAATAAAGAAATGACAAGGACATATAATAAATGACAATAAATGACAATAAATGACATGTGCAATCCCCGAACAAACAGACCCATAGGACCTGAAAACTGGCAAGTCGATAGGGGAGTCGCCCCCAACACAGACATATATGGAGTCATATTCCTCATACACATAGTAATAAGATCCGTAAGTCAGGACTATAATTCTGACCCTCACATCCGAATCACATGGACGAACTTGTATCAAATGAAGTGAAATTAAATGAAATTAAATTAAATGAAATTAATTTAAACTAAGATATGTCATGAACCCAATTTCGGCCCCCAAACTCCGATTGCGCTATGGTGAGTGAGCGCCATGCCAGCCAATGCCTTATATCATGTGTGGTACCTTCCGAGTCCACCACGCCCCGTATTCTATAGCCTAGCAGCCATAATTCTATCTCTTCCATTCAGGGCGGGTCAAATGAGAACGAAGAACTGTCCAGGGATTTCCAGAGCCTCCTATTGGGAGCGCGCCACGGGGATGAGTGTAGAGCTGGGTTGTCAGCTCCTCTTAGAAACGAGAGCCATTCCTGCCAAACCCTGAATGAGACCTCAGAGGCGCTCTTCCATTTACATAGTACCACCTTGCAAGCTAGAGTAAGCAAAATATCTAACAACTGACGGTCATTGTCATTATGAAGCTCTTGATCCAGCACCCCCAATAGAACATAGACAAACTCTGTTTTAGATTTGATCTTGAAAATATGATCTATGCAGTCAAACACTTTCCCCCAAAATAGTCCTAGCGCAGAGCACCCAAAGAGCATATGAGCTAAGTCACCCACCGCTGAATTACAGTTCCAACATAGGGGGCTATCCCTCAGATGCAGTCGATGGAGTTTTTCTGGCGTCCAGTATGTCCTGTTAAGGAGCATGTATTTGGTTTGGGCCAGAATCGGGGAGATCTTATTCGTTAGGGCAGCAGCATGTATCAAGTCCCAGTCAAATACCAAACCGGTAGAGTTAGGCTCAGATTCCCACTTGGATTCATTTTTCTTGTATGCCTTCCTTGGGGCAGGGAGGAGTAATTTATAGATTTTAGAGACAAAGTGACCCGACTTCATAAGTCGTGGAACCTGGGTCTTAAGCCAAGGGTCGCTCGAGTCGAGGGAGCGAGTAGACAAAATGACCTTGAGTTTCAAAAAGTCATAAAAATCCATTGTTGACAAATTGTGGCTGGCCTGAAGCGAGGAGAACGGCAATGGATGCCCTCCCTCAAATAAGTCCTTCACCAGGTTAATGCCTTTCTTAGACCAACCCCTCCACTGCATAGGTTTCCCTTCCATCTTAAGCGATGGATTATACCATAACGATACCATAGTAGACTTTCTCCATAACAAACCTACTTTATGAGTTTGATCTAGTCTCAGAAGCGCTCTTCTAGTATTTAGTAGGATGTATTTGGAGTGGGGCAGATGGGATAGATCCATTGAGAGTAATGCTATTAGGGGGGCATTACCAATCAGAGATTTTTCAATCGCAATCCACAGCGGGGTGTAGTCCGCGTTCTCGTTCAGCCACTGCGCCCCTTGCTTACATAGAAAGGCCGTCTGATAGTTCCTAAAGCTAGGGAGACCCAAGCCGCCTTTCTCCTTTGATAGCTGTAGCTTCTTCATAGATATACTGGGTTTCTTCCCCTGCCACAAGAACCCACCAAATAGCCCATCCACCTTTGTCAAGAAGGCCTCCGAGAACGTCATTGGCAACATGCTCGCCAGATAATTTACCAATGGGGTCACCATCATTTTTAAGGTTTCCGCCCTGCCCCACCATGAAAGGAATTTCGGGGACCACCCCTCTAGTAATTTAGATATTTTCTTCAGAATCAAGCTTTCGTTCACCCCCAAAGTTGTGATTAGATCTTTATCAAATTCCAGCCCCAAATATTTAAAGCAGCCTGGCTGCCACGTCAAGCCTGAGTCCCCCATAATCTCTCTATTACCCAAATTATTCAACAATTTAACCTCTGTTTTATCTTTATTCAACTTGTATCCTGACACCCTGGAGAAATCGTCAATGGTAGAAATGAGGGCCGGTATAGCTTCTTCGGCCCTTTCTGATACTATTAAGACATCATCCGCATATGCGGTCAACTTTATTATACAATCTTCAAATGGGATTCCAGCAATACCATCGTTATTTCTCAATTGATAGAGAAAAGGTTCAATGGCCAATAAAAACAGTGAGGGTGAGAGAGGACAGCCTTGTCTGGTGCCTTGGTGTAATTGAAACAAGGAGGAAAATGAGCCGCCAGCTCTAACTCTCGCAGAGGGACAAGAGTAGAGAGACATCACCATCTTTATAAAAGTGTGACCCAGGTTGAACTTATTTAGGACTGCATTCAAATAGTTCCAATCGACTCTGTCGAATGCCTTCTCGGCATCAAGCGTGATTGCAACAGTGGGGGTAGATAACAGTCTTGCCCTTTCGAGTACATGCGCCAGTATTCTGGTATTATCGCTAGACAGTCTATGCTTTAAAAAACCCGCCTGTGAGGCATGTATCAATTTGGGCAGGACCTTTTGAAGCCGATTAGCCAGAATCATGGCTAGAAGCTTACAGTCAAGATTAATGAGGGAGATAGGCCTATAATTCTTTGGTAGCGCTGGATCTTTCCCTTCCTTTGGCAGTACCGCAATAATGGCTTCCGACAACGTACCCTTCACCTCCCCTATAGTACTGATTTCTTGGAATAAGTGTAAGAGTGGTCGTGAGTGGGGAAAAGCCTTTGTAGAATCTAGCAGTGAACCCGTCCGGTCCGGGTGCCTTACCGCATTTTAACGATTTAATGACCATCTCGACTTCCTGGAGTGTGATGGGACCGTTAAGGTCATCACGATCTATAATGGAGAGGGAGGGAAGATTGCAGCCATCCAAATAACCGTCAATTTTGGAATCGACTACCTCCGTATTCTTGGCATAAAGTTGCTCATAAAATTGTTTGAATACTTCCTCTATCTTGACCGGGTCAGAGTGTGCTGTTCCCCCCTGATCTTTGATGGAAATTATCGTATTTTTTTGTATTTTAAATTTGAGGTATGCCGCGAGGCTCTTCCCTGCCTTGTTGGATGCACAGAGTTTGAATTGCTTCCTCTTAGTCAACCAAATCCCTGCTCTCTCACTTACTATTTTGTTATATTCATACTTCTTATTTGCTAGTTTATTCGTTGTGTCATCTTTCCTATCAGACAAGTGTTTCTTCTCTAGCGCGGCAATTTCTCTTTCTAAAGTCTCCAGAGCTTTATTGTGTTCCTTGTTAATAGCAGATTTTATTTTAATAACAACCCCTCTTATTGTACTCTTTAGCGCCTCCCAACGAATCAAATCAGTAGTAGCTCCCCTACCATTATGCTCTAAGTATTCTCTAATCGCGGTCTCTATCGCTACCCTATGTTGTTCTTTATCAAGGACCTCCTCATTAAACCTCCAGATTGATTGTCGAGTAGAAGATTTAACGTTGGAGATGGATAAGGAAATACAGGAGTGATCGGATAAAACCCTTGGCTCTATAGATGTTCCTTCCATTCTGGGAATGCCATTCTTTGTTATAAATAAATAGTCGATCCTGGAGAATGAATCATGTGGAGGAGAATAAAAGGTATAGTTCCTCCCATCAGGGTTCTGCAACCTCCATGTATCTACCAACTGGAATCGAGTACACAGATTAGTAAAGGCCTTATGAGATCTATTGCTATGAAAGGAGCATCTGGAATCCCTGTCCAGTACTGGATCAAATGGTAGATTAAAGTCTCCTGCCATAATGTGTATGGCTGAATCCGGGATAGTCTCGAGTTGCTTAGACAGATCAGACCAAAAGGTTAGGTCGCAGGTATTAGGGGCATAAACATTTGTCACATAAAATTCAGTGTCGTCTTTAGTCAGCTTGGTCGTGACCCATCGCCCTTTTGAGTCCGAGTCGGAGGAGAGCAAATCTACGTTAGATTTTTTTGCAATCAATGTCAGGACCCCATTTTTCTTTCCTATCGCCTCAGACCCTGCGACCTCAACAAAGAATTTATTCCTGAGAGTATGAAATTGTGAGGCCTCAAGTTTAGATTCCTGCAACAACACAATATCACCTTTTTGCCTGCGTAGATACTCCAGGACCTTCTGGCGCTTAACTGGCTGATTGAGACCCTTGACGTTGAGAGAGAGTATTTTCAAGTTATTCATTCTCGTTACGCCTATAGGAGTATCAATAGTGGATAATGACATAACTAATCAAGAGCCAACATGGTGGATTGTTAACAAACTACCTTTAAAAGTGTTTACTCGGTCCTCCCTTATTCTCTCCCAAAACACCCCAACTCTCACAGCACTGGCATGAAGATAGAAGTACAATCGGCAAGGGCAATGACAGGAGAATGATGTTAGACCTGGTATGCATTGCAACTGGACATAAACACTATCAGGATCATGACAGCAACCCCGGCATAGACATTGGCAGTGGAAAGAGTTTGAGTCTGCTGTGCATTGGAACATGACAGAAACACTAGCAGGGTCGCGGCAGTGCAATCGACATAGGCATTGGCAGTAAAATGGACCTGGTATGCGCTGGAACATGACATAAGCAACGACATAAATAAAAATTAACACCGAAAACAAACACGCACCCCGCCCAAATCTCCCTCTCCCATCCTCCCACCTCCCCCTCACCCTCCCAACCACCCTCCCCCAGCCCTCCACCCCGAGATAAACTAGTAGGCATGTTGACACGGAAAGACTAGTGTCCCTCCCATGGTCACAATTCGCATTTGTGTAGGCAATTCGGGAATTAACCCAACATCTAAACAGCCCAAACCTGTACGCCCATTAAGCAACCGAGCCTATCCAGGCAACAACTAACTTATACAAATAAAGCTGACGCTAGGTCACCTGCCAGTGGGATTATCAACATTAATCAACATTATCAATCTTAATTACCCACCCTCACTGACCATAACCCATTTTAACAAAAAGGCACATCCGAGCAGACCAATGAGCGATTAGTAGATATGAACGATTCATGGCTAGTAATCAACACTCGAACAAAGCACAAGTCACCCAAGAGCACAGAAGAGAAGACTTCCTTCCCCCTCTAATCCATGGATAGAGCCCAACATTTTAGCAGTGCAGCAGTGCATCAGGACCCAACATTACATGACCACAAATGACACAACGGCATAATAATCTGCTATGGAAACAAAGAGTCCTGCTTAGATGAGGAAGTAGAGGCCGCCTCCCCCTTTAAACTTCTAATGGAGCAGAGGCAATTTCCGGCGGGAGACAAGGAAAATAACGACATTTTTGACTTCTCAAATCAGGAGTCTCCCCTCTGAACAGGGTCTATTGGCAGGTACGGGAAGGAGCTTGGATCCATGCATACATACCAACATTTGCGAAGCAGAATGTGGGAGAGTTAAAACAAGCATTGGCATAGCCAATAGGTCTCGCCTTTGGGACCTTATAAGTGTTTAGCCATGCAACAGTTGCATAACTAAATACTTATAAGGTCCCAAAAGCGAGACCTATTGGCTATGCCAAGCGGCCGTGCAGCCGCAAAAGTGATCCCGATCAAACATCAAAGCGGCCGTGCGGCCGCGAAAGTGAAAGTAATCGCGGCGCGCGCGCCCGCGCACATGCACTGTAGCTCTAGGCTGGCCTGGTAGCCCTTTTTGGAGCCCTCTCAAAAAGTCTCGCCAGACCAGCGCATGCGCTGGGTCAGGCGAGACCTAAAAATAATTAAGCGGGGGAATTTATTTTCATCATTGATTTGTATTGAAGGGGGGAAAATTTGAGGCGAGAGAAAGCAAATCGAAAGCCATTTTTGGCTTTGGAATCGGGAATCCCCCATCTGAATCGGGTCTGTTGGCATGTATAATACATCGATCACAGTAACATACAGAGAAAATGAGTGATCATAAACTTAGGGGCATGCCCTAGTAGCGGATGGTGGCATATAAACAAGGTGAGGCACAACATACTGTAAAATATACATATAAAAAAGTACATTAAACATATAGAAAAGTAAAAAATAAAAATTACTTACCTTATCCTGCAGCACGTCTTTGATGCACTCCAATCCCTGGCTCCAGACGCCTCCGAGTGCGAGGTGACGTCACACAGCCAACTACTTTATCAAATCCAGACGTTGCTCTCATGCGGTTAAGCAACATGAGTGAAGCATCTGGATTGGCTGGAGCAGGCTTCCTCAGCTCTCCAAAAGGCACTTGAGGTCTGTGCCTGTTCTCCAACTCAGCTGTTTGAGACAGCAGGGTTGGAGAGGCATCAATTGTGCATTTCAGGCTGGCTGTAGTAAGCTAGCCAGCCAAACCAACATGTGCACTACAAACCGAATGGGCCTTTCCTCATTGCTGCCAATCAGCAACAATGACGTTTGGCCCTGCCCCACACTCTGTTCGGCAGAGAGAAAATTATAAAATGGTAATGAAATAATGTATTGCCATTTTATTTTTCACTCTTTCTGCAGCAGTGTAGGGGGCCACGCTCCTCCGCTTCTATGGAGGAACCACCGCTGGTGCGTCCTCTAAATATGGGGCTTCATGGGTGGGCAGTGACAGGGTTACTTCTAGGCCGCCTGGTAATCTGATGTCTCAGGCATGGATCCACCTTTCACATGGCAGAGCTGCTGGAATTGTGGTAGAGTACATGTAGGGGTGATAGCACTCCCAATCAAAGATGGTGACCGCAATTCTGTCACTGTGGTGCACACCCAATCCATGATGGTGATGGCCAAACGCTGATGCTATAAAAAGAACTTTGGCAATCACCTGCTGCTTCTCAATACATCTGTGCCTATTTTTCCAGCAGTTTCTCCCTGCTGCATGAGCCTGGATTTCTGCACCTTATTTTTGTCATCAGTTTTGCTGTGTTTTTTCCTTTCCAGCTTTTCCTCTGTTATAGCTCCTGGCAGCCCTTCCTAGCTCCCTCTGTGTAAGTGCTGCCAGCCTCTGGATCCCTGTCATCAGCTAGGAGCGTGGCCTATCATCATCTTCCGTAGAGTTTGTTGTGCTGCTGATTTGTTCTACCTCTTGGGACCTTCTACCAGTGGACACTTGCCAGATTGGGTGACAGTTGAGCGTGAGCTGGCAGTACTCCTTACCAAGGGATCACCCTGACCTTGGTGCTTCCACAAAGGAAGTAACAGATAGGCTTTCACCCCAGCTCTTTTAAACCAGGGACCAGCCTGGCAAGCTTAAGGCAACCACACACGTTGACCAAACAGTAAATACAAAGACAAAAGAACGTGCTGATGGGGAAGGAGCTATCAACAAGCATTGGAAATGCAATCGGTCTCGCGTTAAGTTGTGTTGCAGCTATTGGCATTGTAAATGACAATGTATTTTACTTATGGGTTATGGAGTGTGTGTATGTGGTTTGTAGTGGAACTGTGTGGGTTGAATTGGATTAGTTAGTTGTGTAATTGTGTGGAGTGTAGTTGTGTGGTGTGGAGTGGATTTGTGTAGTGGAATTATGTGGCATGGTGTGTTGTGGAAATATATGGTTAGCAATTTTGTGGCATTCAGTGTAGTGGCATTATGTGTAGTGGGATTGTGTGGAGTGGTAACTTGTGCATTTTAAGTATGTGGTGTGCAGTTGAATTTTACGGAAAGATGTGAAATTGTGTGGTGTGGATTGGATGCATGTGGTGTTGTGCCATTGTGTTGTTGAGTTGTATTATGTGGTTTGGTGTTAAATTATGTGGTGTGGGTTGGAAATCTGTGGAGCTGAATTGTGCGGCATGGAACTTTGAGTATAGCTTTGCATTTTTGGTGACAGAAAAGAACAAATAGGTAGGAGCTAAGCATCAGATCTATGAGGTTTTTTTTTTAAAGGAAAGAGTTGGGGCTATTGGCATTGTAAATGTAAATGTCTCTTAGCTATGTGTTATGGATTGGAGTGGATGTATGTGGTGTGTACCAATTATGTGGGTTGGATTGTACTTGTTAGTTGTGGGATTGTGTGGTGTGAAACTGTGTGGTGTGGATTTGTGTAGTGGAATTATGTGGCATTGTGCACAGTTGAATGATGTGGATCGTAATTATGTATTTTTTAGTGTATTGGAATTATGTGGTATGAGACTGTATGTAATAGAGTGTAAGTATGTGGAATGGTATTTTGTGTTGTGGAGTGTTATGTAGTGGAGTTTAAAGAAGACATTGTGTACAATTGAAAAAAGAGTTATCAAAAAACGTCTTCTAGTTTTTTTTGTCCTTGCAATGCTGGCAACCTCCTCCTACCTGTTGTAATGCTTGTTATAGCTTTTTTTGTTATGCAGGGACATAAACAATAGGAGGGTGGAGATTGAGAAATAGTACCTGAATTACAACAAGAGCAGTGGACGAACACTAGATGGCAGATTCTGAGGGCAAACTGAGGTGGAGCGGCGTAATGCTGAAGTGGTGCTGAGGTGGTGGTGTGCTGGTACAGATGTGATGCTCAGGTGATGCTGAATGAAACTCAGGTAGTGCTAAGTGATGCTGAGGTAGTTGTCTGCTGGTGTGGGGGTGATACTGAATGTTACCGAGGTGATGCTGAATGATGCTGAGGTGGTGCTGAGTGACGCTTTGGCACTCAGTCATGCTGAGGTAGTGGTGCAGCGCTGGTGCTGAGGTAGGGCTGTGTTGAGGTGATGCTCTGCTGATGCTGAGGTGGTGCTGCATGAGTGCTGAGTTGCTGCTGAGGTGGTAGTGGTGCACTGATGCAGAAATGGTGCAGTGCTGATATTTAGGTTGTGCTGTGCTGGTGCTAAGGTGGTGCTGCCCCGATGCTGAGTTGGTGGTGAACTGATGAGTAGGTGATGATGAGGTGGTGCTGAATGATGCTGAGGTGGTGCTGAGTAGGACTGAGGTGGTGCTGAGTGAGGCTGAGGTGGTGGTGCTGCGCTGGGTCTGAGGTGGTGCTGAGCTGGTTCTCAGGTGGTGCTCGGTGATGAGTTGGTGCTGTGCTGAGGTAATGCATTTAAAGGAATGGGGTAACCCTGTGTCCCTCAGAAAAATGGTTGACAGCCGAAATCAATCGAAGAGGAGTCTAATGGAATGAATAGTAAAGGATCTGGGTGAATTCAGCATCCGAAGACACACACCGAGCAGTTGTAGTCTGGGACAATATAAAGAAATTCCTTAGAGTCTCCACCAGCCGGTTGGAGACTAAGTGATTAAATAAACGCCGCCAGCTTCACGATCGTTATGATGGGGAGCGGGAGACGTGACTTTCTCTGTCTGCTTCTACCAAGTTACTGAGTAACTTGGTGAAAGCAGAGAGAGAATTCACCCAGATCCTTTACTATTCATTCCATAGAATGCTCTTCGATGGATTTCGGCTGTCAACCATTGCTCACTTATCCTTTGTCCTGATTAAGACCCGCCCTTGACGCATGTTAAGCTGCATTAGCACCTAGGGTCGAAACGTCGACGTTGCAGTCACGCTAGTCTACGCAGTTGCACAGGCCCCAACACAAAGTCATTCTTGGGTCGTGTATTCATGCATTGAGAAAAATTGGAAAAATTTACATTACTATTGTTGCTCATAAGTGTTGCCTATTTGTACAATATATGTATAGCACATTTTTCACGTATCACCACCAAGTAACTTTTTGCACTTTAATCACTTTATTATCCTATTTTGTATTGTTTTATTGATAGCCATGTTCAGTAATTTATGTACAATACAAAACATTTTGTTTGACTAAAAAATAATTGTCCTTGTGGTGTGTTAAAACAGTACAGTTTGGTTCTCCAGTAGGGATATTAAACCTTGCATAACAATCGTAGTTACTTCACAAAAAATTCAAATGTTGTGAATACTGAGATTTCATTTGTACAAAGTAATTGACACCTTCCCAACAGAACCACTCCTTCATATATCGTGCTGAGGTAATGCTGCACTAATGTTGAAGTGGTGCGGCATTGGCGCTGGTTTGCTGCTAATGTGGGGCTGTTTTGGTGCTGATCTGGTGGTGATGCACTGATGTGGAGATAGTGCTGTGCTAATTCTGAGGTGGTGCTGAGTCATGCTGAGGTGGTGCCGCTACACAGGTGCTCGTGTGGGGCTGAGATGGTTCTCAGTTGGTGCTAAGTGAGGCTGATGTGGTGATGTGCTGAAGTGGTGGTGCACTGATGTGGATATGGTGCTATGCAAATGTAGAGGTTGTGCTGTGCTAACGCTGAGTTGGTGGTGCTGAGTGATATTGAGGTGGTGCTGAGTGATGATGAGTGGTGTTGAGTTATGCTGAGTTGGTGGTGCTGTGCTGGTGCTGAGGAGGTGCCGAGTGATGCTGAGTCTGTGTTGCGCTGAAGCTGAAGTGGTGCTGCATGGGTCCTGAGTTGCCACTGAGGTGGTGCTGCGCTTGTCGTGGTGCACTGATGCAGAGATGGTGCTGTGCTAATGCTGAGACGGTGCTGTGCTGATTGTTGATGCTGCGCTGGTGCTGAGTTGGTGGTGCACTGAGGAGGTAGTGCTGTACTGATGCCGAGATGGTGCTGCGTTGATGAGGAGGTAGTGCTGTGCTGATGCTGAGATGGGGCTGTGCTGATGCTGAGGTGGTGGTGTTCAGGTGGTGCTGTGCTAATGATGAGATGGTGATGCGCTGGTGTTGCACTGATGCTGAGTTGGTGCTGCACTGGTAGTGGCACAATGATGAGGAGGTGGTGCTGTGTTGATGCTGATGTGCTGATGCTGAGGTGGTGCTGAGTGATGCTGAGGTGGTGGTTCTACACTGTTTCTGAGGTGGTGCTGAGCTGGTGATCAGGTGGTGCTGAGTGGTGTTGAGTTGGTGCTGTGCTGAAGTGGGACTGCGTTGGTGCACTCATGCTGAGATAGTGCTGTGCAGTGCTGATGTTAAGGTGGTGCTGTGCTAATGTTGAGTTGGTGCTACACTGGTGGTGGATTGATGAGGAGGTGGTGCTGTGTTGATGTCAAGACGGTGCTCAGGTGATGTTGAGGTAAGGCTGAGTGATGCAGATTCCCTCACCACCACCCTTTAACAGTATCCCTTACGGTTCCATAACCACTAATGTTCAGATGCATTTAATTAGCTATAAAGCGCCACACATACCAGTGTAGGGTGTCAGAGCACTTTGCATCACACACAAATTACACAGAGACAATCAATCATAAGTGTATAAATTAGTGTAAAGTAAATGTTACATAACACAGAGGACTACAGGGTGTAGGAGTCACAAGCCATGCATACTGGTAGGCAGCATTGTTAAAGAGTGCTTGGGCCCCAGAAGCACAAACAGATAATTGAAAACAGAAAACAATAGTTGGGGGTGCTCTTAAATAAAAACAATCCATTTTCATCCAGAGGAACCCTTTTTGCAACTTTAAAATCTCCTCTAATCTTTACTTTGCAGTGCATGCAGTTATTTGATGACAGCTATAAATTCACTGTTCTGGTAGGATGTTAACTTATAAGCTGCAAGTAACAGAAGAGCAGTAACCCATTGACCTATTTACATTGTATGCACTTTGTAATTGGTACACTTTCTTTGCAGCTGGCATATTAACCCTCTGGCTACCTTGAAATAAGTTAAAACTTCTCCCACTTGACAACTCTGATCTCTCCAGCAAGAACATAAATCACTGGACTTATCTTGACATTTTTATTGTCTGGAAATTGCAGGAGGCCAGGAATGTTTGGAGTGCTTTTAAAAGTGAAATACATTAGGAAACATTGCCCCTCTGAAGTCAGCATCCAGTGCAATCAATTGCACAGCCCTTGTGCTGGCCCTGTGTTCTTATTCTGCTTTTATTTAATATAATACATTCAAATATACATTTTAAAGGGGACATTTTTCCAGAAGGAAACATTTTGGCCTCAGCGCAAAACCGATGAGGAGAAACTTCTAACTCCTCAGCCAGCAGCAAAGCACAAGTCCTGTAGGGGAGGACAAAAACACAAGCAGCATGCATATTAAAGTATAATTTCAAGCTGTGTTTAAGTTTTGGTTTCACTTTTTACATGATTTAGAGCTGCAGTAGCTAGAAAGCATGGCGGGTGCTGCTGGTTTCGGACATGAAGGACAAGACGTGAAAGCTGCAATAAAATGTAAGCAGATACGTCTGAGCACCCACAGTGTAACAATAGGTTGAAAACATAATAAAATAGTGTAATGATATTGTACTAAGTCCCTGCTCCTTGGAGGAAAAAGGAGGGACAAATAGTCAGAACTGGCCACTAGTAAGCAAGAAGTTTTAAAGGACATTGAAGCAAACAAATGAGAAGCAAGCAATGTCAGTTGGCCCACAGAGATATATGTATACTAAAGAATACAAGAGGTCGTACGCTTATGCTCAACCTAAAAAACAGCATTGGGGACAGCAACGTAGCAAGAGTGTCATGGGCAGTAATGCAAACTATGAAAGCCGGCACCCTAGTTCCTGGACTGAGATTAAACAGCCATATTTCGAGTGCAGTGGCCCCACTTATGCCCCAAGTCACCACAACACTAATGATCGATATGCCTTCTGCTTGTGGATCTAGGAGTTCCTCATTCCAATTGGATTTCTTCCCTCTTCCATATCCCTTTACATCTCTCCCCTCTCATCTGCTTTGCACCTTTCACTTTTTCTCCTCCATATTCACTTCCACTAATTCTCTTTCCCACTCTCTTCTCATTGCGTCCCTTACCCTTCTTTCACCTTTATCTTTACGCTTCCATTAAGTTATTCTCTTTTCTCGTCTTTGTTTGTTCTTCTCAGTCTCTCACTCTTTTCCTTCTCCTCCTTTTCTCTGTCCCTCGTCTTCCTCTAGAGCAGTGGTTCTTAACCTGTGGTCTGGAGACCCCTGGGGGACCGCAAAGCCTACTCAGAGGGTTTGTGACTCCTTCAAAAATTAAATAATATTAACAAATTAATAATGTGTATTTAAATACGTAGAAAATGTAAAATGGATATTTTTTAAACAGTATGTAAATGTGAAGGAATTTGAAGTTGGAGGTTGAAAATTAAGTTGATATCCTTAGATTGATTGGTGGAACAGTGAAAGTGCATTAAACAGTATATGGTATGGACAATGGTTTACCTTAATTCAAGTTAGAAATGCTCAAGCCTTGCCATGAAAATGAAAATTGTTTTTTGTATTGGTTTGTGAGTTAATAAAGTATTTAATCATTTGTGTATTGTTTTGTTTTTCAAATCATCAAAATTGCATAGGGTGAAGTCCCCGGTGTCCATGAATGACTCAGTGGGGGGTCCCCAGATTGTGATAATTTTTTAGCGGGGTCCCTGGATTCCAGTAATGATTAAGTGGGGGTCCACAGAAGTCCAAAGGTTAAGAACCACTGCACTAGAGGAGTCCTGGATTTATCAGCAGCCTCCTGGGATCCTTCTCACTCTTTGTGACATTAAATCCACCCCACACCCAGGAATCATCACCACAGAGCGAGATATGTTAGAATAAAACATGCTGAGGCCCCTCTTATCTGTGGATCCCAGTGCCACTGCATCTGCTGCACCACTACTCTATTTGGGGAAAGGAGAAAAGATGTGAAGAGCTGGTGCACAAAAATATCCAGAAAGACTAACACAACTTTGACACCACACCTCTGCTCATTGCTGGAAAAGAAGAATAAATAATGTCCAGAAATGTAGGTGACTTTCGAAAGTTTCATGAAAACTTTACCAAAATCAACAAAAACTGGGCTTTTCAAGAGGATAATGCTGCTTGGAAGAGGTCATCACCGACCATCAGATGACCCCGCATGATAGACACATCAGTTTGATAAAAAATAGAGCAACACATGGAAGTTAGTGGATTGGATGCTCGGTAAAAGCCACACAGCACATCCTGGGTAAGGAAGTTGGGCATGAGGTACTGAGGGGGAGAGGTACCTGACAAGAGACAGGCTATGACCACCAGAAAATTGCACAACACCATTTCTTGCTATTTTTTAGTGATCCCACTGGCCCGTTCTCATGGACGACATTACAACGTGGTAATGCTCCTTGAAGTTATCACTACGGCTACTCCAACAAAAAGATCTCCGACAGAGAGCCCTCTTGAAGGGCCCGTGAGGGACTGCAGCGCCACCCCCACGAGGAGCAACGCCCGATGATGATGCTTTGCACCCGCAAGGGTGTGTGAGGGCATTGGAACACCACCCAGGAGTATCTGGCCACTACGGCTACTCCAACAAAAAGATCTCCGACAGAGAGCCCTCTTGAAGGGCCCGTGAGGGACTGCAGCGCCACCCCCACGAGGAGCAACGCCCGATGATGATGCTTTGCACCCGCAAGGGTGTGTGAGGGCACTTGGAACACCACCCAGGAGTATCTGGCCTACATCTCAGACATCACCACGAACCTCCTCTACCACTTTTTCGCCACCCTTCAGGCAGTATACCTTACTGGGACTGCCCGCTATAGGAACTGTTACCTTGTCGTTTGAAATGCTCCTTGAAGGCCACAAGGGGAATGATACTGGACTAAAGGAAACAGAAAGAAACTGACCAAAACATTTCATTGCAGCACCTTTGGACAGAGTTGTAGTTTTGGCAATCACTGAAGGCAGTATTCTTTCCAATCTGACGTCTGAGGGTGATCTGTTCATTGCAGGAGTGCTCCATTCCTCAGGTATGGAAGAAAACCATGGTTCTACCTCTTCTGATACTTAACTTGAATCCTGCCAATTGGCCTAATTATAGACCCATTTTTATGCTTCCTATTCTGTCTAAAATTCTGGAAAAGCATGTCTGTAGCAACTCTCTGCTTTTGTGAAGTCTCAAACTTTTTTACCTGACTCCCAATCAGGGTTCAGAGCAGGACACAGTACCGAGCCCTCCCTCCTGGGAGTCACAGAACACCTTAGGGCGAGATGGCAGTGCTGATTCTACTCGATTTCAGCACTGCCTTCAATACAGTGTCCCATGACATGCTCATAGGGAGACTGACACAATTTGGGATCCAGGGAAAGGCTTTGGCTTGGCTATCCTCCTTCCTGAAGGGTCGTACCTTCCAGGATTCCGCAGGCAGCTCTTCATTCATGTGTCCTGCTTTGACCTCTGGGGTTCCCCAGGGATCAGCTCTAAGCCCAGCACTTTTTGATAGCTGTGTGTACCCCCAGCCGAGTTGGTAGAGCCCCGTGGTCCCATCCTTTTTTCTTATGCTAACGATACGCAAATCATCTTTTCATTATCATCTGCTCAGGACCACAGCTCCATGTCTTTGAATTACTATCTGGCTCAAGTAGCCTCATGGATGAATAACGACTCACTGAAACTGAATGGTGAAAAAATGTAGGTGTTGATCCTTGGAAAGAACCTGAGCCTCTGGGAACCACAGCATTGGCCATCAGCGCTTGGGGATATCCCTATCCCATTTTCCAAAGTCAAGAACTTAGGCTTCTTGGTAGACAATAAACTCTCCATGAAGCTGCAGGTGGAAAAGTTATCCGAAACCTGCTTTGCCACTTTGCAATGGCTAGAGAAATTCATCTGGGGGCTGGCAAAGCCTCCATGAGACGGAAGCAGGTGGTGCAGAACGTGGCCGCAAGGCTGATCTATCGACTGCCAAAACATGCCTCGGTTACATCTCTCCGCCACGAGCTTCACTGACTAGGCGTTGAAAAATGTGTCCAATTTAAGGCTTTGTGTTATGTCTTCAAAGCAAGGGCAGGGATGGCCCGCCCACCCCATATCAATGGTCTGATAAAACCGCATTAGCTCACTCGCTATCTGCATTTCGGCAACCGCTTCCTGTGCACTATCCCTAAGATTAAACTTACTGGCATGGGAGCTCACTCTTTTACGTTCCTGGGCCCTAACACCTGAGGTCTTGCACTTCGCTGCCCACTTTTTGCAGACAACTAAAGACATGGCTGTTTATAATCACCTGAGCCGGGAGAAACTTCATCTGTTTCTAAAAGCACCAGGAAACCAGAGTGGGTAGGTGTCTGCGCTATATAAGCATTTTAACATAACATAACATCTGGCCTCCAATACTCTGAGCCTCACCAGTAATAAGTTACTGGAGCACCGTCTAGCTCCCCGCTAGACCACTGTGATGAGTATCACGTGGATCTGTGTAGTTCATCGTGAAATACCATGCAGTTGGGGGGTAATCAGTCCAGAGGTTGACTATTGAATGTTGTGAAAAAGGCCATGTCTCCGGATGGCATCACACATTCCATCAGTTCATAGTTGACAGTGAAAGTAATTTCAAAGTTGGGTGCCTGGTCATTTAAGCTTTTCAGGGCCTAATACCAAAATATTTAAAAAGCGATATTGATAGATAATTCCCAAAGTGTACCTTATGGTCAGGATATTGAGCCTTTTTCAAGCTTATTCATTCCTAAAGTGTGTTCAGGTAAAAGGGGTCTATTTTGTGTAACCAAATGGAGCTCTCCATGGATCCTTTGAGACCCTTCTATTATTTAGATGGAAAATTAAAGGATATCTGAATGTTCTGAATTAGAGGTATGCAAAATTTGATTTTTTTAGGTTGAAATTATGAGAACTGTATTTAGTGGTATCTTGCATCAAAACTGAATGCAAGGACATATCTCACATTCCAATGTGAAGCTAAAAATCACAAAAGACTGGTTCGAAAGGAAAGGGTCGATTGGCTATAATTTCACCGTTCCCGCAAGACACTTTGTGCCTAAACTAGTCTCTCACTGGTGAAAATCATGTGTATTTCTGCACCCACAAAATCTTCTGAAATTCACTTTTGCAAAAAATATCTTTCAAAGGATCTAGTTTCAATCTCTATCTGTTTTTCTTTCTCTCTCTCTCTCTCTCTCTCTCTCTCTCTCTCTCTCTCTCTCTCTTACTCTCACATACACGCATTTTTCTGTTACTGGTGGCATGAGTTGGTCAGAGCTTTGAGGGCCAGATGTACGACCAAGGGATTTGTGAGTCGCAATTTGGTATGTACAACAGTGTCAGTGACACTGATTGTGATTCACAATGGGGTCACAAATTGCATGTCTCATGCATATTAACGAGGCCATCGCAATTTGCGACCCCATTGGGAATGGCTGGCCCTCCCAGGTATGGTGGCCTGCTGGGCTCAGCAGACCTCCATGTCTGGGACTGCTTTTAAATAAAGCAGTTTTTTTTTTTAATGCAGCCCGTTTCCCTTAAAGAGAAACAGGATGCATTTAAAAAAAGAAAAATGAAACATTTTCGTTTAATTTTTTAAGGGCAGGTAGTGGTCCCTGGGACACGTGCAACAAAGGGTCGAGTATGATGCATAGAGAATCACAAACGAATATTTTTAAGGTAAGAATGAGAACCACATCTAAGAAATATCCAACACACATGATGGTAATATTTATCCATTACTAAAATATAACCTTGTATTTAGGTTGTAATAATGTATTGTAATTGTGTATCCTCAACATTATCCTTATAAGAAGTCATTCATTAAACAACACAAAGTTTGATAACACAAACATAATAATGTGGTATCATACATATCAGTGCATACAAAAGTTACTGTTTACGACCTCCTGTGTTGGTCGCCTTCTCAGTAGGACTTGGCTGTGGAGTTGGGGATATATTTGTGCCAGATGTGTGTCGGCTTGATTGCCTTGTACAGCATCCATCTGGCACAGATATGCCACTGAGGCTAGAGCCGTTTTTGATTTCAGGTTGTGGTAATACGTTGGGGACATACAGGTTATGTGTCTGAATGTTCTGCATAGCTATGGTCACTTGGACCAGCCTGCGTGCTACATCTTGGCAGCAGTGCCCCATGCCAATTTGCATGTTCACAGTTCTCCTGAAAAGCGTGGTAGTGGCAACCGCCAATTGATTTATTGATTTCGTAAATGCATCATGGCTTTCCATGTGCTGGTTGTGCCTGCAGCTTTGCATAGGTTGCTTTTCTTTATGGTAGTAATCCAACGCTCTTGACCTTTCTGCAATTGCAGCATTGAATGTGACATGCTTTGCAGATGCCTGTTCACTGTTTTTATCTGTTTGGCTTGCAGGTGCTATACAGTGACAATTGATTTCTCAAGGCCCCCAAACAATTGTGAACTGTCTGACATGTCATCAGATGCATCGGGCTTGTTTTTAAACCTATGTATATTATTTCAAGTGTTGATCATGATGTAATGACCACTTGTTATGTTTTGTGAAGCTACATGATTGATACCTGTGATAGCTATATGTTCATATACAATGTATTATTGCATACTTCCGTCCATGTCTATGTAACTAAATACATGTTTGAATCACAGGTTTAGTTTTGAGTATTGTTCAAGAATTTTTGTAATTAATTGTAAACCACAAAGGGTTTTTGCAAACCCATTGAACAGTGCACAGTGTACATAACCACGTTGTTTTGTGATCTTTCTGCTTTGTATATAGACGCTTGACCCGGCAGCAAGCATTACACTGTCGCACCTTTGTCATTAACTAGACTAGTTTGCTTATAGGTTTTGAACAGGTGTGCGCCTCCTAATATACCCATTGACATGTCATCAGAGACATCATTGTGAACTGTTTGTTGCTGGACTCTACATTGTCTGTGTGTCCTGCGCACAGAAGAAGTTGTGTTCCTGCCTTGTGTTTGCTCCCCATCACCTTCCTCAAAGTCTGGTAGTGGTGCCATGTTTGCTCTTCTAGTGGTTAAAGTTTGACTAATTGGCGAAGGAGTAGCAATTATGCTATCAGCAATCTCCCCTTGTGTGTCAATTGCTTCATCCGCCTCAATGTTTGCAGACACGTCCTGGGTGTGATCTGTGGGAATGTATGTATATAGTTATTGTAAATAAATGGTTACTAAGTTTGTGTAATATTGTTGATAATGTGATTTGTATCTTTGTACATGAAGATTATATATAGATTTATGTAGGTTATACATCGACACACGCTACACCATATAAGTTAGTTTTACAACAACTCCCATAATACACTGCCAAATTACATTAAACATCTAAATGGAATTTTTGTAGCTAATATGTTGTACTTCAAGACTAATAAACCATATATTATGGAAAAATCAGTGGTGGCCGGTAAGTTTTGGAGGGACGGGGTGGACGGGACACCCTCTCACGCACACGCTGACATACACATAGACATAGCACAGCAATGCATTCACACACACACAAACACATCCATTCACAACACTCTTCACCAAACAGTCATACATACACGGACGCACGCACCAAACATTAGTTTAAAAGAAAAACAAACACTTACCTGCAGCCAGCTCTGCCTCGGACGTTCCAGGAGTCTTGGGACTGCTGCCTTCCCTCATTGGCTGACCTGAGGGAAGGCAGCAGTCTCAACGTCATCACAGAGTGGGATGGGGTCAGTGAGACTGCTGACCCCACCCCACTCTCTGATGAAGCGTCACTTATTGACACTCGACCCTGGGCGCTTCAGGGCTTAAAACTGAAGCGCCCAGGTGTAAGGCAATCAGTGATGCTTCCCCTCGTCACTGAGGGAGGGCCTCAGGGACCTCTGCTGAGCTGACAACATCACGCCCACAGGAGCTGTGACTTCCTCAGCCCAGCAAAGTTCTGCTTAGGCAGCCAGGAGCATGCACTAAATGCGCATGTCTGGCTCCTAGTTGCCTGAACTGAAAGTGAACAGTGTCTGTCAGGCTGACCTTTGTTCAGCCTGAGAGACACTGTTCATGAGGGGCGAAAGGTGGAGGGGCATGGATCCTCAGCCCCAGTAGACCGGCGGCTTCTGGAAAAAATCTATACAAGAAGCAATTTACCTTGGCTTGAGCACTGGAGATATACTTACCTTTGTACAGGTCATTATGCAATTGCCAAATAGCGATTTCTATTAATAGGCCCAAGCCTCCTGGAATATTTGGGTAGAAAGTTGCTCTTTCCCTAAATATTCTAGCACTGAAGTTAAAATAGTACATTTTAACATTTCCGTGTCCTCCACACCCACTGCTGCCCTCAGGGTGAAGTTCAGATCAAGAGACATGAACGAGCCCTGTTGCCGATACACCCTTTTATACAAGTCATGTGCTTCAATCTAGCTAATATGGAGCAAGGCTAGGAGGAATTACCAGTGAGCATATTGATGGTAAATAAAATATATGCCACCTGGCAGCCTCAGGCATCTGAACCCTTATTTGTGAAGGTGCCTAATAATATTCTCCTCGTTTCCTCTACAAGCCCTAAAGTTTCCTATGATGAGCAATGTTTTAACATTCATTTTATGATATGTGACAATGTATTCTTAGTAAATATCTCCTTCTCATTGCACTTGCAATGGATTAAAATGTATCTCTTCATCCTATGAGCATGTTCATAAAGACCTATCTTGAATTTCTAACTGGTTCCCATTGGGTTTTATAATGGTGATTTATTTCTACCCATAATTAACAAGGAAATTTTTAGTCCATTATTCTGAGGTTTCACTTTACATCTCAAGTTGAACGGTTCCTGTGGTTTCTTAGGAATATGCAAAATTTATTTAGGCACATGGGCCCTGATTACAAGTTAAGTGGAGTAAAATGAACGCATTGTTCATAGTTTCACTCCACCTGATTCTGAGTTATTAGGTTTTTCCACACCCGTTTTACCTGGGTTAACGGGTTTCAAGAGGGCCTGATCTGAATTTTCCAACCAGTAATTCCCGCTGCAAAAATCTCATGAGGCTTTAGCTGCAGGAGCAACCGAAACTATTTTATGTCTTTTTCAAATGAGGGAAGGATGGTGTCAGGCTCACCTGGATTTTCTGCAGGGGCAAAATGTATGGAATTTATGCTAGGTCCCAGCTTCCCTCACCCACCTCCTTTTTCCAACAAAGTCAACGCAAAAGAGGGAAGGCGGGGAAAAAGGGGAGACAAAACAAGGAAAGGAAGCAGGGGTAGAATCCACTGGATCATCCGTTAGGGTATCACCAAGGCTCCTGATGGAAAAGACACAAAGGTAAGTATGTTCCTTTATAGTAGCAGCTTGCTGTAGATATATATATATATATCAACTGCTTTGATATTATACCTGCTGGATGCGGTGCTATTCATACGCAGAGAACATCCTCAATTAGAACGTAGGACACACACAAAGCATCTAGAAAATAAATATAAACTTATATATATGAACTGGAGTTTAACCACAAACAAGGAAGAAATATGAAACATACCAACCTAATCAGGAATCACCATAGGACACCAAAAAATCAGCTATTTTGCCTGAACATGGGAAAAACCAAGAAACTAATTTCCCTTATCAGGAGAAAAATAAGGATAAAAAGTATAGCAAAAAGTGCAGGGTCGAACTATGAAAATAATGTGACCTAGAAGTATTTCTGATACTGTCTCTTTATTTTATTTAGCAAGAAGAGACTTGAAGCAACTCGGAGAGAACTGGAAACCCACTCCTCAACAAACAAGGAGCTGAGCCAATAGATAAGTATGGGAGTGCAGTGGAAAAAGAAAAGCAAATTCCCCAAACGACAAAACAACGATTCTTTAGAAATCTTTTTCTTCCTCTAGTTCAGAAACAGACTGCTGGGAAACAAAGAGTTAAGCTACGCAGCAGTAAAAGAACCGAAGGAAACAATGAACAATGTTGCCAGCCGGCAACGGAGCTTCGAGAAGACTTGGAGCCCCGGAAGAGCATCCAACAACCTGGAAATAGAACACAGCTCAAGGAAACCGAAGAGGAAAGCTGGAACGTTTAACCACCTCAGCGAGGGATCAAGGAGATGGCAGGTAAGTGTTCCGAGAAACAAAAGGAATGTACGGGAGGCCTGGCAGATTCTGTGATGGAATGCGAAGCGCGTTTCCAGTCTGTGTCTTGTTTTCGTCTGTCAGATGCCTTCTGACAGTGGTGAGTTTTTGGATACTGAGGCGGTAGCCTCATTACTCCACATTCATTTTGAGTTTTTTATTCGCTGTTTAGGTTGTCTTATTGATGTGTGACGCTTTGTCACAGTTGAGGTTGGATCACAAGGTCAGAAGCGCGTTTCCCTTGCGGACCCCTCTCTTTATACTGCTCTGGCGCCACCTTCCCCAGCTGACAGGAGTCGGCGGGTGGGGCTCTCCTCAGAGGTCTCAGGCGGGGATACGAGCGCTGCTACGTGCAGTGCTGATTGAAAAGCCCGACAGATGGAATACTTCCCCTGCCAGAGAAAAGCTTCCTTTTTCCTCCCCTACTCCACACCCACTGCCACATCCCCTACCCCACCAAAAGTCCTGCACATGCATTTACCACCTGCTCAGTCCCGGTGGTAAATGGATGCAATACCACCTGATGGAATGGTGATTTCTGTGTGGTTTTATGATCGGAAAACAATTGGTCCCATGCAATAATTCCCCATTCCATGCGGTTAAACTCGGAAATGAATGTTTTTGGGCAATTTTACCAAGCGGGAATAGTAAAATCGCGAATGAGTTTACTGTGGCCCTAGCACCGTGTAATTCATAATCAGGGCCATAGTCTCCTAAATAAGAGTTCTTTGAAGACAGGTACTGGGACCCTTTCTTTCTCTCTCCATTTTGTGATTTCACCGGCAATATTGGAGCGTTTTGGAGCATAAAAAATCTATTATTAATCCATAACCTTTGATCCTCTCCCTTGAAATAGGTTATACCACAAGTGGTCCTTGGCAGTGAGTCCCTTACCTCTCTCAGTCAAGTTACAATAAAAAGGGTGACTACAAATGGCAATCAGCCTAACTGTTGGCATAATTCAAGAGTGGTCAAGTAAATATTTCGCTTTGTTTTTGGAGTTTTTCCTAGTTTAAATACATTATAATTGAAGTGATTTGTTTTCATTGATATCACAGTAACTAAATTGTTCATATTTTCTTTGTTTTTGTCTTCACAAATGTCAGTGTGTCCAAGAGCTTTGTGTGCCGAGTGGTTTGTGCGCTTTGATGAAGGCAGCATTTATTCTGTTGGCATGCAAAGACATCACTGGCCATACCTGTTTTATGGAAAGTTGTTCATACGTTTTGGGTCATATGAAATGTACAAATACATTCATGTGTTTGATAATTGATTATTGTGGTTGAATTTACCAAAACACTGTTAAGGTTCTGTTTTCTGGAGAGATGTGTAACTGATTGTTTTGTTTGGAGGGATTTTCCCCCCATAATTGTTGAGCCCTATAGGTATTTCTCTTGATGGGGGACTGCAGCACTTACACTGAGTGACAGGTATGGTTTTTGAAGAGATCGAGTATTAAAATGTGTGCTACATATAGTGGACTACAATATGGAGCTCACTTAGATCAATGAATACTACTCCCAGTGATGTATTTCCTGGAAGAATAATGTGTGTTTTAATAAGCAGACGACGCTGTATTTGTTAGCCAAAACAACAAGGTAGTTTGCATATTAAAGGATGTGCTCCAGATGTTACACTGTTCCATTGCCTCCTCCCCCTCGACCTATCCGCAGTCTCAATCTGATGCATGTGTGGTGCATTGTACAGGGGAGGGATTGTGTCTTTCATGGTGCAGCCACACATCATCAAATTAAATCAGGGTTAAGAGCAGGGCAAATGTTGAGGATATGAAGAGGTCATGAAGGAACTTCAATCCAGATCAGAACATTTGGTTGTGTCTGAAAGTAAATATGCTGGCATTCAGTAAATGAATGAGCACGGATGGAGATCTGTCCACCACATGCCTCCATCCCTGTCTTCACAGCCATTCACAGAGAGACACAAACAGACTCCTGACTCATTAGCATATCGGAGAAGTATACTAATGTCAAGCAACACTGGGCTGAAGAGCCACAATCAGGGCAAAACGGGTCTTGGGTGGCTTGTGTTCCAGTTCAGGGAGAACCTGACCAGGCAGTTTGGGCTAGACTGCTCCTATCGGATCAAAGTCAAGGGTGATTTGCATATGGTTGGGTCCAAAATGAGATGACATGGTGGTCGAAAAACCATGATCTGCAGTGCGGCACGAGGAATTGCTACTGGCTGAAATGAATTGGAATATTCCATCCATCACTTTGTTGTTGTCACAGTTGATGCCCCAAGTGCTACCGGTATGCCCAGACATGGGTCCCCTGATCACTGTCCCACTGTAACCAAGCTACACCAGACTGAAGAGTCCCAATCAGGCAAAAATCAGTCTTGGGTTGATTGTGCTCTGGTTCAGGGAGGACTTGGTCTGGCAGACCGGGATGGACTGTTCCTATTGCAGCAGGGTCAAGACTGATTTGCATATGTCTTGGTCTAAACTGAGATGACACGGTGGGTGCAAAACAATGAACTGGAGTGCAGCCTGAGTGACTGCCAGGGGCTGAAGTTAATTCTAGCATTCCATCCATTACCTTCTTGTCGTTATGGATTTGAACATCAGTCACTGTGCCAAACAAAGCTGGCGTGGCATGCAAAAAATATGCAAAGAACAGGCAGAGTAGCAAAAAAAAAAAATTGTTGTCATCACAGAGTTTTCATTCTTTTAAAAGGTAGTCAATTTTCTTAATTTCTGGGGAGTCCACCTACTTGCCGTTTGTTGTGAAAATAGTTATGAATCCTATGGGAGAGACCAAAAAGCCCTACATTTCTGAAAAGTAGACACAATTTGAAATTCAGTGAGGTAGCAATAGAGTAGATCACTCATGTTTGTCCTGAAGAAACTGGTCATTGAACTAAAAAATAATTCAAGTAAATAAGAAAAAATAGAAATAGGTGGAGTTTTTGTAAGAAATTGGGTTATAACTTAAGAAGAGTGAGAGCCCCACTCAAATAATAAACACAATCCTTGTCAGGGTGAACCACAAAAGTCACTAAATAGACCTGTGCTTAGTCCTCTAATAGCTTGCCACAAAAGCAGTCAGTCTTGACATAGAGGCACTGTGTGAAGTGTTTATGTGGCACTTTAACAGAAATAAAGCAAAAACACAAGAAAAATACCAAATCAGTTTAGAGAAAATAGAGTATGTTTCAATAAAAAATGACACCAAAATGACAAAATTCAAATAAGTAGAACCAGAGCTTTGAATTGCTTAACGATTTAGGTAAGAATAGCTTCAATGAGTACAAAGTGCCAATCACGGTTATCTGGTCACACTGGACTGGGACAAAATCTGCCAAACCGTGATAGAGCGGGTGCCAGATTCGGGAATCAGGCTCGTCTCAGTGGGAAGTTTACTTTCTCACACAGTTCAGATCCATGTGAGGAGCCTGAGCTGGAGCTGTGCGTTGGTGGGAGATGTAGGCGGTCAATAATGCTGCGAAGAGCAGGTCGCCGTCATGTTAGCAGGAGATTGGGGTGGTCATGAACAGCCCAAAACCTCTTGCGGGTCAGGAATCACTCCAGAAGAGGCCAGCAGCAGAGCTCAGGCAGGTCCAGTTGGTGTTAGCCAGCTGGGAGGTTGCAAGAAAGGCCCCAGGATGCTTGTTGTGTCCAAGTAGCTCAAACAGGAGGTCAGCCAACTGATTCTTGGAATCACTTCTGAGATCCTTAGTTCAAGGCGAGCAGGTCCAGCCTTCCTTCTAAAGACAGCTGGACAGTCCTGTTGTGTGTGGGAGTCACTCTCTTTGCCTGACCCTAAACTGGTTCTGGTCAGTTCTTCCCCTTACACAGGGTTTGGCTCCAAACTGTCTAGGGTAACAAAGGACAGGCAGGCCCAGGTATCAGCTGCATTTGCCAGCACTGTACAAGGGTCTTATAAGTAAATGAAATATGCCAATTAGGTATATGTCAATCAGACCAACTTTAGGGGAGTGAGCACAAGCACTTTTGCACTGGCTAGAAGTGGTAAAGTGCAGAGTTCTAAGGCCAACAAAGACAAATTCAGCAAAATTGGAGGTAAACAGGCAAAAGGTTTGAGGGAAGACCACCCTAAGACTGACAGGTCTAACAGTAGTACCATTACATGCATCATACTGTTCTGGTTGCATGGATATATAGCGTTTGTTGGTTGTCCAAAAACATCCAATACCCAGAGTGAACAACTGAGCTGCAGCTTCTAATACGTGTTTTAATGTGTACCATACATGCATCATTTCATTTGATAACATATAATGATTCATATATGAGTATGAAGGAAACCTATGCCTTTTTTTAATCTGCTCAACATACTGAGTTTAGAAATGGTGGTTATTTGATCAGCTCTGAATTTAGGGTTCCTTATACTATCATGCGATTCAGCGGGCATTTTACAAAACGAGTCCTTTCTTCACGCAAGCTTACTTTTGAAAGCAAAAAATAGAGAAGAATTCAATTGCTAATATCAAATGTTCCCCAATTCTGTATTCTCACACTTTTCACGATAAAAATGGTACCCTACTTGTGAGGCACTTGTAGGCATGTTGCCCATGACTGGAAGGCTCCAAAATTCAATATGGTGACTTTTAGATTTTGCAGTGAAAATTGAATGATTTTAGATATGTCAGTAGCTGCAGTATTTGTGCTCAGGCTTGACCTCCACAAAGGGAAACCTACCCACTGCAGACATTTCTAAAAACTAGACACCCAGGGGCCTCCAGGGTGGTGTGACTTGTGTGGATACCACTATGTTTTCTTACTCAGAATGCCATGCAAATTTCAAATTTTGGCAACTATCATGCGTTTCCCTCACAGCTAGTTGAGGGAAAGATCTGGAAACTGTGGAGATCCACAAACATTCTACCACCAAGCGTGCCCACACTACTCTCAATAAAAACAGTGTGCCACTTGCGTGGCTTGGCCTATTGCCCACGACAGGAACCGGTTAAAACTTTGACTGTGTAAAGTCAATATGGTGTCAATGATGCATGGTTATATTTTGGTTCTTTCCAATGACATGTGTTAGGTTTACCCACACATGGCAATCAGCGTTTCAACCAGGAGAAGTGTGGGAATGCAAGATAGTAAGACTTTGGCCATGGGATGGGAGTGCTCACCTTTATTTGTCACATACATATGGGAAAAATAGGCGTTTTTAGCCCTTTTAGACCCATACTTTGATATTTGCAGGGTATTATGGGTAGTAAAATGTGTCAGGATCCACACAACACCCCGGGTCCCTAGGTTTCTGAATTGCTCAGGATGTTTGTTGTCTTCCCTGGTTGTCTGCTGACGGTTTTAGTAGAACAGCCATTCACATTGGCAAGTGAGAGCACATTAGAAAATACCCTTGCTTGCTTGACATGGTGATGTGGATGCTCTAGCAAAACCAAAGGGGATGATGGATGGAGTGTTGAACATAGCAATCACTCACCCCCAGTCAACTGATCTGGGTTTAATCCATCATCATTCTTTAGCTCACTCCTCCACCCCAGTTCAGACATGGCCATATGCAAATAAGTCTGACCCTAGGCCTCATGGGAACAGTCCAGCCCGAACTGTCAAGCCATGTCTTCCCTGGACCGGAAACAAGCATCCTGGGACCGGTTTCTGGATGTGGATGCTCTAGGCCAGGATACCATCAAACTTCAGAAAAACTGGCCACAAAAAGAAATCAACAGACCTTCTCCATCTATGCACCCGGGATCTGGAACAAAAATCACCATGTCCATCAGACCACCCTTATCGTGCTTAAACCTCTTTAACCCCTTCACCGTGGGGGTAATTCCCCCATGGCGCAGGGGGGGGTGGTGGCGGCGGTGGCGGCGCTGTGCTGGTGACGAGCCCAGCTCGTCATGAGGCACAGTGGAGCTGTGCTCATGACGAGGTGGGCTCGTCACAACTCCGCCCACTAATTGATTCTCCCGCACAGGCAGGAAATCAATTACGCGTGGGAGTGGCGCGACCGTTATGACGAGCCCGGCTCGTCATGAGCACAGCTCCACTGTGCCTCATGACGAGCTGGCCTCGTCATTAGCACACAAGGGGTTAAAGATCACTACATAACGGTGAAGCAGCAGTCCACCTCCACTCTCAGAACTCAGCTGCCCCTCCTATCACTCACTGACTGTATCCTTTCCTTTGATCCTGTGCAGCAGGCTACCTTTCGGCTAGGTTTGTGCTGTACAGATAACACACCCGTGCATATAAACAGATATACATCATGTCAAGCACTTATTAAACGCTACAGGTTCAGAACGACGTGCCCTTCTAGAGTCTAGAAATTTAAAGTTTCAACCTTAAGACTTCTCTAGACACCTGCCTTTCTGCACCACCAAATAGTGTCATAAGAAAGTGCCAAATTGCAATGGAAGGCTTAAATAAAGGTTTTCTTTCTACAGGAAAGGGAGCACCCAAAGAACAAAATGTTGTCTTGTCAGGTCACCCGAAACTCCTTACACTTCACTGCACTGTTATCCTTGTACTGAAACTTCTCCCTTTAAAGTGAAGTCTGGCACACTCTCTCTGACATGGAGTTGACACTAATGTGCAGAGGTCACTGTAGAAGCCTCATTAAACCACACAGGAATGGAACAGTGCTGCTGCTTCTTCTGCCTTCTTCTTGGGCTGTCAGTCTTGGGGGGCGTGAATCCCCCCGACAGACATCCATCTGTCTTGTTCTACAAAAAGCTGCCTTCCCAGCAGCTCATTACCGAAGCAGGGGAGGGAATCAAGCGGTTGAAGGATATCTGCATATTCATGGGCAGGCATTCAGTATGCATTAGAGGGATAAGTGCTCATGCTAATGATAGGAAAAGCCTTACTTCTGCACTGGCTTTGTTTTTCTAAATCCGGCTTCTGACACAGACATGGAGAGGGAGGACTTGAAGATGCACCAAGGCACTTTGGCTGGGACTGCAGAGATGACACCCAGAGAGTGCCTGAGGACACAAGCTTTTGAGAGAAGGGTGGCGGTACCTTGGCCAAAAAACAAAAAAGTTTTTTTTCTTCTTTTGTCTGTGCTATTTCCTTTTATCACAATAAAAAGTGATGATGCTGGATTCTTATCTACCTTACCATCACCAAGAATCCTCTCAGGTCGCCAGGATCTTTTTATCTGCTAAATAGTGTAGAGGGGAGGAAATCACATTTTAACACATAATCAATAAATCAAATTCAATCTCTAAAAGGACCACTGACTCTGACTCTTCAATTTTGGGAATTTATTACAACCAAGAATAACTGCACATACAAACACCTCAGTACAAGGTGAAGAAAATAAATGGGAACTAATACAAAAGAAATCCTACGCAGGAGCCTCATCCAACTCAGAATAAGAAGAATAATCAATTCCAGTAACATCAGAAATGCTAAAATTACTCCAGTCTCTACATTGGAAGTCATTAGCTTGAAAGAAAATCAGTTAGACTATCCCTACTCTATCTCTAAGGTGACATCCCTACTTAGCATTTTCCCTTCCAGGGAAGAGAGTAAAAAGGTGCCAAAAGTGAAGACTTCCTTAGAAGTGCACTCACTTAGTCAGAGCTCGCTCTAAGATGCTCCTTCTAGCTCCCCATCTAAGCCTCATCTGCTCAACCCTCGGGGCACTGTCCCTAATACAAAATCCCCAAAACATAAAACACGCCCTCCGGCACACCTCTTCAGCCAGGTTTTCTTCCAGTACTTTTCCAGTGAAACGTGTATCCCATCCAGCGACGGTTATCTTGACCTTGAGTCCCAGGCACCTGCTTCTGCCGAAAGTATCATCCTTAAATTCCGGTGTACTCCCATATTGGCTTCTCGTGCCATCCTGACTCCTAAAACAAAGGCCTAGTCTCTCTAAGTGCTAAGTGTCCTTGCACCTGCAACAGAAACATGGGAACGAGAAACGTTCACTCCTCTATGATTTTCTAACATCCTGAAACCCAAAGCCTTACCAAGGGAAATCATTTTCGGCCTACAGCATTTAGCTAACATAAGAAATGAACAGGCCTTTCTCTTTAAACATATATGTGATCAGGCCTTTACACAGTTTAAACCCACACTTCGAAAATCACATTATAAGCATTAACTTCATTGCCCTTTATATATGAATAAGCAAACTACATGTTCAGGCTTTTTAATATGATGCACGGTTAAACCTAATACACTGCATTACATGGCAACCAATCATTATGCGTTGGCTAGAATACATTTGCAGTGATTTACGGCATTGTTCTTCATGAAAAGCATGGTTACATGTCTGATCAAACTTTTATAAGCAGATTAGAGTGATACATTTCTAAATCACACGTGGATACAATTTTGATTATATGTGGGTGCGGACTAACAGTGGATATGATGCACCCCTACAATTTTCTGAATAACGTGGCGCTCTATCAAAAGTTTACCACTGACCAAACTGCGGAAGTTGATCATTTTATAGAACACATCAGATGATGTGATGCTTACGTTTTACAGCAATTAACATGCAAATATGCAGCATTATTAACCGGCTCCAAGGTCAATAATGCTATGGACACGCCCAGGCAATAAATTCGTACAGAGGAGTTGGAGGACCGGTAGCAAATGCATTAAAATAACTGAAACAGGCCATCCTAAGTCAAGGAAAATCCAAGCTCCTGCTTCGATTAGTAAGGCTTCAAGGTGCCTTTTATTTTCAGAAGTTCTTGCTTCCTGGACGTTGTTGAGCATCTTGTGGAGGCCCCTTGGCAGGAGCTTATCTTCGTCCACAAAATCCTGCCAGCATCACCAACCCCTTCCCTCCCTCTAAAAAGTCTGCAGAGTGAGCCACAGCTCAGGAGTAACTGCCAGTAATGATGGCTAGCTCTAAAAGCAATCTGATAGGCTGACTCACCCCTCTAATCAATCTGTTCATAGAAGATTGCAGCCCACGGTCGAGGGATTCACAGGTAATTAAATGCCTTCTCTCAGAGTTACTGTAATGAGAGTTTGGGCATTTATTGGCTGCTATAGTGGAGAAGGATTTGGTGGCAGAGGCTTTGGTGTCACTTCCGGTGGTCAGTTGAGGCACAGCTTGCTGTCAGCCACGTGCTCTTGTTTGCCTGTGCCCATTTTGTAGCCATACCTCTACCCTTCACACTCATTGAGGGCCATTTTAAGGTTATTCACCCCTTGCAGCACCTGCATGTCTGGTGGAGGCGTTGGCAGTGCTTAAATGGGAACTCGGTCCTATTGGGACCTGGGTGTTCGCTTCAGGTTACATTAGGATGCATTTAACGTTTCGCACAGTGGTATTTATAATAGATGATAGGCGCTTATGGTGAGTACACCTGATATCAGTAAGCTTCATAAATCAGTGACGGTGCTAGAGGGTAGGGGAGAACCACCAGCCTCCCTAAAAACTGCGGTCAGACCACATAGAATCAAGATAAGGGTACCCAAGCACACGTAAAATCAAGGTCAAAACAGTTAGAATGTACACAAACAAGTAACACAAGTAGATCTTCGTCTCTTTCTATTGAGTTTCTTCGGTTTAATATTCTTTTTTCAGAATGTGTTTCACAGTCTTCAAATGGTTCCCAAGCCAACACGTGTTTCGTCGCCTTTAGTAGGATTTTACATGCGACTTGTTCACGGCTAGGTACAAATTGATATGGTGAATACATTAGTTTATATGTTATTAAAAGATGCAAACATTTGTAAACAACGTACAAAGGATGAACGAGCCGGAATCGATAAGGTAGTAAGGACACTAGTAGAACGAAAAGAAAGTGAGGAATACGTAACAGACCTGTATAACTCGCATGCCGACAACCACAGACGACACTTTATCGTACGACTTTGTTACCACACCCTGAATGCCTATGAGGATAGGTACCAAGATAGAGGTCCCGAAGGCTTAGCGACCTTGTATAGGAAGGTAGACATTGGGGAGGGAGGAGAGGGCGATGTGACGAACCTCTTCACTCGTACACTCAAAGTCTTCCGGCATCTTAAAGAACACCGACAGACAACCAAGACAGAGACCCCCATAGCGACTGAGCCCCAGGCAGGAAAGGCTGATACCATGATGCCCATCAAGGAGGCCGCCCCCTACTGGGTCCCCCCACGAGGTCAGGGAACACACGATGACATCAACCACCAAGATGTGAAGGGAAGGGTTGTATATAACTGGGTCTATCAGCCATGGGACCGACAAGACATCTTGACCTTTAGAAAAACCCTACCCGACTTACGAAAGAACCCGACTGCCTTCTACACCGAACTAGGTACGGCCTTGGGTTCAACTATAATGACCTTGGCGGATATCGACTTGTTCTTCGGGCTATGTCTGCCGGCTGATGTGTGGAAGCAAATCCGGAAAGTCGACCACGCTGAGCCGTTCGGATATACCTGGGTACAACTCGATACCATAGATAAGCAGCGAGAGCCTGGACAAAAACCCCTAAAAGCCATATTGGAACTCCCAGACAAAATTGTACAGAAATTGAAGACTCTAATCCCAGAAAGAAAGGTAGACTGGTCGATAGTGACGGCTTGCCGCTAGAAACCCCAGGAGGATGTGTCCGAATACTTCTCCCGATTCGAGACAGTGTTTTCCGATTATAGTGGCCAGGACATGACCACTGCAACCGGACATCACCTCTTTGTCCAGAATTATGTGAAGGGTCTGTCCCAGGAAGTCTCCCAGAAGCTGCAGACCAGCGAGAGTAGTTGGGCAGCCTCCAAACCCGCGGCTATCCTCCAGATGGCCCAATACTACGAACACCAAAAGAATGAGAATGATAGGGCGTCCGAGAGAAAGAAAAAGGAACTGAAGGAAAGGGTAATGATCGCACAGTTGCAGGGGGTGACCATAGGAAGGGAACCTCCCAAGGGAAATTATCAACCGGCTGTCCCTAGAAAACCACCCCCTAGAGACCATGCACCCTCACCCTACGCTGGACGCAGGGACTTAGACGAGAATCAGTGTGCGTTCTGTAGAGGGTTCGGACACTGGAAATCCCAGTGCCCGGTCCTTCTGGAAATGAACAAAAATAGAGACACCAGGGACGTAGCATATGGCCCCAGAAGTAGAGGAGAGGGACGAGGGTACACGAACGACGCCACCAACGACAGACCAAACAGACCAAACGCCTTTGACCGCCCCCGACAGAACCAGTGCCAGCAGTCCGACTATGAAGATACCCATAACTTTGCATAGGACCGCCAGGGGCAAGGGAGGGATCCAGTCGAACTCCGTGTTGACCAGCAAGGTCCTTACGTCACTGCTAAGGTCTTGGGCACGAAGTCTCCATTTTTGGTAGATACTGGGGCGACACGTAGTGCGCTATCTAAATGACTGATTCCAAGGGCACCCTTGTCTGGCTCACACGTAACCTCAATAGGCTTTGATGGAACGCCCTCCACTAACCCCTTGTCCGCACCAATCTCCTTTGACCTAGAAGATAACACCACTGACACGACCTTTTTGCTCTCCTCCAACACCCCTGATGCCATTATGGGTCTTGATTTGCTAAAACATTTCCGAGCCACCATCAGATGTTCCCCAAACGGAGTTCGAGTCATATTGCACGATAATCCAGATCTGTTCAAGCCTTGTCTCACACGACGTATGTTCTCTATAACCAATGCTGACTTGTCTCTACTCAACACGTTGCCCTCACACCTATGGGCTAAAACCGACTCAGACGTAGGACGCATGGTGATCGACCCTGTACACATAACTGTCCGACCGGACACGGTGCTCCCAAAGCTTCCACAGTATCGGATATCGCCCGAAGGCGAGAAGGCATTGGTGGAAATCATCCAGTCCCTAGTCGATGCAGGAGTGGTAGAAGAAGTAGTTAGTAATGTTTGCAACAGCCCTATCCTACCCATTGTGAAGAAGCAAGGCGAGGGAGATGAGAAAGCATACCGCTTCATTGTTGACTTACGAGAGGTTAACAAGGTAGTCGTACCTCAGTACCCCGTGGTCACAGACATCACCACCATCCTCACCCTGATTCCGTCCACTGCCACTACCTTCACTGTTATTGATCTCAAGAACGCATTCTTTTCTATCCCCATCCACCCAGACAGCCGCTACCTCTTTGGCTTCACCTTAAAAGCCCGTTCGTATAGATTTTGCAGGGCACCCCAAGGCTACACTGAGAGCCCCAGCATTTATAGCCAAGCCCTCAAAAGACAACTGGATGCGGTCCAACTGCCAGATGGAGTGGTGTTAATACAGTACGTCGACGACATTCTTTTGGCGGCCGACACCACTCCACTTGCAGTCACGGCCACCATCCACCTCCTCCACTTCCTCGCGGAGAACGGTCATAAGGTCTCCAGGAAGAAGTTGCAATTCTGCCAACCCCAAGTGACATATCTAGGCCACCTCCTATCCAAAGATGGGAGGAAGCTTACACCTGACCGAATTCAGACCATCCTAGAAACCCCTGTTCCCAAAACTCAGAAGCAAGTGCGGTCTCTGGTAGGCCTCACCTCCTTCTGTCGACAGTGGTTGCCAAACTTCAGTCTTATTATAAAACCTCTACTTTCCCTGCTAGTTAAAGACGTCACCATCCCCCTCCCCTGGACACCCGAATGCCAGTCCTCCTTCAAAGAATTGCGAGATGCCCTTTGCTCAGCACCAGTTCTAGGAACCCCAGACTACACCAAACCTTTCTCCCTCTTCACCCACGAAAGGGAGGGATGTGCGTTGTCTGTTCTAACCCAGCCCATAGGTCCCAAAGAACGCCCTTGTGCCTACTTCTCTGCCACTCTTGACCCTGTAGCCAGAGCTTTGCCCGCCTGCCTTCGAGCAGTAGCTGCCGCTGCTGTCTCTATCCGACAAAGCGAGGGGATCGTGCTCTCGAACCCCCTCACTGTGCTAGTGCACCATTCCGTTGACACTCTCCTGAACCAGACCAAGACTCAACACCTGACTAGTGCACGACTGACGGGTTATGAACTGACTCTGCTTGCGCCCCATATCACTTTGAAACGATGCACCACTCTGAATCCAGCCACACTGCTACCTCTCCCTGACACAGACCCCAATGCGTCCCCTATACATGACTGTGTGACCCTCACTGACGAACAAACCAAGAGTAGGGTCGACCTCCGAGATACTGCCTTCCCTGACCCTGACGGAGAACTGTGGGTAGATGGCTCATGCATCAAGCTTCCCGATGGCACCACTTCAGCTGCCTATGCAGTCACCACGGCCCGAACAGTTGTTGAGACAGCCCGCATCACACAGCGATCCGCACAGGCGGCTGAGCTGATCGCCCTTACACGAGCATGCATCCTAGCAGCAGGGACAACCGCAAACATTTACACAGACAGCCAGTACGCCTTCGGGGTAGTTCACCACTTTGGACTCCTATGGAAGGAGAGGGGATTTCTGACTTCCCATGGCACACCCATCCTACATGGAGATCTAGTCTCCGCTCTGACCGAAGCAGTCCTCCTCCCCACACGGCTGGCTGTGATCAAATGCCAGGCACACAAGAAGGTGACAGACATTATAGGACAGGGAAATGCACTGGCTGACATCACTGCCCGAACCACAGCCGAAAATAGGTCCACGACACGCATGTACGTGACCAGGTCACAAACCGAGAAATGGAGGGATGCTAGGGAAACGATTAGGGACATCCAGTTAGCCAGCTCACCACACGAATTGACTGAATGGGCACGGGTGGGATTGAAAGACGATGAAGGCTGTTGGCGAACTAAAGACACGAACAAATGGTTGCTACCTGACTCATACCTGATCCCCATGCTGACCACGACACACTCCCCCGCACACATAGGATCTGCCCCCATAATCGAGCTCATCTCCAAAGTCTGGCACAACGACAAGATCCCAGACTCGGCTAGACGCCTAGTCCAACAATGCCTGGTATGCCTTCAACACAACCCTGGGAAAGGAACTGCTGTACCCCGGGGAGGATTTGGGGTTCCTAATCATCCGTTTGAGGTCCTACAAATGGACTACATCCAATTAGAAAGGTGCCAAGGCCTGAAATACGTACTTGTCGTCGTGTGTGCCTTCAGCAAGTGGGTGGAAGCCTACCCAACCAGCGACAACACTGCTATGACTACCGCCAAGGTACTACTAAAGGAATTCTTCCCCCGTTACGGCCTTTGTCGAATTCTGTGGAGCGACAACGGCCCCCACTTCGTAGCCGAAGTTATCCAACTCATCTTGAAGGGGTTGGGTGTAAAACAAAAATTCCACGCAGTCTTCCACCCCCAATCCGCAGGCTTGGTTGAGCGACATAATGCCACATTGAAGCTCAAAATAGCCAAAATAGTTGCCACCACAGGACTAAAATGGCCAGACGCCCTCCCGCTAGCATTGCTATCAATGCGTTCCACTCCCACCAAACACCACTTAACCCCCTACGAGGTCGTCTTCGGACGACCCCTGAACCTCTGGACTGCACCGAAACCGACGTCCATCCACGACGTCCCGGACGTCCTCATGTCTGATTATTTGTACAACCTAACTAAAACGTTGTCTGTTATCCATCAGCAGGTGCTGCAAGCCATTCCCGATGCTTCCAGGGGCCCCGGACACGATATCCAACCCTGAGATTACGTCCTAGTGCGCAATTTCCAGCGTGCAAGGAGTCTGGAGCCCCGGTGGACGGGCCCCCTGCAAGTCCTGATCACCACCCGAACAGCTCTTCGAGTGGAGGGGAAGCGCAACTGGCTGCATGCACATCACTGCAAAAAGGTATCACCGACCCTGACGACAACCGACAACATCACCGGCCAAGAAGAACTCCCGGACAAAAGCCGACCACCCCTGAACTGCTACCCGAATACAGAGACACTTGAGTTAACGAAATATCCCGATCCCACTGTGCCATCCAAAGAAGGGTATAATCTGCGACGAAAGTAGGGAACTTCGGCTAAGCAGACCACGAACTGAGTTGAAATTTCAGATCGGTAGCCTAATCACCTCAAGGCCTCCAGGAGAGAAACTAAACAAAGTCTGTGGTTCTGCCCGCTACCGAGTCCCTTGAAGGTGATGGAAGCAACCGGACGTCCGAAGATCCACTATCAAAACCCAAAGACTGACAAGATGCACAGCTCAAAGACTATTGCACTTTTTATTACCCTTCTCTTTTGCCTTCTCCTCATGATCACCTTCTGGATCGTGGAAGAGAGTGCACCCGCTCATGAGACATTGTTGACCACCGTCCAACCTACCACCATGAAAGAACACCATCTGATCTCACTTTCACCCCAACTCCGAGAAAGGCGTAAGGAGTTCTGGAATAACTCTTTTGTGCAGTTGCTCCACCAACACAATCTTGCCGCCAATGCCACTAACTGCTGGATCTGTGGATTGCTGCCACATGCCACTGGAAATTCTATCCCTTTCATCCCTTCGCCCTTCTCTGTCCATGGCTCCTGCCTCGCTTGGCTAATCCTCCTGCAAGAAAGCTACAAGGACAATGCCACTTCCGGCAAAACTGTGTCACACTTCTACCATGGGTTCTGGCTGAACAAAACTGGAAAAACTTCTGCTCCCTTCTGTCCTCTGAGATCAAACACTTCCTTTCATAGGGACATCCCTGCCAAAGAGCAAGTCGAAATGCAGGTGTTCAACAACCCAGCCAGACCCACCTTCTCTTACCTCCGGAAATGAACGGCCGCCACCCTAACAGTGGCCCTATCCGTCATCAACATCACAGGTCTTGTGTGCCTCGAAGGTCTGGGAACGCAGCTGGTGGGCCACAGTTCCTGTCTCATCACCCGAACATTGGACTCAGTTGACCCACCCTCCTTTGTTACCTCCCCAAATATGTACTTTGTCTGTGGTACTAAGGCCTACACCTGGCTTCCGAAAGGCTGGGCAGGCACCTGTTACATCGCTTTTATCCTTCCTCCAACATATGTGGCTCCAGCAAACCATCACCGGCAGAAACGTGCCAAGGACATTGTGCAAGCCGACTCCACCGGAGCACAGTTCATGGACGCAGTAAAAGGACTTGTTCCACTTTGGGGTCCGATGGCAAACAGCCGCGCCATCCGGCACTTAACCCAGGCAGTCAAAACAACAATGAACATTACGGCTGGCATCCTCACCAACAACACCGCCGAGCTTCAGGCCGTCCGCCTGGTGGCTCTTCAGAACCGCCTCGTTCTAGATGTGGTTCTGGCTGATCGGGGAGGAGCATGCCGCATCATTGGGTCCAGCTGTTGTACCTACGTACCGGACAACTCACCCTCAGTCTACAAGGCGATCGAACACCTCCACAGACTTTCCTCAGAGGTGCATCAGGAACAAGAAGGGTGGTCGCTTGGGAATTGGTTCTGGGACTCGATAAAGAACTGGGGGTGGAGGTTGTTTACGTTTATCCTAATACCGATTGTGATCCTATGTGGATGTTGCCTGGGGATTCAGTGTTTGCCACCCTTATGTTCACTTTTCATAAACTGCATCTGCCCTAAGACTCTGAACTTCGAAGCAGAAAGAATGAAAGCTCTGTACGAGGTAGAGGTACGTGGCATTATGGGGATAGATCCGAACTAAACAAGCTGGCGAGATATGTTAAAAGGGAGGACTGTGGAAATGTAGCTCGTAACTGAACATTATCTGTGCCATCTTGTCTCTCCCCAGCGCCACACACAGAAAAACGCACGGCAGCCATTTTAGGCACCCTGGTCTCTCTCCCCGCTCATTGCCGACTGCCAGCGCGTCCCTCTGGCGCTGCGAACATTCCCCCCGCACGCCGGCCACCCCCGCTCTCTCATACATGGGCCATAAAGGCTCTCCTTCTGCGCGACCCTGCCATGGAACCACATCCCACGCCTGACCGACACCTTCTTTTCATCCCATACATGGTCATACATCCCTTTGATAACCCCCTTCCTCTGCGCCCGATTGTCCGAACCGATCCCAGGCCATCACCTAGCCCTGCGGATGCAGTTTATTGCCCCTACTGTAAGGGAAACACCCCACATCAAAGGGATTACAGTAGATCAAGGCCCCCCCACCCCCTGAGACCCTACCAGTTGCGCACACCCCCGGGAATTGGCGGAATGTCCAGCTGTGTGATAGCCATCTCCTACTGTGGGTGGGGTGGGGACTTCCACTGTAGATATGTGTAGGAGCGAGCTTGAAGTGGGGATTCCAAGGATGTCTTTCCGTACACCAAAGGCTCAACAAGAATGTGTAACATGTAATAAAGCAATAAACCTGTGTATAAGAGGCCAGGCCTCAGAGATGTGGTTAGAGCACCTCGTGACGATACCTTGCTGTCTGATCTGATGTGTTCTGCTCCGACGGAATAAAACTTTGTTTCCTGCCTTCCAGTCTCCGGCGCCTGCCTCTTTTTGTTGGTTAATTATCGAATGGTATAAGAGGCGATTACCGCCAGGCAATACTTGAAGGTTATCAACTGAAGGTGCCGCTACCATTTAACAATCGGGCCTGAGGGACTGGTCGAACAGCCAGGTTTTGAGCGCGTTACGGAATTCCAGTAGAGAAGGGGAAGTCCAGAGCTGCAGGGAGAGGTCATTCCATGTCTTCGCTGTGAGGTAGGAGAAGGAGCGTCCTCCACTCCCTCTGTTGATGCGGGGAGTGTGGATGAGTGAGAGGGACCCGGATAGTAGATTTCTGGCTGGTTGGTGGAAGTTCAGGTGGTGGTTGATGTAGGTCAGTCCTAGGTTGTGTAGGGGCTTGTATTATTATTTAATATGATTAGTGTTATTGTTATTATTAATGGACGTCATTTAGGGGTCACCAGGGGTCGCAGTTGTGACCCCTGGCTTGACCCTTGAAACCCCTGGCACTGCCTCTGTGATCTCTGGCATCAGAGGTGGCAAAATCAGTACCAGGAACATGGTGGCAGCCCGACTTAATGGATGTCTGTTGGGACTCCACGCTCTCATTTTTATTATTACACTAGTAGTGAATAATGTATAATTTTTCACCAATATTGTTATACAAAAATGGAGCATGATTAGCTGGAATATGGCCTTCCCTGACAATTGAAGTAAGTACAAATAATGCTTTTAACTGTATGTTGTGTGCGAGCTTGCAAATGAATGTGTGTTTACATGAGAGAGAGCGTAAGTATGAATGTGTGTGTATGTATAAGCATGTCTGTGTGAATGAAAATGAAGGTCAAAGGGCACGTGATGTTATTACTGCTACTCCAGGCATTTTGGTCAACTGACGTTCATGTTTTTATTATTGTTGCTGTTATTACTTTCATTATTCTATAATTTTCCCATTTTATGCATTTCTGACAGCTGATAGAGGGCAGTGGACTGCAATTTGATTGGCTGCTCACCCTCACTGCTCGGTTATCAAAAAACTCATTTCTGTACCTGCGGGAGATCGGGTCACTTCTATCTGTCGGCCAATCTCACAGTCAATCTTTGAATTGATTTCATATTGCTTCCCCCCTCTCTCCTTCACTTGGGGGGTGTACATGCTGGTTATCATTTCATGATTGCCTTGACACAGTCCAACTTTTGGATCTCTTCAGAATGGGTCCAGGCTCGGGACATAAAAATTGACGTGGGCACCAAATTAAAAGTGGCACCCATTTTGCATAAACCGGCTTAAAAAATGGGCATATTTGCAAATCACTGCAGTTTTAGACTTGCAAAAACTAGCTTGACTGGTGTTTTTTAAGGTGTGGGAGAATGTATTTGTGCTTGCTGTACGCAATATTTGCAGTGTTAGCAGAGAAATCAACAGTGACACCAAACCATAAAAAAGGCCCTGTAGGCCAGTCTGACCCTGGTCCAGGCCCAGAATGGGTATGGAGTCCACTATGGCTGCCCCCGGGTCAAGCTGTCCCAGTCAAGCCTTGCGAGCGATGACTACTCAACCTGACAGTAACACTTGACAACACTGACCATTCGTCAGCTACCTTGCAATACGCCTGTAGGATAGTTCAGTGGGCTAATGTACTAACTGTAGGGGCATATCATCAAGGCCAGGCGATAATTATCGCTCAGTGCTCTTAGCGCAAGGATAATTATCGCCGGCCAACGCTGAATTTTATCGCAGAGATAGCGTGCTATCAGCAACGCTTATCTCCAAAGCGATAAGATTCAACGCGCAAGCTGCCAACTGTGCGATTATCGCTGGAAATCCAGCGATAATCGCACAACGTTTGGCGAAAGCTTGCTGATAGGGCAAGGCAGACTTAGCCATGATATCCACCTTCCATAGGATATCATGGCTAAGTCAGTTGAAAAGCAGGCGTAAGGAAAGTAGCGATAACCGAGGTTATCACTACTTTTCTTGTCGCTCTGCAGGTTAGCGTGTGGCTAGATAATAGGAGAAATGCCGCTTAGCGACATTTCTCCCGTTATCTTGGGGTGGAATGCCCACTTTGCATCTCATTAGAGATGCGAAGTTGGGCGTTGGAGGAAAGGGCGATAAGGCAAGGATTCACGCAATAGCGTGGCCTTGCTGATAAGGCGATAAAATTATCGCCGCTTTCCGTCCGAAAACGGACGCTAAAGCGGTGATAATTGTATCGCCTGGCCTTGATGATATGCCCCTGTAGAGATCAATGTGTAACCTGAAGGTCGCAGGTTTGAATAGCAGCGGGTCCACTCAGCATTTTATCATTCTGAGGCTGAGCAACAGAGTGCCATTGAGATGAGTAATAACAGCTGCTATCAGTGCCTAGAGACTAGAAAAGTACTATAAGTTTAGTCATTATTGTAAAGCCTTGATGACCTGACTGGAGAAGCCGGAAGTGGGAGGCACAATTGAATGTGATTGCTTTTGGAAGAATGCCCCAACATGCCATCAAGACCCCCCATTTTCTCACATGTGGGGGTCCGCAGGGACCAGCCCTAAGCCCAGCATTTTTCCAAGAATATCTGCACCACGGGCTAAATGAATATCAAATTCTGGCCTTGGGTTCTTTATCTATGTTGATACATCTTTTGGTTCAAGGGCAGTGGTAAAACTCTGTCCTTGTGTCCAATTTACAAGTGGACTCCTTTTGTACTTACCTCCCAATCTGTTTCTGGCAAAAACAGGTGGAAGTAACATCTGTACCCAATCTCTAAATGGCAGGAGGTGTCTTCTCCCTAAAGCATTACATAGTATTGACTCTTTCTTTCTCACCTCATTTTTCATAAGCACTGTCCCACAACACGGATGTGTCTCGCATCTAGAGTCCTGCTCCAGGACTTAATTTGTAAAATAATAAGTACTCGGGCCCAAAGATTTTTCTGACGCCGGTGAATGGCGCTGCAAACATTGGACGCTTGCCATATACCAATGTTGGGCAGTCTTCATTCCACCTCTTGCCTCTTTCATCCACCACCAGACACTCCTCACCCCTTAATCTAACCATTTCAGCTCATTTCTTCACTGCTTTTTCTCTTGATCGCTGTTTTTTCCGTAATTCTCTTTCCCCTTATTTTCTCTTTTTTTATTTCTCTCTCTTCCTTTGGATCAAAGTCTGTTGAGGATCAATAAATGCTGGTGAGTGCCCGTGGGCCCCACCAGCAACCACTAGCTCAAATTAAGCACTGCCTGATACAAACTCCCAAAGGAGCAGTCATGTGACCAAGGGCCTAATTACGAGTTCAGCAGTCCATGGGACCGCCAAACCCGTGGTGGCGGACCCTGGATCACCAGACTGGCAGTCTACCCGCCGTATTACAACTATGGCAGTAGGACTGCTGCAACGGCCAGGAATCTCTGATCCTGCGGCAGTGGCACAGTGGTGTGAGGCTGTAATATGCTGGCGGTGCCGCTGCGGCACCGCCAAGCATATTACGAGTTTCCTCACTGCGACCCTTTTCATGGCAGTGAACCTGCCATGAAAGGGGTAGAGGTGAGGAAACTAAAGGGGGCCCACGTTGCCTCTGTGCATGGGGGGGCATGCATGGGACCACATAGTGTGCCCCCCGTCTGTATGCGCCCTCTGTTCCATCATGGAACGAAATACACAACATTGTGCATTTCAGTCCATGCAGGAACGGGCTGCGGCACTCCCACAGCGTTGTCTTTCTAGCTCTCCTATGAGCCTTAGAAAGGCACCGCATGACCACCCGATCTGTATTCCAGTCCGAATACGGAGGGCGGGCTGACTACGGGTTTGGCGTTGTTTGCAGCGGAGAGATGGCATGGCAGCCCACTGTAATACTGCCAAACTTGTAGTCACGCCCCAAGACTTTTATATTCAGTCATTCTCCGTGGAACGGTCTGCCTGAGACTCCTGGAAAGGGAGAATCGAAGATTTCGAAGGTAAATGCAGGGCCGCCTTTTCCTAAAGGAAGCCTTCAGTTATAAGCTCAGTGCCAAGATACCTTTGGGTGCAAAGTGCTTTGTAAAATTATTTACCATAACAAAGCATAGGTAACATTGTAATAAATTATGATGTGAGAAATCGGAGTTTGTTGGTGGATGTCTGGAGCCAGTGCTTAATTTGAGCAGGTGCTTTCCGGTGCTCAGCACCGGCACTTTAATCCTCAGCACCGGTGCTTATAGCACCAGATAAGGACACACTCATTTGGAAGGCATGTGATTTTCCACAGAATCAGAGGATGTTGAGCCACGCAGAGACTCGAACCCTGTTCCCCAGCTCCGAAATCGGCAGCTCTAGCAATTTGGCCAAGTCCTCTCCTGAATAATAAGTACCGGGGCTCTAGTCAGGAGGCAGTTTGCACCAGCACATTTCTCCTGTTAGCGCTGCCTCCTGAACAGAGCACAGGCACTTCTTATTTCACAAATTAACCACTGTCTCCAGCATAATGTAAACATTCTTAGGTATTTTACGAAGGGTGTTTGCGAAAGTGTGGTGCACTTCAGCTGAAAAACCCCATTGTTTTGGTAGTTGCATGTTTGGTGCCAAGAAGTCACCATTAAGGACTTCAGACTTTCACTCTCACTGGGCCGATAATCCTGTTTCTGGTAACCAAATGGGCATTACAAGTAGTGTGAAAATACCACACTTTTTCGCCATACAAAGGTGTGAGGGCAATACGTGTTTCTCCTAAAATACAGGATTCAATCTGCCAGACCCTAAGGAACTGCAAAATGTCATTCATTTCTCTTCAGAACTTCCTGTAAAACCTATGGGGTTTTATGCACTGAATTTGAAATATTATGCTGTTATGCTATGTAAGTAAGTACCGCCTAGGGAGGTAATTCATCTTCGTTGCCCTAACCCTTCACGCCCACACACCCCTTCCGCGCGCCACCCTTGCTCGCTCGACCTGCCCAGAATGGCCCTGCCAGTAAAACATTTTCCAGGGCTGCTTTTAGCACCTAGTCCAGTCTTACTCATCGGCTATTTGGGATTTACTGGATCGACCACATCACTGACTCAGAGGGTCCTGATCATTTCTGCTTCAGGCATTTCAGACTGATTGCAGTCAAACAAAAAGAAAACACGATTAATCCATCTTTACAAGTGAGCAATGTGCAGGAAGATGTTGAGTGGGCACATTCGAATTTCAGCAAAACCTCTATAAAGTGTGAAGAATTATTTAAAAGAATATCTCTCTACAAGAGCTGAGAAATAGAAGTAAAATTGGGTCGGATCACGGTAAAATAATTCAACATAAATAAGTATTATATAGGGGGTCAGTGCAAGTATTAGAGCTTTGGAATGTGGGGAGCTGCACTGAAGACAATGGACTGGCTGAGGGGTCATATTGTCTAGGACAGACTTTCTTTTTCAACATTCCCATGTTTGTCTTTCTGTTTCTCCTTGTTTAATCCTCAATCGATGGACTGTTCTAATAGCTTTATAGCTCATATGTTTCAGGCTATACAAGTTATTAAAGACGTTCTACTTTTTCTGTGAGCTCTCGACTGCGGCTTGGGACTTTCACATGGAAGAGGGCCTTTAACAACTGTTTTAGCCTTAGGCAGCAGGCTGTAATGGTATATTATTGAGCCCGAGGTAACATAACAATCCAGCTCTACCTAATTCCCTTGGATATGGGAGATGGAATGGCATAATTTGCCACTTGGTAAAATACAAAATCTGATGTGGCCTAGTTATGCTTTTATCACGGTAATCTTCATTACTCTTCCTCTAATGCCTTTTCATCATAGTCCTAAAGATGTGTGGCAATCTTTCTTGACACAGGATTGCTCCATGCAATGCCCCAAACAAAGCTTGAAAGTTCTTTTGCTATTTTTATTACCTTTAATACCACATTATTTCCTATAAATTCCATTGCATACCAAGGGGTCCATTAGGATGGAGGGCGGATTCCCTCCGCCAGGCGGGTGGTTGCAAACGCCGGACCGACGGCGGACATCCGCCCGCCATCGAAGCCCTGAACACCACCGGTCCGATTAGCATTGCGATCATGACCGCAGCAGTGTGATTTTCCACCCACCACTTTTTTTCCCCCGGTTGCAGTCCGCCCGCTTGCCTGGCGTGTGGAGCTGGACCGCTACAATTGTGGCGGATCAGGGCCAAGCACCGCCGGCACGATTATGATGGAACCACCATGGAAAGGCATGCAGAGAATGTCTCCGGGGGTCCATTGTGGACTTCCAATGTGTTGGGGGGTGTGTGGGTGCACTGGAGGTGTACCCATGGTACCCCCCTACATGTCCCTGTACCAGGTGGCAGGCACTGTGCAGTGCCTGCCACACAGTGCAGGGACATGCAGGACATCACGGCGGTGCTGCTGGCAGCACCGCCCGCCACAATGTTAACTGCCGCGATCCAACCGCCGCGGTCGGATTTCCACTGCGGAGCATAATAATCGGACCAGCGCTTTTCCCGCGGTCCTGGCGGGCGGTATTTTCCCGCTACCATGGCGGTCGGAGTGATTTTCCGACTGCCATGCTAATAGACCCCTAAGTATCTTTCTCTATTCCTAAAGGCATAAACATCATTCAGAGGTTGGACACAACAGAGGATAACATTGTCTTAGACAAACTTTTAAGAGTGGGCAGCAGAAATATCTACACAGTAATGTGGACTGAAAGTATGGGGGTAGCCCACATGGCCGCTCTACATTTCTCTGACAGGGAACCCCCTTTTGCTTCAGCCATGATGTTGTTATCTCGCTTGTAGAACTCTCCAAGATCCCCAGGCGTACCTTCAACTTTCAACCTCTCAATTAATAAGTTCAACCTTCAATTCATAGGAGGTACAAATAGAAGCTCTAACCCATCTACTAATAGCGGTGGAAGAGGGCTGCCTCAGCTTTATTCCAGCGCTGAAAGAGATCAAAAGAGAATTTGAGAAATAAAACCTCCTGTTCTCTCCAAATACATGGTGAAGGGCTCCTAAGGTATCCAACTTTTGTAGATTCTCTTTCTTCATTGAGGAAAATCCCTCCTCTTCGTCGTTTTGCTGTCCGCGACATGAGGCAGACGGTAGCTGTCGGAGTTATCAAGGCGGTTGAGAAGAAGGCTGCCAGTGCTGGCAAAGTCACCAAGTCCGCAATCAAGGCCTCTGGCAATAAGTAGCGCCAGCACACCCAGCTGCCCTAATGGCACTGGGTACCCAGAATCCTCTGGTCTCGGATCGCCACCTGCACTCTATGATCAGGGACTGGTTACTGAGCATTAGGGTCCATCACAAGCTGGACTTGGCGCTTGTTCTGATGTTCTAATATTTTGCGACTTACATTCTGGTTATTCCCCGTCTGTGATTTCTGAATAAAATATTGGCACAACTCAAAAAAAAAAAAAAAAAAGAGGAGAGATATTGAAAAAAACATGAAGAAGTACAATTTCCAGCTGGAAATTAAACTGGCAATAACATTTAGAGCAAAATCCCAGTCCTGACCTTAGAGGAAGAAAGGGGTGGTCTAACACTAAGGCACCTAATGCACCTATGCGATTGGCAGAAGTAATGACCACAAAAAAGCAACTTTAATAGTTACAAAAATGATGTAACTGACTCAAATGAGGCATACTGAAGTCTTCTCAATACCAAATTTAGATCCCAAGATATAAAATGGGTGTTTGGACAAAATATTGATTTAGAAAAATCAGGAGATAGAAATATTGGAAATTAAATGTGACACACAACTATCGTGATGTACATATGTCGTTGACAAGAATATAGTTTTTTGAGGTAACATTGTTGTAAATAATATAGATGTTTTTAATATCATTTTCATTAATACAGTGGTTAAAAAGTTTATTTGTTTATTATTTTAATTTGTTTTAGTTAATATATCAGTTTTATGTTTTACTGTTGTTTACATACATTTTATCAATTGTTTATAAAAAATAGGTTGTAATTTTAAGTGATTTAGAATTCGTATTAATTTTTAATAGTAATATCTAATGACAGCGGGATGTTGGTTTTGTAGGGGGATAGGGTGGGAAGATAATTAGGTAGTAATTAATTTAAAATGATTTAATACACTTTAATTATATGTTTGATATTTATTATGCAATTTATGAAATACTGATTAATTTTCATTATATGTTATTTGCATGCTGTTACGTTTGTAGGGGTGTAGGGTGGAAACTTAATTAAGTAATAATTAAATGTTTACGAAATATTTAATATATTTTTAATTATGTTATATATGGAATGCTTATTTATTTGACCTATATTGTGGTTGTTGGATGCTAGGTTTGTAGGAATGTAGGGTAGGAAATTGATTACGTTATAATTAACTAACAATTTATTATCAATAAATAATTATTTAACTGATTTTTAATTATATAAAATATGGAATGCTGATTTATTTTGCTTATATTTTAGTTGTGGGATGCTATGCTTGTAGGGGTATAAGGTAGGAAGGTAATTAAGTAATAATTAAGTAACTATTAATTATTATTTGCAAATTAATTATTTAATTTACTTGTGTAAATTGAGGAATACTTATTTAATTTTAATTTAAAATTAGTTGTGGGATGCTAGGTTTGTAGGGGTCTAGGGTGGGAGGTTAATTAAGTAATAATTAACTAGATAGGCAACGCAGCACACCACAACAGTACAATAATAGCACAATTCATCCGCTTAGTTGAAACATATCCATGAATTGTATCTGTATGCACGAACACCTCGCCAAACAACAGGACGAGGTGTTCGTGCATACAGATACGAGAGAGGACGTATATTGGTCCCAATACGAATCGTCTCTATGGACAAAAATGAATTAGGACCTGACTAACATGTGTCATTGGCGAATTGGCATATAAACATTTGATGGAAATATTTATATTAGAATTGATGAAACAAGTTCTGATATTATCAGGAGGCACCTACAGTGCAGTGCATAATTACAATCATTCAAGCCTTGAAAAAGCCCAGCGGGCGAAACACGCGTCAGCTGCTGTTTGAAATGGGATACGTACTTGGAAAATAAACATTTAATACAACATCCCTATGAAGATGGGATAATGATTTACATTCCTATGTGAACTATACAATTCATGGATGTTTCAACTAAGCGGATACATTGTGGTATTAGTGTACTGTTGTGGTGTGCTGCGTTGCCTATCTAGTGAATTCAAATCTTTTGACTATTCATAGTCGCAAAGATATGTTCAATTCTTTAAGTGGATGAGTATTTGGCTTCGTTTCTAGCACCCAATATTATTGTTAGAATTTATACAATTTGGAAAACTTTATTGATGTACAAATAATGATGTGCAGATCACCTTAGCATATCCACTGAATTTTCTACTAAGTAATAATTAACAACTGATTAATTGGTAATTGATTAACTTATTTTAAATATGAAAGTTATGTAATAGTTATTTTTTAGTTATATTATATATGATCCATATGCACGGGTACAGGGTAGAAAATGTATTAATTAAATTATTGAATAACAATTATTCCATAATTCATAATTCGTTTTTATTGAATAAAAATTATGTACATTGATTAATTGGTTTAACATTTTTCAACATACACACACACATATATATATAGACATATATATATATATACTTTGTGTTAATGAATATTTTTTTCTATTAAGAGTTTTAATATTTTAATCTACATTCATGTGGTTACTCATATATGTAATCTGTTTGAAATGAAGTATTTTCCCTACTCTTGCTTAGACTGCAGTACGAAAAGTCGAATTAACCTCTTTGCAGTTCCACACTTTCCCTACTGCTTCGCTGTTTGGAGTGGGAATAGTACATTTCACCGCTCCGAAATCCAGTACTTTCCCTGCTGTTGCAGAAACTGGAGTGGAAATAGTAAGTTTTACCCATCCAAAGTCCAGCACTTTCCCTACTGTTGTGCTAACTGTAGTAGGAATTGCATTTTCACCCCTCCAAATTTCAACACTTTTCCTACTGTTGCACAGACTGGAGTGGAAAGAGTACATTTTACCCCTCAAAAGTCCTGAACTTCCCCTACTGTTGCGCTGTTTGGAGTGGGAATAGTGGACTTCACCCCTCCAAAATCCAACGCTTTCCCTACTGTTGCATTGTTTGGAGTGGGTATAGTAAACTTAATCCCTCCAAAGCCAAGCTTATCCCTACTGTTGCGTAGAGTGGAGTGGGAATAGTACACTTCACACCTCCGAAGTCCAACACTTTCCTTAATGGTGCTTAGACTGGAGTAGAAGTAGTAAATCTAACTCCTCCGAAGTCCAACACTTTGCTTTCCCTATTAATGCGGTGACTGGAGAACTTAAAACAGTGAGTCTGCTGCAGTGAACAAGATCCTAAGAAAAAATTGGGGTTTGTTGAAGTGTGATCCTGTTATAGGAGACTTGGTGGGTGAGAAGCCTGTGGTCACTTACCGAAAAAGTAGATCACACAGAGACATTCTAGTGTGCAGTGATATAACTGTAGGAAGTAGTGAAACCAACAAAGATTTGACAAACCTTGCTGGCTTTCACCCTTGTAAGGAATGTACAACTCGAAGGATCAAAAACACTATGATGTACCACACAATTTAAAAGAAAGAGAGATATCCCAAATTATTACATGCATTACAAATGCTATAATTTATGCCCTACAATGTCTGTGTGGATTAAAAAACATTGGCAGTATGATTCATCATGTATTCAAAAGAGTACTAGAACAGATGTGTGCCATCACCAACTGGAATAAATACTATCTATATGTATATAAAAAAAAGAGAGTGTAACATATTTGATACAAAAATGTATTTTACATTCTATTGATTTTATTCATAGCTAGGGTACAGGCAGGCAATCTACGCGTTTCGGTCTTAGCATACACACACACATATATATTTATATATTACCTACTGGCAGTCGCCAGAAGGTAGTTATAGTTAGGACCTATTTTCCATAGGAAATCCGCAACATTCTATTTGGAATAACGTTGGCGCCGATTGACGAATCTTCGCGAAATTTTCCAAACTTTTTGGCCAGCTCTGGTCTGCTCCTATCCTGAACGTTTCACGGTGATTCGTCAAGCGGGGGCCGAGAAAAAAGGAGGGTCCCAAAACGTGTTTTCCCCATGCATTTTCCCATAGGACCTGTTGACACAGCTACAGCCCGAACTGCTGAACAAAATTACACCAAATTTGGCAAAGAAGTAGTCCTCAGTTCAGACTCGTGCCTTTTGCTTAAATGGTGTAAATCCGTTCAGTAGTTCCTGAGAAAATTAGATTTAAAAAGATAGATATATCTGGACGGAGCCTAACCACACATCTCATCGTGAGATCTGATTGGCTGTCAGTATTTCATCCAAGAAGTGTTGGCAGCCATCTTGGGACCAATATACATGATAGCACCTCATTAAAAATCATTGCAGTTAATAGAAGGTTTTAAGACTTTAGTTACATTATAAATCATTTGTTGATGGTACCATACTCATTTTAGGAATTATGGTGTGTTCTAAGGTGATTTTACCATGTGAAAAAGCCTTCTGCTGTGATATCATGAATCATGTTTGAGAGAAAACTATTTTCTCATGCTTTTCCCACAGAGGTTTGGAAGGTGATCTATAAGCTAAACTGAGAGCATATTTTCTGTAAATTCACATTATCTTTCTCAGTCATGTGAGAATGAAGTGTGACATTCTCAGTAAAACATGTACATCCAACAAGGGCAGAGACTGTCAGTTGATTCCTTTCTGTTCTACTGCAGCTTCCCAGAGTGTTCTAAAGAACAACTAGAGTGCTAACAGTCCTACTTATGACAAACGTATTGCACACCTGAAGCCATCTTGATTGGAATAAAGTGGTAACTCTTAAAACATTTAATTTAAAAAGGAACAAAATGAGGGGGTTCATTTTGCCACAGAAATTATGATTAGTGCTGCAGAAAGAAAAATTAGGTCACATTTTGACTTCTCAAATTCTCTTCTACTTCATAAAAAAATTCTGACATGCAGACTGAAACATGCACTTTGGATGACAGCAGCAGACTTCCCTGGTGAGCAGTAGCTTTACTACAGTGATCTAATGAGCAACTAGAGTGCTAACATTCAGAAATGATGGCAAATGTGTGACACATCTGAATGTCTTCTTGATGGAACCAAAGTAAAAAACTGAAAGTATTTCCTACTGAGGAGACTGCAGTAAATGAGGAAATTAGAAAACTTCATAACAAATAAATCTCCCAAGATGGCCACCAGAGACAAAAGAGCCCAAATGTAGCCCAAATCTCACCCAGATGTAGCCCAAGTATAGCCCAATGACAGAATGTCCCAGAGTGTTCTTAAGAACAACTAGAGCGCTTACTGTCTTACTTATGACAAAAGTATGGCACACCTGAAGCCATCTTGATTGGAATAAACTGGTAACACTTAAAACATTTAATTTAAAAAGGAACACAATGAGGGGGTTCATTTTGCCATAGAAATTATGATTAGTGCTGAAGAAAGAAAAATTAGGGCACATTTTGAGTGACTTCTCAAATCCTCTTCTATTTCATTAAAAAATTCTGATATGCAGACTGAAACAGGCGCTTTTAACACCAGCAGCAGACTTCCGTGGTGAGCAGTAGCTTTACTACAGTGATCTAATGAGCAACTAGAGTGCTAGCATTCAGAATTTATGGCAAATGTGTGACATATCTGAATACCTTCTTGATGGAATCAAAGTAAAAAACTGAAAGCATTTCCTACTGAGGAGACTGCAGTAAATGAGGAAATTAGGAAACTTCATAACAAATAAATCTCCCAAGATGGCCACCAGAGACAAAAGAGCCCAAATGAAACCCAAATATCACCCAGATGTAGCCCACATGTAGCCCAATGGCAGAAGTGTGCAAAACACTTATTTTTTGTGTATTTGCAGTTTTATATTGTGCAGACTTGTCAGGTATTGGATTGCTTTACATGAGCATTGGTTACATCACACAAGATCAAATTCATTTTGGTTGTAGACATGGGGAGATTAAGTGATTTGACCAGAATCACAGAATGTTGAGCTGAAGCAGAAACTCCAACCTGGTTCCCCAGTTGCAAAGTCTGCAGCTCTGAAAGTAACACCACACCCTCTCCCCTAAGTGCAACATTTAATCAAGTGGTCAACTGGATAAAAAAACATAAAGATTACAAATAATTTAAAAGTTCTTTGTCGCTATTTGAAAACTCAGAAATGATGTCCTCATTTTAGTACTTTAGAGCACTAACCATAATTTTGATGCAAATAAGACCCTCTCATATATGTAATTTCTAAAGGAAATGCTCTAGGTATTACAGTTTTGATTACCTCAAGATGACGTCAGGCGTTCCACACTTTTTTAATACATATAGAATGTTAGCAATCTAGTTGTTCATTGGGATACTGTTGGAAGGCAGAGGCCAGGAGCACGGACTCTGAAAATTGAAGGCAGGTAGGAGAGTGTAGAGGCAACAATTTGACCACACTGGGCAGGCAGGAAGGGCAGTGGCAGCACAACAGACTATGGAGGGCAGTGGAAAGGGGTGCAGGGGCAACAAACCAACAATACAGAACTGGCAAGAGAGGCTGTGGCAATATAATCGACCATTGTGGGCAGAAGGAAGAGGCAGTGGTAGTACAACCATACATGCCAACAGACCTGTTCCAGCCACGAAACGTCCAATGTTTTTAAGCTCAAATGGGCTTTATTTGATCTGTCTCCTGTCTACAATCTCCTCTTTTTCAATGTAACTCAAAGGGGAAAATCAATACCCCAGTTTTTTTTCAAAATCTCCCTCTTACCAAGTTCAAAATGTTCGCAAGTATGGTAGGTAGTAGGAATTGGGGTAGGGACATGGACTCGGATAACAGAGGACAGGAGGGACATGGAGAGGTGCACCAAATTGACCCTACAGGGCAGGCATCAGGGTTTGCAGCAGCACAATACACCACACAGGGCATGCAGGATGGGAGTGCAGCACAACAATCCATAGAAAGCAATAGGGAGGTGACAGGACCATGCACATGGACAACAGAGAACAGAGGGGAAAGAGGCAATGGTAGCTAGCTGACCATAATGGACAGACAGGAGAGAAAGCTGCAGCATAACAGACCATAAAGGGCAGGAGGGACGGATCAGGGGCATTACAATGAAACAGACAAGCCAGGAGGGAGGGAATAGGGGTCTGCACATGGAAACAGAGGGCTGGGGGCAAGGGGGCAGTGCAGGAGCAGCAAGATGACCATGGAGGTCAGGCAGGATGGGCACTAGAAACAAGACACACCATGGAGAGCAACAGTGAGACTATGATGGCATACACACAGACCATGGAGGGAAGGTGGGAGGGGGTCAGGGGCAGCTAGCTGACCACACAGGGAAGGTGGGAGGGGTCATGGCAGCACAGAAGACCATGCATGGCAAGCGGGAGGGTTAGTAGCAGCACAATGGCTATGATGGAGGGTGCAGGGGCATGCACAAAGGACCGTGGAGGATAGAAGGGAGGGTCAGAACCTGGGCACAGACAAGAGAGTTCAGGGGAAGGGGCCTCACAACAGACCGCGCGGGGAGGCAGGAGGAGCAGTTGCAGCACAACAGACCAGGGAGGGCAGAAGGGTGTGGCAGTAAAATGGACCATGGAGGACAGGAGGAAGGGGATAGGGGCATGGCATGTGGACAGGCAGGGTGGAGGTGGTAGGGACAGGTTACAGTCATCTGACAATGCTAGGCAGGTGGGAGGGGAGTGGCAGCTCAACAGAACACTCAGAGTAGATAGGAGTGGCAGGTCCATGGAACATGGTGGGCAAAAAGGATGGAGCAGGGGCATGCACAAAGACATCGGAGAGCAGGGGGAAGGAGAATAGGGGCAGCAAGCTAAGCACAGAGGCTAAGCAGGAGGTCAATGATGGGCCATAGAATTGGGCAATGGAGGGCAGGAGGAATGGACTGGTACATCATGCTTAATGGAGGGCAGTGACAGCACATCAGACCATGCATGGCAGGAGGGAGGAGGCTAGTCTATGGATTCAGACAACAGAGGATAGGGAGGAGGTGGATGGGGGAGCAAGCTAACTGTTCAGAGAAGGTGGGTATTAGGAACTTTATTGTTTTTAAAATGTTTGTCTTTGCGAACTACTTAAAATATGAACAAGTATGCAGCATATTTCTCACTTTTATTCAGGAAGAAGAGGACATTTGTGACTGTGGCTCCGGGTTCACTTGGCAGAAACACCCCCTGACCCTCCACCCCCATCGCAAAATGTAATGCCCGTGAAACGGGTAGGTGGATGCAGTGTTATATAGAACATAGTCCTGAGAGCACGATTGAAAATGAAAACTAGATATAGTATATGGTATAAACTATGCACCAAAAAGTGTGATGTAAGATGAACCGGGGCGTGAAATATAATATGCAATACATTGGGCGCGATGACAGATTCATTGGAGAGCGCGAGATACCACAGGCACTAGCGCGTGCTATGCGATATGCGCCTTGGAGTGTAATATGCACAGGGCAGTGTTGTGTAACCTAACTACTCTCTAAAGTTGTAATATAAAATATGTGCTGGGGAGTGTAACGTTGCATATGCACTGTGACAAAGATATGGATCCCAGATTGTAATATGTATGGCATAGCGCTGTGCGTTATAACATAGGCATCGAGGAAGGCACGTTAGATGGGGCAATAAAACCCGTGCAAAGGCAAGTGTGGCATGACATATTCACGGGTGGTGTTACAGTGCACATGGGCTAGAGAGTGTCATAGCATACGCACTAGCTGGTGGAATACAACACAGAAGTGTGTGGCACTCGGCGGGCACTGGTGGGTGTAACACAGCATTGGGCTCAACCAGGAGCACGCTGTGACTCTCAAGTGAGGTTCGTCTCCTTTCCAGAGAGTAAAATAAAAAGTATTACACATCCGGCGGTGGATGTGTGTTTTATTAACCGTGAGGGGGGTTTCTTGCATAGTTTGGTCGAATTTTTGTTGAATCCCCTTTGAATGGCTTGGTGTGTGTGTGTATTAAATGTGCCCGTCAATAGCTACCCATGTTTGTATAAATAAACGACAAGGGTGTCTACTTGGAGAGTACCCACCGGCGGGGGCGCCGGGATTAGGCACGGTAGGGCATCAGACACGTCAGAGCTTCACTAGCGGTGTAAATACATTCCACGTGGATTCATTGTATGCATAGTCGCCTTTTAATGAATATCACGCAAATTGTCATGGTGATAGGTACATACGGTTTGTCCAGCATGTCCTAGGTGTTTCTATAAATATATATATTTTTAAAATAATGACAAACATAGGCCGGCCCCGGGGGATGGGGTCCCCGGGGCCATAAGTGGCCTGAGGAGGGGGGCAACGCAGCCCCCCTCCTAAAAAACTTTAAAAAAAGGCCATGACCCGGGGGTTGGGGTCCCCTGGGCCGATTAAGGCCTTGGGAGGGGCGCCACGCAGCCCCCTTCCAAATTTATTTTTTTCAACAAAAAAAATTAGGGTGCAGGCCCTGGGGGATGGGGCCCCAGGGCCAATAAATTAGAAAAAGAAGGGGGGCCACACAGCCCTCCTTCTTAAAAAAATAAAATAAATAAAAGACCAGCATCGCGCCGGAGGCCACGCCCCCTCCTTGCAGCACTCTGCAAACGCGCCCCCTGGCCAGTTGTAAGTTGGGGAATTAATTCCCCTTCAATACTGAGGGCTAACTAGCCCAACAGGTATCTCCAGTATGCGCCAGGGAGCTGCGTTGCAGACAGGTGTTCTGAGGCCACGCCCCTTTTTACACCTCTATGCAACGCAGCTCTGTGGCGCTTACTGGAGGTACCTAGTGGGCTAGTTTGACCCTAGGGACCCTTAGGATTCAAGGGGACTTAATCTCTCAACTTAGAACGGCCACAGGGCACGTTTACACAGTGGTGAAGGGAGGGGACGGGGCCTTAGGTGACGTGTGCAAACATGCCCTGTGGCTCATTTTAAGTTGGGGAAATAATTCCCTTTCAATCCTGAGGGACCCTGGGGGCCAACTAGCCCACCAGGTGCTTCCAGTAAGTGCCACTGCTCTGCGTTGCAGAGAGGTGGTGCAGGCTGTGCCCCTTTTTACACCTCTCTGCAATGGCGCTTACTGGACATACCTAGTGGGCTATTTTGCCCCTAGGGACCCTCAGGATTCAAGAGGACTTAATCTCCCAACTGAAAACGGCCACAGGGCGTGTTTACACAGTGGGGAAGGGAAGGGACGGGGCCTGAGGTGACGTGTGCAAACACGCCCTGTGGCGCGTTTTAAGAGGTAGTTTTAATCCCCTGCCCTATTATATACTAGGGGCTTACAGAGGAGGTCATGCTAATCACAGGGGGACCCCAACGCATAGTGTTCCCTGATGTAAGTAGGTGTTTTCACTGTATTCTGAGTTTCTTTTAACATAGCACTGGCTCTAGGACTGGTTAGTCAGACTCAGTTACCACCAGTATCCGTGTGAAAAAGTTGAGGGTACAGGATGATTTTGCAACAAGGCTTCTTTCTGCTCTTCTGTTTGTTCTTTCTGCACGTTATCCTTCTTCCTGCACTTTTCTTCGTTTTTGAGGACTTCTGTTGCTTCTCTTTTTTTTCTTTCTGTGCGTTTTTTCTTCTTTCTTCACATGTCCTATCTCTGTAGGCATAGTTAGAAATTAGCATTTAAAAAACCTTTGAAATTCACTGAAAAAACCATAGGTTTCAGGGGCTTTATAGTTAGCTGGACTTTTCACTTGTACAAAACCATTGAAATTCCCCCGTTATAGTTAGTTCAGTGCGCCGGCAATGCACTATTGATGACGTCACATATTACATCACTCATGACATGGTCAGTGACATCACTCATGACATCACTCATGACATCATTCTTGTGATAGAGTGGCAGACCTCCTCTCCCCTAATATAACCTTTGATACACACATTAAAAAATAGAAACTAAAATGTTCAAAACAATGGTTATACCAATACCAGTTACAACAACCTATTCAGTAATTCTAAGATCCACATACACATCCACTCATTCACCAACAGTCCTATACAGTCACTCATACATGTACTCACTCATCATATGTACTCATACACCTATACATCCTGTTACACAACACCACTCATCCATAGAGTTACTCACACACATAGTCACTCATGCTAATAAAGAATCAAACATCCATTTACTTGCATATACAGTTATACACACACCACCACACTTACTTCTACAGAAACTTACACATACTTAGTCTTTTAAACAATCACTTATTGAAACACATACTTATTCATACATGAACTCTCCCAATCTCTCACTCTCACATATACTTACTTATATACACCAATAGTCACATATACTAGTTTAAAACATATGTAGTTACTCATAAAGACACTATTGAGACAGTCATTCATTCACTAACACACCCATGCACACACTCATCCACCCATACAGTCCTGCACACATGCTGTCTTCAACACATACAAACAGTGAGTCACTCATTCATGCACCTATGCACTACGTAATACCCCCCACCGAACCATACAGACACTCAGACACTCATACTGATACTCAAAAAACCAACTAATAACCTATATAGACACTCATGTAGCTACTCACCAACCCATGCAGCCACTTATACACAAAGTGAGAGACTGATACAGATATTTACATATTTAAACGTTACTCACTAAGCCATGTATTCACTAAGATACACTTAATCAGTCAGTTATACAATCAATTTTTCAAAAACAAATCATCCATTTAGACACTTATATACCCATTTATTCTTCCATCGACCTTGAGATATACATATATAAAACATATGTAATTTTCAGAAAAACACACATTCACTGGATGATGTCATCAGTGATGTTAACAGTGATGTCATTTGAGATGTCATCAGTGATGTCATGAGTGATGTCACTGACCATGTCATGAGTGATGTAATATGTGACATCATCAGCAGTGCATTGCGGGCGCGCGAGTTATAGTTAGCTGAACTAACTATAACGGGGGAATTTCAATGGTTTTTTACAAGTGAAAAGTCCAGCTAACTATAACGCCACTGAAACCTATGGTTTTTTAGTGAATATATATATATATATATATATATATATGTATATATATATATATATATATATATATATATATATATATATATATATATATATATATATATATATATATATATATATATATATATATATATATATATCACAAGAGGAGTTCCCAGACTCCAGTAGATAGCTGGAACAGGTACAGACCACCACACGCTGAAGAATGTATTACGAACAGGTTTATTCGTTAGAGTCTGTAGGCATGACGCATTTCGGCCGTGTTGCCACGGCCTTGATCACATGACACCTGAAGAACCATAAAAACCATTTACGAAAAGGGGGACCCCGAATGCACAATAGAGAACCGGTATATGCGGGGTAAGAGACAATCAACTAAGAAAGAAAATCAAAGCCGGTTCAAGGAATATCTATTTGGGCCTAGGGAGTAGGTCCCTATTATAAAGCAAAACGGAACTGGAAAAAGGTAAACAGAAAAACATCAAACACCCACCCAAGATATAGAAATATATAGATATATATACACCTTTTTTATTTGTTTTTTTATTATTTTTAATTCAGTGATTCATTTTAGTGATTCATTTTCATTGATACAAAAAACATTCTTCGTCTAAGAAATACATATCTGACAATAAAACATGCATATGGAAGACATCAATATATATATAATCATAAAAAACAAAGTTCAAGGCCCCGTAAACAAACAATCAGATTCATACATCTACTCATTCAATCTAAATCACATTCATCAATACACATCACAAAATAAACTAAATTATCCTTGGGTATATAGGTGGATGTGATCGTTGGTATATCTTCCAACGAAAGCCAGATGGTACTTAAAGAGGAAGAAGGTCGCCAAATCAAGCGCCAACGCGCGTTTCGGTATAGGACCCACTAGGGGATCCCACCTTCATCAGGGCGTGGACCAAGGATAATGAGGGGCAAGAACAAACCTGGGAGTTTAAGGAAATAAACACAAATAAACCAAATATGACAAAAACAAATTCCAACAATAATAAGCAATATTGAACGCATTTTTCTTCAAAGAGAGTGGGCCTTCATGTAATTAATACAAAAACAATTTCCAGTTACTGATAAATGCAAATCAATCACAAAATTATTTAGCACGGCCCAATGGGTCCAGAGGTAGCTCAAGCAGACATTTACAAAAACAATATCAAGGACGTGTGAAAAGATATAGTAAAACCCAGCACCAAGATATAAACAAAAGAGATTACAGCCGTGACAAGAAGCATCCAATAAGTTTATTTGAAAGTTAAAAAGATAATAACAGAAAGACAGAAAAGCACCTATATCAAAATTCCAGATTAGAGGGTGTAAAGATGGAAATATACACCCGTAAGTGATAGCGGGATTAACTATAGCTAATACATACTGGGCACAAAAGTCCTTGATAAAACGTGGGTGCCAATAAATCGCACCTAAACTCAAGACGTCGTCAGAAGTCGGACGGACGCATCCCGTCTTCTCTAAACAAAAGAAGTTACATTAGTCATTAAGGACTGTGTAATAAAAGGAGAGCCTTCAGATGGTACGTGGGGAAGCAGGGGTGTGTGCTTGAGGATTGCGTCCGTCCGACTTCTGACGACGTCTTGAGTTTAGGTGCGATTTATTGGCACCCACGTTTTATCAAGGACTTTTGTGCCCAGTATGTATTAGCTATAGTTAATCCCGCTATCACTTACGGGTGTATATTTCCATCTTTACACCCTCTAATCTGGAATTTTGATATAGGTGCTTTTCTGTCTTTCTGTTATTATCTTTTTAACTTTCAAATAAACTTATTGGATGCTCCTTGTCACGGCTGTAATCTCTTTTGTTTATATCTTGGTGCTGGGTTTTACAATATCTTTTCACACGTCCTTGATATTGTTTTTGTAAATGTCTGCTTGAGCTACCTCTGGACCCATTGGGCCGTGCTAAATAATTTTGTGATTGATTTGCATTTATCAGTAACTGGAAATTGTTTTTGTATTAATTACATGAAGGCCCACTCTCTTTGAAGAAAAATGCGTTCAATATTGCTTATTATTGTTGGAATTTGTTTTTGTCATATTTGGTTTATTTGTGTTTATTTCCTTAAACTCCCAGGTTTGTTCTTGCCCCTCATTATCCTTGGTCCACGCCCTGATGAAGGTGGGATCCCCTAGTGGGTCCTATACCGAAACGCGCGTTGACGCTTGATTTGGCGACCTTCTTCCTCTTTAAGTACCATCTGGCTTTTGTTGGAAGATATAACAACGATCACATCCACCTATATACCCAAGGATAATTTAGTTTATTTTGTGATGTGTATTGATGAATGTGATTTAGATTGAATGAGTAGATGTATGAATCTGATTGTTTGTTTACGGGGCCTTGAACTTTGTTTTTTATGATTATATATATATTGATGTCTTCCATATGCATGTTTTATTGTCAGATATGTATTTATTAGACGAAGAATGTTTTTTGTATCAATGAAAATGAATCACTAAAATGAATCACTGAATTAAAAATAATAAAAAAACAAATTAAAAAGGTGTATATATATCTATATATTTCTATATCTTGGGTGGGTGTTTGATGTTTTTCTGTTTACCTTTTTCCAGTTCCGTTTTGCTTTATAATAGGGACCTACTCCCTAGGCCCAAATAGATATTCCTTGAACCGGCTTTGATTTTCTTTCTTACCTGAAGAACCATACACATCAGATATAGTAAAATGTTGACTCCTCCCTCATATATGAGCCAGTAGGATAGCGGCATACAGAACAGCAAACTTCCACATTACATCAAGGGTGAACTAAAAAAGAGAGAAGAAATACTCAAACTGTGCAAATATTCTGAAACAAGTTGGATAGCCACATCAATCCAAATTAAACCTTAGTGGTTACACAGTTAAAACGTACCCTGAAGTAAAACGATGTGCTCGCATATCCTTAAAATTTGCCTTATATGAGACAACCAGAAGGAATCAGAATTTCAAAATAATAAATATTCTGTAGCAAAAAACATCGCTACCTGCGGATGAACCTCTTCAACATAAACCTATACAGCCCTATAATGTACATAATGTAAAATTGATGTAGACCATTATTCGATAAATCCCCTCTAGATCTATACTGTATTATTAAATTGTTCCTTCATACAAAATTGGCAGCGAACTACAAAATGACATAAATCTACACATGAACATCCCTGCATATATAAATGTTGATATATATTTGCACACAACTAATAAAACCAGTTTAGAATTATAAAATGCAAATAAACTGTAATGGATAATGCATTGTTAAAATACTGCGTCCTAGATAAAGTGCTAGTGCCTTAGTGCTAGTAAAAACATGTATGGGACAAATTGTTTTATGTGCAAATACACAAAATAAACAATACGAGTAACGACCCGGTATAGAGGATAAATCCTAAAATGGTCAAATGGCCCTGCTACAGACATTTTCTCCTAGAAACAACAGTACTGGAAATAAAGTGCAAGTGCATTAGTGCAAAATAGGAAACACATGTGCAAATAGCAGAGTAGTGTAACAGCACAAAAAAGTTATTAAGAAACAGAGAATGGAACTAGACTAGACGGGTCAAATTAACACAGTAAGTAAAATCCACAAGTACACAGGGGTTGCAAGACTAAAAAACCTACAAAGTTGCCTTTCATTCCTTATACATATCCATTCAACACATTAACAGGCCCAAGGCGAGAAATTAGAATGTACCCCAAAAGGTACCCCAAGGGTAAACGTATTAACAGGAGTAATATTCAGAAAGCAGTTATAAATGTAGACTGAGTATAATATAATCATCTAAAAGTTGATGTGATTATTTCAGTATAGTAGAGTTTGCAATAAAATATTTACAGTAGATTAATTAGTGCACACAGGGAATGTAATATCCTTGAATAATTTTCAAAGAAAAGTGTGCATATCTTCCCCTGTGTTAAGGCCGTTAGGCATCTTAGTGTCTAATAAAAGAATATATTGGGTTTCCAATTGCCTAAGGCGCTTTTCTCTATTGCCTCCTCTGATCTGTTTAGGTGCTGCATCAATCACAAAATATTTTAAATCATTCAGATTGTTCTTGTTGACTAATTTAAAATGTCGGGCAACAGGGTAGCTTGAATCAGAATTAACAATGGCCCTTAAATGTTGTAAAATTCTGACTGATGCCTGCAATTTCGTGCTCCCAACATATTTTAAATTACACGAACATTCAAGAACATAAACTGCATGGTCAGTTTTACACCTGAAAAAACCTTTAAGAGCAGTAGGGGTTAAATCAAAAGCGCCCATAAACTCGTGAGTGTTAGTGCCAAACTTACACGCTCGGCACGAGCTACATTTGAAAAAACCTTTACGATTAGATAGCCAAGTGCTCGTGATGGTAGTCTCTGGGCTAGTCCTAACTAGGGCATCCCTCATAGAGGGTGCTCTCCTGAACGTGATTTGCGGTAGGTCAGGTACTAATTGGGACATAGTCAGGTCAGTTTTCACTATGGACCAGTTTTTATAAATCAGTTTTCTCAACTCCTTGTCCTGATTACTGAAGGTAGTGATGAATCGAACGCAGCTAGGTTCGCTACACTCGCTCTCATTTTTAGGGGTGGATTTAATAGTGGTAGTCCTGATTACTGATTTCAGATATTCATCACGATTGGTGCTGTTGGCTTTCTCTAATGCTGTTACCAAATCAACTCTAGTATATCCGCGGGCTAAAAACCTCTGAAATTAGTCTTTTTGGCAGTCATTACAATCCAAATCTGTACTACATATGCGCTTAATGCGTAAAAACTCACCATACGGTATACTTTTAAGTAGATGATATGGATGGGAGCTCTGCGCATGGAGTACTGAATTACCCGCTGTACTTTTACGGTGTATTCTAGTCTGAATATTGCTGTCATGGATATAGAGTTCAACATCAAGGAATTCAACATGTTCAGCACTGATATGGGCAGTGAACTCAAGATTCAAGTTGTTAATATTGATCAGCTTTATGAATTCATTAGCCGATTCAATTGACCCTTTCCAAATTATACAGATGTCGTCGATGAATCTCCACCAACGAATGACATGGATCTGATACAATTCGTCATGCATGCATCTGAGGACATGTTCCTCCCACCAGCCCACGTGTAAACACGCGTAACTAGGGGAGAAACATGCCCCCATAGCTACACCTTGCAATTGCTGAAACACTTCTTGGTTGAACAAAAAATAGTTATTGCATAAGCATAATTCAATCATGCGTAACAACATACTGTTGTGTTGATGGAAAATAATGTCTCTCTTCTCTAGATAAAATTTAACTGCTTGTAAACCGTCACAATGACGTATGCTCGTGTAGAGAGAGCAAATATCCATGACAATAAAACAATAACCATCTTGCCACACCGTCTCAGATACGTTAGAGAGAAAATGACCCGTATCCTTGATGTAGGACGGAAGTTCCTCCACAAAACCCCGCAAGAAAAAGTCAACATATTTAGATATGTTTTCACATAAACTTCGCTGGGCTGAAATGATAGGTCTACCTGGAATATATATTATCTACTGGCGGTCGCCAGTAGATAGTTATAGTTACAACCTAGTTTCCATAGGAAATCTCAAAATTCTATTTTGAATAACTTTGGCGCCGGTTGACGAATCCTCATGAAATTTTCAAAACTAATGGGGCGCTCCGCTCATCTCCTAACCTGAAAGTCTCGGGGTGATTCGTCAAGCGGGGACCGAGAAAAAGGGGGGTCCCAAAACGCGTTTACCCCATGCATTTTTCCACAGGACCTTTAGACACAGCTACGGCCCGAACGGCTGAACAGAGTTACTTGAAATTTGTCAGAGAGGTAGCCATAAGGTCAAGGAAGTGCCTTTTGCAGGTCTGGTGTAAATCTGTTCAGTATTTCCTGAGAAAATAGCATTTAAAAGCATATCAATATCTATACGCGCGCACCGTGCGCGCACTGTGCGCGCACCCTGCCGGGCGCGAGCGCAATTCTGATTGGTTGTTAGATGTCGGTAAACATTCGAATCGGTCGAAACCAGGAAGTGTCGCCCACCATTTTGTCTCTCGCAGTCTGAGGGGATGGAAAAAAAAGGTGGAGAACTTGAAAAGGGGGCAGAGTGAACAGTTCCTGACCCCCTAGCCTTGGTCAGGGGGTCACAGAAGGACCCCCAAGGGAGAAAAAAACTATTTTTTGATTTTTTTTTAAATCGCGAGGTGCGCGCACTGAGCGCACACGGCTAGGACTACGACCCGTGGGTGCTCGGAGCGCGAAGCGCACCGAGCGCCCACAGAGCGCGCACGGTGCGCTAAGCGAAAAGTGAAAAACCTGAAGAAAAAATAAATAAATAACTTAGCATTTAAAAAACCGTACAAATTCACTGAAAAAAACATAGGTTTCACACACGTTATAGTTACGAATTAGCATTTAAAAAACCTTGCAAATTCACTTAAAAAACCATAGGTTTCACACATGTTATAGTTAGCTGGACATTTCACTCGTAAAAAACCAATGAAATTCCCCCGTTATAGTTACTGCAGGCAACTATAACTCACGCGACCGCAATCCTCTGCTGATGACGTCAGATATTACATCACTGATGACATATGTGTCTTTATGAAAAATAAATATTTGTAATATATGTATAGCTAAAGATTAATGGAAGAAGACATGGGTAAATAAGTGTCTAAATACAGTGATGTAATATCTGACGTCATCAGCAGAGGATTGCAGTCGTGTGAGTTATAGTTGCCTGCAGTAACTATAACGGGGGAATTTCATTGTTTTTTTACGAGTGAAATGTCCAGCTAACTATAACGTGTGAAACCTATGGTTTTTAAAGTGAATATATATATGTTTGTGTGTTTATATTAGTATATATCTATATATAGTATTAAATATTAGTGGAATGCATTTAATCTACATTATATTAAATGTATATTTTAAAATATTTAACATTCACTATTTTAAACTGTATTTTTATTAAATAAAATCGATATGTATGCCTATGTTTGGATGATATTAGTGGCAATTATATTTTTTCAGATATTTTTGTACTTAGCATTATAAGTATAGGAGCATGATATTGTGGTAAATTATATTTTTGACAATATTTTTTGTCACCGCAGGTCTCCAGTCGACTTCTTCACACAGTTGAGCGTGGCTCTCTTCACCCTCGACAGTCCCCCGCATACCTTTCTTTTATCCTGTCGGCGATTTTGACCCACTTTTCTTTCCCTGCTGTAGCGCAAGGGGAGCGCAAGAGATACCGCATTTCAACTCGATGTGCTGGGAGCGGATCGTGTTGTTTTGCCACGGTGTTGGGTTCCCTGCTGGGAGGGAGCTGCCGGGAGGCCACACAGCCGCCGTGTTGCACGCTTCAGTTCCTGTGGCAGCGGTGGAAGAGTCAACACCTGCATGGGTGCTTCAGATGGATCGAATCTTCAGAAGCATGTTGGTTGGACTGGTGCCTGTAGTTGGGACGGTGGTAAGACCGTCCCATTAGGGAAAAGAGCAGTGCATGGTAATACTCTCTGTAATTTGGTTGGTAATATCAGTAAGCAAGCTGTTATATTATGCCCCTCAGTGAATAGTATTAAAGTTTTTTACCTCGCACCACAAGCAGAGGGGACTGCAGAAGGTCCCACGAGTAGCCCAATAGGGCTTAGTCAGGAGACGGTTTTGCGGCATATGGAGAGGGGAGAACTGTACAGAATAGACCCACCGTGCAACTGGAAAAGTGTGTAGGTACACTCCCGCACTAGGGGGGGTCTTATGACCTTTCTTCAAGGGCTGGAAACCCTGCCCTCTTCGCACTCGGGCTTCGATCCAAATTTTGTAACAAAAGAAGGGAATAAATCTCTGGCGACAGCCAAGGAAGGCGGGAAAGTAGAGAAAGCTATACCTGCTACTATTACGGCCGGCAAATCCCCTAGAAGTAGGGGCAGAGGGAAAAAGGCTGTTGCATCTAAGGTCAAGGTCACCCCCTCCCTGAAGTCCTTCTATAAAGTTTTGGCCTCCCCTGCTGCTGTTACTTCTGAAGCTCCTGAACCCTCAGAATGGGATCACTAGTTGGAGCAATTCAAGACCCTAACGCGACAACTCCTGCCCACGCTCCTTTGCCAGAGTCATCTCAAGATGCTGCTCCATCCTTAATTTCCATTCCTACATCGAATCGGTTTCAGGCTCTAGAGGTAGCAGAGGCAGTAGGGGCATCTGGAGATGATTTTCATATTAGGATGGAGCCTCCACAATCTATGCTAGTAATACCGGTGGCTAGTCAATCCTCGCATACAAATTCAGAAACATTGGAGGGTATTCTTCTAGCTTTTAAAGAAGAAATGAAGAGCAGATTTGCAATTTCGAGGCAGAATCAGGTTGCCATACAGGCATCCTGTGCTGTGTTGATGCAAAAACTTGAGGAGGTTTGCCTGAGAACAGAGGTTGTAGAACAGGAGGTACCTAAATTAAAGCAAACCATTGATAAAACGTCAGTTGAGGTGAGCCGATTAACCCGCCAAAATAAGGAGATGAGAGAGGACCTCGAACGCCTCAAGAACCACAGCTGGAGGAAAAAACTTCAGACTTATTAATATCACTGAGGATGTGGAAGGTCTAGATATTAATGCCTTTGTGATCAAACTACTACAGGATACAGCCTTAAAAAATCTGCCAGATATTGACCTCTCAAATGAAATCCAGCGGGTACATTGAGATTCATTTAAAAGAAATCCTGGAAGGCAAAGGCCAAGGAGAATTTTAATTAATTTCCTTACCTTTACTACTAAGGAGGCTGTCCTCCGCTCTTAAAGAAAGATCTTTCTCAGAGGGCTCCTACTCCTTTTTGATTAGGTCAGATCTGTGCCACACTACCTCATAAAGGCAGTGGGAGCTGGGGAAAAGGGCGGAAGAGCTGAATAAACTTGGTGCAAAAGCTCAGTTAAAGTTCCCAGCTTACCTCCGCACAATGTGGAACATACATTGTACTGTGGAGGAAGCTGATTTGTTGATTGGGGAGAAGGGGGCAGCAAATAGAGGGGTGTAGGTTTGGGGGAGTGAGGAGAGATCAGAGTATTGAGTTTCTTTTGCCGACCTGGAGACCACTAGGCTTTATGCCTATTCCAGTTGGGGGGTTCCCCTGGGGTTTGTGGGGGGGCACAGAGGGTGAGGGTGAAGGGGTGGGAGGTTAAGGGGTGGTCACAAGGTGGGAAGCAGTGGGAAAAAAAGAAAAAAAATTGTTCTCCCTCTATCGTCCTAGTTTTGTAAGTTATTTACGATACCAGTCTACGGTCATTGTTGTTATTGATAGGTTAGATGTGGGGATTTAATGAACTGAAAATCCTAACCTGGAATGTTAACAGGCTCAGGTGTAAACGTAGACAGAGGTTGGCATTTAAATATTTGGAAGAGAGCAGTGCCTATATCTGCCGAATCCAGTAGACCCATCTAGATACCCTAGAAGGTAATACAGTATTCTCCAAGTGTCGATGGAAAGATCATTTTTTGGTTTCAGAACAGTCTGCACATTCTAGGGGAGTTGCGATTTTAATTAAGAGAGGAGCAGGCTGTGCTATCAAGGCTTCCAAGTCTGATAAATCGGGGAGATGGTTAATAGCTACTCTAGACTGTGGGGGGGTAGAATTAGTTTGTGTGGTTTTTTATGGGCCTAATAGTGATGATCCCTCTTGTTTATCTAATCTAGAATGGAACCTAATGGAGGTCACAGCCCCTGTTATAATGGGGGAGCTTTTAATGTCCTGCTGGACATTCAATAATGGTCGATATGATAACACCCCTCGAGTCAGGAGGACGCTAAAAAACATCCTGCTAGAATTGGGCCTGTTGGACGTCTGGAGACACAAGATGGGCTTTACTTTTCATAGTAAGAAACATGGCCACTTCTCTAGATTGGATTATTTCTTTGTTGATAGGATCATGGTGGAAAAAATATCGTCTATATATATATATTACCTGCACATATTTCTGACCATGCAGCTAGATTCTTTTTTTTGGTCGGGTATTCTAACCCTGTGAGACCTAGATGGACTCTAAGGAGAGCTACTTCATCTGATCCTGAGATAGGTGGGGATGTTAAAACAAGTATGTAGGCTGTTCTTTCAGGACAACCTTGGTTCTGCCTCCCTAGATATCATATGGGGCACGTTTAAGCCAAGACCTTTTTCAGACAGGAATTGCAAAGTCAGTCTTCTGCTCGGAAAAAGGCCAAACGTTCAACTCTTAAAGCCTTAGAGGACAGAGTAGGCCTACTAGAAAGCAGCCTGCTCCAAGCTGTAATGCAGTCCCCTGATGTCCAGGTAAGGTTGTGGCAGCAACTTGAGAACGCAAGGATGACATATAGGGTCTTTCTTGATCAAAAATGTAAAACCCAGTGGGATGTAAAGTCCATGCAGAAATTTGAATATGGGGAAAAAGCAGGTGCACTACTCGCTTGGAAGGCTTGGACAGACAGGTCGAGGAACCTTATCAAAAAGTTGGTTGTCAATTATAGGGGCGACACCTCAGGGAAGCAGGAGGATATGCAGGCCTGTTTATTGTCTCCAGCTCATATCGAGAAGAGATCTCTCCTGATCAGGAGTACATTAGGTGTTAGCTGAGGAAGTTGAAGCTCCCTAATTTAACAGATGTAAGCTGCAAGGCTCTAGACGATCCAATCAATAAGGAGGAGATTCATTTGAGCATAAGTAAGGGCAGGAAGGCCAAAGCACTGATGCCCTTCCAAATGAAGTATATAGCTTTTTGATTAATGAGCTGACACCATTCCTGGAAGAACTATTTAATTCCATATATAGACAGGGCGGCGAGGTCCCTAAATCCTGGAAAGAGGCCACTATAGTCCTTATTCTAAAACCCTCTAAGGACCCTGCTAGGGCGGACTCGTATCGGCCAATCTCTCTGCTCAATGCGGAATATAAGATCTTTAGGAGCATTTTAGCCGGGAGATTGGCCAAACTCGCCCCCCCAGCTTATCCATCCTCATCAGAAGGGCTTTATCCCCAGGAGATATATACAGGATCAGACTCAGCAGTTAATTGGAACAATAGATCTTGCATGGAACGATCTGTCCTTCTGGCCGTAGTGGCCTTAGATAACGCTAAGGCATTTGATTGAGTATGCTGGGTCTATCTCTGGGAGGGCTTGAGCTCAGTGGGGTTCGGCCCTAAATTTATCAACACAATTAAGGCGATTTATGATGGGGCTTCGGCCAGGATTTTTCTCATTGGTACATTGTCCTCAAGTTTAATTATCCTAAGAGGTACACGGCAGGGGTGCCCTTTATCTCCTCTTCGATATTTCTATAGAGCCTTTTGTCCAACAATTGCGACTGGATCCCTTAGTAGTTCCATATAGCTGCTCGCCTTATAGCTGTAAAGTCGCGCTCCATGCCGATGATCTATTAATTTACACGGCAGACCCATTGACTCAAGTTCTGAGAATTACTGGGGCAATTTGGCTCTCTCTATGGATATTTAGTCAACACTTCCAAAACTGAGGTTATGTGTTGGAATATCACTGACTGGGAGAGGGAAGTAAGTCTCAAGTTCAGATATCTAGGTATTACAATAGTAAGGGATATTGAGAAAATCCCACATTTTAATCTATCCATAGTCTCTAAAGAGATTGATCGTTTATTAAGTAGGTGGAGAAACCTTCCGCTGACAATCTATGGACGAGTTAATTTGATAAAAATGGTTATCCTTCCCAAACTAACCTATCTTTTTAATGCTATCCCTCTTGGATTCCCCAAACATGGCATTGATAAAATCCAAGGAGGGGGTTGAGTTTCATTTGGGCCCAGAAAGAAGCTAGGATGCCTTGGAAAAAACTCAGGCATAAATTGAATAAAGGGGGATTGGCTTCACCTGATTTTAATTGGTATTGTGTTGTCTTTCAGTTTAAAAATATTTGAATGCTTCTGTCAAAAACAGATGATTCCACTTGGTGGAAACTTCTGGAGGAAATGGTAAGGCTTTGGAGTGTAGAGGGCTGTCTATATAAATTTGGTGCTCCTAAGTTATTTAAGAACGTTCGACTAAAGTTATTGAGAGCTGCCTTGGATCTTTGGTATAGATTCAGGAGGAGGGGGGGTATTGGATATTTTTCTGATTTCGCCCCAGTTTGGGATTGCCCTGGAAACCCAGAATGTTTAAAGGATGCCCTCAGTTCTCCACTCAGAAGGGCGGGGGTCTCAAATTGGTCGGACTTGTTATCATCGGAAGGAGTTCACCCATGGGAAGTATTGAACATCAAAACCAACAATGAGCTGTCCAGATTTAAGTTTATCCAATTATCCTCTTGTTTCTCTGCATCAAAAAAGGATATTGGGGGTGACAATAAATTAGAGCTGTCTCTTCAAGACCTTAGACTTAAGAACAAGGAAGTGGCAAGGCGGTATGAGGGACTCAGTGGCGGAAGAGAGAAAGTTATTACCTCCTTAAGCGGTATGGAGAGGAATTCTCCCAGAGGAGGGCATCGAGTCAGTCTGGGACAGCTCATTGAAGACTCTCTACTCAACAGTTAAACGTGCTAACTTGAAGTGAAACCACTTTTTTACTATTAATCGTCTTTATTGGACTCCACATAAAATACCTAAGTTTAAACCTCAACCTCCCCCCAAGTGTGTGAAGTGTGGCTATATAGGAGCCAATGATGTTCTCATCTTAGCTGATTGTCCGTGCTTCAAGAATTTGTGGGATGATGTAGGACTAGCGCTTAAAGAGATTTTTGATCATGAGATTAAATTAAATACAACTCTTATTCTTTTGGGAGACGATGGAGCACCAACTTTGCTATTGAGGCGGGGCGTGGCCTAGCTGCCGACCAAGATGACCATGTAGGCTGGGAGCTCCATGTTAGACTCTCTAATTTGAACGTGTAATGGCGGCTGGGAATCCGATTAATTATACCTAGAAACTGATTCAGGTGGCGGAATTGCTGGTGTATCCGATGATGCCAGAAGTGGCCTGATGGCGTCCCATGGTGAGGAGCTACGCCAGATCGTCCCGTGCAGTGCTGGTGGAGCTTACTGCCAAGAGTGAAGCCGGGTGCTGGATTTCTGGCCTGCCGAGGCCAGTGGGTGGAGTCTTGGCCTTCGGGGGAGCTGCGCTCGCCGGGCGCACAAATGGTGGTGAGTGGTCATGGTGGGGGTTGCGAGCAACCTTTCTAGCTACACAGGGCACAGCTTCTCCCCTAAAGCCCCACAGCGATAGGGGCCGTGGGCGAGCTTGGGGTCTGGCCGTCCGTGAATCCCCTCCCCCCGCGACAAAACCCCCATCTGCGGCATAGCTCCCGTCCTGATCCGACAAAGGAGGCGTGGGGGCTTCCCCCCTCGCGCCCTGTCACAAAGTGGAGCAACTTTGAATGGCGGCAACATGAGTGCCGGTGACAACACAGTTTGTGGCGGCGGGGGCCTAATCACGCAGTTTACGCACCACCTGGGCCCTGATCCTTGCCCCTGAATGACCCTCGACTCCTGCTGTGTGCGGCTGCCGGATCCTGGCGAGGCTCGGACTGCGGATTACACTTGGCCCCTACATTTGTTGCATTAATGCTGCACTTTCCAACCTACAGCCTGGGCGACACCTTGCTTGGTCACCAAGGTTGCTAGGATTGATTCGGCTGCTACCTCACATTGGCTTTGAATAACTCGGGCCCCCCCCTGCTAGTACGTTGGGGTCAGTGCCTGGCATTGCAAGATCTGGTGGCGCAGTTTTATTCACGTTACGGAGCCCATTGCCACTACACCGATTATTACTGGTCATAGGAGGTTGGCGCCCTCGCGACTGCACCTGAGCACTAAAGTAAGGCATAGGGCCAAAGGACCCTCGACAAAGCACGCTGCCCTTTAAAGCAACCGGCGCTAGTTCAACGGCGCAACAACCCAATATGGCGGAGAGAGGTGAAGCGCTTGCTCCCGAGACAGCTGGCCCGAGAACTTGCTGGCGGAGCTACGGGTGGGCTTTAAAGCTTTGGACACCCTATTTGATGCCCTGGACAGAAGGCTGGACTCCATGGGGGCCCAGATTGCTCTACACGAAGTGTGCCTCATGGTGGCAGAGGGTAGAATCTCCGACTTAGATGATGGCGTGGCCCAGACAGCGAAAATATAAGCGGTTGGAGAAGATCCTCAAATCTGTCACCTTCAAGAACAAACACTTGGAAGCCGGGGCTCGAAGAAACAACATTCGCATCATGGGTGTGCCGGAGTCCACCAATATAGGGCACCTGGACAAGTTCGTAGAGTCACTCCTCACAGATATGTTTGGAAGTGAGTCCTTCACCTCCACGTTCGTAGTGGAACGCACACATAGTATTCTGGGCCCTCGACCTAATCCAGGGTGTCCATCAAGGCCAATTATAGCCCGTCTCTTGAATTTCAGGGACAGAGGCACCGCCCCAAGGCTAGTGCGGGGCACCAACTTGACTGGCAAGGCTCAAACATCTCCCTATATCCGGATTTCACTGCGATGGTCCAAAACGCACAGAGGAAATTCGCAGGGGTGAAGGCGGCCTTACGAAAGATGGGTCTGCGATATGGGATGCTTCATCCAGGGTGGCTGAAGGTAAACATTGATGGTCGGTCTCATATTTTTGATTCACCTCACGACTCACAGGTGTTTTGCCAAAGGTACTCTGCCTCTGTTAAAAAGAAAGGCACAGCCTCCCCGCTGCACACACAGGATATACCGAGCTCCGGTGCGAGCGCTGACCTTTTTTCCGCTTCTAAGAGTCCTGGCCCCCATTTCTTCATTGTTTCCACGCTATGGGTCCATCTTGGCTTGATTTAACTGAAGTGACATAAACTGATGCCAGTGACACACTTGCAGGCCGCCATAGATGCAAAATTGTTTCAAATTGCAGGCACTTGGTGCCATTAGTAGGGACAGAGACAGGGTGTTGCCACCCCCTGGTGCAATTGCACATGTATCAGTCTATTCAGGTTCGTTGGAACGTTAGTTTTGTTTGGTCGATGTCTGCAACAATCATATTAGGGATGGGTTCTTCCCCCCATTGTTTATTGAGGGGGATGGGTTGTGGGAGGGAGGGGTTTTGGAATGTTATGTTCTTGTTTACCACGCTTTTGTTCCATTTACTCATTGTGGCGGGTGCGCAGCAATCCCTTGGAGCAGAGTTAGCTCTTACTTTGACTTGGCTACATGACGACAGAGGGTAATTTAGCTTTCCATTCCAGATTAGCTTTGAGCACATGGAACGTTAGAGGGTTAAATAACGCAAAGAAATGCAGACAAGTTCTTAACTACCTGAACGCCATCACACAGATGTGGTATTCCTCCAAGAAGCTCACTTGCCTAAGGTGACATCGACACATTTTGCTAGGTCCTGGGGTCCACAAAGATACTTCGCTAGTTACAGTACATACGCCAGAGGCACATCTATTTTAATCCACAAACGCTTGCCCTTTCAGCTCACCCGGTCCCATTCAGATAGCGAGGGTAGATACACAATAGTAGAAGGTAACCTCATGGGGTGGCAGACAGCATTTGTCTGTATTTACGCACCCAATGTAGATGACCCAAATTTGTTCCACGACTTGCATATACAACTTCTGAGGTCAGAAGCAGATTCACTATTATGTGGCTCATACAGACCACTTTCTTTGTTAGATTTAGATTATAAGATATTGGCGAAAATGATAGCTCTAAGATTGCCACATTTGATGGACAAGATCATTTCTCCTGCACAATTGGGGTTCGTCCCCCATAGATCTACGGCATTAAATCTACGGACGATATTTGCAGTTTTACACAGGATAAGTCCTGGAGTTCCGGCAGCAGCCATTTTGCTTGATGCCAAAAAGGTGTTTGACTACTTGGAGTGGCCTTTTTTTCTTGCAGTAATGCAATGGATGGGTATGCCGAAAGGATTTTTAAATCTCATTGCTCTACTATATGCTCTACTATATACCTCACCGACAGCCAGGCTCCGTCTAAATGGTACCTTATCTGTACAGTTCCAGCTCTCTCGTGGCACCAGGCAGGGTTGTCCCTTGTCACCACTTCTCTCCATCATTGTATTAGACCCACTGGTCCAACATTTGCAGGAAAAGCACTTCCCCAAAGGGCTTCAATTCATTACGGGCCCGTTGCTTGTCTCCTTATATGCCGATGATGTTATCTTGTATGTCCGTCACCCTCAGGAAAATCTTGAGCCACTAATTAGGGAGGTTATCCGTTTTGGGTTTTTTTCGGGCCTGGGAATAAACTGGGGCAAATCGTAAATATTTCCATTGACACAGGCGACCATCAGGTGGGAATGTTCCTTCCCCTTGGCGTGGTGCGAAGACTCCACTAGATATTTGGGCATACAGATACACAGAGCAAAGGATCAGATTATATTGTTAAATTATGGCCCTGCACTTAACACTTTAGAACAGCAAGTTGAGCGCTGGATAAAATTGCCCCTCTCATTAGCTGGTAGAACGGCTCTCATTAAAATGGTAGTACTCCCCAAATTCCTGTACCTCTTCCATACCATCCCCATCCCACTCCCCAACAGATTTTTCCGCACAATACGGTCCCATCTGATCAGATTGGTATGGGGGTGCAGAGCTAGGATAAATTGGGATACTTTAACCCTCCCATATGAGCGGGGTGGCCTGGGAGTCCCTAACTTTCATGTTTATTATTTGATAGCAAAGTGCAGTTTTGCACACTCCTGGTATCATCCGGATGCCAGAATACCGTATTCGAGACCGGAAGCTGACTTGGTACTTCCTACTCCACTCAAGATGATTCTCCCGACAGGGTTCCCCAGAGACCCCCGTGATATACAAACAGTCTCCACCACTAGCTGGGCATGGCTAAAATTGGCTAAAATCACCGCTCATCGCTCATTATACGCCTCTAATCTCCCCCTCAATAAATAGTTTATGGCTACCCATCACAGCCGAAAAACTTGTACAACGGACACTCAGTACATATTCATTAGATACGACTGGAGACTTATTCCCGGAAGGCCACGTTTTCTCAAGCACCGAAGAGGATCGATTTGTGGAAGCTTCCTTTATGGACCACTTCGTCCTCAATAGAATTTGTTGTGCTCTCAGAGCACAGATCCCGGAATTCCCATTGGAGCCTACCCCCTTCCCACCTTTGTCCCTCCTGATTGCCAATGAAGATGGTGCTCACCTCATATCCAAGTTGTATAAAGCCACTATGGCACTGATCTCGAGCAGAGATTGTAAGATACACGAGGCCTGGGAACACGATTTAGGGCACTAAATAGATGACGATCAATGGGCTTATTGTTGTACCCAGACTAAAGAAGTATTTATGAATAGTATGCATAAACTCCTACATTTTCAATTTTTATGGCGGGCATACATGTCTCCTGCTAAGATTCATGCTATTGAACACACACGTACACACACTTGTCCAAAATGCGGATCACAATATGCAGATTTCGCTCACATGACCTGGTCTTGTGACAAACTGGGTGATTATTGGAAGTCAGTGCATGCAATATTGTCAAACATGGTTACTCTCGAACTTGCCCCCTGTCCGGAGGTGGCACTAATGGGATATGTTCGGAATATTCCCTAAAACATCCGTAGATTTGTGGTCATAGCCTTGCTGTTGGCCAAACGTGAATTGTCACTTTGGTGGAGCAGTAGAAAGATTCCCACAACTAAGGCATGCTTCTATGCTGCTTCTATGTTGCTAGGCATGCTTCTATGTTGCCCCCGACTGCCAGGCCAAAGGATATATGGGGTCCACTGAAAAACTATTTGCATGAGCAGAGCCAAGTTTATTCCTCACAACCACACAATGGGATTGTCCCTACCGGAGTGGGTTGAGATACTGTGATATTGGATTGTGCATCCAGTCTTATGAGAATGGTTGTGCATTTTACGGAACCTTATATCAATGCGACTCCTTCGCTCAGGTTTTACTGGTTGTTTTGTCTTTACATATATGCTCTCAACTGTTGTTTGACCGAAACGCTACCAATCCTTCTTGTAATTAATATTCCACTGCAATGAGTACCTATTGCATATGTTTGTTACTGTTTACTTAAAATGGTAAATAAAGTTAAAAAAAAAACTTTGCTGTTGAGGCGGCCTCATAGAAGGTTGCTCTTTTATCTAATCCTTATTGCTAGGAGGGAAATCTGTCTGAAATGGAGGGACCCTTTGCCCCTGACAGCAGAAGATTGGGTCAGGGCTGTGGTCAGAATTTGTGGCCTCGATCAGAGAATAACAAAGAGCCCTGACCTATCTATCTGGTCTCCTTTTCTGATTTGGTCTCAATCCCTGGGTGTTGGCTATTCATCCCTATGATTACACTGACTCACTGGCAAAGGTGAGGGTCCAGGTGGAATGGACCAGGGCGAGTGCAGTGACCGCTGGGTGGACAGTTAGACGATGCAGCTTTCTTTGCTATGCAGACGCTTTTTGGTGAAATGAAGGATATAAAAAATGATTTTTTTAAAACAATATTTTTTTGTCAAACATATATTGTTCTATATGTACATCTAAAGTGGGTGACCAACATTCCTCTTTATTTTAACATAATTTTGAATGTGCCTTACCAAAGTTTCTATAGTGACCAAAGAGTTTCCTAGCTCTCTGCAGGCTTGGATAGCTGCCCACTGAACTGTTAAAGTTGAAACTGCTAGCCCTTTCACAACACACTCTCTCAAAACGTCCAGGATCATAAAAACGTTTCACAAGGTTGTCCATACTACCTTTGAAGTGCACCATGAGAAAAGTGTAACCTATTTTGAATAGAAGATGTCTTAGTTGCTAGTCTGCAACTCTGCTGGATGCAGTCACTATCTCCTCAGAACAACCCAAGTGTCTGAGGTCTTGGCTTTGAGGTCTAGACTCTTGAAAGCCAAGCCCATCAGACTGAGACAAGTCAGAATGTATTGAGGAAGGCAGCCTTGGCTCGCACAGGTAATACGATGGCAAAGTGAAAACTAACTAAATAAATAAATAAAACAACTTACCTTGCGCTCACCACATCACAGACTTTAGCGATGCAGCGAGCGCAAGGTAAGTTGTTTCATTTATTTAGTTCATTAATTTTCACATTGCTGTTGTATGTCGGATTCCACTACTCCCCCACCCTGCCCGGCCCCCGCCCCACCTCACCGCCCCACAGCATTTACCTGTGCGAACCGCGGCTGGAGAAAGGTACTGCCACATGAGTGGAGAAGGAAATCCTCAGACTCTTGGTGGAGGGCACTAAGACAACTAATTCCACATAGGGAACCACAGCCTGAGGGACCAAAATGAGGCCCGAGACCATGAGTCCGCAGATAGGACTGGCCATCTACCCTCCAAACGCCTTGTCACCTTCCCCTGGAAGAAAAGGGAGGAAGTATTTCTACTACTCTTGCTGGGAGGTCCTAACACACAGTCACAACTTTCAACATGAAAACAAGTTCAGATTATTCTCCCGGCCCTTCACTTTACTGTTCCATATTAGGGGCGGCTCCTCCGCTATGGCGGAGGAGCATCACCCCACTGCTTTTAAGTAGTGAGAAACATAAAATGATATTAACTTAGAGTTATTATCATTTTATGCTTCGTGTCCTGCCGCTTTGCGGGGACAGGGCTGCTCTGCTTCCTGAGCAGGGGAGAAGTGGTTTTCCCACTCCTAAGTGCGCAATGACTGGTCAGCCCTGTCGGGCCGCCCAAACCAGTCATGCGCACTTTCCCCGTTCTCAATGCAGGCTGCATTACAGCCTGCATGGAGAACATGCCCACCCCTCTAGCCCCTGGCTGGGCGCTGTATCACAGCACTCAGACCAATCACAATGCTGCATTGCAGCGTTGTGATTGCCTTATGGGAGAAAGCCTGGCTGCCTGCTTCCTGTGCCTGTCGGATTCGGAGGCAGGAGAGCAGGAGCAGGACCAGAGACGTGGGACCCTGCCTGAAGGTACATTCCGATCTCCCCCCTCACGTGACCCCCCAAACCACCAACATGACCTCCCACACCCGCCACCCGCGAGCCATGCCGGCCCAACTGTTCCATTTTACTGCATCTTGCTAAGAAACAGTCACTATTTTAACTGCTTGTAGGAACACTGATGCCTTGAATGCTTGTGAATGAGACTGACTGCTTGTAAATAACATGACGGTCATCATGGCTGCTTGTGAGCGAACTGACTATAAATAGAATATCAAGGGTACCAGAGGGAATTTTCTAGGAATACATTCCTAGTAAAACTGCGGCCTCCCAAACTGCACATATCACTCAGTGACGATCATCAGTGCATACCCACACATCTGTGCTCCATCACTCAGCAGTGCTCTGGGACTGCACAAATCAATCTCCCATTCATCAAAAATCACTTAAGAATCCTGCAGCTATGCTCATATTTGCCACACATTGCTTAGTAATTCTTCCACGAAGATGAGAAAGTGTCTAGGCAGTAAGACCCAAATGGCGTCGGGCGCGGTAACTATGAGGTAGCCGCTGCCTGCCCTGTCCCCTATTACTTTGCTTTGCTCAGTTCCATTATCCTTTGTTTCACAAAGCTAGATGTGCCTGGACACTGAAATTTTCAATTACCCACCAACCAGAGGGAGGCCAAGGACTGAATGGGAATTGGCACTCCACTCCTTTCTCCATCTCAAGTTGTATTTCTTCAGCAGGTGTGGTAAAGTTTAAGTGTAAATGAAGCCTCTAGTCATCTGTCTCTCTGGTGTCTATCCATAACCCTGTTTACATATATCACCATGCATTTATGCTAACTGCGTGTGTGCTGTGTGGGACTGAATGCATGTCTGTATGTGCTATGTGTGCGGACAGAGAGGTACATGCATTCTTGTTGTTAGTCCAAGTGCATGCATGTGTGTCTGCCGGGTCTTGTGGTGTACGTATACCGGTTTCTGTGTTAGTCTGCGTGTGCATGGATGTCCGAACGTGTGATTAAGGAGGTCGGCATATGTGCGTCTATGTATATGTGAGTATGGATACTGAGTATATCCATGTGTACTTTTCCTGTACAAAGATTGGCTTTACCAATGCTTGTTTGGTTTTATGCCTGAAATACAGTACAGGTGGGCCTTTGACTCGTTGTAATACCTCTGCAAACGTGCTTGAAAGGGGGTCTAGGGGGACTAGCTTTATATATTCATATACAAGGTAGAAAATACATATTTCATTGAACATAATTGATGGGGACAGACTGTGTCCATCGGTTGCCATGGAGATACTCCCTATGTGACAACCCCATAATGACTGTCAGCGTCCTCTGCAGCGAACGCGTCTGCTGCTGGCCTGTCTCCAGCCTGCACTTCCAGGTCACGAGGACAGTAAGGAGTCCGGAAGCGAAGCCATCCTCCGGGAAGTGCATCTTTATTCACATTTGTATTCAGTGACCGGGTAGTGTTTTACAGCATTGCTTGATGCCATTGTAGACTCGGACCGGAGTAAATCAAGGCAGAATGTTTTCTGCCTGCAACACGCCAGGCCCCGTCCAGGGCTGGTTTCACCTTTGACCTCGCCCCCGCTAGAGGGGGTCTGAGCAGGGATGTTATAAGACACGTGACATGCCGCTATTTCTCTTACTGTCTGGGAAACTCAACATTAACATTTTTTTAATCAAATGCTATTTTCTTTCGTTATTTTGGGAAGAATGACGATGGATGAAGGTTCATTACAGAAATATTGAGGCATCATTTTTCTTTGCCTTTAACACAACGCAATCTTCACAAAATAGTTTTATGCATTAACAATCACTTTACTGAAGGCGATTTTAAAACAACATTTCAGGTCACGTGTGAGTAAAGGGACGGCAGCACAGTTTATTCATAGCAGCACTACCAGGAGGCGACACCTTCATCAATGAATAATGTAAAGGCACCTGTATTTATTGAGCCCTTTAATATTAGACGTAGCACAACGGAGGGGCTCATATTCCATGCTCTGTTTATTTACTATTGTTTAGCTGCTTCTCGTTTTAGCATTTCTTGGCATTGTGGCTGCTTTTCCTATCACGGTTGGTTCATGTCCTGGACTCGTGGTTGTCTGATGCTCATGGAGACACAGAAACATGCCCAGGGGTGAACTGTCCTCGACCTGGTCATCAATGCAGTGCAGACATGCATAAGTTCTTCAAGGCTGTGCATGTGTCAGCATGGACGAGGGATGCTGGTACCACAGAAGCATGTGTGAAGAACCTGGCCTGTGACTGACAGAGGCTTGTACTGCTGCTGCTGCTGTCAGTCCTATACCTGTTCTGTGTCTCCCAGGGACACCTGCAGTGCTGATGGACATAGTGAAGCTGTCTGTGAGACATGCTCTGTTCTAATGTTTCCTGTTGGGGAGAGGGTCCTGCATTGCTTGTTTGTTGACCTCTTTGGTTCACAAGTACATCTCACATTGTTGCTGGCATCAATGATCCTTGTTCAAGGACGGGATCTTGCTTGTGCTGTCTGTTTTATTTTGATGAGAAATGCAGAGCTCTCCCTGTCTGTGCTGTGGTCCGTGAGGAAACTTGAAACATGGCTGCCTGTTGGGTGTGAGAGACGTTTGTACTGCTCCTGCCTGGGGTGTGCCTGTTCTGTGTGTGAGGGAAGTGTGCACTGCTGCTTCCAATGCTGAGCCTGTCCTGTGTGAGATAAACTTTCACAGATGTTTCTTGTGATCTGTGTGAAGCTTGCATTATTGCAAACTGACTGTTCTGAAGTTAAAATAACAAACAATGTTTTTTTAGGGGGGAGACAGCCTTTACAACTAGGTTTTTACCACGTTGTACCTTTACCATGCATTTTTTACCACGCACGTATGCTTTTACAACGTATGCTTTCACCACGCATTTAAGGTACGTTTGGGGGTGTGCAAGGTCTCCCCCACAAATACATTGTTTATATATATATATATATGTATATATATATATATATATATATATATATATATATATATATATATATATATAATAAATAAATATATAAACAAGCGTGGTAAAGGCATATGTTGTAAAAGCATATGCGCTCTAAAAAAATAGCGGGATAAAACATGTGTAGTAAAGGCATGCAGAGTATTTTCCTGTGTTGTTCCGTCATACAATCGTTTTTTTTGTTGCTTTATTTATAATTTTATTGTGACTTATTAAACAAGACAAACACTGCCACACATTATTGGGAGTATTGCGGTACGTGCAATATAGCAGGTCACCGGTAACAGCAGCTGGAACATTAACAACAGCAAATCCTGGTACATGGAACGGAGGTACAAGTGGCAAGCAATCCAGAGTAGTCAGAGAGTAGGTCAAGTCAGGTGGTCACGGGTCTGCGAGGCCTGCACATGACACACAAGAACAACACCCATGCTCAAGAACCCAGATCCGTGGTCTCCAACGCCTGTAAGTAGCTTCACAGGGGTTGCCAAATGTCCTGTGGTCTGGAGGTCTGTGGACAAATAACCTTGTTTTAACCATTATAACACAGTCTTAAGAATTCAGAAAGGTTTACAATGAACTTTCCTCTGTTATACCTGTGAGATATGTGCTGGAAGCTTGCTGTCTGAAGCTTCAGTGATCTTTGCCATCCAGTCATAGCCCTGCTGTTCAAGGCAGGAGCATGTAAGTTCTCTGTAGGCGAAGAGACAGATTAGTTGGCAAGTGTCTGAACTTGGAGGGAGGATCTCAGTGACAAAGACTGAGGCTCCAGGATTGCTTTTCAACTAAGGGATAGAAAGAACAGAAAGAGCTTGTGTGATCTTTGCACCAGATGGATAGCTCTTCCATCACAGCCTGAGACATTAGCGCCTCATTTGGACCTTAATGATCGTGGGCAATCTGCCAAGAGCTGGCAGATGCCCGATCTGTCAATCTCATAGATCCTCTGCCTCATTAGTGACAGGGGAAGTACTGTGTTTCTGACTGAAGCAAAACTGCATCCACCATCAAAAACACCCTGCCTGGCTCACCAATGCTGGCTGACAGGACAGCGGAAGACTCTCTCTAATTAAGGTGGGCTCCTGAAGCCATATCCACCATTTCTGTTCCTGGCAGTGACACAAAAGCATCAGGTAGAAATCTCCCACCTTAAGGGAAATTGATTCTTTGTTTTTTATAAGCTATCAAATTTAGGTTTTGTCGTAGATAAACAGAAAAATGCAAACGGCTATGCCACTGTTGCAGGTGATCAGCCAACGGGTCAGGTGCCGCAACCATGGAAGCACGCCATGGTTATAGCCATTCTAAAAAAGCCTAAACTTAATCCAACATGCCCAGAGAATTTTCGCCCAATCTCCTTTCTTCCAGGCAGAAGTAAGGTGGCAGAAAAATATGATGACAGGCATCTCTCAGAATTCCTTGAGCCCAATTCACACGAAAACCGGCTTTCGGCCTAAGCACAGCACCAAAACCACTCTTTCAGCAGTGGTGGAGGACGCGTAAAGGAGACTGGATCTATGGACGGCGGTTACTATTATACTTATATAATATATTAATATTATATTATTATATATACTTATTTTATATTATACTTCTTGACCTTAGCGTCGCCTTTGAGTATGTGGATCACCTTACATTCCTAGATAGGATTTGTAAGGCCAGTGTCGCAGTGAAAGCCCTGAACTGGCTTAGCTGGTTCCTGATGGATGGACTTTCAGGCTTTAGATGAGGCTTGCTCTTCTGCTATTCTTCCAGTTACCTGGGGAATTCCGCAAGGGTCTTCTCTTAGTCCTACGTTGTTTAACGTGTACCGGCAACCCCTGGAGGATATCATAACTCTCTTCAGGATTTCCATTGTCTCTTATGCAGATGATACCTAGCTATTTTTTTCGCTTCGTGAAGACGATTTGACTGTGAAGGCCTAACATATTGGTGGATGTGCAGTGTCGGATGAGGAACAAGCTAGAGAGAAGCTTTGATTTGGACAAGCAAGAGAGACCATTGTCTACAGAAAGAGAATAATGGGAAATAATTTACACCGCATTGCCATGGTCATCATGGGAGATCCTAAGCATGTGGTCTGTGTTTGGAAACACATTGTTTTATGGATATTGTGGTTTCTAGTTGTTTTATCTGCTGTGAGTAGTAAAAGGAAACTGACAGCATAATCCTCTTCTCCGTGTTCTTAATAGAATTGTAACTTCCCTTTACATTAGCTAGGAAATTATACATTACCTGGTTCCATCTCAACTCTGCCAAAACCCCAAAAAAACAATAATGGATGTCATCTTGAATTCTAAACTGATGATAGCACCCTGCATCCTGGAAAAGATAAAATCAATTTCTTCTAGATCTGCAGGATTCACCATCCAAGGCCAATAAAGTCACATCACTGTAGCCTACCAATGTATATCAGAAATGTGACTGATCATTTAGACTTAAGATCACCTTCAAACCACTGCATATTTCTTCATTTTCTGTCACTATCAAGCTCTGCTTCTCGGCAGAACCAAGATACACCAGGCCAAACATGGATTTCATAAATTAATATAACACAGTATCACAGAACTCAAAATAACATTATAAACTGCATTGGCTGTAGGTGTTTCCTTTCAGAGACACATTTCCTTTGAAGGGGGCTTGCTTCACATTACTAAGACATCAAGCTGTAGTGTGTTAGACCTGTCAGCCCTTTGGGTGGTCCCTCCTCATCATTATTTATTTTGTCCCACTTTTGCCTCAAACCCTGTTAGTATTTTTCCTTTTTGGGAACCACCAGACTTTTTAGTATTGATGCAGGGTCAGGGAGCCATTTTCCCTACCCCTGGAACTTCTGTCTGAGGGCCTGAAACACAAAATGGTGGCCACCCATTGTCACCTGTGACATCACTGGAACCTACTAGTACCTTCCAGAACATTCTAGAACCCTGTGACAGTGTGAGGCAGGTTTAGAATGTTGGGAAGCCAGCTCAGAGTTGGCAGTTGGAGTTGGCAGTTGGCACCTGACTGGTGAAGGGAGAGCAGCACAACACTGAAGGAGGAAGGAGTGAGGCAGCAGGGGTGGAAACTTGTGCCTGGAGTGGGGTCCAGAAACCCACCCTTGATACTAGTCCCTACTGACTGAGCCCAGCCTAGAGCCCTGTGTGGGATAAAGTCAAGAAGAACCAACTCAAGGACCTGAACAGCCGGAACAGGCCTTGAAAGTAAAGAACAGCAAGTTCCTGACTTGTCTATTGGTATCTTCCTGGAGTCCGACGCCGAGAAGCCTAGAGACCTGGGGCCGGAGGTGAAGAAGCGGCGCTGACTGGAAAGCAGACGTCGTACCCGGAGTCGCCAGAGGTCGAGAGAGGGCGCCGACGGAGGTCGTGGAGACACCAGAGGTCGAGGAGGAAGTCACCTGAGGTCGAGTGTGCGGCGTCGACGGGGGAGTGAAGTCCGCCCTCCGGAGTCGCCGGAGACCGAGGTGAATCGTGCCGGAGGTGGGAGTGGAGATCGCACTCTGGAGTCGCCGGAACCTGAGGAAAGGAGCACCGGAGGTCGGGAGTGGAGGTCGCACTCCGGAGACACCCGGAAGTAGGGAGATCGTGTCCCTGTGACGCCGGAGACCGATATCGAATCGAGGCTGCCCAGCGACATCGAGCCGAGGCCGCCCGCCGACATCGATCCGGAACCACCTCACGGCGTCGACAGGAACTGACATCGAGCCGAGGCCGTCCGCCGACATCGATCCGGAACCGCCTCACGGCGTCGACAAGAACTGACATCGAGCCGAGGCTGGCTAGCGACATCGTACCGGAACCGCCTCACGGCGTCGACACGACTCCGGCGGAGTCGGAAGTTCATAAAGAGGGCAGTAAGTGGAATAGAGGGCGCCTAAGGCCCTGTGGAGCCCTAAGAGACCATCATAGGGGCTAGAGAGGTGTTAGGACCAGCCTGGGAGTGCCAGGGGTGGACTGAGACTGATACAGTGACCTGTGTGAGGGGTTGTGTAGTTTGGGAGAGCCAGATTCCTAGATTACCCTTGATCTACCTCAGTTTTAGCCTCAGCCTTATCCAAGCTAGGTGAGACACCCTCAGGCCAGCCACATAACCACAAGCTGTGATTGGGCCAAATCAACCCTTAGTACCTCACAAATGTGACCTGATTTGAAAGTGTACTGATGGCTTATATTTATTGAAAGTATTGTATTCTTTGTATTTATCCTATTTAATGTCTCACAGTATTTATTCCCTCACAGTATTTATTTGCCTATGTATTTTATGCACATCTATTTATTCATTGATTATTTATGATCTGAGCTTATTTATTTGACCTACCCTTTTTACAGAAGAAGCTTTGTGTACTGTAAGTGTGTTATTATTTATTTAACCTGCAACTAAGAGAAAACAAGATAAACACAGATATATTTTCATAAATTTTTACGGTGTAGAGTCGTTTTTGGAACGGATGAACGCATGGTTATTGTGAGGGTGTGACGTACGCTTAACACGGTGCCTGACCCCCGACCGCTCGAGCCAAGCTACCCCTTGTGTTGGGAAAAACCGGGTGACTGCTAACCCGGTTGCCCGGGGTTTTCTAACATAATTGGTGTTCAGCGGTGGGATAGAGCTGTGCTTGCATCCACTCGACAATAACTGTGGGTAGTCCATAGGCCTACACCGGGAGTTTTCTCAAAGCGGACTTCCTAATTCTGAGTTTTGTTTTTTCCAAATTTACTCTGGTGGTGGGAGGAGGTATTACAAAAGGTACCCCCCTGCATAGCTTCTGTAAACACCTGTCTTCTATTCTGAGTGGGCAAAATGGAGTTTGTGTTGGAAGATTTGGAAACTTACACTGTGGCCCAACTCAGAGAGTTTTGTCAGCGGGAGGGGGTGTATTGTTCCCCGGGTGCCAAGAAGGCTGAACTCCAGACCAGCTTGAGGGCTTGGGGGGAGGCACGACAGGAAAGTAAGGCTGAGCAGGAGGACAGGGATGGAGAGCCTGTTAGCGAGGGGGCTGGGTTGTACCAACCTGAGGTGGGGAACCTGTTAGCGGGGCCCAGAACACTTTCCAGGAAGGGCAGCACTGTCTCTAGCGGTGGCTTATCAGAAGTAGAATTAACTGACCGGAGGGAGAAAAGACAGCTCACATGGAAGTTGGCGGAGCTGGAGAAAGAGAAGGAGGGACAGAGGATGGCTCACGAGTTGAGGCTGAGGGAAATAGATCTCCAGATCCTACAAGTCGGGGCACACACTGTTCCTAGTGGTGGCAGCGAAGGTAGAGAAATCACCAGGGAACCCAAACCCTATCTGCCGAAAGACATAGTAGCTAGCTATAGTGCGGGCGACGATATCGCCAAGTGGCTAGCGGCCTATGAGGTCTCTTTAAGGGCCCATGGGGTGCCAGAGAAGTACTGGGGAGGGGGATTGTACAAATACATGCCTCCAGCTGGTAGGGATGCATTATTGGCCCTAGAGCAGGATGAGCAGACCCACTACCCCACCATGAAAGTGGCGCTCGTAAGAAAGTTTGGACTAACACCCGAGAAGTACAGACAGAAGTTCCGGGGTAGCCACAAACTGGGCACACAGAATTGGGTGGATTTCCTGGACTATGCAAAGAAGGCATTAGAGGGTTGGATTCAGGGCAGTGAGGTGAGGGACTACGAGGGGTTGTTTGATTTAATGTTGAAGGAACACCTGCTCGAAAAATGTTTCCCTGAACTGCGTCAACACCTGGTGGATAGCAAGCTGACCAATCCCCGGAAGCTTGCTGAGGAGGCGGACATTTGGGCTAGTACCCGGGTGTCCACAAGGGGGACTGGAGGGGATACTCAAAAGGCCAGACAGGGCGCCCCCCAGAAGAAAGAGGGAGGGGAAAAGAAAAAGGAGTTCTCTAAAGGCCCCCAAAATAACTTCCAAGGAAAGGGAACAGGATTCACCCCTAGGGCTAACCCACCCAGAAACCCTAATCCTGGCCAGAGTCAGCAGCCAAGGGTTGTCCATTGCTTCGAGTGCGGTGGCGTCGGACACTATAAGGGAGATGCGAAGTGCCCGAAAAGACCACCCCCTCCCATTGGAGGAAAGGCCCCCGGAGTAGCTAGTGTAGTGCTCGGGGAGGAGATGCCCTTAACTAAGGGAAGGGAGTGGGCGGGTGTCACTTTAGTGTCCCTGGGAGAACGGGAGATGGTTCCTCAGATCCAGGTGCCCGCAAATACCATAAAGTATGGGCAGTGGGTCACCATCAACGGCCAAAGAGGGGAGGCTCGGAGAGACACAGGAGCCAGTATGACTATGGTACGTAGTCAACTGGTGTCTCCAGAGCAGGTAATTCCCGATGTACTCCACCCAGCCGCGATGGCTGACGGCAGAACCGGCCACTATCCGGTGGCCGAGGTTCCCTTTGAATGGGAGGGGGTTGCAGGTTCACTTCGAGTTGCTGTAAGCCCTGCCGTGCCGGTCGATTGTCTACTGGGGAATGACATGGAGCACAATGCCTGGAAGGAGGTGGAATACCGGACTCATGCTGAGATGCTGGGTACACCTGACTGGGCCTGTGTTAGCACAGGGTCCGCGACTACCCGGAGAGGGAGTTTGTTTTGACTGGAGCCTGGAACAAAGGCACAGCCGGCTGCCAATCAAGGGAAGAACCGAAGGCAGGAGGAGCCTGCCTCGGCATCCGCGCCCCGTGTGACGGATAGGCCACCGGAGGTGGTGGACCAGGAGTCCGCGGAGGGGGATGTTACCAACCTGGAGAACCTACCCATCCCGGCCGAGTGGCACGTGGAGGGAGGGCCAACCAGGGAGGAATTCTGCAAGGGCCAGAGGGAGTGTCCTACCCTTGAGGGACTGAGGCGACAGGCCGAAGCCCAGGCAGCAGGTAACGTTGAGGGGAACTACCACATTTACTGGGAGGATGGCCTCCTCTACAGTGAACCCAAGGCACCCATGCATGGATCGTCACTGGCCTTGGTTGTCCCTCACGGCTACCGAGCCTTCCTTCTGGAATTGGCTCATGAGATCCCCTTGGCAGGACACCTGGGGCAAGACAAGACCTTTGCCCGGCTTGTCCCACACTTTTATTGGCCTCAGATGAAAGTGTCGTCCGACACCTACTGCCGGACGTGTGTGTCTTGTCAAGCCAGTGGGAAAACAGGGGTGAAGCTGAAAGCTCCCCTGGAACCACTTCCTGTCGTTAGCACCCCCTTTGAAAGGGTGGGCATCGACATTGTGGGTCCATTAGATCCGCCTACTACAGCTGGTCACAGGTTTATCCTGGTTCTGGTGGATCATGCCACACGGTACCCAGAGGCTATACCTCTGAGGACCATTACCGCACCTGTTGTGGCTAGGGCCCTGATGGGAATCTTTACCCGAGTGGGTTTTCCCAAGGAAGTTGTGTCCGACAGGGGGACCAACTTCATGTCAGCATATATGCGGGCGATGTGGAAGGAGTGTGGAGTGACCTACCGGTTCACCACTCCTTACCACCCGCAGACCAATGGTCTGGTGGAGCGGTTCAATAAAACCTTGAAAGGCATGATCAGAAGTCTGCCTGAAAGCCTGCGGAGGAAATGGGACGTCCTCCTACCCTGTCTATTGTTTTCCTACAGGGAAGTGCCACAGAAGGGAGTGGGCTTCAGCCCCTTCGAGCTTTTGTATGGGCACCCTGTGCGTGGACCTCTCAGCCTGGTGAGAGACGGATGGGAAAGAACTCCCAGAAAGCTTCCCCAGGACGTGGTGAGCTACATGCTGGCCTTCCGGAGCCAAATGGCTAAGTTGTGGAAGCAAGCTTCTGACAACTTGGAGGCCAGCCAAGCAGTAATGAAGGCGTGGTATGACCACAACGCTCACCCGGTGGAATTGGAGCCTGGCCAGAAGGTGTGGGTGATCGAACCAGGAGAGCTTAGCGCCCTCCAGGATCGCTGGTCAGGACCCTTTGAGGTATTGGAGAAGAAGGGTAAGGCTACCTACTTGGTGGATCTTAAGACCCCTCGTCAGCCCCTACGGGTGCTGCATGCCAACCGCCTCAAACCCCACCACGAGAGGCCCGAAGTCATTTTGATGATGGTGACTGACGGAGCAGAGGACGTGGAAAGCGAGCCTCTCCCCGATTTGTTTGCGTCTCAAGAGAAGGATGGGTCGGTGGAGGGAGTGATTCTCTCCCCATCTCTAACTCCTGAACAGCAGGAGGACTGCCGCCAGGTCCTGGGACAGTACTCTTCGTTGTTCTCCCTTGTTCCGGGTAGGACTCACCTGTGCGTCCATGATGTGGACACAGGAGACAGCCCACCTGTGAAGTCCAAGATCTACCGGATGTCAGACAAGGTGAAGGCCAGCATTCACAGTGAAGTCACTAAGATGCTGGAGCTAGGAGTGATCGAACCTTCCAGCAGCCCCTGGTCCAGTCCGGTGGTGCTAGTACCAAAAGCCGCACCACCGGGTGCCCAACCGGAACTGAGGTTCTGTGTGGACTACCGGGGACTGAACTCAGTAACCAAGACTGATGCTCATCCGATCCCAAGGGCGGATGAATTGATTGACCGGCTGGGAGCTGCCCAATATCTAAGTACCTTTGACCTTACTTCTGGGTACTGGCAGATATCTCTGACTGACGGAGCTAGGGAAAGGTCAGCCTTCTCCACGCCCAAAGGCCACTACCAGTTCTGTGTGATGCCCTTTGGGCTCAAGAACGCACCTGCCACGTTTCAGCGTCTGGTGAACCAGATCCTCACTGGAATGGAGAGTTTCTCTGCTGCTTATCTGGATGACATAGCCGTCTTCAGTAACAGCTGGGAGGATCACTTGCGTCACCTGCAAGCTGTTCTCCAGGCCCTGAGACAAGCTGGTTTAACGATCAAGGCCAGCAAGTGCCAGATCGGGCAGGGGTCGGTAGTGTACCTTGGACACTTGGTGGGTAGGGGAGCGGTGCAACCCCTCCAGGCGAAGATCGAGGCCATCATGGCCTGGGAACCCCCCAGGACTCAGACTGAGGTCCGAGCTTTTCTGGGCCTCACCGGATATTATCGCCGCTTCGTGAAGGGATACGGTACCATTGTGGCCCCCCTCACGGAGCTTACGTCCAAGAAACAACCTCGACGGGTAGTCTGGACGGAGGCTTGTCAGCAGGCCTTTGTAAAACTGAAGCAAGCCATGTGCGAGGCCCCGGTCCTACGGGCCCCAGACTTTTCCAAGGAGTTCATTGTCCAGACGGATGCATCAGAACATGGCATTGGGGCAGTGTTATCGCAACTCAATGAAGAGGGTCTGGATCAACCCGTGGTCTTCCTATCCCGGAGACTACTTCCCAGGGAACAGAAGTGGAGTGCAATAGAGCGTGAAGCCTTTGCAGTGGTATGGGCTCTGAAGAAGCTGCGGCCATACCTGTTGTTTGGCTCGCACTTCCTAGTTCAGACCGACCACAGACCCCTTCGTTGGCTGATGCAGATGAAGGGGGAGGATCCCAAGTTGCTAAGGTGGTCTATCTCCCTACAGGGAATGGACTTTCAGGTGGAACATCGGCCTGGAGTGGACCACGCCAATGCAGACGGTCTCTCAAGGTATTTCCGCCTTAGTGATGAGAACTCCCAAGGGGTTGGGTAGCTCTCCCCACTTTCAGCTGGGGGGGACGCGTGTTAGACCTGTCAGCCCTTTGGGTGGTCCCTCCTCATCATTATTTATTTTGTCCCACTTTTGCCTCAAACCCTGTTAGTATTTTTCCTTTTTGGGAACCATCAGACTTTTTAGTATTGATGCAGGGTCAGGGAGCCATTTTCCCTACCCCAGGAATTTCTGTCTGAGAGCCTGACACACAAAATGGTGGCCACCCATTGTCACCTGTGATATCACTGGAACCTACTAGTACCTTCCAGAACATTCTAGAACCCTGTGACAGTGTGAGGCAGGTTTAGAATGTTGGGAAGCCAGCTCAGATTTGGCAGTTGGCACCTGACTGGTGAAGGGAGAGCAGCACAACACTGAAGGAGGAAGGAGTGAGACAGCAGGGGTGGAAACTTGTGCCTGGAGTGGGGTCCAGAAACCCACCCTTGATACTAGTCCCTACTGACTGAGCCCAGCCTAGAGCCCTGTGTGGGATAAAGTCAAGAAGAACCAACTCAAGGACCTGAACAGCCGGAACAGGCCTTGAAAGTAAAGAACAGCAAGTTCCTGACCTGTCTATTGGTATCTTCCTGGAGTCTGACGCCTAGAAGCCTAGAGACCTGGGGCCGGAGGTGAAGAAGCGGCGCTGACTGGAAAGCAGACGTCGTACCCGGAGCCGCCAGAGGTCGAGAGAGGGCGCCGACGGAGGTCGTGGAGACACCAGAGGTCGAGGAGGAAGTCACCTGAGGTCGAGTGTGCGGCGTCGACGGGGGAGTGAAGTCCGCCCTCCGGAGTCGCCGGAGACCGAGGTGAATCGTGCCGGAGGTGGGAGTGGAGATCGCACTCCGGAGTCGCCGGAACCTGAGGAAAGGAGCACCGGAGGTCGGGAGTGGAGGTCGCACTCCGGAGACACCCGGAAGTAGGGAGATCGTGTCCCTGTGACGCCGGAGACCGATATCGAATCGAGGCTGCCCAGCGACATCGAGCCGAGGCCGCCCGCCGACATCGATCCGGAACCACCTCACGGCGTCGACAGGAACTGACATCGAGCCGAGGCCGTCCGCCGACATCAATCCGGAACCGCCTCACAGCGTCGACAAGAACTGACATCGAGCCGAGGCCGGCTAGCGACATCGTACCGGAACCGCCTCACGGCGTCAACACGACTCCGGCGGAGTCGGAAGTTCATAAAGAGGGCAGTAAGTGGAATAGAGGGTGCCTAAGGCCCTGTGGAGCCCTAAGAGACCATCCTAGGGGCTAGAGAGGTGTTAGGACCAGCCTGGGAGTGCCAGGGGTGGACTGAGACTGATACAGCGACCTGTGTGAGGGGTTGTGTAGTTTGGGAGAGCCAGATTCCTAGATTACCCTTGATCTACCTCAGTTTTAGCCTCAGCCTTATCCAAGCTAGGTGAGACACCCTCAGGCCATCCACATAACCACAAGCTGTGATTGGGCCAAATCAACCCTTAGTACCTCACAAATGTGACCTGATTTGAAAGTGTACTGATGGCTTATATTTATTGAGAGTATTGTATTCTTTGTATTTATCCTATTTAATGTCTCACAGTATTTATTCCCTCACAGTATTTATTTGCCTATGTATTTTATGCACATCTATTTATTCATTGATTATTTATGATCTGAGCTTATTTATTTGACCTACCCTTTTTACAGAAGAAGCTTTGTGTACTGTAAGTGTGTTATTATTTATTTAACCTGCAACTAAGAGAAAACAAGATAAACACAGATATATTTTCATAAATATTTACGGTGTAGAGTCGTTTTTGGAACGGATGAACGCATGGTTATTGTGAGGGTGTGACGTACGCTTAACACGGTGCCTGACCCCCGACCGCTCGAGCCAAGCTACCCCTTGTGTTGGGAAAAACCGGGTGACTGCTAACCCGGTTGCCCGGGGTTTTCTAACATAGTGTGATTGGAATTCCTAAATGTGCCTAGGGTAAAAATCAACTTTTTCCCATCAGATACAGAATTTCTTACATCCCACTACCATTTTTTTAACCAGGACAAAGGATCAGGCAATAGTATTTTCAATCACTGTGATATCTCACAGGCATTCATATACATATTCTGTAAACAGTGAGATTCAACAAATGATTCTACCTACATGATGGACTGCCTTGGTGTTGTCACAAAACATTTCAATTTCTGCCAGACAGGAAATTAACCGGAGATGGGTATAGCATACTTTATATTGTGTCATGTATTCCTACACCAGTCCATCTGTATCAAAGATCTAAAATCAGATTTTCATAGGGGCGATTGGTGTTCATGGGCAAAAGAGGCATTGCCCTTAAACCCTACGGGAAGAGACAAAAACAGGGAAAATAAACATAGAGCAGCTGAAAAGAAATAACTGCTCTGAGGCGGTGTACTTAATCTCCTGGTGAACTCCAGTCGCCTTTGCAGATGTCCTACTTTGCAAGCGCCATGCAGGCGAGGTTTTCATTGACCTGCAGGCATAGGCTACAGCAGTGACATCACATGAGAGGGAGTGCTAAATTAGAATGCCATGGTCCTGGTTGCTTTTGGGGCGCATGAACAATGGCCCTGGGAGGAGTTCCAAAACTCCATGAACTTCAATGGCTGGGTGTGAGGGAGGCCGATGAGGACAAGGACGGAGTTGGTGGCAGCAATTTGTTGATTATCACAGAGGTGCAGGCTGTAGGAGGGGTGCAGGCGGCTGCTGTCCTGACAGTGACATGTGTTTAGTCCTGCATTTGGTTTCACTTTGAAAAAAACATTATGGAGCTGAGCACACAGAGTGCTCCTTATCTCGGCTGCGTAGATGCCCAAGAAAAGGAAGGAACCACCTGCGGACAACAATTGCACTAGTGGACTAAAAGGTAGGTGTGCAGTTAATCCTCTGCAGGGCATCATCATATCCCATCCCTTCCCTGCTTCAGCTGCTACATAGGGAGTGGGGTTCTTGATGGGCCTCTCCTGTCTGCAGATGAGGGTGAGTTATTGAAAGGAAGGACGGATGTATATGGATGAATGGATGGATGGATAGATGGATGAGTGAGTAAAAACATCTTAATGGAGTCCCAATATGGATTCCAAGTGGGAAAAGGAACAATTGACCAATGCCTGAATCTGTCATTGATCATGGATAGATATGTCAGAGCCAAGGGTGAAAATATCTATCTTGACTTCATTGACATATCCGCAGCTTTCGACTGCGTGTCCCACCCTAGAATCTGGCAGATAATGGAGGAGATGGGAATAGATCATGCATTGGTTGACTTCATCAGGCAGTTGTATTCTGACACCTCCTCCTCAGTCCGCTATGGGAGGAACGGGGAGTGTACCCGGACATTTAAGATCTTGAGAGGGGTAAGACAAGGCTGCGTCCTGGAACCATTTTTATTTTCCATCTACACTAATGGTGTGGGAAAACATCTCGAGGGCTAGCATATGCGGACGATGCCGTATTGATGGCGAGAACTGGGAGGGGGCTCTAGTATCTTATATCTGCCTATGCAGCTTTCATGGAATCATTAGATTTAAAAGTCAACCAGAGCAAATCTTTTATCATTGCGGGGGGGGGGGGCAACATGACATACCACCTTCTTTTTTAATGGACTCCGGTAAGATTGAGGTGGTGGACTCATTCCCCTATTTAGGAGTCCTTTTTGATAGAAACCAATCATGGTCTAAATTACTAGAGGGAAGAGCATTGGGCATGCAGAGAAACCTTATGGCACTGAAAACATTCTCTAAAAGGTTGGGAGTCAAACCTCTGATTCCAATGAAAATAATGTACCATGCTAAAACTAAGGCGGCAGCAGTATATGGTGCAGCGATATGGGGGATGGCTCCCTGTGATACTCTGCAGTCCATAGAGAACAATTTTTTTAAGTCTTTTACTTCCGTTCCACAGTCATATTCAAACTATGTTTTACATATGGAATTGGCTTTACCATACATCATTGATACAATTAAAATGTCACCACTCCTACAGTGGCACTCTATCTGGCGCAGGGGGACAGTTCCCCTCACGCAATACCTGATAACGCTCATTTTAAAGTCAGATAATTACAGTAGGGTTAAGTGGCTATAGTATGTGGAGTCGGAATTATCTGGCATTGGTTTAAGCCGCCTTTTTAAAGACCCCTCTACGTGTAGTCCATGTGTAAGCAAAAACTGGTTGAGATATTCTTTTTGGAGCACAATATTTGAGAAAGGAAAAAAACTCCCACACCCAGATGGCTCGTCTGTATGAATTAACACCAGTGTTGATGGAGGGAAGTTTTCTGTATTTGGCTGATGTCACACTCTCACACCACAAATACATTTTACTGAGATTTCGCTTAAATATGATCCCGTTGATGATAGGACTTCCAGGGAAGCAATATTAACATTCCGATCTCACAGTATTTCCTTCTGACAACAAGTCCCAACAAAATGATCTCCACGTTTTGTTTTTTTGTGGTTTTTATTGTCAAGAACGACACAAATTTATTGTACCAATTTGCAAGAGCCATAATTTTAAATGTTGCTGTGTAACTCTGTTCTTCTTTAAATCCTTGCATAATTCTTATGTCTGTTTTTCTCTAGCCTCATTTCTCTGGGCATGTCTGAAAAAGAGAAAGCAGCTGGGCCCTTAAGATATATCTGGATGGCTTATCATGTTTTTATTGTATTCATATTGATGAATTAGATTTTAGGATATAATGAATGTTTGCATTATTTTTATACCTGGGTTTATGATAATTTTTACTATGTCTTTTATAAACTCTGACTGTAAACACTTTTATGATCTTATGAGTAAGATTGAATAAAGGACTTTGAAATTGAGATTGAGTGAGTGAAAGGAAGGATGTCTGAGTGAAAGAGTAAATGGAGGGATGTATGAGTTGATGGATGGATGGATGGAAGGATGGATGGGATGAATGGGTGTAAGGATGGATGGCTGAGTGAAAGGGTGGCTGGATTAGTGTTATTTCTATTTCTTGCCTGATTCCTAAATCTGTTTTTACACAATTTAAATAACGTTTTTAGCTTCTGCTTTGCACTAATTTCATGTGGGAGTTCTGTATTAGAATTAGAATTAGAATTAATTGAATTTGTGAACTGGCACTGCTATATAGCCTTGGTTATCCCACCTGACTTTTCTATAAAACACATTGACCGGTGACAAAAAAATGGGGGTGGGCTTGCTTACATCACTCCTCTTATTCTTGCTCTATTACTAAATTGACATACATTAATAATATTGAAGGGATGGCCTTCGCTATTATCCTAGCCCCCTCCTTTGCACTATTGTGAGTCCTTATATATCGCCCCCTGAATCTTTGGCTTACTCCTTACACTCTCTATGTGATGCTCTGGGTCAACTGTCACCTTTGCAGGCCAATTTTGTGGTTCTTGGAGACTTTAATTTATATGTGAATGACCAGAATAACAAACTGGCACAGCATTTCCTGGCCTCAATCGAAGGCTTTAATTTGGAACAACTGGTAAAGGGACCTACTACTATACCATTGCTCTGATTTTTGCAACCCCTTCTACAGTTCGCGTTGGTCCAGCACTTAAAATCACATGGTCTGATCACTTTTTGGTACCTTGTAACGCTCTTACCCCTGCTGTGTGTCAGGTCAGGAAAGCCACCAGAACATGGCATGAAATTTCTCAAGTCCAGCTTGTTGAATCGCTTCAATTGTCCCCGTTCATGAGCAGTGGGGACCTGGAAGTCAACTCCACCAGACTTAATATTTGATTGACCTCTGCATTGGATAATATCGCTCCCCCAAAAGCCCTCAAGTCTAATATATTTAAACCGTCTGCCCTTTGGTGTGTGATTCTCTCAAGGAAGAAAAATCCCATTGTAAAAGACTAGAGCAGAGATGGAGGCTGGCCTCTGATACAAAAGCTACAGCTATTTATCAGGCCACACTGAAAAGCTACCACGCCACCATTTGAGCAGCCCAAAAATCATTTATTGCCTCCTCAATTGCAGATGAAAATGTTCCCTCCCCTTGGGTGGAGCTATACCAAGAGCTGTCTGAGTTCTTCTTTAAGAAGATCCAGATCATCTATAAGCAATTCACTACGCACGTTCCTCCTGTACTGGTGATTCAAGCTCCTGCTCAACCTGCCCGGTTCTCTCGAGGTTTGTCCCTATTTCACTCGAAGACTAAGCTGCTGAAATTGCCTTATGAAAATATGGCTCCCTTTTGGATCCCTGCCCCCTTCCTTCTTACAAGATGCCCCACCATGATCAACCCTATTTTTAATAAACTCATGAATACCTCTCTTGAATCCACAATGGTTCCAATAAAGTGGAAACAAGCATTATTGCTCTCTTTGTTAAAAAAAACGTCTGCTGACTCAAAAGTCCTGAGTAATTTCAGGCAAATTCTCTTCCATCCACAATTGCTAAAATCATGGAGAAAAGGGTTAAAAGACAGCTATCGCATTTTTTAGAGTCCAATCTCCTTCTGCAAGACTCACAATCTGGTTTTCGGGCTGGCTATAATACCAAATCAGCCTTACTTGAGTTCTCCAAATACATTAAGGAAAATCTTGATCGAAGTATGGCAGGAATGGTCATGCCTTTCGACTTGTCTTCAGCGTTCGATACTATCTTTCATTCCATCTTGCTGGACTGGCTTGAGAAGATTGGAATCAGACTTTACTCTGGCTCAGATCTTTTTTGAAGGATCCTTCTCAGGCGGTCTTCCTTCCTCCTTTCACATGCTCACCCAAGCCTTTAGAGTGCTGAGTGCCCCCAGGGTTCAGCGCTTAGCCCCACCCTATTGCATATGTACCTTGAGCCTCTAACCAAACTTGCAGAGTCTTGGGTAGAGCACGTGGCATCCTATGCAGATGACACCCAGCTCCTCTTGGCCTTTCACGAAAATGCGCCAGCATCCTTGTGCTCTCTTAAACCCTGCCTGAAGGCCGCTGTGATTTTCTTTTGGGGCACCAAATCTTCCCCGGAGGCTAACATTTGGTGGCCACCGAAATTAGGTGCTCCTCCTTCCCCTGCTCCAGTTGTGAGGAACCTGGGGATAAAATTTGATTCAAATCTCACTTTTGAGCCTCGAGTCAAAACGCTTTCCGCCACCAGCTTTCCCACCTTGAAGGCTCTCCGGAGGACGCTCTACCAGATTCCTGAAGACTGTCGGTTAACGATTATTCATGCTTTGGTCACTTCAAAATTGGACTATGCCAATAGCCTGTATATAGGTCTGCCTGCTTTTTTAATTCAACAGCTTCAGATTATACAAAATGCTGCAGCTCCTCTAATCCTTAAAGTTTACCGGGTTTGTCAGTCTCTCATCAATTTTGGCATCTTTATTGACTCCTGGTCATCAAGAGGGTTCAATTTAAGGTGCTCATTTTTGCTTTCTGAACCTTCGCTTAGAAAAGTCTGCTTTATCTTAGATCAAGACTGAAGTCCTACTCGCAAACCAGATCCCTAAGATCGAATGGGTTAAAATTGCTCCAAGTTCCTCTCATCTACAAAGCAAGAAGAGAGGGGAGCTCCTTCTCTTTTTTGGCTCCCACACTGTGGAAAGCACTACTTCTTGGTTTGCGTTCCTGCCCTTCTGAACTCTGTTTCAGACAGAGTCTCAAGACTTCGCTTTTGACTCTGTTCTGTGAGGCTAATGGGTTCTTCTCTTTTTGGACTTTTTCCTTCTTGAACTTTCCGCTAGTGCTGCTGGGTCGCCTCTTCGGGGGCAGCTGCATGCTCTAGAAATACCATTAATTGAATTTAATAGATGGATGAGCTAAAGGGAGGATAGTGGATGGATGGAGTGAAAGGATGGATAGATGGAGCAAAAGGGTGGATGGATAAGTGAAAGGATGGATGGATGATTAAAGGATGGATGAATGGATGGATGAAATGGGAATAGATAAGTGGAAGGAATGAGGATTGAGTGGATGGATTGTTTTGATGGATGGGTGTCCCTGGACAATTGGCGACTCTCCTTTATTGGCTCCACAGCTACACTACAACTTCCTTGTTTTTTGGTCCATTTTTTATTGTATCAAGAGTTTATACATTATTCACTCTTGGTTCAATAAAAATAAAATGCAGACCCACTTCGGGGCCAACAAAAAACAGAGGCTGCTAGTGACATTGTTTGATAGTGATGAATGTGAGTGATTGAGTGAGTGAGAATGACAGTGAGATGAGTGAGATAGTGATGATTGTGAGTGAGTGAGAATGACAGTGAGTGTTACTTTGTGTTAAGCACAGTACGACTGACTAATTCAAAATGAGTGAGAATGAGTGGGTCAGAGTAGAATGAGTGAGACGATGAATTAGTGAGACAGAGTGAGACTGAATGAGTCAAAGTGAGACAGAAACTTTAGGGGGTTATTTACAAGAGGCCTGTGCCACCGGAACGTCAATTTTTAGACGCTCCGGTGGCACAGGCCTCTCAATCATATCTATGAGGCAATGCCAAGCCACCCTGCGGGACTTTGCATGGCCTCATAATTATGTTGTAAGACAAGGCAGCGCAAAGAGCAGCATGCCTTACTCTATGTCAAGGAGCCGTTCCATGGGCAACACCAATGCATTTTGGCGCTGCCCTATATTTACAAAGTCGCATAAACCTGGGGCAGCTCCAAAACCTTACACTTCTCCAGAGCAGGAATAATGAGGAGAAAGGTTTTCATTTCTCCTAGTTTTTCCTCTTTCCATGTGTGCTGCATTCAGCAGCACAGGTAGAATGAGGAGAAAGCCTCCATGGATTGTTTGTGTGTTGAAGGTGTCCCTTCCTGCACAAAACCAATCCTGCCAACAATGCAGAACAAGGGTGCCTGTGTTGGCGCTAGGCACCAAACTGTAATCTGGCGCTAGCTGAAGGGACAGGAATGCTCCATATCTCCTAGATACTGTGCACGCCTGCTCTTTCGATTTGGCATAGGGCAGTGCAGAAAAAAGGCTTGCGACACTGCCCTTTGCCAAATCTTTGTAAATGTGGCCCTTAGTGCAAGTAAGTGTGAGCCCTTCAAGAAGAAGCTCATTGGAATTTGAACCAAGGATTACGCCTCGCCACTTTCAAAGGTCAGCAGCCGCCACCGGATTTTCCATATCACAAAACACTAATAAAATAGAAATATGGAAGACTGCAAATATGTTGCCATGATTCTACTTGTAATGTTTAGGTAGGACCTTTGGCAGAGTTTTGTCCTCATCAGATTTCTGGGTGGACCTCACAAAAAGTGATTGGTGGGATGCTTGGTACAACATTCAAGGTCCATCGTTTTTCAGAGCGTCACTGCCCTTACAGATTGCAACCAAACATATGTCAGTTAGTCTCGGCCACGCCCCACAGATATGAGCGTGGGAGACACAAAAAGCATGTATGACCAATTTCCATTGTGCATTGTGCTGTCTTTGCTTCAGCCTTTTAATCAAAAGCTATCACTTTTCCTGATTTTCTATTCATGGAGGTGTTTATTGTATCAATCTTTTTATATTTGTATATTTCATTATTACATATTTTCTGTCTATTTTATTTTTATTTGTTATTTTATTATATTTTATTTCCGACAAGTGTAGACCAAGAGTATCCAGGGCTGGTCCAAGAGGGCCGGAGTGAATTTTGATTTATGTCAAAGAGGATACCCTAAAAATCTGCCATTGCTTTACCTACGCTGGACCAGCGTTGGACACCCCTCGTCTGCACATTGCTCCAATTGGACTGGGTCTTGGTCAGGTGAATATGAATATGTTGCTTCGTTTAAAATTGAGGGTCAAAGCAGTGACTGCCTCGAAACAGACTGTGTTTCTCCGAGTTGGCTGTACATCTTCCCACCGCCTATGCGCATAATCAAATAGTTCATTTTGATTTACATCCAAGCCATGCTGCTGTAATGCTCAGAGTCAGATTTTTAAAAAAATCTGGCATTGATAACAAGCGGTAGTGAACAGAATCCGGCTTTCCCGCCTCTATAAGCAGGAAGTTTCCCAGTCAGAGATAGCCCCTTTGTACTTTACGCATCACAGGGAGATTGGCCGTCGTTTTAAGTGTGCAGTGATTAACATACGGTAATGTTAGTATGACCGCTACAACTATGTCTAACATCAGAGGGGCGCCAGAATACGAAGGCTGATTGAAGAAGGCGTGGGGGGCGGCCGCCCTTAGAAGTACCCTGCACGGCTGCTCGCGTGCATGCCTAATGTTCATGCAGAATGTACGGCCGCAGTTAATTACGTTCATTGCAGTGGCTTCATTGGAAGCTCAAACCATTCGCTGATCTTTTAATGGAGAGAGCCGCGAAGAATAAATGCTTTACCTTTACCCCTAAATCCGATGTGCAAAAGAATTTGCAAATTCATTCGGGTGTTTTCCAGGGGGTACTCCCGAAAAGTTTAACGAATTTCCAAAGACGTGCATGTAAATGTACAATGTATAGAATTGTGTTTGCGGAAATGCATCTCAGTGAGTACAACTGCATCCCGTCCCCTCCACAGCCTTTAATTTTGTAGATGTTCCCTTCCCCATTCCGCCCTTGAAATAGATTTACTCCTGCCCTTGAATGGAGTAAATCTCTGACTGTTCTCATGGCTGAGGAGGGTTCAGGAGAGATTTGTGGTATGTGTTCCAGGGTATTCCTTCCCTGAAGCCCCCACTGTGCAGCCTGACAGAAGGTATACTTATGCATAATATAACAACATATTGGTTAATGTTACACATGGGAAACACCCTTTTGTGGGTGCAATTTAAATGATGTATGAATTACAAAGTGAATTTGTAGTGGTATGTATGTTAAGCCACTTGTGAATATAAGTTGAACATGAGCAAATTGCTTTTTAAATTAGGCCCATCCTATCCGGAGGCCATCTGCTGCACGCAGGTTACAACTGATTGGAACATGGAACGTGTGTGATGTGCAGAACGTAATATTTTCAATGCACCATGTTTTATGTTTTCATAGCTGCTACGTAAACCAGGGCCTTAACATGATTTGTCTTTTTACGCTCTATCTTTTTTCATTATTACGGTGGTTACACAAATGTTTCCCCCATCAACGCCCAACTCTCCGAGTTCATAGAATTGAACCACGTCTTTGACACCTCCCAATCTGGCTTCCAAAGCAACAACAGCATGGAGCCCACACTCCTCACTGCCACCGACGACATCCACTCCGTCCCTGACTGGGGAGAGACCAGAGCCTTCATCCTACTGGACCCCTCAGCCACCTTCGACACGGTCTCCCACTGCACCCTAATCATGAGGCTCCATGACGCCGGCATATGCGACAAGGCACTGAACTGGATCAACTCCTACCTCACTGGCCGACACAGTGAGTTAGACTACCCCTATTCATTTCAAAACCTGCAGAGATCAGCTGCGGTGTGCTCCAGGGTTCCTCCCAGGGCCCCTCCCTCTTCAACATCTACATGGCCCCCTTCGCAGACATCATCCGAAGCCACAGACTCAAAATCGTCTTCTACGCTGATGAAACATAGCGGATCCTCTACCTCACCAACAAACCCACAACTACCAGCACCAAGTTCCACAGCGGAATGTAGGCCGTCGCCATATGGATGAAAGACAGCTGCCTGAAGCTCAACTTGGACAAGACTGAAGTACTCATCCTGGGTCCCACCCCTTCAGCCGGGGATGACTCCTGGTGGATAACTGCTCTGGGTCCCCCTCCCTCCCCTACAGACCACATACGTCACCTTTGTCTCCTACTGGACTCATTGCTCACAATGAACCGCAAAATCAATGCAGTTTCCTCAGCCTGCTTCCACACACTTCACCTGAAAGACATTCAGATGGATCCCCACAGAATCCAGAAAGACTGTCACCCATGCACTCATCACCAGCAGACTCAACCACAGCAATGCACTCTACGCCGGCGTTACCCAGAAACAGCTCAAGAAACTAAAGAACATTCATAACGCTGCTGCCAGACTGGGCGCAGGATCAAGACTGATTTGCATATGGCTGGGTACAAACTGGAATGGCATGGTGAGCAAAAAAACAATGGATTTAGGCCCAGATCTCTGTACTGGGGTGGATGTATGACATTGTTCTGCATTCTGTCCATCAATTGTTGTTTTTGCATTTGTCACCCCGAGTGGGACGGGTATGCCCAGACGTGGGTCTCGTGCTCTCCATGCCACTGGAGTCAAGCTAGCCTGGCTGATGAGGGCTGAAAGCCCGAAACCGGTCCTTGGATGCTTGTTTCCCATCCAGGGAGGACCTGGCTTGGCAGTTCGGGCTGGACTGTTCCCATGAGGCACAGGGTCAAGACTGATTTGCATATGGCTGGGCCCAAACTGGAATGGCATGGTGAGCAAAAAAACGATAGACTTAGGCCCAGATCTCTGTACTGGGGTGAATGTACGACATTGTTCTGCATTCTGTCCATCAATTGTTGTTTATGCATTAGTTTTTTATTTTTTATTGAAGAAACTTGCACATCCAGTTACAAGGTATACAGGCGGGAATTCCGCAGATTAGGAAGAAAAGGCACAGCTGATTCATTCATCATAAAAACAGTTGCATAATGGTAGTCCACATCAGTGCACGAGGGGAAACAGCGGAGGATAGAGCGGGACAGGCCAGGTGGAGTGCCCAGAAGAGACACAGAGAGCCAGTAGTGAGCAGAGGAGGGGAGTAACCTCTAAAAGCCGGCACAGGGGGCCGCCGTGGGCGAGGAGCCGACAGGGAGCATGGGAGAGGACGCAGAGGGTGAGGCGCTCTGGCGCTGAAGATAAGAAACAAGGGGTTCTCAGATATTTTGCGGCCGACTAGTTGCCGGCGTCACGTCCCAGAATTCAGACAGACGCGTCTGACAACGCACCGCACCCTCAAGCCAAGTGCCAACCTTGGGCGCGGGCATTCGACCCCAATGCATGGCGACCCTACGTCGAGCAAGCACAAGCAGCATAGCAGTGAGCCTACGGGAGGCGTCGGGACAATGTTTCACAAAGCCTAATAGGCATATCAATGGGTCAGGTAAAACTGGCGTGGAAGTAATCTCAGTAATGGCAGTGCACACATCTCGCCAATATGTAGAGACCTCGGGATACAGCCATGCAAGATGAGAGAAGTCAGCGGCGGGGGCAGACCAACGAAGACATCTATTGCTGGGAACGAGGCCTATTCTATGCAACTGGGCAGGAGAGTGGTACAATCTGTGCAAATACTTAACATGCATGAGGCGCAGGCGGTAGTTAGAAAACAGTCGTTTAGTCTGCCTGCAACATTACAGCTAGGTCTCTGGAGCGAGTGGGGGGCCCAGGTCCTCGCTCCACGCAATGCGTGCCGGGTCTGTGGAGATCACGGATGCTGCCAGTGTAAGGGCATAAAGTCTGGAGACCAGCTTAAGGGGGGAAGCGGAGGTGTATGCAAGGTCGAGCGCAGTCATTGAAGGAGGAGGCTGTGGAAACGTGGGGTGTAGCTCCCGACAGGCTGCTCTAAGTTGATAGTAGAGCAGGGTGTCCAAGGAGCTGGATTAGGCTGGAAGAGAAAAGAAGTCGCCGGCAGGGTAGAGATCTAATAACGTGGAGAGCCCCAAACAAGTCGCACGTTTAACCATCCCGGCAGTATGCAGGGAAGGGAATGCTTGATGATATGCGATGGGCATGGAATTGGCAGAGAGTGAGCTAGAGGCGGAGAATTCCTGAAGACCATCCCAGGCCCAGCACAGAGTCTCAACCATATCTATCTCTTGGCGCGGAGGCTTTGTGGGGGCAAAGACAGCCGTCTGGAGCGGCAAGGGGGCCGCAAGGTCAGCTTCAACTGCTACATGAGGCTGGAAGGGCGTCGGATGTAACCAGAAGTGAAGGAAGCTGGCTTGAGCACTAAGAGCATATCATTTGAAATCCAGGCACCCAGCCCACCACTCGTTAAGGGGAGTGTGAGAATTTCATATGCAATTCTAGGCTGATGCCCAGCCCAGACAAGAGAGATGATGAGGGAGCAAAGTGTCCGAAAGAAATGAGCCGTGAGTGGGATGGGGATATTGAGAAATAGGTATAAAAACTTCGGGAGCACCACCATCTTGGCGATGGCTATGCGCCCCGCCAGGGACAAGGTCAGGCGCCGCCTGAGGGGCATCTTAGTCTCCATCCAGTCGACTGCACGGCCGAAGTTCGCCCTCCAAAGTTCGGCCACGTCTCTGCTGAGCCAGATGCTCAAGTATCTAGTAGGTCCAGAGGCCCACACAAACGGGTAGTCCAGGGTAAAGGGGACAGTGGCGTCTGTTAGAGGAAAGAGAATGGATTTACCCCAGTTAACCTGCACCCCAGACAAACCCCTGAATCGCACCACCTCGCGGACCATGGGACCGAGATTTTCTTGGGGGTTGCGGACATAGAGTGTGACAATGTCCGCATACATGGAGACGACCAGCGCACGAGCCGTGAATCCAAGGCCCCTCTGAGTGTGATGCTGTCAGAGCCGGGCGGCAAGTGGTTCCATAGCCATAGAAAAAAGCATAGCTGAGAGTGGGTACCCCTGCCTGGTTCCCCTAGAAATGGGGATGGGTTCCGAGATCTGACCATTAATACAAAGGCGAGCTGTGGGAAAGGAATAAAGGAGGTGGATTTTGTGCAAAAATAATTGGCTGAAGCCTAAGCAGGGGAGATAATAAAAGAGGAAAGGCCACTTGAGAGTGTCAAAGGCTTTAGTGGCATCTAAAAGGACTGCCACGGCCGGAAGAGCAGGGTTAATCTGGTGGAGAACAGCAAATATAGTCCGAAGGTTATGCGACGTGGCACGACCAGGGATGTAACCGGACAGGTCAGGGTGGGCGATCAGGGGCATAAGAGGAAGGAGGCGGGAAGCCAATAACTAGGCAAATATTTTATTGTCGAAGGAGTAATTATACATAGCAGCAAGGTGCATAACAAGGGGGCGCAAAGGTCTTGTAGAAGGATGCAGGTAGACCGTCAGAGCCCGGAGTCTAATCGCCAGGTAGACTATTAATGGCCACCAAGATCTCCTCCTTGGAAAAGGGCTCATCGAGGTACACCCGATGACTGTTACCAAGCCAGAGAAGCTCAAGAGTGTCAAAATATTGATCCAGGATGTCATGAGAAGGAGCAAACCCAGCAGTGTAGAGTTGAGAATAAAAGATGGTGAACCTGGCTGATGAGGGCTGAAAGCCCGAAACCAGTCCTAGGATGCTTGTTTCCAGTCCAGGGAGAACCTGGCCTGGCAGTTCGGGCTGGGCTGTTCCCATTGGGCGCAGGGTCAAGACTGATTTGCATATGGCTGGGTGCAAACTGGAATGGCATGGTGAGCAAAAAAACTAAGGATTTAGGCCCAGATCTCTGTAATGGAGTGAATGTACAACATTGTCCTGCATTCTGTCCATCAATTGTTGTTTTTGCATTTTTTTCAGACTGGTCCTCAACATCCCCTGCTACAGCCACATCACATATCATTTCCGACAACTCCAGTGGCTCCTGATCAACAAGAGAGTCACCTTTAAGCTCCTCACACATGCCTACAAAGCTTTCCACAACATAGGACCAGCATACCTGAACCAGAGCCTTGCATTTCACGCAATCGCCAGATAACTCCATCCCACCCAACATGCCCTAGCCTCTGTCCCCAGAATCCACAAGACCAGAACCTGAGGAAGTTCATTCTCCTACCTCACTGCTAAGACCTGGAACACCCTGCCCTTCCACCTCAGGCATTCCGCATCGCTGACCCAATTCAAGAAGAACCTCAAGACCTGGCTCTTCGAATGATCATCCTCACCCAGAGGTGCCAGCAGCACCCCTCCCCCCAGCTCCTTGAGACCCTCACGAGTGAGTAGTCGCACTTTACAAACCCCTGACTGATTGATTGATTGATTGATTCCAAGGGAGAAATGTCTTTAAAGTGAATGCCAGGTTTTTCTAGCTTGTATTGATGAAACTTACGCTACTGTGAACACTTTTTTATCCATGTACTTTAACTTTAGCTGCACGAAAATAACCTCATAGCTGATTCTCATCTCAATTTTGTCCTTGTCTTTCAATTTTTCTTTACTACTGTAACATAAATGTTCGAAATATTGAAGAATTACCAATGCTTAATGCTTTCACCTTACAATGGTTTGTTATTAACTGTGCAAATAAAGGATTATAGATGTAAGTGCAATGCATTTCTTGTCTTTTTCCGAAATGTTAATACACCCTATCATGTTCCAAAATTTACTTTTTAAAAGGAGCCAATGGTGTTTTCTGAATCACTATATCCATAATAATAGCAACATTTGTAAAACACGGTATGGGGAGGATGGCTAGGATACAAACAGTAACCTGCACTGAAACCCATGTGGCAGTCTTGTATATCTCAATCATCTGAGTGTACCTTTGGAAAGCAATAATAGTTTGAGCCCTAAGGTTCAGCGATCACTTGCTTTGAGGCTAGGTTTACACTATACACCTCCACATACATACATATAAGTTAGGCCTTGTGTTTCTTAAATTTGCTATGTTCCCACCTGGGATAAGCCTGCTGATGACAGAAAGGTAATAAATTGAATCAATCAATCAATCTGGATTTGAAAAGCGTGGCTAATCACCCATGAGGGTATCCAGGTGCTGCGTGTGCTGCTTCAGGGGGCTCAGTCGAACACCCAGGTCTTGAGTCCTTTAATGAATTCCAGCAGAGAGGAGGAGGTCCGTAGGTGGATTGGGAGGTCATTCCAGGCCTTCGCGCGAGCTAGGAGAAGAGGTGTCCTCCACTGTTGCTGTGGCAGATGAGGGGGGTGTGGGCGAGGCAGAGGGAGGTGGAATGTAGGTGTCTGGAGGTAAGGTGGAAGTTAAGTCAGTGGTTGATGTACTCTGGTCCCTAGTTGGGGAGGGATTGCAAGGAGATGATCAGCATCTTGAACTAGCATCTCTTCTGAATGGGGAGCCAGTGGAGTTTCTTGAGGTGGGGGGTGATGGGGGTCAGTTTGGGGAGATCTGTCTGCTGCGTTCTGTATTGTCTGTAGTCTTTTGAGAAGGTATAAGGTGATTCTTGCATATAATGCATTTCTGTAGTCCAGTTGGCTGGTGAGCAAGGCTAGGGTGATGGTGCTCCTGGTGTCGTTGGCGAGCCACTTGAAAATCTTGCAGCGCATGCATAGGGTGGGGGAACGGGTGGATGAGACTGCGCTGTTCTGTTTTTGCTTGTTGAGCTTACTGTCAAGGATAATGCCAAGGTTGCGGGAGTGGTCTGTGTGCATGGTATGTATGTGGTATTTATATTGCACAAACCTAGTTGATTGGAAGCAGAGCACTTTATTTACATTGTCAATTCATTGCCCAAACTGACAAAGCCCATTTTGTCAAAGGCTAACATATCCACTTGACCCAATTTGCAGTGCTTAATTTGAGCTGATGGAACATGGGGATGTCACCGCCACTGTTTTTTAGGTCTTGGTACTTTTTTTTAATCATCAGAATTTGACCCTGATCAAAAAAGAGAAAGACAGCAAGAGGAGGAAGAGAAAAACAGAAAAACAGGGAGAAAGGAAGAAAGCAGGAATGAAAAAGACACTGCAAGAGTGAGATGAAGGGGTAGCGAGTGTAGGGTGCTGGAAGGAAGAGGCATGAAGGGAAACAAGACTATATAGCCTTGGTATTCAGAAAACCAGACATTCAACAGTGGCACCAGCAGGGTTTTGAGAAATATGTTGGTGTGAGTTGGTCGTTTGTTTGTGTGAATGTGAGACAGAGAACAAGAAATAAGTGACAAGTGGAAATGTAAAGTGGACGGCATGGAAAAAGATAAAGACAGCAAGCATGAGAGAAACAGAAAAACATGTCCTGAATAAATACCAATTTAGAAAACCAAGTCAACTTATCAAGCAGAAAGAAGGTTGGGGTAAGAACATTTGTAAACCAAGGGAAGGAGCTGATTGAAAATCAAAAGGATTTGAAAATTGGATCAAACATTCTGTCAGAAATGTTTACATAGCGTAAATGACATAGTGCTAGTGCAATCCATGATATAGAATATGTTTAAGACAACTGATAGCAAGCCTGGTACAGCGCTGAAAGCTCTAAAAATGTACACATATGTAGCGGCATTGGAGTCAAAATCAGACGAGTTAAAATGCAAGTACAATAAGGGAGGGTGGGATCATTAAGAACACTTAAGAAGTATGAGACCAGTAAAAAACTCTGTACTTGATTACATTCCTAAAATTACACCTACCAAGAGTCAATGCATTATCTCACATCCCAAAAAGGGATATATTATTTACAGAATTCAAAATGGTTCCATTGTTTCTGACCAGAGTCTCACTAAGAAATTATAGTTATTAAGGTTTAAGAATACGAAACAATGTTACAATGAGAATTAACACTGGTGTTTGTCCTTGTATCAAAATATTTTTTTCCCTCCAGAAAGAAAAGAAAGTTTTAAACGTTTGATGGTTGCATAACACATAGCAGTGGGGTGAAGGAATATTCTAACAAAAATATAATTTGACGGAATTAGTTGTCCTAAATATTGTTATAACAAATATCGCATTAGAGTTAATAATAGCAAATGTACCCCTAATGGGATGATATGTTTGTAAATGTAATTCAAAACAAAATATTGGCAGACGATGTTCTAGCTTATGATATTCGGGCATATAACACACTGTTGGAAATTACCCTCTCTGCAGGGTCACTCCAGACATGTTGCCTTCCTCCTCCTCTTTGAGCTGAATATGTTTTTGTTGGCTTTGGGACTCTGCACCTTACCACAGCTAAATAGTGCAAAAGGGCTTGAGCTCTTTCTCTAAAACGTGGTGACACTGGTTTATACCCAATTGGCATATTCAGTTTATTTATAAGTCCCTAGAAAGGTGGATTACATGTACCCAGGACCAGTAAATTAAATGCTACTAGTGGGCCTGTAGCACTGATTGTGCCACCCACTGAAGCAGCCTTTACAACATGTTCAAGCCTGCCTTTGAAGAGTCTGTGTATGCAGTTTAACCTGCCATTTCAACTTGGCAAAACAAAACATTGGACAGGCCAAAACTTTCCTTTTTACTACATATAAGTCACCACTAGGTAGGCCCCGAACCGCTCAAAGGGCAGGGTGCAATGTATTTATAAAGTAGTACATGTACTTTTAAGTTTTACATGTCCTGGTAGTGAAAAACTATTACATTCATTTTTCACTACTGCAAGGATCATCTCTCTCACAGGGTAACATTGGAGTTGCCTTATTACATTTTATAAGTGTAATTTCTAAATGGGAAGATATGATTGATTCAAGTTTGGTGTCTTTGAATTCCTAATTTAAAATCCTAAATTATGGTGAAGTCAGATTTTAAATTACAATTCAGAAAATGCCACTTTTAGAAAGTTCAAACATACATAAAATCCACTAATACTGACTCAGCAACTACAAACTTTCATTTGTGATCATGATTATTATATTTAATAACATCGATCACCTTTTAATGTCTTCTTTTTTCTTTATACCATTCATAACAAAATACTAATTTATACATAACACATTGAAATACACATAACATACAATGTAAATATCTCATCACTGTTCAGTGAAATACATTGTCACCCACCACACACAAAACAAAATACAATTACAAAGTCAAGTCATTACAAATCAATATGAAACACAAATCAAACAGTTCTGGATTTAAATGCCCAAGAGAAAATGTTTCTTTGCTTCCACTACTACTACTAAATTTATTCCTTCTAAATGTGCTTGCCCAGCCTCATAGTGCCAAACTGATCAGGAAAAAAGGAGTGGCCTTATGATTATTCAATACCATCCTCCGTAGTTCCCGCACTCACTAGTGTCCTGCACTTTCGCCTGCGTTAACCTCAACGCATTTCAAACCCTTCACACTTAAAGGTTCTCATCAGGACTCAGAACTGACGTGAATTCATATCTATTCGGTCCGTGTGTGATGAGCACCTATTTGATGTGCCCCTTGGCAAACCATATGACTTAAAACCACCTCTACTTCTTCTTTCAACTTCAATTAATCCCAATCCATTGCATTGGCTGGACAGGGTAGACTCTTGTTCACCGGGAGTGGTTGGCTTCAACAATTGAAATTAGGACCTGAAATCTTCTGTCTCCATTTTACGGGCGGAGCGAAACACTGTCCGGAGTCCTGAACGTGTTGTGGCCTAGCCTTGCTGACTGTTTAAGGGCCCATTCCTAAGTATATGTATTGAACTTTTAGAAAGTTGGCAATTTTTAGTCTTAGATATTTCGTACCTGCAGCTTGTCTCTGGTTCCATGACTGAGTGTAGTTGGCAGTTGGACTTTGTATATTACCCCTAGACAGCCACACACAATGGGAACTTAGGTGTGACTGAATTGGCCATCACTGGCAGGATTGGAGGGAGGAGCTGGGCCCATTATCACTTACACCTGAATACGGTGTGTCTTGTCTCAACACAAAGGGCTCCATGCCCCCTTCAAAGGCATGCCTCTAGAAGCTTCTTTCCACTTCAAAGGCACAGCTGTGTATAAAAGAAGTACTTTCGCTGGACATGCCATTAAGGATATGACCAGACACGATAAAGCTCTGTGGTTTGGGCGGCCTTTTAGGTTTGAGAGTGAGGTGAACAATTGTGTTACAGAACGGCGGTGGACCGCTTGAACTCTTTACTGTGGGTCATCTCTTGTACCACCTGGTTTACCCTCATGATTTTATTATATGCGCAGGGTGACTATACTACTTTAGTCCTGGTAAGTGCCACTGAACTCCACACGGGGTCCTCTGTAGGCAGAAATATGATGACCTTGTAAAAGGGGTATTTTTTCCAAACCCCTTGCCTCGCCTACTTTTTAATCCTATTCACTCGGATCACCAGAATAAAGCTGATACCCAGCCCACTAGGAGATGGTTTTATTCATACAACTTCTTCCATTTTGCTTGCACTCTGAAATGTATGCTCATCTAACCCAAAACTCTGCTGCTTCTCTCCATTGGGGAATTTGTAACCCACACCAGTACCTTGTGGGCCTGGTGTGAGGAGTGAACCTAATGATAAAGTATGTCACCCTCAGGTGAGTGAGGGTTCTTGTCCTAAGAAAAGCATTTTCCAACAGGCAATTCTCTACTTCCTTCCCTTTTTTCTGAGAGAGCAGATGTACTTTGGGTGACTTTCTATATGACCAGGGAGCAATAATTATCTGGGCGGGTTTCCTTATCCCATTATACCCCCAGTGTATTGCGTATAAAAGAAGAACAACATACACCACCTCTTCAGTACCATAATAGACCTATGGTGCATCTCCAACCCACATCCTTGCATCCCTCCTCAACAGCAGAGGGATGCAAGACACCAGACTCCCCAGACTTGCCAGGTGGTGGGCACACCGAGACTGTGCTGGAGACGGCCCTGGGGGGGTGGCAGTCCCCAGGGCCATGTATGGCTCCAGGAAGGAGTCTGCGCAGGCTCCCTCCATTACAGGATATAGCCCCAAAGAGGTAGTGGTTGCCCAGGGCTGTGGGGGGCCACGCGGCCCCACTTTAATTTTTACCATTTGCCCTGGGGAAGGGGTGGTTTCCAGGGCTGCGAGGGGGGGGGCTGGAGTCTTCCCTCTATTAATATTACATTAATCCACAGGGAGGTGGTGGTCCTTCGGCTGCAGGGGGTGCATGGTCCCCACCATTTATGCCCTGCTTTCTCCCAGGGAGGTGGTGGTCCCAAGGGCTGCGGGGTCGGCACGCCCCCCCCCCGTTAATTAAAGTTAAACCCCCGGGAGGTGGCGGCCCTCGGGGTTGGGGGGCCTCCTGGCCATCTGCATTTTCACTTAAAAGTCCCAGGGAGGTGGCGGGCCTTAGGCTGTGTTATCCTAGAGACCTCCCCATTTATTAATTGAAGAAACCCCAGGGATGTGGTGGTCCCCGGGTGTGAAGGTGCTGTTCGGGGACCCCCGCATAATTTAAATGAAAAAACCCAGGGAGCTGGAGGTCCCCGGGAAACTTTAGGAAGGGGGCCCCATGCACCCCCTCCTTTATTTTTATCATGCTACTGGGATTTGGCCCACCCGGGGGCTTCATATAAAAGGCGCGCTGGAGTCTATGTGTCTTTTTTAAAATTAATTTTGCAGTTGATTAGCAGATCCACCTGCGAATTAGCGGCACAATTACAAAAAAATGCTTTTAAACCACAGCGGGTTCCCTGTGGGACCCCCCCACCATATCTGGAGGGTTCAGAGTATTCCTATCCTGCCCCCTTTTCTTTATTTTTTACTATGTTTGTGGGACTCGGCTTCAAGGTGAGCCCCAAGATGGCTGCCAAAACTTACTGGTTGAAGTGTTCGTAGTCAATCAAATTTTAGTAGGATTCGTGAGTCCACTACCAGGACTTGCGTCCCCAGATATCTATTTTTTTACGGTCAAATATCTCAAAAACTACTGAACACATTTAAACCAAATCACAAAAAGCACGCTTTCTGGACCAACATCAAGCTTTCTGCCAAATTTGGTGTAATTCCGTTTATCGGTTCGGGCTGTAGTCGTGTTCCAAACATAAAAAATCCCCGTAGATAAAGCATGCAGAAAACATGCTTTGGGAGCCCCCTTTTTTCTCGGCCCCTGCTTGATGGAGCACCTAAAACATTTCAACACAGCAGCTGAATCAAAAAGGGGACTTTTTAAAAAAATGTTGTGAAGATTCATCAAGCGGCGCCAAAGGTATTGCTAAAACAAAAAACGCTTGTCCTATGGAAACTTTGATACTAACTATAACTGCCTACTGGTGACAGGATAGTTTTTGCAGACTGTTAGTGAAAATAAATTGCTTACCTGGGAATTGCCTTTTGATTGTGAAACTTTAATTTGTCTGTACTCATGATTTTTGAGACGGGCACTCTGTTGCTCTCGTGGGGATGTTTTGTGTCTTACAAAAATACATAATGATGATTCATAAGAATCATTTAAGGCTGTCCTGTAAGAATTGTAGCATAGACAGTTCCCTTGGGATTACATTATTCATCTGTAGGAAACACATCAGACTACACTGTGAGGCTCCTACGAAAAACCAAGAAAAAAACGCACAAATGTCATATGGAAAATTATTAAATACATATACAGCGGGATTACTTTCTCACCAAATATTAACAACTACGATTTTTATGGCTGATGACCAGGGCTGACTTTAGGGTGGTGCGAATGGGGCGGCCGCATGGGGTGCTGACCTTGAGGGGGGCACTGACCTCAATGGGGGCCCTATGTTTAGCAATAACTTAAAATTGAAAAGCACCTGCTGGAGAGTTCCTTGTGCGTCCAATTTTCAGGCAGCAATAAAAATGTCAAGATAACTCTTGTGATTAATGTTCCTGCTAGAGAGAGAGATCAGAGTTTTTTTAGAGGCAGTTTTGACTCCTCATAAAGTACCGCAGAGGGTAAATATGCCTGCTGCAAAGAGCAGATCTGTATTCTATGTGGATAACTGAGTAGATTAGTAAAGCCAGCCTTTACCAGTGCTTTAAAATAAATGCAATGTATATGAGCGAGAGGCTATGGAGAGATGAGGGGCACTTTTGCCAGGTGGTAGTGAGGGCATTCGAGGAATAGGTCATGAGAGGGAGGGGGCGCCAAATAAATGTTGTCGCACTGGGCACCTCCAGTTACAAGTGCTATGCTGATGGCCATAAACTTATATTCTCTGCCCTTGCTCCAAGTAAAACAAGAAAAGGCCCTGCTTAGCTTAGAGACCATTTGATGCTCTCCACTCCAAACTACCTTAGCTGATAATAATCATTCTAGCAATAGACAGAATTTTAGAAACATACCTCTTAAGACACGCCAATTCAGAATATTAAGTACTCCAACGATAATTATTCCCTGAAGGTAGATCTGCTTTCCATTGGGTTTATTTTTAGCAGAGTATAATCAAATTCAGACCGCATTCTAATTGCCATAATTGTCCCATCGAGCGGTAGGGACAATATAACTCATCGAACCCTTAGCATTTAACTAAACGTTTATATTGTTTTTCCTAAAAGATTCAACAAATCAGCAATTCTTGTTTGATGTTTTTGCATGTTTATTGCATTGATTCAACTTTTGAAATGAATAATACACAAATTGCATTACATTTTTACCTTCCATTTAAATCATGTAAACTACAGGCTCACACACACAGACCACATAACACCAACAAGTGCATCTCAAGAATATTTATAACACAAAATTGATCTGTGACTCTGTAATGATGTATCAGAGGATAGTGAATCATTACCCCCTCATGGCTCCTTCTCGTCCTAGTCCTAACATATTGAGGCAATTCTGCCTCCTGACAGCCAATCAGAACTCTTATAATATTTTCATATGCATGTGCTGGGCTGGGGCGGGGAGCTTTCTCTTGTGTTCTGGCCTCAGGTTGTTCCTGTAATGGGGTCTTCTAGCGGCATCCGGTTCCCGCGCCCATAATGTTTGTTCTGTGACTGTGTGAGAGACTGCAGGGCTGTTCCTTTTTCTTTCCCAGATCTCGTGTTGTTATGACTTGGTTGTTTGGGGACAGTTTATTAGGGGAGTTGCTGGGCACTTCCTGGTGTGTGCTGTGGCTTCCTGATACTGCTGGGTCTAGCCTGCGGGATTTGGTTCATTCTGCTGTGATGCCTTCCCATCCGGGCTGCGCTGCTTGAGCCTTCTCCTTCCTCCTCTCCGGAGGGTGGGAGTATGTGGTCATTTTCCCTGCTGGTGGGTATGTCCAGTGAAAACTTTACGCCTGCTTCCTTGTCTGTGGAGGGGTGACTCCCTGTATTGTTTCTCATGGTGCATGACCTGCCTTTCCATTATGTCATCTGTGGGGTTCTGGCTGTCTCATGGCTTGAGGTCGACATGCAGGGGATTCCGCATTTTCTGAGGAAGCGGCCTCACCTGATGGTGTTTGTTACTCATTTTCCTCTGGTTCATGGGGTCTGTCTGTTTTGACCTCCATGTCAATTTCCTCATCTTTGTCTTAGGAGGAGTCTGCTCTCATGTGTTCTTATGCTGCTTCTCATTTTGGGGTTTGGGCTTGTACTTCCTCAGTCTCTGCTTTGTAGGTCCCTTCTAGGGGTTTGGGTACCTTTTTGTCTGTCTTCCGGATCAGGGGGATCTCCCTCCTATCTTGGAGCAGATGGAGGCCTTGGCTCAGTTTCTGTCTGCTGTGTTGCCCTGAGGGTCCTCTCCTCAGCTGCTGGGGCGGTGGTGGCTGGTAGGAGGTCTTTCTGGACCGCGCTATGGTGCATTGATGCTGCGCAGATGCCTTGGTCTGTTGCCTGCCGTTTGTGGTTCTCAGGCTTTTTTGGCTTACTTTAAAGGTGGTCTGTACAGAGGGGCTTTTCTTTCTTCCTTCTTTTGCAGTTTCTTGATTCTCTGTCTTCTCCTCGGCCCTTTTGTGGTCGGGCCCGTGGTCGGTGGGCTGCATTCCATTTGGTTCCCAGCCTCTGCAGTGCCTGCTGCTGTCCCTGGGTGTTGGTCAGTTATTGTTCTGCCCAGGAGGAGTCACCGTGTCCTGGTGGTTCCGGTTACGGTCTCTTCCTCAAAGGGTTGTGTTCCGCTCCTGGTGTTTCACTGGTTGTGAGTTCCCTGTCTACATTGTTGGTGATGTTGCAATTTTGGGACTCGGCTCGGTTGTTCCTGGCTCATTGGTCCAGTCTGATTTCCGCCAGGTGGGTCTTATCAGTCATTAATCTTGGTTACAGGATTCAGTTCGGTGGCCGTCCCCCTTTTGGACTGTTTTCAAGGTTACCCCATTGTCCGTTGGCCCCGTGTTGCTCTCTGCCATCTTCTCTGCCGATGGCCTATTTTTGTCCTGGAGCACTATTGTGCTGGTTCTGGTGACGGAGTGGGGCCTAGGGTGCTTTTTCTCTCTGTTCCTGGTCCCGGCGCCCGATGGTTTGTTCCGCTCAGTTTCTGAATTCCCAGGCTTTGTACAGTTTGGTGCGGCTGGGTCATTTTTAGATGATTCCCTTGCTGTCTGTCGTTCCCCTCATCCTGGTGGGCAATTTTTTGGCTTCCCTGGGTTTGGAAGTCGCCTGTTTTGACATTCCCATCTATCCGGCGGGTCCGCAGTTCCTGCGGTTTGCGGTTTGGGGTGGATGGGTTCCATTGCCAGTTTCAGGTGTTGCCTTTCGGCCTCTCTACTGCTCCCCGGGTTTTTCTACGGTGTTGGCTCCTGCTGTGGGAGTTTTGCTGAGTCTGGGTTTCCCAGTGTTTCCCTATGTTGCTTTTATCTGGTTTCTGCTTCCACCCTCCTTGTGGCTCTTCTGGCAGTGGTGGCATTGCTGGCCTTGTTTCAAGGATCTGACGTTCATGTTGGATCTGGCCTTCTCTCATCTGGTTCCGGTTCTGGGACTTCAGTTTCTCGGAGGCCTGTTCGACGCTTTGCAGGGGGCTGTTTTCTCTCTCCGGCTCAGTTCTCTGCCCTTTTGACTCTTCTGCGGGTCCTGCTGGGTCGCCCTTTTGCCCCTGCTCAGGGTTGGTTGCGGGTCCAGGGGTTGGTGACTGCCTCCACTGCTGTGGTTCCTTGCGCTCGCCTGCACCTCAGGTCCTTGGTGATTCTTCTGTTGGCTCGCTGAGACCCTTCCCATATCAGTTGCATGGCTCTGGTTCCACTCTACCCTGTTCTGGTTCCTAATTTGGTATGGTGGTTTTGCTCTCCTACCCTGGTGTGGGAGTGCGTTTTCTGCTTCCTTCTCTCCTCTTGTTGAGCGCGGACACCTGTCCTTGGGGTTGGGGTCCTTGGTGGCTGACGAGTCTCTTGGTTTGTCCCATCATTCAGGTGGCTTGTTGTTACTTGCGCCTTCTTGGGGGGTCCAGGTGCGTGTGTCTGTGCCTGCTGCCTTCCATGTTTGTGTCTGGGTGCCCTCTCATCTGTTGGCATTGTGGGCTGTTTACACTCAGAGGCTTCTGTAATTCGTAGGGATGGCTTGGGCTGCTTACTCCCGTCCTCTGTTTTGTGCCATCTGTCTTTTCCGGTTTCTTTGTCCTCGGATCTGGACTCTCTGGATCTGTCTTTGTGCTTACCCTCACGACGCTCTTCTCCCCCGGTTTGTTCCGCGGTGGTCTGTCCTCAGGCTTGGGGGTTGCTCTCTCGTTTTCTTGGCCTATGGGCTTTCTGTAGGCCTATTTCCCTCTTCCGGGGGGGGCTGCAGTGGAATCGGGGGGGGGGGGGTGAAGGTGTCTGTGCTGTTGGTTGCTCCTTTTTGGCCTCGCTGCCTTTGCTTTCCGCTCCTGCTGCTACTGGGGGGGCGGGTTTGGCCAGCTTCTCTTGACCCCGGGTCCGCTTCTGTGTCAGCACCAGTCTTTGCCCTATCTTTGTCGCCTGCATCTGTCGGCCTAGCTCTTGAGCGACTGTCATTGGTGACTTTGGGCTGTTCTTCTGTGGTGCCTGTGGCATTCCGTTGTCGCGTCGGCCTTCTACACTTAAGGACTGTGGTGCGCGTTGAGGCTCTTTTGTCTATTGGTGCTCTTCTCTTGGTTTGGATCCATGGTTGGTGGTCTGGCTTCTCTTCTTGTCTTTCTCCGAGATGGGTTTTCGATGGACCTTCCCCCTTCCGCCTTGTCTGCTCGTTGGGCTGTGGTTCAGGCATTGTCGGGATCTCGGGCCTCTTTGGAGGTTGTTCCTCCTTGGGTGTGTCGGATTCTGTGTTGTTTTCGACTTCCACATCCGATCTCTGCTGTGATTGTGTCTCCTTGGGTTTGCCTACTGTTTTGCGGGGTCTGCAGTAGCACCCTTTTGTGCCTTTTTTGGAGGCTGTTTGCTGTGGTTGTTCGCAACTGTGGCTTTTTTGTTGTCCGTCTCCTCTGTGCAGCAGATGGGGGAGTTTGGTGCTTTGCTTCTCTCCTTCCCTTATTTGCAGTTTCTGCTGGATGGGTTGTTTTGCAGCTGGGCCTGTTTTTTTTCACTGGGATTCCTTCGGGTTCCATTTGCTGTTGGAGGTGATTCCTTCCTATTTTGCCTGGGGTTGGGGATTCCTTTGTACCTTCATCCTTGGTTGGTCGCACCCTTCGTTTTTTCTTTCTCCGTTCCTTGGGGTTTTGTCATTCACCTTCCCTGTTTTTCTCATGTGGGAGTGTGGCTCAGGGATGTTTGGTTTCTCCTTCCACCTTCACTCGCTATGTGCGTTTAGCGGTCTGCCTATCCTGTGGGTCTGTCTCCTCCGTCTCTGGTGCTGGGTCGTGCGGCACGTTCTGTGTCCGCATTCTGGGCTGCAGAGGTGGGGGTCTCTGTCCAGGTGTTTTGTGGAGCGGCCACTTGGCTGTCCCTTCCCACATTTGTTTGGCATTGTCGCTTTGCTGTTTTCCTTACCTCTGTGGCCCGTTTTGCTGTTGGCGTTTTGTACGCTGCTGTTCCTTAATCCTTTGTTTGATTAAGTTTTGTACTTTTGCAAGGATCTCTGGTGTCCTGCGTTTTTTCTTCTTGGGTCTCTGCTTGTGAGTTCATCACTATGTTAGGACAGGAACGAGGAGGACCCATGAGGGGGTAATGTCTTGTCACTTACCGGTAATCTTCATTACCCCCAGTAGGGTCCTCCTCGTCCCAGTCCTGTTCCCTCCCTCCCTCCCGCTGTGTTTGTGTCTGGACTTGTTGATAACAGGCATGGCGGTGGGTGGGAGGGGCTTATGTACCCTTTGAAAATATTATAAGCGTTCTGATTGGCTGTCGGGAGGCAGGATTGCCTCAATATGTTAGGACTGGGATGAGGAGGACCCTAATCTAGGTAATGAAGATTACCGGTAAGTAACAAGACAGTATAGGGTACAGTCCTAAGTGTGCATGAAAGCTGAACTTAAAAGGGAATTCTTCATTAATAGATTCCAAGCCCCCTTATCTTCATCTACTTTTGCACAAAGACTGATTTTAGTTCCTGATAATTTTAGAAGCATGAGCAGTATAAAGTCAGGCCAAGCCACCCAAACGAGCAAACTGTGGATGTGAATTAATCACTGCTCATCAGGTTTCTGCCTAGTATTTCCTGACTCAGGGTTACTGATACCAGATATCGAAAGGCAATGAAATGCTCATGTTTTTTGGATTTTGCAGAATACCATGTAGGAGTCAGTGTTTCTGCACAAACTTCAACACGTTTGTTGCCCTGTATTTCATCCCTTGATCTTGTCTGCTTTAAGCAGCTGAAGTCTCTGGGTGAAATACTCTATCTAGTATTCCAGATGGGACCAGTGACTAGTGTTTCGGTCCCATTAGGACACCGGTACCACTTCTTGGAATGATGCTGATGGAGAGTAAAATAGGGATGTGAAGACTCCTCTGTGTTCCTAATATTTTGGCCTGGTTAGACCAGATTAGACTCCACTTAAATAGCAAACGCAGCTTGATGCACGCTGCGGATACTGTGAGGACATCAGACTGGAGGTAATTGAAAGACACAGATTGTGATTTCTTTCTGAGGATTAAAGTCAGCAAAGGTGGGTCTTATACGTATTTGAGGAAATACTTTCTTAGAATACTTATTGAAGTATGTCTTTGTTATTACTCAAAAATATATGAGGTCAAGATAATACCATTGGTGTTATGGCTTCGCTGTATATGCCTTAGATGGAATTTCAATTGTGATTTTATTGGGGGAAAAAATCTTTAAATCTACTTTGCGGCTTCTCTAATTTCCTGGGATACAAGAAAATTGAATACAAATTGACTTGGCTTATTAGCAATACAAGCTGAGTTTTTACCATTAGGGTTTTTAAAGGATTTGGTGTACAAATAGTGCACCTAGCTGTTGCAAGTGACCAATCTTGTTTTTCCACGTGAAAGATGAAGATATGTGCGGGAAAGTAAGTGTGTATTATTTTGGGTAGAAGAGTTGGGACTGTTGGTAGGGTTGAAAAACCCACGTAAAGTTTACGAAGTCGGCAGTCTCGTTTGAGCAGGATAAGAAATATAATGAAGGCAAGAAAGCCCCACGTCTGTTGGTTGAGCATCAGACAGAAAAGTGAGCAGGGATATACTTAGACTTTATCTTCGAATACTGCCTCGGTAGTATCCTTATGAGCCTGGGAATATTCCTTGCTGAAAATGTTCTTTTTTGTTCAATCTTTATTTTAGCTTCTAATGAAGCATACAACACATTTGACAATAATATTGCATAACAACCCAGTTTTAATTTCTTCACAATATCAGCACACCTTTCCTCTAGTTGACCATCCATCACAAATGATCTTTGCATCATATATTCACATGTATTTAACCTATATAAACACCACATTTCTCAGAGGTGTCACTAGTTCCCCTCCTCTGCCTAGCAGCTTACTACCTGCTCCCTCCTTCCGTGCCCCAACCCCACTATTCGGGGCAGCACTGCAGTCTGTATCCGCTAATAATCCGCTCAAATGTGGCCCCCAAAAATCACATGGTCTGGCCGTCAGCTGTATCAAGCCTTAGTGGGAGGCCATCAGTTCATTGCAATATGCTATGGTCCAGATGTATCAATATTGGATTTTGCAATTCCAGAACAGCGAATTTTACCGATTCGCTATTATGGAATCGCAAAATGCAATGTATGTAGGTTTCGCAATAATAATTGTGATTCCTACATATTCCTTATTTGTGACTTGCAAATTGCGAGTCGCAAATAGGGAATACCTTCCCATTTATTCCTATGGGCCTAGAGGCCCATAGGAATGAATGGAAATTGAATGCGCAATTTGCTAGTAGCCAATAGCTACTCGCAAATTGCGCATGCAATTTCAAAGGTGCAAGGGTGCCAAATGGACACCCTGTTGCATCCCTGGAATATGCATGTGTGCACATGTGGCGCACATACATGCCCTAAGGGCATGTATGCACGCCACAAGGCACCTTGAAAAATTCAAACAAAAAGTGCATTTTTCATGGAATTCGCATATTACCACCAACTTGAAGTTGGTGGTAATTTGCAATTCCTTAAAGGCAGGTCGCAAATCTTTTTGGCGTCCCGCATTTCATTTAAAGAATCACAAATTGCGATTCCTTAAATCCATACGCAAAATAGGGAATCAAAAATTTTGCAATTCCCTATTTTACGAATGCCTTTTGGGATGATACATCCCAAAAGGCTTTTTCCCGTTCGCAAACGGGCCAATTCTGCGAATTGGCCCGTTTGCGATTGGGAAAAACGCTTGATACATCTGGCCCTATATCCTGCTTCCAGTCCTTCAATGTGGGCAGGGCAAAAACACTGAGATTGTCCCAGGTAGCCCTAGAGTTTGAGTTTAAAACATTTATAAAGCGCACGTTCACCTGGCGGTTTCTTGGCGCTATAGAGAGCTGAACCTTTAGAGAACAGGAAAGTCAAGAGGGAGTGGAGAGATTTATAGTGGGAAGGCTTGTAAGAATAGAAAGGTTTTCAGCGCCTTTCGGAAGTGAGAGTATTCGGTGGAGGATCTGAGGTGGGCTGGTAGGGAGTTCCAGAAGGAGGGGGCGAGTGTGGAGAATTTTGAACCCCCCCACTTTTTGCGCCTAAAACGGGGAACTGGCAGCAGATGTTGGGAAGAAGAGCGTAGTTCCCGGACTGGGGCATAGGATTTAATTTCCGAGGAGATAAAGGCAGGGGCGGAACCAGCCCGGGCCTGAAAAGTGATACAGCCCATCTTGAACTTGGATCGTTCTCGGATGGGGAGCCAGTGTAAGGACTTGAGGAGCAGCGTGACGTGATGGGATTTGGCCAGGTTGTAGACTAGGCGGGCAGCCTGGTTTTGGACCAGCTGTAGTCGCCGCATACTGTATGCGGGCATGCCACAGTATAGGGCGTTGCCATTGTCTAGGCGAGAGATAACCATTGCCAGGACAATGAGCTTTAAGGCAGAGAAAGAGAAGAAGCGGGAGACCCTTCGAATGGTGCGAAGTGAAAGAAAGGAGGAGGATACCGCTGAACTGACCTGGGAGTGCGGGGTGAGTTGATCGTTCAGTTTGATTCCAAGTGTTTTCACGGAGGAAGATGGAGAGGGAGGGGGACCTAGGGAGGGGGGACAAAAGAGGGGAGTCCAGGGACTGGAGGGACCACCCGTCAAAACCAGCTCGGTTTTGTCGGGATTTAATTTCAGGTGGTTGTGGTTCATCCAGTCTCGGATGAAGATCATAATAGATTGAAATTTGGTTATGGGCTCAGGGGATGATGATAAGGAAAAAATGAGCTGGAGGTCGTCCGCCTAGTTATAGACGGAGACCTCCATTTGCTGAAGGGCAAAGATGAGGGGGGCAATGTACAGATTAAACAGAAGTGGGGAAAGGGAGGAGCCCTGAGGGACCCCGCATTGTATCTTCCGTGGCTCCGCCGAGAAGTCGCCCAGGCGCACAGCTTGGGTACGGTCCCTGAGGAAGGAGGACAGCCAGACCAGGGCGGAGCCTCCAACCCCGGCCGCCCTGACACGGAAGAGTAAGATGGAGTGATCAACCGTGTCAAAGGCGGCAGAGAGGTCAAGGAGGACAAGGGCCTGGGGGAGGTTGGTGTCCATGCCCTCTCTGAGGTTGTCGAGGACCGAGAGCACCACAGACTCCGTGGAGTGTGCGGGCGGAAACCGGCCTGACGGGGGGCTAGCACCCCGTTTTCCTCCACGAAGGCAGTGAGCGCTCTGGTCACATGTCGCTCCAATACCTTCCCTAGGAAGGGTAGTAGGGAGATGGGGCGGTAGTTGACAAGAGCGGAAGGGTCGGCACCAGGTTTTTTGAGGATGGGGACAATGATGGCTGATTTTAGGGATGAAGTGACAATGCCCTGAGACAGAGAGCTGTTCAGAAAGGTGATCGGGGGTTGCACACAGATCGAGTAGATGTGCCTGAGGATGTGAGCAGGACAAGGGTCTAAAGGGGAGCCAGATTTAACCAAGGGGAGGAGGGAGAGGAAAGTCTCTTCCGTCAGGAGGGGGAATGAGTCAAGGCGAGCCTCGACTGAAGGACATTGTGGGTCAAGGAAAGAAGGGGAGGTGGGGGGGATATTGGCTTTGATTTTTGAGATTTTATCCAAGAAGTAAGTATTAAGGGAGTCGCATAGAGCCTGGGAAGGGAAGGGTTTGAGGGTGGCTCTATCGGAGTAGGCGAGGTCGTGGACGATAGAGAAGATTTCTTTGGGCTGGTTTTCGGCAGCCAAGATTTTAGAGGAGAAGTAGGCCGTTTTAGTGGTCAGAATAGTTTTTTTATATTGAGACAAGAGGGTGATGAACTGAGCTTTAAGGTTGGGGCAATAATCTTGCCTCCAGGCACGCTCAGCATGACGGACTGTGAGTTTTAAGGCCTTCAATTCATCGTTGAACCAACGGTTGGCATCGTTCGCCCGTCTGGAGGACACTCGCCTGAGAGGGGCGGCCGAGTCGCAGCCTGACAGAAGCCATGATTTGATAGAGTCGGCTTGCGCGGAGATTGGCTGGCCGAGTAAGCTCGGACAGGAGGAAGAGAGAGTGGTGGAGAGAGAGGCCGCATCCACCTGGCTCCAAGAGCATGCCCAGATGTTTTTGGGAAGAGAGGGCTTAGTGGCTGGGCTGAGGTGTAGGGAAAAAGAAATCAAAAAGTGGTCGGACCAGGGGCATGGGAAGATGGACAAGGAACGTATGGGGCAGTTGAGGGACCAGATCTGATCAAGGATGTGGCCCTGAATGTGAGTGGGTGAGTGGACGTGGGACTCGAAATTGAGGGAACGAAGGGTGTCCGAGAATTCTTTGGAGGTAGAGCATTCTGCGGGATCTGAGGGCCAAAAATTGAAGTCGCCTAGTACCATGATGGAAGAATTGTTGACCGCTAAGGTGGCCACAAGATCTTGGAACCCAGCGAGAAAGAGTTAAGAGGGTTGGGGGGAGCGATACATGAGCAGGCAGGTGAGTGGAACCGTAAAGGACGGGGAACGAGCAACTAAGAAGTCTGACGAGCCAATGGAGGAAAAGGTTAGAGGCTGGAAGGAGAATTCTCTACGAGCAATCAGGGTGACACCGCCGCTCGATTTGCCTGAGGGTCGGTCGGTGCGCAGCGCGTAATAAGTGGCGGGGAGAGCAGCTAGTAGGGAGGGGAGGGAACTGTCACAAAACCAAGTCTCTGTGAGAAATAAGAGATCTGGTTTGTGCGTATCCAGTAGGACAAAGAGTTCTTGACAATGCTTGACAGCTGACCGGGTGTTGAGATAGTAGATGGAGAGGGTAGTGAGCTCAGGGGGAGCAGTGGGAAAGGGGGAGGGCTAAGGGGGGGAGGAGAAGAGCAGGGCGAGGTCGGGGGGGGAAGGGGAAGAGCGCGATGCAGTCAATCCCAATCGGTCGATGTGCTCAGTCACAGGGTCAGCTAGAGGCTACTACCAATGAAAGGTAGAAGTGGGAACTAATACTTGGGTATGCATGATCCTGCTGCAGGTGTCCTTCAGGGGCAGTACAGCCAGGACAAACCTAATATTTAGGCAGGGGGCCATTACCATTACTTAGAGACCACTGCTTATTGTTAACAACGGGACACTGGAAATGTGCATGTTCTCTCAAAGCATGAGCAACTGTGGCCCAATGAGTCATACCTGGTGTTGTATTTTAGGTGTGTAGGACTTAAACTGGTTGCTATTTTGTACAATTATTCTGTGCACTGAGAAAACGGGCCTATAAGTGAAATCGATCCTTTACATTTTCACTTATTGTATGTTATGCTTAGATCACAAATTAACATCATATTGGCTACTGATACTGAAACAACATTTATTATACGTTATGTTATGTTATTAAGTCATTTGTTAAGCGCGCTAACACTGATTAGTTTCTTTGATAGAGTGTCTTGGTTGAAAGCTCCAACAAAACTTGACTTTGCAAAAAAGTAAAAAATGTGGGATTCATATGCCAAAAAATTTAAAGAGGGATGGAGTTGTATTCTTTAACATTCTAGTCCTTCTGTTTTCTAAGTTGACCACCCTTGTTCTCTTGAGCTGTGGTTGATCCAAGGAGTGCTTAATTTGTAAAATAACAAAAAAACTAAGTGTAGAGACCCATAGTATCACCATTGGCAGCTTTCCCCACCCCTCCAACGTAACATGCATGCTAATAAATAAACACACAACACATTTCTTGTTTGGGTAAAGTTGCTGCAGGTTTATTACATACACCGTTATGTAATACGGTGGGTTATCTTACGGGCGATCCAAGGGCAGGCAACCAACTGGGCCGCCTGCCCACCTGATGAGCCAAGCAGCACTGGGGCTAACCCCATCTGTGCTGCCCCTTCTGGTGATCCTCTTCCCGGATCACGTGACACTTGGTCTCTTATTACTCACGCCCCTTTCAGGGCGGAGCGCAGCATTGCAAACCCCCGGTTGTTCAGGCCCACAACCGTCCGAAGGACTAACGGGGCACCGACACGGTTTTCCAGGAACCTCCCATGAGGCTCCCAGGATGTGGCTCTGGCACCCGGTATGGTGCCGCGCAGAGGTACCCTTCGGTACCCCTCTGCTTCCAGATCGCCCTGGAACTCCACCTGCAATGAAAAAAGACAACATTACAACATTCTCTGCCTCCTGCGTGCCACGAACCACGCCGGGTAAGCGGTAGGGTGGGAGACGGCGTGTCGGGCGCGCAAAAGAGGGAGCCAAGATGGTGGGGGAGGCCTATATACTCCTCCCCCAGTTCTAGCGCCCAGGAAGTGATACTCCCAAGCGCACCACGACAAGGCTGGGGGGACTCCTCCCTGAGTCCCTGCCCCTAAGGAGGGGTGTGGGGTGCCCCGATGATACTAGAGGGCCGCCCTCTTTAGTGGCCCCCTGTGGGGGCCTCGGTCAGCCTCATAGTATCACCATTGGCAGCCATCCCCACCCCTCCAACGTAACATGCATGCTAATAAATAAACACACAAAACATTTCTTGTTTGGGTAAAGTTGCTGCAGGTTTATTACATACACCGTTATGTAATATGGTGGGTTATCTTACGGGCTATCCAAGGGCAGGCAACCAACTGGGCCGCCTGATGAGCCAAGCAGCACTGGGGCGAACCCCATCTGTGCTGCCCCTTCTGGTGATCCTCTTCCTGGATCAAGTGACACATGGTCCCTTATTACACTTGCCCCTTTCAGGGCGGAGCGTAGCATAGCAAACCCCCGGTTGTACAAGGCCCACAACCGCCCGAAGGACTAACGGGGCGCCAACACGGTTTTCCAGGAACCTCCCATGAGGCTCCTAGGATTTGGCTCTGGCACCCCGTATGGTGCGGCACAGAGGTACCCCTCTGCTTCCAGATCGCCCTGTAACTCCGCCACAGCTCTGGAGGTAGCCACCGTCGCCTCCAGAGCCCCCCACCAAAACAGCTATAGTCTTACCTGCAACCTCTCCTGTCTAGAGCCTCCTGCAACTCTAGATGAAAGTGAACCATCACTACTGGTTATAAATGACCCCATCTATATCCCAATAGCCCTTGACGTTAGCCTGGTTCAGCTAGTGTCTGATGAAACAAAAGGCCCTTTTGGCTTGTGAAGTTGTGCCAAGAACTATTCACCCTATGCGGGAAAGTTCCACTGTGTCACATGACTCAGCCCCGGGCCAACTCTGGGCGGGACGGATTTAGACACCCTGGCTCACAATGCCCCATCTATTTGCTGCTCTTACCTAGCTGCGGTCCTTCTAGCACAGTGTATGACTGACACCTGTGTCCCACATCTATGGGACTGCAGCCCACTTGTTGGGTGACCACTCCCATAACCCGCCTGCCTACCTTGGCTATTAGGGTGGGAAGGGTTGTCCTTAACATTTGAACAGCCCCTTAGCTTTTGAAATCATGACGCACCGGAATGTCTCACAACTAGAAGTATCTGACAATGAGCAAGGGTGCCATCCTACACTTGCCATGCATCCCCTATACCTTATGGGAATTTTGACCGCTCATCTCCCTCAGTTGTGGAACCCCCTTGGCATACCAGCTTAGAGAATCTGTCTGATTTAATACAGTGCGCACTGTCTGCAATGTGGTGCCTAACAATAAGGATTGCTAAGTCCTACTTTACCCCTATCCTAGGAACTCTCAGTAATTCTCACCTGTGTGTACCTCTAAATGAGATTGGCTCCACCCCGCTGTAAGGCCAGAGACACACATATATTAAACTTATTTACTGGTTTCTGACGCTTGGCACCTTTCTGGTTGCAGCTCTGTGTTTTGTGAAGCATGCGAGCCCCCGGGGCATGCTGTAGCTGAATAACCGGTGTATGTTACCCACTCCCTGATACTGTGCGACGCTAACTGCCCCTGTTTGGGTTGAAGGAATGCTGGATGATTCCTAAGGACTGTGAACTTAACACTCCACCCAGTTTAACCCCCAAATTGTTGGGGCAATCCAAGGAGTAATCATGCCCTTCCTGGTACATCTACCCCAGCGCTGACTATCAACGTTTGTCCACCGATAGCAGAGGACGCCCCTTCCAGTCTCAGGTTCTTGCCCATAGAAGGATAACCCAGGGGGCAGACAAGTCTGTGGGAACCAGAGGGGAACACCGTGCAAATACCTGCCCTTTCCTGAATATTGGGAATGCCAAATGGTCTATAATACCCTGTCACCACTCGGCTCTAACGCAGTGTTTACCAAACTGTTTTTCACCGCAGCACACTTGTTAGATGACAACTACCACCACCCGCCTGCTGCCCTGGCTAAAGCGCGGGTGAATATGTCTTAACTGAAGCGACCTGATACCTGTCCTTGGTTGCAGAGGAATGCCCACCCAGTGTACATGGTACCTGTTTCTATATGGTGCCAGCAGATGTTCCTCATAAAGGCCCTCGTAGCCAATTGCCCAATGCAGTTTCAGCCTTTCGCAGCGCCTCTTTGTGCATATCATTATGGGGTGACTTAGCCCTAATGTCCTCCCTTACCTGGATGATCCCCAGTACGAGGGTACAGGCTGATGACCAAGCGCTGCGCAAGCCAATAAACATGTAGACATGGCGTAAATTTACACTATCTCATGCCCTTTAAGGCCGCTCGGTGTGCCATTTCGCCTAAACCAAGGCAAGGGTGGATCACCCTGTCCTTATCGCCTGCAAACCCATCCGTCATATGCACTAACAGATGCTGTGTCGGCACCTCCTGGATGCATGGTCAATGCATATGTGTGTGGGTGACCCATACGCTGGCCTTTTGCATAAGCTTATTGTGCCGCCGGTTGGCATTTCGAGGCTTCTGTCTTTGCATCCAGCTATATACTGCACAACCACACTGTTCCTGCAATATGTCACTATCATTGGCTTAGACAATGCTTGTTTAGTTGTATAAGGTAAATTAAGCCCTAATTTAAGCTTCATTGCATAGCGTATTGCGAATGCTTCATTCTTTAATGGTGGGTCTGTCACTCTTAATGTGTTGACCATTGAATAAAATGTCTCAATTCACTCGAAAGCAAGTTGACCCGCAAATGAGATCATTACCACTAAGCAACATCCTATCACGAATCAACTGAGATCCTGTACCGCCCCATGAAGCAGCTAAATGTGTGTAAAACCCAGCCATAGCCAAACGAAACCTCTAGAAGCAGTTTATCAGGGAAACCTCGAATCCAACAAAACTAAAGAGAAGGTGGACCTCACTGGAGTGCCCCTCTTTGGCCCCCTGACATGCCCATGTCGAGGGGGGACTGAGTGGTCACTCGTGACACCGATTGGATCAAATGCCCCAACAGAACTGATATTGACACCTACATGTTCCATAATTTAACTCGGGCGCCATGAGTCTTAAACAAGAACCGGTGGACAGCCGGCCCACTGGAGGCGGTGGTCTGTCCAGTTTCCTCCGAATTCTCCGCTATAGGGGCTCCAGATAATCTCAGGTGTGAGAAAGTCTATCTAACGTAGCCAACCTACGTTTTATCCGTCAGTGACTGCCCCCCATTATGGTACGACCAAACCAAGGCTAAAGCAATAGGAGCATAATGCCTTGAGCAACGGGTGTCTTTGTGTACTGGAAACGTTAATTAGTCATGCAAAGAACCATGGAAATCCCCTTAAATGCGAGTCATCAGATCGCCAATGCAATAGTGTTAGATTTGAGACATAGGCGCCATCCAAAATTACTGATTACAATTAGCGAAATTAGTTCTATGAAAGAAAAGCATTGAAAAAATTGCTCATCAAAGTCCAAGGGCATATCAAACCGCTTTGGTCTACCGTGCTGAAAAGGATGGAGCAATGCCCATTACCTGTATTAGTGAATGAAGACATTATTCATTCATGTTCAACCAAAGTGAGAAACACTGCCCCCAAGTGGCCTTCCCACATATGGCACCGTAGCAGTATAAATTGGTTTAACGCACCAATAATCAACCCCTATTTTATATGCTGTTTAGCCCCACCCAGGGCACCCTGTCCGGTTACTGCCAAGACAGACACACCGCAACGCCAACTGAAGGCAGAATAACACAAGTTCTGACCTAGAGCTGTGCACGGCGACACATACATAGAGATGCCCAAATTTGCATGAAACTAGAATCAGCATTCGCCCACGCTACCTTACAGCAAGGCAGTTCAACAGAAAACCTGGCACTTGTTCCACTATATGCCTTGACTCACGTCCGGTGGCCACTTCCTTTTGCACCATACCTTGCTGCTGATGGAGCGGGTAGTACAAAATTTTGTATACCTCCCCCATTCTGCATGAAGATACTAATCGAATCTATTAATTATAATATTATTAAATGAGTTTGCATGAATAATTAAACCAACATTACTAATTTTCAAGTTACACGTGAGATTGCATATTGAATGGCTAAATAACCTTTATGACTAAAATCCGTACGCATACTAACAGTAGTTTATGTAATAAATAGAATACTGCATGATATATGTTGCTTTTGAGATGTCTTTGTAATGTTGCTCAAGAGGAGAACCAAAAGGGTGAATATAATTGCTTTAAATGTTGCTATACGCTAGATAAATACAAGCACATAGAGGGATTAGTAAGGGGTTAACATTAGATTTATTATTTCTATGCATTAATTACTCTTTTGTGTTTGTTTCGCTTAAGTTGGCGTTTGGGCCTAAATCCCAAAATGGCCACCGACGCGACACGATGAAGTGGCCACTGTCCCACGAGGTGCAGAGTGAACTGCGCAAGAGCGACAAAGACGCCTATGGCCTCTTCGTGACACATATCCCACTGTACCAAGGCAAGGCCATGGTGGGACGACAGCCAAGTGACAAGACAATGAACATCTACAAAAACCAGTACGAACTGAACTTGTGACCTCACCCCTCAAACTGTGCTAAAACCCCATCGGACGATCTCAACCGACCAATCACGACCATACGAAATTATCAAAATGTAACTTTTTCTGTGATTTTATTACTAAAGTACATGATAGACTAGAGAGGGATCTCTCTTCTTCTCTCTCCCCCTTCCTACGGACCGGCGGCTAACTATTGACTGGCAATCGCTCTTTCTGATGACAACGACGACGACGGTGACGCTATGCAAACTCTACTACTTAGGGTGATTGCTACGTTCTCTGAATCCTAGATGGTCCGGACACTGCCCAATTACCTGATGACGACGAACTTTTCTAAAGTTTATGGGCACTGACAGATGCTTGCACGTCTCTGGTCTTTACCGATCCTTTGAGACTGTAGCGTGCTGAGCAGAGAAATACAAACTTTTGACTGATGACTTAGAGGACTCCGAATAGCCAGATTAGGTAAATATGAGGTTCTGTGCTTTAATTGAAGTTTGATATAAATTTCCAAATGCCAATATAACATTTTCCGGAAAATTTAGATAAACAGATATTGATTAACGAGAATTGAGTTGTGGTTTATATATGAAGGTTAAGATCTGAATCTGGAAATGTGTTTTAGCTGGTTCTAGATCACCATCAACCAATCCAACTATTTGGTCCATTGACCACGTGGAGGGAGTGCCTTGATGTTCAGGATTGAGATCTGTTGGTAGAAGGAGTATTGATGTATATATTGTAAATTAACTTTTCTTTCCCTATAGGGTATAAGGTGTTCCCCCCACATGTCGAGCGCTTGAACCGCTCATCCCTCCAACTGCGTGCAGACCAATGAATGGTTAGTGTGAATGATGGTGTTATGGGCCCCACCATTGAATGCGTGTGTGAATGAGCTGGTGTGACGTCAGGTCTGTGGCGCAGGGAAGGATACCGGTAAGGAGGGTTTGCTTTTTCCCTGTTGCCAGGGGTTTTTGCACTCTAACACTGCCAATCCTATCAACACCACAACTACTAACCAGGCCTTGGCGGTAAATTCTGTTTCGCTTGCGAAATTTGAGGAATGTGAGTAATTTCGTGTTCCGCAGAGAACACGGAAATGCCAAAAATTCCGCGATCCGCGTCTTCGCGGAATTATTTGCTTGTTCGCGCTTTCAAAATGCGTGTTTGCAAGATAATTCCCCCCGAGCACGCAAACAGCATTCGCGAACAGTAAAAAAGCATCGCAAACGGGCGGAACAAGCAATTCCGCATGTTCGCGGAACTCCGCGTGCTCGCGGAGATTTTTTACCGTTTCGCGGAGCTTTGTGTAGCGCGACTACTCTAATTCCGCCCACCCTACTACTAACCCTGACACTAGTGCAAACATGACAAGTCCGCCTATTCCAAGCCCTCAAAGCTATAAGAATGGCTTGGGCAGCAGGCAATAGTGATTTTAATGTGAATTGAATTAATCAATGCCTGTTGTGGTCATCTCTACAATAGACAGACCGTGCCAACTCATGGCAGACTGTCACAAGCGCCGGTGTGACAATTAGGTGACGTGCAGCGCACCAGAAACCCCTCCGCTCAAATTACACCGGTAAACTTGATGCTGTAATTTAGCATTAGTAGCCCATTGCCCCACTTTCTCACCTGTAACATTACCCCTACAGCAAGCCGGAGCTATTGACATTGTCAATGGGTGTTGGTTACATGCGTAAATAAGAACTATGGTTTAGTTGGGTGAATATTGAAAATGCTTCCCAGCAGATTTCAAGCCCAAACCAGTGGCACACACCAGGAAGTGTGTACCAACCGCCTCAATGAGCCCGAGCTCGCCTTGCAAACCAAAGCTGACTCAGCCACCAGAGCATCACGCAACAGGCTGTTGGGAAAAAAAAAACGGAACCTGTCCGAGCCAGGCACCCGCGAACATGCAAGCAGCACGCTTGCCAGTGGCTGTTTAATGGCCGCAGGCACAGTTCCTTCGGTGCCCATGCCCAGGAGCATGCTTCCGCCTTAAATTTCAGCATCTTATCCTATTTTAATAGCAGAGTCCCTCCCCTTTTCCAAAGCCAGAAGGCCTTCAATGAAAGGGAAGTATGTAATTCTTTGGGTATTTTGTCAAACGCAGACAGATGCCAATATCTAAAATATCAGCCCCATCAAATACGTTGTTGATTTTGGCCACTCCCACTCATCTTCACGGCCCACCCATGCTTGTTTACAGCCCAGTCAGGCCGGATTCCATAATACCCACTGACCTTGTGACTTGCTGAGACAGCCGCTGACTCTCAACCAGCAGCCTGGGCTCTCACACCGAGTGCCTTGAATATACTCAAAAGGCATCCTTCTACTCTCCAACAGAGACCGCCTCTGGCTTGTTATTGCAATCTGTCTCTTAATCCCTAATAGAAGGCGAATAATACCTCGGAAGAGCAACATCAATGACGATGAGGGAGACATACCGATATCAGTAATTTCACCCCTTTGACCATCGAGGAACGCTAAGAAGACCAAGATTTAAGGCTGCTTTTGTAAGACATTTCCGAGCTAGGGGTGTGCATGTGTGTGACATTAACATACAAGTGATACTTTGGGAGACAAGTGCCTGGTATGGGATGAGCCTGACGTAGCTCAGATGGATCACAAATATACACAGTCAGTCTGGCACCGTTATGTACAGGAGATGAGCACAAGCAAACTACAAGCCTCGCGCGATGTACACACCTTGCGCTGAAGGGGAAACCGGCTCGTGCCGGCTTCGCCTCACACTGAGCATGCCAGTCACTGACCCATGGTCAGCAAAATACAGTCAGCAATGCAAATACCCATGACATCAATGCATGGGTATTAGGCGTAGCCTAATTGGATGTTGTGCTTGACACCTGGCCAGCCACGCGCTCGCTGTAAGGTCCAATTATGCCAGCTCCCAGTGCAGTCCTCCCTATCTTGTGCATCACTGTAAGCACAACAGAAGGTCAGAGCCACCGACTGATAGTCGCCACCAGGACACAGTTAAACACCCTCCTGCGTCTGCTCTCCTAAATTGGGTTTCATTTTGTAGCGGTCATTCCAACATCAACACCTTGAGTTATCTCACAAAGTGCGACTAGCGATAACCCCCACTGATAGGCACGGACTGAGGAGTTCTGATTCCACGGCCGGAGCCCACGTCGGCCAGCACGCCGCTAGAGGGCCTGGGCCCCCATCTCTCTGGCCATCACCAATCCCTGTCTCGACCAGAGCCGTGCCTCGTTCCAGGTTGGATACTGTGTTGGTGGCTGGAGCAGGGGGGAGGTGACCAATTGCAGCACCCAGAGCACTGTCCCCGCCGGACGGCACAGGAGCGACCGAGCAATGGTGTAACACAAATACGGGCACGGGAGCGGTCGAGTAAGTAAACATCATTATGAGCACACGCTCCCCAAACCGGAGCGGGCGAGCATGCCCGACTGTGTCCCACTGCGGGCCCAGGTCAGTGGCGGGCCTCACCGGGACAACCTCCGACCCTGCGGCCCCCGCAAAGAAAGCCGATGCGAATCCATAGATGGGCCCCCGCAACCCGCAAACCATGCGCCGAGTAGGATTTGCCCAAAGGACCGGGGCTGCTCCCTCCGCTCACACAAGGCCTCAGTAGTCACCCCACACTACCCAGGCTTGCCACTCCGCAGCTGTGTCCCCCTCACCCTGGACCCTATGACTAAAACCCCTCAAGGCTGAGCGTTAAGGCACCCAGAGACCCTCCCTTAGACTGCTGCCTCTCCCCCGTGTCTGGGAACCCTGGCGGTCGGGCCCACACCACTCGCATGTCCCCGGGCACATGTGGAGTATACCGTGGGGGGGAGGGAAGGCCTGCTGGGGGAGGACTGAGCCCCGTAGATCAGGCCGTGAACTCGTGTACCAGCGGGCAGGCCTGGCTGCCTCCCCCCACTCAGAGCAGAATGGCCTACTCGGGCCTGGGCGCCCAAAGCCCACGAGGCAGGGGACCCCGCAGCAACCAACCTGGAAACACGGGAGAGGACACGGTCCCTCCGGTGCAGCATCTGCCAGCGGCCATCAGCAATCTGAACCCCTGCGCCGCCGGAAAGCTTGGTGCCCCAAGCGGACTCGGCCTATGTACCACTCCCCCTGCCGCAACTCTGGAGACCTGGCGGGGGAGGGAGCCTCACGGTGCCTGCTACCTCCCTCCCCCCGCGGGCAGTCCCACTGACCACGTGGGCTGAGGCCCTATAGGCCATAACTGGCCCCCCTACCTCAGAGGGGGGAGCACCTCTAAGTCCACCCCCGGGACGGGCGAGGGAAAGCGGGGGTGCTCGGTATGCAGCTGCCCCCCACCTTCCTCCAGCCCCTGCACCCACAGAGCCCACTCTGGGCCGGGGCTGCCCGGCGGAGACGCCCATGGTCAAGCGGGAGCTGACCGAACTCCCCTCCAAGGCGGCCAGCAACCAAGGCAAGGCCACCCTGCCCTCATACAACCCCCCTGAAGAGGAGGAACCGGGCAAGGGGGGAGGGATATGCACTCACCGTGCATTTAAAGATCAGCAGCTCTCGGGACACGTTCAAACGGCGTCAGGGAGACGCCGTGTCGGGCGCGCGAAAGAGGGCGCCAAGATGGTGGGGAAGGCCTATATACCCCTCCCCCAGTCCTAGCGCCCAGGAAGTGACGCTCCCCAGCGCGCCACGAGAAGGCTGGGGGGACACCACCCTGAGTCCCTGCCCCTAAGGAGGGGTGTGGGGTGCCCCGATGATACTAGAGGGCTGCCCTCTTTAGTGGCCCCCTGCGGGGGCCTCGTCAGCCGCAAAGTATTTCTTAGTGGCCCACCACCAGTATTGTCGAATAACAGATTTTCTGAACATCAAGCCTAGTCTTAATTCTAGCTCATGCTTCTTTCTTCCTTCGTCCCAAACTTCATGTTGCTTTGTCTCACTGCTGGTTCAGTGTTTTTATTCCCTATTCCTTCTATGTAATTATTTTACTATCTTTCTTTCACACCTTCTTTTTCCTTTTTCTACTTTTGTTCCTCTTGCTCTGGGTCAAAATCTGAAAGTCGTGATGAAAAATAAGTACAAGTCTCTAAAAATGTGCATCACTTGTAACCACCTGCACACAGCTGTAAGTGCTGCTTAGAGTTTGGGTAGGTTTAGTCGAGGATGCAGCTATCGCGGTAGAGCGGTCCAAAGATGCTGCGGTTATTATGGGTCCTTCCTACGAGCCCGGTGCCGCCATTCTCATATGAGCCTGGGAGCCGGAGCCGGGGCAATGCTTACCCAAGCGGTGGGTGCAGCCATAATACCTTGGATTCCTGTAGGACTCGTCTGTCAGAATACCTGGAAAAGGGTTGCAAGATGACATAGCCTTGAAGGAACGAGTCACAGAATATAATGCGTCAGCCACTGGGTGGGTGGATGACGTGGGCCTTTCTTAGTTGACATGTCAGCAATGTATGGCGACCCTCAGGCAATAAAGGGCTATTCCATTTGAATAGAGCACAGAAGCCACTCGTCCTAGTCACGCAGGTGTACAGTCTATGCCTTTTAGTGCATTCAGTCGCATCTTCAGTGAATGGCGGTGCCTGCTTTACACCACCCACACCTTCCTTCAGGCTGTTCACACGTTGAACCTTTCGTCCCTCATTGTGTGTCTATGCCTTTACATAAACTGGGCCTGAGCTTTCAAATTTCCACAAATAATTTGTTCCACGAATCAACATATTCATCCGTTATGGGGGCGGAAGAAAGCGCGCGGAAGCTCAGTCGGGAGCGGCGCAGTTTGCTTTGGTGTATCGGTGCGGAAGCGACAAATCGGCGACTTTGCAAGCATCCGCCGCACAGACTCAGCCTAATTGCCCGACACAGCAGGCCTCCAGCTTCCATTTCGCCCCCTTTTGCCGCTGTTTTGAGATCCATTTGTGAGAGACAGTCTGCGACGTGACACGGTTCTGTATTGTACCATAAAGCTTGCTGTAGAACGGAGTCGGCGTATTTGGAATAATAGATCTCTGCTTGTCGCCGGGTTTACTTTCCTCTCAAGCAGAGAATCGCTTCTTTTCCGCGCGAGGCCGCCATGCTGTCTGCGAGCACGAGTCTTCTAAAGAAACAAGCATTTGCAATGGAATTGGTCTCGCATATGCGAGAGTTAGAGCCATTGGCGGTGTAAATTAATTCGGGGCACATGTATCAACATAGACAATATCGATTCTTTAATTGCAATTGTTAAGGAATCGCAATGAAAGAAACGTTATTGCCTATGCATGTAGGAATCGCATACAATTTTGCGATTCCTACAAATTCCTTAATTGCGAGTCCCAAATTACGAGTCGCATTTGAGGAATTGATTCCCATTCATTTCTATAGGCCCAGAGGCCTATAGGAATGAATGGGAATTGCATGCGCAATTTGTGAGTACCTAATAGGTACTCGCAAATTGCGCATGCAATTTCAAGGGTGCAAGGGTTCCAGAAGGATACCCTGTTGCACCACTGAAATTACAATTTAACCATATGTTGTGCACACACATGCCCTTTGTGTGTGTGTAACATGTGACTTTGAAAAATACACTTTAGTGCATTTTTCAAAGAAATCGAAAATTACCATCAACGTTAGTTTGATGGTGATTTGCAATTCATATTAGCAAAATCGCTACTTTTTTAGTTTAATGCATTGCATTTAAGGAATCGCAATTTGTGATTCTTAAATGCAATCGTAGTTTAAGTAATCGCAAATTTAGCGATTCCTTAAATAGTGATTTTTGCATTTGGGGTGATGCATCCCAAATGTCCCTTCGGTCGCAAAGGGGCAGATTCGCATCTGCCCGTTTGCGACCGGTGTTTAGGTTGATGCATGGGGCCCGATGTCTTTTACCTATGTGTTTTGGTTTGGAGTGTAGTGGGAGAATGTGGGTTGGAGTGGACTTTTGGGAGTTGTATTTGGATTGTTAATGAATTGTGTAGGGTGGAATTTTGTGGTGTGGAGTATATTTGTGTAGTGGAATTATGTGGTGAATAGATAATGGTGAGAGCTGCACAGAATGCTTCAATAAGTGCAAGCAGCTACGGGCTGATGAAGCTGAACATGCACCTGTATAAGCTTGACCTAAAAACTACAGAAAGACAACATCTGAAAAAGGGCAAATAATATCACGGAATGCAAGATGAGCTAAAATGTCTGTTGTGTAAATAGCGATTCTATTGCTGGCATGGATTACCTTAACCCCTTGCATGGATCGGACGGCCCCTGGCTGTCCGACGTCATGGTGGACGTGTGCGGAGGACGGCCGGGGGCCGTCTGAACACTGCCCACTCATTAATTCGCCTGCACAGCCTGGGAATGTTTGCAGTGCGCAAGGGGTTAAGAGTGTTTATGGGTACAGTTGAGAACTCGATTCTTGTTTTGCATATAAAATTAGAACTCAAATAAAGAGCCTGTTTCATGCTTTGGCTGTGTTCTTTGAGTCAAGATGGGGGCAGAAGGGGAAGGGTTGTGGGAACATGCTGCATTAGTGAAATAAATCACAGAGGCCCACATGCATCAAAGCAAAAACCGGTCGCAAACGGGCAGATTCTCAGAACCTGCCCCTTTGCGACCGGTATTTTTGCATTTAGAATGCATCATCCCAAAAGCAAAAATCGCAATTTAAGTAATCTCTAAATTGCGATTACTTAAATAGCGATAGCATTTAAGGAATCTCAAATTGAGATTCCTTAAATGCAATGCATTAAAGTAAAAATATTAACGATTTCGCTAATAGGGGGAGCAAATTACCATGAAGTTGAACTTCATGGTAATTTGCAAAAACTTTGAAAAATGCACTAAAGTGCATTTTTCAAAGTTCCATTTTACACACACACATGCCCTTGGGGCATGAGTGTGTGCAAGATGTACTCATAGGCAGATTTCAGGGGTGCAACAGGGTGTCCTTTTGACACCCTGGCACCCTTGAAATTGCATGAGCAATTTGCGATTCTCTAATTGAGAATCGCAAATTGAGAAAGTCTTCCCATTCATTCCTATGGGCCTCTAGGCCCATAGGAATAAATGGGGAGGTATTCCTTAATTGCGACTTGCAATTTGCGAGTCGCAATTAAGGAATGTTTAGAAATCGCTATTTTGTAAGCGATTTCTACATGCATAGCCTTTTGCTATTCCTTATTAGCAAATCCTTATTTTTCGCTAATAAGGAATCGCAAATGGCATTGTTGATGCATGTGCCAGTTTGTTCTCTTCCTGTTTTGTAATCATACATGTTGATAATCCGGTACTTCCATTTGTGATTATGTTGTCAGCTAGCCTAATAAATCTGCATAGTATCTCACAGTCCCTTGCTGCCCGAAACAGTTTCTGTAGAGTTTCAGTCGGAACTTGAGTGGTCAGGGAATGTTGCTCCGGGCAGTGGAAGTTCCGCTCTCTCTACCGGCCGGTAACGCATACATATACTCCAGTAATTTTTTTAAAGCACTCCCTCCTGGGTATTGGACTTAAAGAACCCATAAACCTTTTTTTATTTTCTCCCGAGGGCTCCTGCAATTTATCACACAAGCTGGCAAACGGAATCTGTGTGATTAAATGAGTAGTACCAGCCCACAGCCGGCACCGTTTTGACATTTTCACTGCGTTCTGCTGAGAAATGGAGAGCGGCTAGAGAGCGCCACGACGGTGATAGGGAAATGAAATGAGTAGCAGCTTTTGCAGACCGCCAAAGAAGTGTGGGGCTCTCAAAGGTGCGTGTCATTACTTACAAACAGTTTTACATGCATGCGTTGAACACCGACAACCATCCCAGATGCGGGACCTTCAGGGTTAAGCAGATTGCCTTCAGGGACAATCATCCTGCTTCTAAGAAACAGCCGCTGCAGCAGACACGGCCCTGATGCTGCTCGGCGTGTTCTTCTCTCACATCTGCATTCAGAACATAGATACTTCTATTCCTCTTAATCTGATTGAACAAGAACGCGCTCCTGTAACTTCTATCACAATGATGCGTGAGAGCACTCACTTCTAAGCCTGGGCGGTAAATTTCGTTCCGTTCGCGGAATTTGCGATATTTTGACATTTTCGTGTTCCGCGGAGAGCGCAAAAATGTCAAAACTTTCGTAACCTGCCGCGAAACGGAAGTATTTTTCTTGTTCCTGCTTTAAAAATGCATTCTCGCGCGCGCGATCGCGACTTACCGGGTCCCTGCGTTCGCCGACGAGTTTTCCTATCCGTTTGCACGCGCCACAAGATGTTGGATTGTTGGTAGCCGGTCGCGCTATCCCACGAGAGTTTGCGATCGCGAACACGTCATTGCGATCACGAACAGGAAATAAGCATCGCGTGCAAGATGGCCGCGCCCATTAGCGACCGCATGGGCAAGTTGGAGATATATTTCCCCGTGAGCATGCAAAAACACATCGCGAATGGGCGGGAAAAGCAATCTCCGCATCTTCGCGAAAGTTTCACATGCTCGCGGAGATTTTGTGCAATTTCGCAATAATTTGCGAAAGTCAATTTCGCAAGTTCCGCCAACCCTTACTCACTTACTCCCGACTAAGGCCCTGTTTTCAAAGTGACGGTGCTGGCGGGGTGGTAACTCTGCATCCATAAACACTGGTATAATGCAGTAATACCTCACCAGTAAATGCAGTTACAAGTTAATTCCGGCAGAATGGGGAATAACTGTGCAGATCCGTTTTTACCCAGCGGAATTCCGAACGATATTTCACTTTTGTGGGGGATTATTAATGTTCACGTTTACCAACTACTGTATGAGCAGCAGGTAAATGTGACCGCTGGCATGGGGGTGGGTCAGGGAAGGTTGTCAGATAAGTCTAGGTAAGAGAGGAGAGGAAGCTGATTGGTGAGGAAGCGTTACATACAGGGCCAGAGTGGCCGTAACCGGCACCAGGCATTTACCCGGTGGGCCACCAGGGTTGAGGGGCAGTTTTGGGCTCCTGGGGTCTGATTTTGTTACAGGGCTGTTTTTGCAGCATAGCTGCAATATTGGCCGCTTTAACGAAATCGGCCAAAACCGGCCGTGGCAAACAGCTCGGCCGAACCTCCAACCCGGGGGGCGGCCGAGCACCTTGCCAGGGCCGGTTTTGGTTCCCAGTCCGGCCCTGGTTACATACTCCCCCTGTGCTGGTATGGGGGTCGGGCAAGGGCCAGGGAACGGATCAAGGCTGCACTTGCATAAACAAGTATTGAACGGAGTACAGATATCTACGACAATTAGCAATTGTAGCGCAACAGCAGTTTTTTTCTGAGGGATTATTAGGCTTTTTTTTTAACTGATGCATCTGCAAATTGTGTGCAGTAAGGGATTAGTGACCAAATGGACACATGCAGACAGATACACATATAAACTGCCACAAACTCGCAGAGAGGACACGTAGCAGCAATGGGGCGGGTGTGGGAGCAAGATGAAAGCGGGTGCATGTAGAAAATAAGAAAGGTGCACGATCCCGAAGTCGCCGCCATGCTTAGGAAGGGTGAGCATATATAGGAACAGCAACAAGCACTCTCCAAGAAAGTCACTTTTATCCAGAATAATATTGGATGGATATTTGTATGACAACGTGCTTTATATCATTTTTATGTTAGGGGCGTATTGTTAGAACACAGTTGGTATACATGAGTCCAGTCAATGATCTGCTGCAACAAAGAACACATTTCCGTTTCCATTTCGAGTTGGTTTTTTTTCGAAGAGACAACGCCTCCAGACTCAACTCAGTCAACACGTGTTTCGTCAATCTTGACTTTCTCAAGGCAAGTAAGTAAAAATGTAACTGGTGTAGTATAATTCCTTCTAAGATCGTCACACCAAATCCATAAGAAAATTACATAAAGCACGTTGTCATATGAATAACTATCCAATATTATTCTGGATAAAGTAACTTTTTTGGAGAGTGCTGCTTGTGGTTTCTATATATGCTCACCCTTCCTAAGCATGGCGGCGACTTCAGGATCGTGCACCTTTCCTATTTTGTACATGCTCCCACTTTCATCTTGCTCCCACACCCGCCCCATTGCTGCCACGTGTCCTCACTGCGCATTTGTGTTGGTTTATATGTGCATCTGTCTGCGCGTGTCCATTTGGTCACTAAAAACGGATCTATTGGTACTTATCCAAAAACAGATGTCAGTAGCACTTGCCATATATTGAGAAACCTTCTCAATACATGGCAAGTGCTACTGGCATCTGTTTTTTGATAAGTACTAATAGATCTGTTTATACGTAACCACCACATTCTTGAATAAGTGCACTGTATGAGTATTTCTTGGACTCTTCTTTGTTTGGGTCACTCTCCTTTGTTCACACCGCATGATCAAGTATTGTATTGTAATTCCTCCTAACCATGGTATTTTAAAGTTTTATACAACGTGGTAATTCACTACTTGTCGGTCTCTCCTTTTAATATAGACATACGGTTCACCTCTCCATAAGATAGGATTTCTTTGTACGTATTTGGGGATGTATGTCACGCGAGGTAGACCACGCATCCCTATTCACAATGTCGTAACTTTTTCAACAACAAGTTAAGGTATTTCTTATATGCTTCACTTTTAAACAGTGAATATTCCCTACCGAAGGCCCCATGTTTCGACTCCTAACTAGCAAGTGGCTAAACAGAAATATTGTGTTCATTTATAGTAATACCGTATGCACGTGTGGACTGAACACTATCGAACAAATCCAATTGATTGTACATTACAGTGGTGGGCCTTTTTATTCATCATTACAGATACGCGGAGGGCCTTGGTTTTGCGTGCATGAGTTTTCTTCTTACCTCTGTGACATTTTTCGTATGGATTTGATGTGACGATCTTAGAAGGAATTACACTACACCAGTTACGTTTTTACTTACCTGCCTTAAAAAAGTCAATATTGACGAAACACATGTTGGCTGAGTTGTGTCTGGAGGCGTTGTCTCTTCAAAATAAACCAAGTTTAAATGGAAACGGAAATGTATTCTTTGAGATGACAGATCATTGACTGGACTCATATATACCAACTGTGTTCCAACAATACGTCACTAACATAAAAATGATATAAAGCACGTAGTCATACAAATAACTATCAAATATTATTCTGGATAAAGTGACTTTCTTGGAGAGTGCTTGTTGCGGTTCCTATATATGCCCATATTTTACACATTAGCGTGACTAATGTGCAGGGGCAACCTTGGGTAGCAGGCTGCCAGAACTAATTTAGCGCCTGTGCATGTTCTTGTGTACACACTAGTCATTGATTTCGTGTGTTTCCCACAGAAAAATTGCCTTTTGACATCAACGTTAGTAGGAAGTGCGATAATTTCCCTATTTGTTGGGCCACTACTACCCCATTTCTTTTTCTATGCTAAGGAAGGGTTTAACATCCTCTGAATGTGGGCAAGTCACTCCATCTCCCTGTGCCTAAAAATTATGTTACCATGTTTAAAGTGACTGGTGCTTAAGTGATGTTCAGCGCTACAATACTTCGGGCAGCATGGTGGCTTTTTGGAAGGAGGCCCCCGTTACACTGTGAAACCACAAGCTGCTGTGACCACTATCATATGTGAAGCAACGGGGCAGGTGGGGGAGAGAGATGAAAGTGGGTGCATGTAGAAAATGAGAAAGGCGCATGACCCTGAAGCCGCCGTCATGCTTTGGCAGGGGGAGTATGAGGGTCTGCAATGCCTCATGCCTCCACAGAAAAAAAAAGTAAATAAACAACCCATTGAGGGGTACGCGGGAAATAAACAAAGCAAGGTAGCAGACTTGAAGGTTCGAGTCACAGCATGGCCTCAAAACCTATGAATCTGTGTAAATCACTGCATCTCCCCATGCCTAATAATAACATTACCTTGTTTAAAATGGATGATGCTCAAGTAATGTACAGAGCTGCAATACCTGGGCGGCATTGTTTGCTTTATGGAAGGAGGCCCCTGCTGCATGCTGAAAGCACCTGCTGCTGTGATTTCTGGCATATGTAAAGCAACTGGGCTATACGATGAAACCCTCCACTGCTGTGGGTGGGGGAGCAAGGTGAAAGTGGGCGCATGTAGAAAATAAGAAGGGCGCGTGACCCCGAACCACCGCCATGCTTAACAAGCATTTACAATGCAATGGTCTCGGCATTGTTAAAGTTAGAGCTATTGGCATTGCTCATGACATTATTTTTGTTTTTGTTTTTAAAACATTTAAAGAAACGGCATTGTTATTTACAATGTCAATAGCTTAATCTATCTCAAATGCGAGACCTATTGCATTTGTAACCCACACAGAGAGCCACGCACACAAAGCCACCCACACACACAGAGCCACCCACACAGAGCCACATACACAGAGCTATTCACTTAGAGCAACCTACACACAAATAGAGCCACCCACACAGAGCCACCTACACACACACAGAGTTACCCACACACAGACAGAGCCACCCGCGCATAGAGCCACCAAGGTCTCGCCTTTGATCAAGTAAAAGCCATTTGCTTTGCTAATGGTATTGTACAGCAAAGGAAATGGCTTTAACTTAATAAAAGGCGAGACCTATTGCATTTTCAATGCTTGTTATATTGGCAATTACAGAGCCCTGTTTTCAACCTGTCTTTGGTGCCCTCTGAGCAATTGGTCCCAAACTAGCTGCATCAGTTGACAAAATGGGCCATATCAAGTTTTCACTCAGGAATCAAATATAATTTTTGCAGTACAATTTTTATTTAAATGTAGATGTCCAATGCCACTCTACTCAGTGCCCCGCAAGCTGCATAAAGCATGTTAATAGCACCTTCTTTTGAATGTAGGGATAAATACCGAACGTATGCCATTTCTATGCACTGTAACCACAGAAGTTATGGTTTCCTAAGTTAGGTGACTCAGTGTAACGATGTACGGTAAGACTGTTTCTGTTTTAGGTGGGGTTCGAACTCACGACCGGAGGTAAAGTGCACTGTGACAGCGGCGACCGTTGAGCTCACTGAGCTTTCTCGTTGGCTTTGGTTTAAAGTGAAGTGTCTCCGGGGTGACAGAGTGGTGAACATCACTGAAAGTGCCTGCCTTGGAACGGCGTCTGCTGCTGAGTTGAGTGCGCCCCAGACTATGATGTATGGGGTCAGATCTCAGCTTTCACTCGATGGGACGCTGCATGAATGACAGAGGAGCGACCAGGCCTGAGGGTGCACGGTGTCAGCGTCAGTCACTTCGGCAGTACACAGGACTCACTGGCACTGGGCTCTCCCATCACTCGCCCGTTGCTGCTAGGTCTGCACAGTGCAGGGCGGGATAGCAGAGCGGGGTGTGCACAGCCAGGGCCGCCGCTCGAGGGATTTGTGTGAGATTAACATACCTCGCAGGATTTGGACTTTTGTTGTTCTAAGGCCGCGGTGCCCTTGTCGCGCTGGGGAACCGCGCAGAGAGCACCATAACAAAGGTGGACGCTGTCCCCTGCACCCCGCGGGCACAGCACTTGTTGTAATGTTAAGTCACCATGTAGGCCTTGGCACTGCCCTGGCGAGGCCTCCCGTGGCTTGGAGGCAGCAGCACTGAGTGGAACCGAGCCATGCCCTGCTATGCCTTAGTGAAGGTTGTGCCATTTTATAGCACCCGTGTCCCGTCACTTATCGCGCGCGATGTGCGTGTATATAATTTGACGGAGGCCATGCACGCCGTGCCACGTCACTGTTATCGTGCGTGATATGTGTGTATATACTTTGACGAAGGCTGTGCACGCAGTGCCACGTCACTGTTTATCGTTTGGTGTTGCGTTTATCTACCTTGACGAAGGTTGTGCGCGCTGTTACATCACCTGAATCATGTCATTGTTTATCACGTCTGTTATTCATTTCTTTATGTAGCTGTAGGTTGTGCCATCATTTTACGTCACCCGTGGGCCGTGCCTTGTCAATATTTATCATGCTTTCCCTTATCCTGATTGAAGGTTGTTCCATACGATTTTATATCACATACACCAAATCATTTACACACTATATGTGAAATGCCACGAGAAGGATCTACCGTTCAATTTGATATCACGCGTGCCACGCCATTGTCATGTGCGCCAGGTATGTGCATACATCGATGAACATTGTGCCACGCGAGGCGTGTTTACTGTCCCGGGCTTCTCTCTTTTTTTAAGTTTACCTAAATAAGTGCGCTCGGAGACAGCGGCATGGCTGACACCGACCCTAGGACCCCGCAGGAGCTCGCCGACTTTGTAACCATCCTTCTCCAAGGTTAAGCAGAAATGCCTCGGAGAAATGCAGCGTCATTTTCGGATTCGGGGGCGTGTTTTTCTTTCTCTCCTCTTCCCATTGGCTGGAATGTTTACATTCCAGAGGAAAGAAAGAAACTAAAAAACACGCCCCCGAATCCGAAAAAGACGGGGCTTAAATGGACAGACGCCCCTCCCTCCGTTTAGGAAGCCAGCCAATGGAGAAGAGGGGCGGGTTCAAGCCCCACTACTGAAAAACGTTAAATCACGCAAGCGAGACTGCGCAGGCGCAGCCTTCGCTAGCCGAGACCTAAAAAGGGAGAGTATGAGGGGCTACAATGCCTCTGCAGAAAGGAAATTTAAAAGTAAACAAACAGCACAGTGCGGGTTAGGTGGGGGAAAAAAGCGTGGTGGCAGACATGATGTTTCGAGACTCGGCGTGGGCTCAACATTTTCTCCCTGTGCCTAAAAATAATGTTACCTTGTTTAAAGTAACTGGTGCTCATGCACAGTGCTGCATTACCTGTGACAGCATGGTGGCGTTATGGAAGGAGGCCCCCGCTACACAGTGAAATCACCCACTGCAGTGACCGCTAGCGTATGTAAAGCGACAGGGCTACACTTTGAAACCCTCCACTGCTGTGACCGCTAGCATATGTAAAGTAACGGGACGGGTGGGGGAGCGAGATGAAACAAGTGCATGTAGAAAATAAGAAACAAGTGACATATAAGCCGCCACCATGCTTATGAAGGGGAACTACGAGTGGCTACAATGCCCCATGCCTCCACGGAAAGGAAATTTAAAAGTAAACAAACAGCACTAGGTGGGGGGGGAACAAAGCCCGGTGGAAGACATGAAGGTTCGAGTCCTGGCGTGGGCTCGACATCCTGTGAATCTGGGCAAATAACTCCATCTCTCGTTGCCTAAAAGTAATGTTACCTTGTTTAAAGAGACTGGTGGTCAAGTAATGTACAGCACTGCAATACCATGGGCAGCATGTTGGCTTTATGGAAGGAGGCCACCACTGCACAGTGAAACCACCCGCTGCTGTGACCGCTAGTATATGTAAATGGAACTGACATTTTAGAACAAGCCGAATCTGTGAAATAAGTAATAGAAAATCCTAATTGTTTCTGGTTCAGAGAAAGAGTTCTCCCGAAGCAAAAGAAAAGCAATGCAAGCGTAAGGAAAGTGTACTTGGCCTGTGCTGCTCGGCCAAAAACAGAAGTGACATATCGCTGCATGAACCAATTAGAAGGCAGAAAAGATGAGCGACACTGGCCTCAACCAATGATAAGCAGCAGGCAGAAGCAAAGTAATTTATGGAATACAACAGGTCTGGCTCACAGCGCATGCGCGCTGGTAGGCTCGATCGAAAAGAGTGACACTTTCATTTTCAGGGACGTAGCTATCAATACTGCAGCAGAGGTGTGACAGGCTCACTACTCCCCAGCAATAGAGGCTGTGTTTTTTACCACCAAATAAGAGGGTGGGGCAAAATGTCATGCTTGTATATGCCCCCCTGCACACAGTTGCCATCAACCTTTTGGAGACAGGTTGGATTTTATTGTTCTACCTGCGTAAGACCGATGTGACCTTAACTCAGGGTTTTCAGACTAGGATGTACATATCATTCACCCAGCAGGTGCATTGGCACCAAGACCTTGGTGTGTGTGAGGAACATTGGTTTAAACAGCCTCAGTGGGGGATTTGAAAGCTACTTTTCCTTTCTTGCATTGAGACTTATGGCACCCTATGTACTGCACTGCCCATGTTTCAAAGAGACCTGGTAAAAGGAGGCCAAATGATTTACTAAAGTGTATCTGAACCTCTGCCACCCACCATCTCAGCTCTGATGTGGCAGATAGATGTAGTGAATGTCGGTCACTGCCGAGGGGGGTCATTGTTCAACTAAAGTGAGTTGGGCCTCTACCTTCAATTAATCACTTACTTGCTCAAACAAATGGCACTCTAGATGGTCTTAGTAGGGATGTTCAGGATCTGCCATCCTTCATTTTAGATCAAAGGGCCTGGTTCAGAGGACAGCAGTAATGGAACATTTGGCAAAAATCATCGGATGTCCCATTCACTCTCTTTTTGGTGCTCTTAGCTCATGAAGAGACAATTAAAAAGAGTTTTCACAAAATTAGAGGAACAACTCAGCGGCGGCTCCTCTGCTGAAAGGCAGCAGATGAAAAAAAAATGATAATAAAACAATTTTATTATCATTTTCTTTTTCACTCACTCAGCCAAGTCAGCAGAGTCTGCCACATCTAGGACGGGCCATCATAGGTCAGCAGTTGCCAGGAAGTAGGAGTGGTATGTAGAGTAAGTGTGCATGCCGGTTTGGAAGGCATCTTAGGCCGGCCAAACCGACATACGCACTTACATTTTTCCAACCAGAGCTGTGCTGCACAGCCAGGTGGCGAACAGGCATAAACTCCCAGGCCCTAATTGAGCAGCATTTCAGCCCACTCAGACCAATCCCGGTACTTCTCTCATGCTGGGTAATAGCATGAAAGCAGCATCTGGATTGGGAGTCTGGGAGCTTGTGCCCATGGACTGCTGGGAGCAGAGCAGAGGATCACAGAGGGGTGGGAGCAAGAGAATCACTGAGTCTGCGGCCAGCAGTGGAAGGTAAGTGTACTCTTCTTTTTCTTTTTTATTATTTTTCCCCCCGCACGTGTACCCCTGACTTGGGCCCTAGTAAGAATCCCTTACGTCGCTCAATTTAAAAGATGGCAAACTGACCCTGGAACCCCTGCCAGCTCTACCATTCGGAAATCAGCTGGCAGAGCCAGTACTGGTGGAAACTCCATTCACGCCGTTCATGCTGGCATCTTTTCTGTCTAGAATTGCCATGTCAACCACAATGTTCTCAGACAGAAAGTCCAGAACCGTCTCCCAAGTGTTGTCTTAAATCTTCCAGTTCAGTCTTGACAGTATTCCCCTTGCTTAGGACCACCCAAAATATTTGAAGATCCTTATTTGCCTGGTGTGAATCTCACTACCTACAATACATCTGCCAGTATACCAGATTTTTTTTACCCTACCCAGCAAATTATTTAATGTTTTTCTAAAATACACCCTCAAAATGAGTTTGTGATATAAAAACAAAAAAAAGTTATTTACTTTGTTGGTCTAGGCCCTTTTTGCAGGGTCATCCCTAAACTTTTTGCCTTTCTCCTAGCCTTTTTTCTGACATGGTGTTGGTGGTTTTAGGACTGTGGGCACTTTAGCACTGCTGTCTATTGTAAAGTGCGTGTGCTCTCTGTGTTAATTATGTTAAGATTGGTCTACACCTGTTTGGCCTATTTAATTTACCTGTCAGTCCCTTGTAAAGTGGTATCCCATATACCCAGGGCTGGTAAATTAAATGCTACTGGTGGGCTTCCAGAGCTGATTGCGCCACCCACCAAAGTAGCCTTTCAAACCTATCTCAGGCCTCTGCCATTGCAGGGCCTGTGCATGCAGTGTTACTGCCGCTGTGACATGGCACTTAAAGCGTGTGCCATGTCTGTGACCCCCCCTTTAACTGCATGTCAGTCACCCCTAAGGTAGGCCCTAGCTAGCCCTATGGGCGGGGTGCATTGTAGGTAAAAGATAGGACATGTACCTTAAGTGTGTGACATGTCCTGGTAGTGACAAACAGCCATTTGGTTTCTCACTGCTGTTGGGCTGCCCTCCCATAGGAATGCATTGTGGATTCCCTGATAAGTGTTTCAGTGGTAATTCCTGATATGAGAGGCACAGTGTGGTCAAGTTTGGTATGTTTGGAATAGTGATAATAAATGCTATGCAGTGGTGTGCACAGATTTATTATAACTATTTTAGAAATGCCACTTTTAGAAGTTAGCATTTCTGTGTGCTATGTGTCTGCCTGCCTGATGTGAATTGTATGTCTGGCTTTTGAGTGACAGGGGTGAGGTGTGTGTGGCTCCAGGAGGGACAGGCTGAGTCAGCGCAAGGCTGAATGGGACATCTGCATTTGGAGTGGTGGGAGGAGAAGTCCCTGGTCCCTGAATAGGATTGTGCCTGCCCTAGTGAATGCTGGCTCCGCCCCCCTTGGTGTGTCTAATGACGAGCCCCCACCTGACAAAGGGGAAGAGGAGCCTTGTAAACAAAGTACTTCACTTACCCCTGGACTAGTTTTGGCTGGTTTCCCCAAGCCCCTGTGCCAGCGCAGACAAAGGGAATGTTAGTATAAATGTAGAGGCTGTGACCCAATGTAGGTGTGCTGATCCTGACTTGTGGGGGCTTGCTGCTGCGGGGGCCCAGGTGGAACCGCAATGGGGGTTTACCTCCCTGCTGGAGGGCCCTGTGTGCTGGCCTCCCTGGGCCCAGCTATGCCCCATGGAACTAGAAGAACTTTTGTTGGAACTTATTCTTTTTGAATGCAGGACTCTTGCTTCTAGCGCCTCGTGAGCGATTTCCTTTAATTTTCCCAAGAAGGAGAAGAGTGTGGGCTGCGCAGCGCTGAGCTGCCGCCTTTTTAAAGGGGATCCCCATCGTAGGGATTCCCCTGTGATGCCGTACCGAGTGGGTGCCCACCCCGCTTTTGGATTTTAGTTACAGCGGGTGCCCATCCTGCATTGTTTGTCCTAGCGGGAGCCCACCCCACTTGCTTTTCAGGAAGAGTCACCGCCACGACCCAGAGAAGGCAGTACGGCTGGCCCGGCAGCCAGGCAAACTGCCTGACAGGAGGCGGGGCCGGCCACGTATAGCCCGGAAGCCGCGTGTGGAGGCAGAAATCTTGTGGCCCAAGCGGGGCTCCTGTGAGCTGTTGGGAGCCCCGGGGCAAGAAAATAAGCTTAAGACAGGCGGGAGCCCACCCCGCCTGCGTGGATGCTACCAGTGCGGCCGGATTCGAGGTGGGGTTCCCGAGAGATGGAGGGAGCCCAGCTTGTGGAGGATGTCTGGCTGCAGAGGGGAGGCAGGCCCGCGGAAATCGCCTGAGACCAGCGAGTTCCCAGCAGAGAGTCCCGGTGAGTGGGGGCTCCATGTGCGCAGGGTTGGTGCCTAAGTGGTTCCGTCGTTGCGGGCCGCTCCAACAAAGGGGGCACCGTGATGATTAGGGTCCCGACGTGAGGGACTCCCAGGGGCCCAGAAGTGCACCTGAAGGAGCCCAGTGAATAGAACTCCTGGTGCTGATTTCTTTTTGGGAGCAATTTGGCAAGTAAGAGTCCCAGGGTGGGGCACTCAGGGCACTCTGTGCCAGGGCTCAGTTTTCTCCAGCTGCACCGCGAGAGAGCAGGCATCTGCAACGTTGGGGGCAATCTTGGCTCCACCGAGGCACATTGTCGGTTCCTGGAGCCGCATCGGTGCTCCCTGGGGCCCCGTAGTGCCAGTACTTGTTTTGTTTCCTCAGCTGCGCCGCCGTAGCGGGCAGCTGCAACATGAATCAAAGTTTTATTTACAGAGTCCCAGAGTGGAGCTCACCAGGCACAGTAGTGCCAGTGCCATTTTCCTTTGGGGGCATGTTGTTTTTAATGAGAAGAAAGGAGTGAGATACACTCCCACACCCCAGCGCAATGGCGCACTTTGCTTACACTGCCAGGGGCAGTTTAGCGCCCTGACATTTCTGGACAGAGGGCATTTTGAGCCCCAGTGAAAGGCCAGTTGGCCTGGGGGTCATTGTGGATACCTGTGTATTAGTAGGGTGCAAGGCCCTAAGGTAATGCCCGCAGAGGTGGCATCATGTTGTTAGGCTTATATGATGATTGCATAATATGCTTTATGCCCATTGTGATTGCGTAATGAGATTAATGCCTAATGTAATTGCGTAATGTGATTTATGCTTGTGCTGCCTATGACATAATGTGTTTATGTTTAGGATGTTTAGGCATAATGTGTTTCTGCTGGTGAGGCCTAATGCGTAATGATTTTATGCTAATGAGATTTGGGCCTAATGTGATTTATTGCCTAATGTCATGTTATGATATTTCAGGATGATGTTTAATGCTAATGTGATAATGCTTAGGTCATTATGGTACCAGTAGTTACTGGTTGTGTTTTACATTTACTTACTGGTTCCGATGGTTCTGACCGTGGCCCGATTGGCCTGGACCTGTATATAATCCCCTGTGAATATTGCCCGTACCAGTTGGCACAGTGTAAATGTGTGATTAGGTTTCTAATGTGTTTATGATAATACAAAGGCTATTTTTTTATATAACCTTGTGTGGAGTTTCTTTTGTAGTGTGCCTAGTGTGTTGCTGCTGTGTGTGTGTATTGTGCAAACGCTTTACACATTGCCTCTGGGATAAGCCTGACCGCTCGTGCCAAGCTACCAAGGGGGTGAGCAGGGGTTATCTTCAGCATGTAACTCCCTTGCCCTGACTAGAGTGGTGGTTTCTGCCTGGCTTAGGCGAATGCCCTAGCCAACCAGAAATCCCATTTCTTACATACTTATTTCTGGTTTTAAATAGCATAGACCAGACCCAAAGGGCACTCATCACATCATCATTGTGCACCACTGACTTCTAACCACCAGCAGGCGCCCTCCTTTGCTTGTCATTCTCCTTGTGTTGCTTTTTATAGAAGATTGTTATCTAGAGAATTCGCATTGATAGGATATCACACCAGTGACTTTTAAAATCACACCTATGGTTACCTTTTCAGAAGAGTCTTGTGGAATAGCTATATAAATCACCAACTAATGTTCTGTGCAGGGGTCAGTATGCTGGGTTGTATGGAGTTTACAGTATCTGATATTTACCAGGTGTGATAAAGTCAGCACCCTTTTTTAAATTTCAGAAGGTCAAACCAGCCAGAATTTAACATGGTAAAATATTACAGTATTTACCACGGCAGGAGGTTTTGGTTCAGTAAGCATACAAATCTGCATGTTATTCTACAGAAACTGTGATAAATGGTGTGGGTTAGCACCCCCAATAAATTCTTAACCTATGTGAGTCGCATTTTATCAGGTATGATCAATACTAGCACCTACCCCACTAGGGTACTCGTTGTTGCTGTCGAGGCTGTGCAAACAAAGCCGTGCCAATATATGCCACATTCTTTCTGTTACACTATAAGCTAAATTCTATTACAATATATGCTGCATTCTATCATACTATAAGCTAAATTCTATAACAATAGATGCTGCATTCTATCACTCTCTGATAGAAGGGCATTGTTCAAGGGGTCAGTCCCACATATTTAGCTCACCATTCATGAAAAATGAGTAAACCTACCCACAAAGATATTTGATCATAGGAGGCATTTTTGAAATTTTCCCTGGTTATACCTGGAAAGTTGAGCCATGGAAATTCTTTGTGTGTTGGGCATTACCCACTGCAAAAATTGTATACATGAACAATTCTACATTTTGGAAAGCCCGCACCTTTATACGGTAGCCCAATATTTTCTTATTCTTTTCCTCCATGGGCAAAATATTTTCTTTATTATGACTAGCCGCTTCTACAACCCATGGTGTCCTGGGGTGTTGCAGAATCTGTCCCATCCTTGAAGGAGACTTACACCAGCCCTTTTCTGAGTAGATCTCTGGCCAATTCCAGGGTAGGAAAGGGTCAGAGAGGAGTTTGTCAATGCCTAGAAATGAGCAAGTTGTTGACTATTCACAAACTCCCAAACGTGCTCACTCGCTACCCCTGCATGGGATTTACTGTAGGTTAATATTTAATGACTGTGGGGCCATATCATGTGGAAGTAAAATGATTTACAACTTCAAGGCCACTCTTTGTGACCGTCTTGCAGTTGTCAACTCTAAATCTAGCCTTTCCCACTCATTAGCGGCCTGATTCACATCAACCATTTGTGTTCATAAATTAGAATGTATGTTTAAATCCACATAATGACAATCTCCATCTTCATTTGTGACTGATGAAATTGGTTTCCTGGTACCCAGGCAAGGCACTGTGAGCTGAGCTGAATTGCTGGCAGATTTTGCATACACAATGAAGCATTTTATTAATGATGCAATTGTTAAGGAAGGGCATCACCATTGAGTACATGTACAAAGCAAATGATGTGAGCTATGATAGCTAAGCTCAGGGTTGCTATATTATTGCAGAGTTTGCTCACTGTAATAAAGCTAACTAGTAGAGAATGAGTCATTAATGATTCCTCATCTCTCACCTCCAATTTAACAGGGTATCTGGAGCCTTATGAGGCAAACAGTCAAAGTCAGACTGTATGGTATTATTATTATTATTTTTTTCTCTCGGTTCATTTTATTAAACGTTAGATGGTCACAGCTTCACATAACTACATACATCAGGATGCAGACTTTTGGAGAGATAGCGGTTACAATTCCATTTTACAAAACACCTTTGCAGTGAGACATGATAAGTTATACCAATCATGGTGACGTTGGATCGTCTAGGGAAGGGAGAACAGGGGGTTCACATATATGCCCTCGATAGACATTTCATTTGCCCCAGATCATAGTCCACTTTTTAGGGCAGCCTCGTGCAACATAGACAGTTTTTTCCCTGACCATGCACCAGTCCATATCTGCTTTCCAGGCGTTGAGCTTCGGTGATGTTGCAGCCCCCCATAGTCTTGTGATATTTCTCTTCGCTACCATTTGACCCAGGGTTGCCCATAATTTATCTTTACTGTTAAGATCTGTGGGTTCCCACACATTTAAGAGACATCTCTTCACTTCAGGCCTGATCACGATTTTCAATACTTCGCTCATACAGTCATGCACCCTCTTCTAATATTTCTGGATGCACCCACACTCCCATATAAATAAATGAGCCCTTTTGACCACACAGTCTCTTACACTGTCCATCCGTCGCCCTACCCATTTGTTCTAATCTGGGTCCCGAGACGTGGACTCTGTGCAAAAGTTTTAGTTGGACGAGGTGCAATCTAGACAAAATCGCCACTTCCCGTGGTGAGGCTGTTGCCTCCTGCCACTCCTCGTCGTCCAGCTCCAACCTGTCCCTCTCCCATCGCTCCCGTAGTGTCCCTAGGGGTCTGTAGTGTTATTTCTAATTTTTTTATATGTAAGGGATATTATTTTATCTGACAGGTAACCGTCAAGCAATCTATCCTCCAGTGGAGAGGATTCTGGGGGGGGATGATCCCGCTGTAAGGTTCGATTGGAGGGAGTGTCGGACTTGCAAGTAGCTAAAATATTCAGTGTCTGCCAACTGGTGTGTGCGCTGGAGTGATGCAAAGGCCACCACCATGCCTGCCTCCCATAAGTCGGCGATCTGTGATAACCCATTGAGGTCTCACTTATCAAACCCCTGTGAAACTCCGAGAGTGCCAAGTTGTTCCGAGTCCCATAGCGGGGTGGCCAGTGTGAGTTTTCGGTCCCTCCCCAGGCTACGGTTCACTGCGTGCCAGATTTGGACTGAATGCTTTGTTGGGCCTGTTAAACAGTATCTGCGGGGTTTGGAGTAGAGCGCTCTATTGAAGTTGCTTCCGGGGAGTATCCATCTGTCCATTCTGTACCCCGGATCGTCCCCGAGGCGATAAGTGCAGTGGTTTATGGCTGCCAGGTGGGCCGCCCAGTAATACTTTCTAATATCTGGAAGCCCTATACCTCCATCATACCAGCCACATGTGAGTTTATGCAATGCTATTTGGGGTCTACCGTCCCAAAGCAGTTCTCTCTGGATGTTGTCTATGTCATTGAAGTATTTAGCCGGGACCAAGTCCGGGGAGTTCTGCAGGACATAAAGGAAGTGTGGCAGGGACATCATTTTAAAGAGTGCAGCTCTCCCCAGTAATATCGGCAGCATCTTCCAGCTCGCCACATCGCGCTTCAGTCTTTGCAGCGGAGGGAGGAGGTTGCGCTCGTAGCGGAGTTTAGCATCAGAGGTGATGAAGATTCCAAGATATTTAAAGCCCTCTCGTACCACTTGAATAGGGCAGTTTCTAGGAGGGGTGGGAGGGTCCCCATGCAGAATATAAAGCAGAGATTTGCTCCAGTTGATGGTATGCCCAGAGTTTTTCCCAAAGTTTGTAAAAATGTCAAGAACTGCATGCAGTGATGTTTTTGGAGAACCAAGGTATAGGAGAATATCATCAGCGTACAGAGAGATACGGTCCTCCCACCCCTCCGTCCATTTAAGCCTCCTGATAAATGGATCTCTGCGTATCCATGCCGCCAACGGTTCCAAGGAGAGAGCGAAGAGCAAGGGCGAGAGCGGACAGCCCTGCCAAGTCCCCCAACCCAGGGCGAATATGTCTGACTTCTTGTTATTAACTACTACTTGTGCCAGAGGGGCCTAGTAGAGTAGCTGTACCCACACGATAAAGCCAGGGCTGAAGCCCAATTTTTTAAGGACTGCAAATAAGTATGGCCATTCAATAGTGTCAAATGCCATAGTGGCATCCAGTGAGACCACAATTGCATCTTCCTGGATCGCGTCCAGTCATCCCAGCACGCCGTGTAACCTACGTCGGTTTAAGGCTGTGTTCCAATGGGGTACAAAGCCGGATTGGTCTGGGTGTACCAATATGCATATAACCTGCGTCAGCCGGTTTGCAAGTAGCTTAGATAGTATTTTGGGTTCAGCATTTAAAAGGGAGATAGGTCTATAGGATGAGCATTCGTCTCTTGGTTTTCCTTCCTTGTGTAAAGTAACCAACGTTGCCACCCTTTGATCACATGGGAGTTGACCTCGTTCTCTACTCTCTTCGAACATGTTTTTAAGATAGGGGGATAATTTATCTGGTTTTAATTTGTACAGCTCGATTGGTAGGCCATTAGGACCCAGATCAAGATGTCCTGAGACCACTGAATTGAAGACTCCTCCCACATGTGGCCTTCTGGGAGTGAGAGCATGAGAGTGCCTAGGTCTTTGAAGGTCTGTCCTTGCAGTCCCGGTGGTACGTAAACTGCCAGTATTGTAAGTGTGTGCCCCTCCCATTGTCCCGAGATAACGGAGTAGCGACCCAGTACGTCGGACCAAGTGTGTTGTATGCACAGTGGGAATGAATGTTTGAAAAAAATGCCAACCCCTCTTGATCCTGAAGTGAAACCAGAATGAGCCACAAGTTTGTACCCCCATCTATTTAAGGCCTTACAGGTGTTTCCAACTAGGTGGGTCTCTTGGAGTAACACTTCGTCTGGGGAGTGTCGTTTTATATATTGGAGCACTATACTTCATTTCACCTTGTCCCCTAGTCCGTTGACGTTCCAACTCAGGAGCTTAAAGCTCTTGTCCCAGTTCGTACTCATTTAGGTTAAGGTGATGTAAGTCTGTAGCTCGTCGTCTGTATCCCAGTCCCAGCAGTCGCAGTCTTGTAATGCGTGACCATCTATCTCCCCCCAACAACCCACCTCCCTGTATCCCAATACTCTTTGTAACAGTCTAAAATCTCCCCCCCCAACCTCCCAGTGCTGGGCCGCCCCACACCCTTGTGCCGCAGTGTGATACAGTGTGGTCCAAGACTCAGAATAGTGTCTATGTACACTAGCCACAAAAACATTTGCAGCAAATTAATCAAACGGAAACTCCCATAAACATTTCCCCCCTCCTTGCTACGTAGGTTTGAAACTACCCACATCCCCAACAAGCAGAGCGCCTGTCGCCCCAACAAGTAATCAACTAGTGCGGGGGTTGCCGGGGGTCACCTCATTGAGGCTCCCCGAGGCGTGAGTAAGCCCGGTTTAAAGAGTGTATATCATAGTGCAGCAGCAGATCCACAGGCACGGCCAACAATACAACATGGTTTCCCTCACTTACTATTTCTAACAATATGATCCCCGAGAGGCACAGAATGTCCCAGTGTCCCAGTGTTCTTAACGGCAGGATCAGTGTTCATGAGTCTCTGGGGTCACAGGACTCATTAATCAAGATCTCCAGGAGCGGTGGTTTCCGGTTGTCTAGTCCCTCCCGCCTGTTTGATGAGCCCGGTGAGCGTTCGCGGGTGTCCCTCAACATATCACGGAGATCCGTCGCCTGTGGGCACCTTTCATCCAGCCAGGCTTGCGCCTCAGCTGGGGCAGTTAAGAACCAAGATTTCCCATTAGATATGATCTTGAGTTTTGCTGGGAAGAACATCATGTACTTTATGCCTCTTACCCGGAGGGCTCGCTTCACTCCATCAAAGGAGCGTTGCTCCTGCTGCACCTTGAGGGTAAAGTCTGGGAAAAAGCACACAGTAGCATTTTCAAGGGATAGGTGCCCATGGAGTTGTGCGGCTTGCAAGATGGCGTCTCAGTCCCTGTAATTAAGGATCCTGGCAATGATGGTTCTCGGGGAGGCTCCAGGTTTGGGCGGAGGGACCGGGGCTATATGTGCCCTTTCTACCGTGAAGAAGGCGGAGAGTTGTTTGGGTTTAAGATGGTTAAGAATTAAGTCTTCAAGACAGAGGTCCATACTGATTCCTTCAAGTCCTTCTGGTACCCCCGCCACTCTGATGTTGTTTCGGCGGGCCCGACCTTCCTGGTCTTCAAGTCTCAGGGCCACCTGATGATGCTGGTGGACTAAGTGTTGTACTTTTTCCTCTAGTTTACGTGCGGCAGTTTGCAGTTCTGTGACGTTCGTTTCTACCGTTGTGACCCTTTCTGAAGTCTTATTCATATGCACCCTGAGAAGGTTCATTTCAATCAAGATTTTGTTGATTTTTGTTCCCAATACTTGGATGGACGCCATGATTGAGCCGAGAGATAGCACGGGGGTGTCTGCCTCTCCACCCGAGGCCCCGCCTTCCTGTGATGTCTGTTTCGGGCATGTTTATTTGTCTAGTTTGTTCGACTGCACCAGTTAGGCCCCTTTTGGCTTCATGGCGGTATAATAGAGGTTTCTGGGAGTGCCCCCCAGCGGTCACCCAGCCTCTTCACCTCCTTCCAGTCGGCTCCGGCCACTGCAAAAAATACCTGATGACAAGACCTCCCTGGAGGAGGGTGGAGGGGGTGTAGGGGAAGGGATCTGCCTCTGGGCCCTCACCCCTTGGCTGGTATATCTTTATTGTAGTTCCCACCTAAACTCTGTGGTAATTGGATGAGACCTCCGGGTCGGTCAGTTATTCAAGGAGTCACTTCCGTCTGCCTGTGATGTGCCTTGGGGTTATTGGTAGCAGAGTATACCAACCTGGCCCGGTCGCCCTGCCCTCGGAGCCTGGTTGTGAGTTTGTGATGTTTCACCCCTTCAGTACGGTCCGGAAGAGTCACATCCTCAGGGAGGGTCACTAGGGCGCGGATACTGTTGCCACTACCAGCTGGGCCACTCAGGTAGGTTGGTGCCAAGGGCGATCACACTATGGTAGTATAGTGGTGGCAGGGGATTCTGTAAAGTGAGATTTGTCCCCCTACATGGAGGATTACTCAGGGTTTTGTGCCTGTAGTCCGTCCCGTCTGCTGTTGAAGTGAGTCCCCCAAGAACTCCCGGCGAGTAATCTGTAGATGGTGCTGGTCAAAGGCAGCGAACAGGCCAAAGCGACGGATGGGTGCTTGTAATTTGCTACCGGAGAGGAGAAAGCAAGACATTGAAGGCGGTGGCACCTCGGCAGCACTGTCCCCTCATTCCCGCACCCGGAGTCCAAGCCCTGCAGTGGGCGAGGCCCAGGGCCGTCAATCTCCTCCGGTGCCCCCGATCAACCGATGCTCAGGTTATGGGTGTGGTGCGATATCATGCGCGGGGAGAGGTGATCCCGGACAGGTCTGTGGTGTGGGCCACCACAGTGCAGGCAGCTGACTCTCTTACCTTCCCGTGCAGGCTCCTATGCGGTAACCCACCTTTTCCACAATCCGCCGCAGCCTTGCTCCCGCCCCTGGGCCGGCGGGTCCAGACGCGGCCTGTCCAGCTCCTGCTGCTCTATGTTGCGGAGCAATGTCCCAGCGGCACCAAAGCCCACCGCCTCTTGCTCGATGCTGAGCCGCTCTACGGCAATCGGTGGAGCCCCGACCTCAGGCCACTCGAGGTTACATGGGGGGGTGCACCCCGTCCTGGTCGCCTTGGATGTTTGCCGTGAGCCGTCGCCCCTCCCGACTGTACAGCAGGTGTCCGGCGGCACTCGGTTTCCCCAGTCACATGTGCGAGTGCTGTTTGTGGGCCTCCAGCCACAATTATGCCGCCGTTTGCCATGCTCCACGGCTCTGCCGCTGCTCCGTCTGGTTTGCACCCACCAGGCGCCACTCGAGCACCACCCCTCACTTCCAGAGCCCTGTGCGCGCTCTCTGCCTTGTGGCGTGCTGTGTAGTGGATTCAGCCGCTGCGTGGCACAGCCCCTTAATTTCGGGCTCAATCTGCTCCGGCTGGTTTCCGCCGCAGCTGCGGATCACCGCCACACCGCAACTTCGGAGAAATTTAGGATATTGTGGGCTTTTCGCCTCGGCCCCGCAGGAGCTCTCCTTCTATGCAGCCATCTTGGCCGACGCCAGGCCACGCCCCCTGTATGGTATTATTAAGGGCACTATAGCAATTATGAATTTGGCCACAATCATTGTTTACATCCGATATTATGTTCTGAGTAGAGTTCAGATTGTGCCTGAAATTGATCCACAATTTTTTCCCCATGCAGATCCCAATAGGTATTATTACTTGGAGGAAGCTGTAGTTCAGAATTTCATTAGCAAAAATATTGTCTGTCAGAAAAATTGGGCCTGATTACAAGTGTGGCTGTCTTCCGACTGCCGCACTCAAAATGGCGCAGCAGTGGCGGTCCACCATCCGCTAGAATAGGACTTTCAAAGTCATACCGTCGGTGGACCACCAGCTGCGCAAGGGGACAGTTGTTCCCTGATCGTGGCTGAGCTGCACCACTATGTAAAATGCTCAGCGGAACTGTGCCAGTCCTGCTGAGTATATTACGAGATCCTGCACTGCCAACCATTTAATGGCAGGAGCCCCGCCATACAAAGGCTGCCAGTGCACATTGTCCGCCTCCAAGGGGATACATTCAGGGGGGTGCAACATGGCCCACCCCCCTGTCTGTATTCCCCCAAAGTTCCACCGCAGCATGGAGGTCACCGTCCATGCCCTGCTGGATCTTTTTTCGCAGTTCTCATTGCCATGCCCGTTTTCCAGGCACCGCCATTGGAAGCGCAAAGGACCGTCTGCCTCACACATGTTCAACTTGTAATATGGCGGCCAGTTCTTGCGCGGCTTTGGCATAACTGTGCTGGCAGAGAGCTGGCGCAACTGCACCGAAGTCGTAATTGGGCCGATTGTGTCCTAATTATTGTTTACAAATATATTGTCCAACTGGAAGTAGATCTTCTATTGTTATTCTTGGGAAAGGATATTTTTGTTAAACAATACATTGGATATTATATTATGGAGGAGTTTGTATAGAGACTACTGTTCAAGGTGAATCACATACAGTTTTAACCATCTGTAAAACAGAAACCACACATTATTCCCCATTGTGACCTGTGAAATTGCCTCGGGTAAATCTTGCCTTATCAGCATTTTCCTTATGCAGGCACCAGCATGAGCATGCAGTTGGGCAGTGACAGTTATGTAGCCCATGCTTTTGGGACTCAGCCACAGGGCGATGATCAGGTGCCTTTTGATTCAATCTCATTGTTTCAGTGAGTCCTGCAGGTAGATGACCACCAACTAATAAAGATCTGGTATTGCCCTTCATCATAAAAAGAGTTACTTAGTAGCCAATGCTTGATTTGTGGAAAACAATATATAAGAACATGGGACTAAAGTTGTTCTTATGAATCTGTCACCGCTGCAGCAAAATACCAAGGTTGCCCGGTCTTGGTAGCACCTCAGGCTACTTTCTTCCACCTCCCAGCACTTCCTGTCTCTTTATCTTGCTGTGAGGGTTATTTTTATGTTCAGCACAAATAGAGCCGCTCCCAGTCAGGTGACCTAGGTGCTACAGTGTTAATTTGTGAGTGCAGGCATCTCACAAAAAGTGAAAGACAGGTCTCACACACCACCTGGTGTCATGGTTCATCATTGACCAGTTCTCGCCCTCTAAAAACTTGGTTTGATAGAGGACGGGCATACACCTGACGACAGGGATGCACTTCTAAACTAAGTGGGGACCCTTACAGACAAAAAGTGAACCTAAAAAGCCATTATAGATGTCAAACCAATTTTAATATAACTGGCATCTATATGGTAATTAAAATAAATGATCGGTGTATTTGGGATTCTATTGTCCCCCCACCGTGGTGTATATGGTCGACATGTTTCTGCAGTTGGCCCAGTAGGGTCCATGGCATTCATCAGGACCTAAATAATCAGAAAACGGGCTCCACTCTTACCAGACTGTGGTGAGATGATTCCACTAGGTGGGGGCCCCCACTTAGTTTAGAAGTGCATGCCTGTCGTCAGGTGTATTCCCGCCCTCTATCAAACCAAGTTTTTAGAGGGCGAGGACTGCACTCACAAATTAACACTGTAGCACCTAGGTCACCGGACTGGGAGCGGCTCTATTTGTGCTGAACATTATATGTTGGAGACTGCCTGCTCCTAGTACCCCGTGCCTCTGGTTCCCTTCCCTAGATCTTTTCTGGGTCTTTGATGGTTATACAGGATATTTTTATTCTTGCTTACTACATTTGTCACTCTGCTCCTGGCTTTCTCTTCTACCTTCTTTCTCTCTTATCTGCTTCTCTTACTCTTGCTCTTGGTCTGATGATGTTTCAAAAGTCCCGGTCCTCAAAAATGATGTTGTTGTCCACCACCTGCAACCACTGCCACAAATTAAGCTCTGTCTTTGAATCTTGGACAGAAGCCAGAGCAGGATCATGTGGAGCCAACAGTGCAGAAGGGAGAAGAAGGCAAATAGCTTGATGCTTCAAAGCCTCCTGAAACCAGGGCAGAGCCAAACATGTAATGCTTTTCCAGGTTTTTGTGTTTCTATGAAATGTCTTTACTTTTCCCACTCGTCTTTTTTTTTTTGTTTTGTTTAAAAAGGGGATTCTGGAGCATTTCCATACTATCACACTGCAATTATATATGTAAGGTTGGGAAATTATAATTTTAATAAAATCGTTTTCCTATTTTCTTTCCATTTCCAGAAAATATTTTATTTGCCCTACACCCCATGTGACAGATATTTGATTCACCATCTTGAACCCAATAAACTATAGCAAAGGGAAACTGCATCAGGTAAATGCCAATATTAAGGGTACAGTATGTCAATAACTCCAGTTTCCCTGGAAAATGAGGAATCACATGCTGAATTCCACATGCACTGAAATTTACCGTGTTTGCTCCACTGTCAGTTTAGTTAGGTTTCACCTGCCAAAATTATAGGGATGCGGTGTTTACTGTACATCTTCGAATTGTGATCCACTCTCTAACAGGAGTTTGCCCAAGAATAAGAATCTCTAATCTAGGGCCTCAAAATCTTTTTCACATTTTGGGTGAAGATGATATAGCCTTTTTTAAGTTTGAAAGAATTTTATTAAGTAAATAAAAAAGAGAATACAGTACAGCAAGTGTCCGCTGGAAAAGAAGGGGTGGAGAGGGGAGAAGGGAAAGGAAGGGGAGGGAATGGGAGTATTGAGAACAATATGCAAGAGGGAATATACAATCCAAACAGTAATCATGAGCAATTGAAAGAGAGCGAAGTAAAAATTACATTAATCATAGCCTAAATCTTAACCTAAACATCTAAGTACAAAAGAAATAAGAAACAAGCAATGTGTATAGAGAACTATGGACTTAGGGAGGGTATCATGGGGGTTTGGAAACTTCTTGTTGGTCAGGTGATGGACGAGAGGAACGAGCAACACAGTTATCTAAGTATAACGTAATTGGGAGCCAGAGCTCCGCACGCTTAGCAGCTACTTGAATAGGGAAAACAAAGGCATTGTCAAGTCTATGATTATAACAAACATTAAACCACCATGCTTTGAAGGAAATATTAGACGTATTTTTCCAGTTAACAGTAATCTGTTGGAAGGCAGTGGCTAATAATAAATCAATAATGCGAACATACATATCTACATCATCAAAACTGGGAGACAAACTGCCCAAAAAAAGATGAGTAAGAGAAAAAGGAATGCAGGTATGGAAAATAACATTAATTTGAGCCCACACCTGTAGCCAGAAAGCATGCACATGTTTGCAAAGGAAGAGCATGTGGAGCAGGGTAGCATTAGGAGAGTCACAAGACCAACAATTGTGTGAGGTATTGGGGAATCGTTTGTGAAGCGTAGCGGGAGTGTGAAGAAGTCTGTTATAAATAAAAAATAAGGATTGTGTCAAGGAGGCGGCTCTGGAGGTTTTACGTAACTTTATCCAAATTTTGTCCCACAAGGAAACCGGCCAAACTATTTCAAGGTCGGCTTCCCATTGAGATTCAACCTTGGATTTGGGTCTAGGCAGGTGGTGAGTGTGAAGGTATTTATAAAGGAGAGACGCTGCGGGTGTGGTGTGCAGGAGAGAGTGAAGGCGTGAGAAAGGGGTGCACGAGGCAGGGGAAGGAGAAGAAACCGAGAGACGTTCATAGACCGCCAGAACCGCATCCCTAAGTAGAAGATATTTGGGGAGAAAAGAAAAAGGTAAACCGAAGGAAGAACGGAGATCAGGAAAAGAGAGGAAAGTAGAACCAGAAAAGAGTTGCGAGATCCAAATCAATCCTCTAGTTCTCCAAGATTTCCAATAAAAGGGCTTAAGACCAATTAAGAGATATTTATTATACCAAATAGTGGAAGAAAGGAAATCAGCGACGGTTAGAGGTGGACCAGGGGCAGCAGATAACAAAAGCTTGAGAGTATGTTTGTGGATAGAAGTAGGAAGCAAAGAGGGTTTACGAGAAAAAGCCAGGTATCCAGCAAAGGAAAACGGAGATAGAAGAACACGTTCAACTTTAATCCATAGAGGACAAGGGGAAGTGGAGTCTTGAAGCCAAAGGGAGGCTTGACGTAATAAAAAAGCCTTCTGGTACGCAGGGAAATCGGGAAAATTAACACCACCCTCAGAGGCAGGACGTATAAGCCTGGCAAGAGACATTCTAGGTTTTTTGGAGTTCCACAAAAATGAAGATAGGATTGAGTTGATTTTTGTAAAGAATTTCGCGGGAATAGGAACAGGAATATTGGAGAGAGTATAAAGGACAATAGGGGAAATCATCATTTTAATGGTGTCAAGACGACCCCACCAGGAGAGGTATAGAGGATGCCATCTTGTAGTGAGATCAGCGATCTTTTGCGCGCATTTGGACAAGCATAAAGAAACAGTGGCTGGAATGGAGGAGGTAATATATAAACCCAAATATTTAATATGGGAGGGACACCAAGTGAACTGGGAATCTTGAAAGTCTTGTTTGAAAGTGAACTTGGTCAGGGGAAGGATCTCGCATTTGTCATGATTAAGTTTATAACCAGAGATAGAGGAGTAGTTACGGACTTCATTCAGAAAGGCAGGAATAGATTCTGCAGGGTTGGAAAGAAAAAGTAAAATATCGTCTGCATAGGCAGCAAGTTTGATATGGGAATCTGCAATCTGAAAGCCGTGAAGGGCGGGATTCTGACGCAGCTTGGAGAGAAAAGGCTCTAGAGCGAGATTAAAGAGAAAGGGAGACAGAGGGCATCCCTGGCGAACACCACGGCCTAAATCGAAATAAGAGGAGAGTTGACCATTTGCAAAAATTGCAGCTCTAGGGTGTGAATAGAGCAGAGAAACTAGAGAGATAAATCTAGGGCCAAAACCAAACCAAGTAAGAGTATGGAAAAGATAGCGCCATTCAACCCGATCGAACGCCTTTTCAGCGTCAAGGGCGATTGCTGCGAGCGGGTGTTGACAACGGGAGGATTTCGACAGGACGTTAAATAGAAGTCTAGTATTATCCGTGATATACCGACCCTTGACAAACCCGGATTGCTCTTCACCAAGAAGGTCGGGGAGAAAATGGTCTAGGCGGATCGCCAAGGCTTTAGCGAAGAGTTTATAGTCAATATTGACTAAAGATATGGGCCTATAATTTTTGCAGTGTTTAACATCTTTCCCAGGTTTAGGTATCAGACAGAGATGGGCGTCAGAGAACGTCCCCGAAGAGGCACCCTGAACAGTAAAAGTATGAAGAAGGGAATGAAGTCGGGGAATCAATAATTTAGAAAAGTGGGTGTAAAATTCAACGGTGAAACCATCAGGGCCGGGAGCTTTGTTGGGTTTGAGGCGCTGTAATGCAGTGAGTAATTCCTTTTGTGTGACGTCAGACTCTAGAGAGGAAAGATCGGGGGGGAAATTTGATGGTGTGCGAATATTGGAAAAGTAATGTGCAAGAGAGGTGGGGGAGGATTGAGTTTCAGATGTGTACAAAGTTTCATAAAAACTTGAAAATTCGGCAAGAATATCAACGTCTGTATGCTTCAGGGCACCTTCAGAGTCATACACAGATTCAATGTTCAACTTATTATGCTTAATTTTCAAATAATTAGCTAAAAGCTTTCCTGCTTTATTCCTACCCCCATAAAACTTAGCAGTAGATTTCAGCAAGTACAGGGAGGCGTCCTCCGTTGATTTCTCATTAAATTTCATTTTTGCAGCAACAAGGGCAGTCAAACTATCAGCAGAGTGAGAGGTGAAATATGCGTGTTCCAATTTCTTAATATCAGAAAGGAGATTTTTGGTGAACCTTCGTGCAGTTTTGCGTTTGTCCGCAACGTAACTAATAATAAAGTCACGCGCAGCTGCTTTAAAAGCGTCCCAAATAATGTGAGCAGGGAGAGTGGCATCGTCGTTGATCTGAAAAAATTCATCAAAAAATGAGGAGAAAGTGCTCGTAAACTTGGGATCAGCAAGGAGCGAATTATTGAACCGCCATCTTCTAGGGCCAGTAGGTTTAGGGAGTACATCAACACTTGTAAGAACGGGAGCGTGGTCAGAAAGTAAAATAGGGCCAATCTCAGAGTGTAGGAGTGATTGGGCCAGATTGTGGGAGATAAAAATATAATCGAGTCGAGATTGGGAGTGATGGCAGGGAGAGTAAAAAGTGTACTCCCGTATGTTTGGATTGCACAGGCGCCAGGAATCTATTAACTTATGTTGCGATAAGGCATGACTGAATAACTTATGAGGTTTGTTGGGAATGTATGGAGCCTTGGACGACCTGTCAACGAAGGGATCTAGTGGTTGATTAAAATCCCCCGCCAGAACAAAATTATGATCCATGAATTTGGTTAAGAGTGGAGAAAAAACAGCCCAAAAAGAAGGTTCACCCGTGGTCGGGCCATAGACGTTGAGCAAAGAAATTGGAACACCTCTTAGCAATAACTTAGCATAAACCCATCTACCAGAAGCATCCGATTCATGGGTAAGGACCTGAAAGGGAAGGGACTTGCGACACAAAATTGCTACTCCATTTCGTTTGCCATCACCCTGAGAGTAAAAAAGTTCACCCACCCAACCACGTTTGAGTTTAACAGATTCGACATCAGTTAAGTGCGTTTCCTGAAGAAATGCAATATCAACATTTAGTTTAGCTAAGTGTGACAAAATCCGTTGACGCTTAATCGGAGAATTGATACCCTTCACATTCCATGACAATAAATTCAATGACATATCAATAACTTAACCAAAAACAGTATGGAGAACAAGATTAGAGAAGGAAAGAGTCCTGAGAAGGAGTGAAGATAAGATAAGAAGAGGTTCAGTGGAGAAATATTAAAATGAAAGAAAAGGAATAGGTAAGTAAAAACGAGAGCAATAGTAAGAAGATGAGAATAAAAAACAAATGTATCCAGAGTGAGATAGAGAATTGAAAAAGAAGAAGAGGATGAGAAACAAATGCATCGAGAAAAACAGGAAATGTAACTCTTACAAAGGCAAAGAAAACCAACTAGAGGTGAGAAGGGAGGAGGAAAAGAGTCGGAGGAAGGAGCAGCGGATGAACAGGGGAGACAAATGAGGAAATAGAAAAGGAACATACCTACAAAGGAAGGGTGCGAGATAGGGTGGAGGAGGGAAGGAGCCAGTTGGATGAGGCGACACATCGAGGAGCAACGAGGCAGGGACCGGGAGACATCATCAGAACACGAAAACAAAGTTACCTGTAGAACAAATGGAGAAGGAAGGATTAAGGTGGATTAGGGAAATACAATGAGACCATAAGAAACAACTAAAACGAAAGGCAAACCACTAAGAATACATATTGAGGACTGGCATAGTGAACATCCAGAGACTAGGAAAACTCAGATGTAATTACAGTAAAGAAATCAACAAAATCAGAGGGTCTGTAATCAACCAGGAGCAGAGGAGGATGGACCAGAGGCGTCCATAGCAGATGATCTGTGCGCGTTGATGAAGCTTTGCAAACACACTGGATCCTCGTAAGTGGTGGTACGGTTGTTATAGGTTACTTTAAAGAGACAAGGATGGTAGAGGCCATAGCGCGCTCCCATCGCCCGTAGATCATTTCGGAATCCTAGAAAAGCCTTGCGGCGATTAGCAGTAGCCTTGGCATAGTCCTGGGCGAAGAACAGGGACGAACCAGACCAAGTAAGATGTGGAAGGGACTTGGCCGCTGTCAAAACCATCAGGAGATCTGTGTATTCCAGAAAATAAAGGATGACCCCTCTGGGTTTTTGTGAGGAGGAAGCAGAGGAGGGCGGCCGACCCAATCGATGGGCACGCTGGATGTTAAGGAGTTTGTCTTGTGGTAAGTGCAGGATTTTGGGGAGGAAAGATTTGAAGAAAGCAATTGGGTCAGACCCCTCTGATCCTTCAACTAGGCCGTAAATGCGGAGATTATTGCGCCTATTCCTGTTTTCCAACTGCTCCACATGTTGCTGTAGGTCCGAAACTTGAGCTTTCAAGGCTGAAACAGCAGAGGAAGTCTCTTGGAACGACTGAACAGAATTCTCGATTGAAGTAACCCTAGTTTCCATTTGTGACCAATTGTCTGTAAGGACCTGAAGCTTGAGGTTAGTCTCTTCCATAAAAGGACGCAGGGATCTTATTTCTTCCAGCAATAATTCCATGGAAACTGGTCCTGGATGCTTTGGAGGTGAGAGAGAATTTGACTTAAGCCGTTTCGGATTGGATTTAGAAGTGTCCTGCGCAGATCTGGGAGGATCCATTGGTGTATCTGAGGACGACGAGGTGAGAGAGTCCTCCAACTGCGAAAAAGCCGAAAAAACCTTGGAATTCTTCACAATGCGAAGTTTGGTCGAGCGGGGTAGATGCGACATTGACTTGAGTCTGCCCATGCATCAATCCGAAGAATAGTAGCCCAACCAGGTGCAAAAAGAAAAAGACAAAGTGTGAAGAACACCAGGCTTGGCAAAGCAGGCGTATAAGGCTGGTTAAGCAAAGTGTAAGAGCGCACAACCTACTCCAAATAACTCAAAGGATGTTGTCACCAGGGCACTGTAAAAAGGAAAGAATCCTGGTCAGCGCTGTCTCGAAAAGATGATAGGCAAGGGCCAAACAACAAGTGGAATTGACCATTAGCAACACAAGACACTATATGGTGGCTTGTAAATAGGATACGCGCAGAATACCACAGAACCTCCTTCTAAAATAGTCCCAGTCAAACTGCTGTGAAGCCTCCTGATGGGTTCTGGAGCATCCAGGCAAAACTATATATGAGCGGTTTCTAGTTGCAGGCTGCCACCTTAAGCCGGTGAAAAGACATCTGAGGTAATCTCCACACGCGCTCCTAGTATCTACAACAGAGACTGAGGAGATAAAATGTGAGGTAGAAATAGGCGTCTGACATAATCAGTGCAGAGTAACCACTTATGTATGAAGCACCACTACGTTATAGACGCGACGTGGTCACAGCAGGCGGAAAAAAAAAAAAAAAAAAATGTAAATATGTGGTCCAGTCAGGGGTCTGCAAGAAGGCGACTCATTCGAAAAATAAGATGTATCACATGCTGAGAGTCAAAAATATAAACGCCAGTACTGAAGCATCGATGAAATTGAGAGGTGAAAGAACTGCACCAGCAATTAATTTAACAGCGCGACCTCAACAGTGTAACGCGCGTCAGTCAGGATGACTAAGATGGCGGCTGTCATCATAGAGGAAAGCCTGTCAGAACTTACAGGTGAAATTTGAAGCGTCACGAACAGGAATTGAGATCTTCATCGACACCAACGAGGTCAGTGCAGATTCCGACGCATCTTAAATTGAATTCTGTCGTGAGCTGAGAACGGGAACCGGCTGGTCTCCCGGTGCCGCCTCGGAGCCTCAGGCGAACGCCGCCATCGTCCGCGGGCGCCAAGCCACGCCCCCTAAGATGATATAGCCTTAAAGGCGCAGTATCATCCCTTTTGGTTAACGCGAGTTTGCACATTACAGCCCAATATCCTTAATCCTGTATGTGTACAGTGATACTCACCATTTTCAGAGAGTCCCCATAAGCTTAGTGGTGTTGTAAATGCTCAATGAAGTGTCATATGATCAGTGACGCTCCATATACTCAGTGAGGAAACATATCTATAGTGCTAATCCATAAGCTCAGTGCAACTCCATCTGCACAGCTGAAGCCAATATGTTCAGTGCAGCCCCATGGGAGCAGTGCAGTATTTCATTACAGATGCATGGTTGAACAGTGGTGTGACCTCTGATGCAGATGGTGGGTGGTGGTGATGATGAGGAGAGGAGTGCTGAATGGTATCCACCAACATTGCTGCAACTTCCATGTCCCCCAATTTTATTTATAAGGCGTTGTGAAGGCAAATGACTCTATGACTTATTGGTAATCTTAATTACCCTGATTTGTAGTCCTCCTCCTCCCAGCCTTAAATAGTGAGGCAACTCCGCCCGACAGAGGTGTTTTCCAACACCTTGGATTGAAGACTCTGTCTGCTTGCAGACTACTTCTATTCTTATCAATAGTATAAGTTAACCCTTCCCGTCCTCCTGTAATACCAAGTTGAACCTGATTGAAGGTGCAGAATGGGAGGGAGGGTTGTGGACTGGACAAAGACGACTATGAATTGGAGGAATGAAGATTACCTGTAAGTAATAGAATAATTACCCGCTCATTTTCGTCCTCCTCCTCCCATTCCTAAATAGTGAGGAGCCCATCAGAAGCTGACACAAAATTTGGACCAACACCAAGTGATGCTCAAAAGAAATTTATTTGGTCAACAATAACAACACACTGTTTTCAAAACCATCGAACCAACTGAATCTGTCCAATCTAACCTATGTTAAATTAATGTTTGGCAGGCACACTAAATTGCAGCGTGACATAGCTTATGCAAATATGCTCCAATCCCTTCAGCCCAAAAAGCAGCAACAGCCCTAGCGGACTGTCCCTGGATGTTCAACGGAATGGTATCCCCAACTGATTTGTATGCCTGGGTTATTGCTTGGTTAACCCTTCTGCTTATTGTCTGAATTGAAACTTTCTTACCTTTATTGGCAGACCCATATGACACAAAGAGTGATTTGGATGATCTAAATTAGTTTCTCTGTTACGAATTTACAGTCAATGCTCTTTAAACTTCTAACAAGGAAGGAACCTCACTATCTGTATCTGAATGGCAAACAGGCAGGTCAACCTTTTGGGCTAGATAAAAAGACAAATGGGTTTCAGGAATACATTTGGGATCAAATTTAGTGAAAAGTCAACATCAAGGCTCCTAACTCTCCTAATCTCTTTGCATAAGCAATAGCCACCAGGAAAGCTGTTTAGCCGATAACCATGCAATATCTGATGACTATAGTGACTCAAAGACTCCTAACTACAAACCTCTTAAAACCATTGAGAGATCCCAAGATGAAATCCGATTTGCAGCAATCAGTTGTTTTAGTCTAAAACTGCTCAGTAGTCTAGAGACCAAGGGGGAGATTTTCGAAGGGTGAATATTTAGAACCTTAATGACTGCCCACTGAGAAGACAAGTGGGTGGAGACAGTCCCTGTACAAACCTATCTCTCAGGAATTCCAAAATATTGAAAGGATCAATATCTAAGGGATCAAGATGTTTGAATGAACACTATCAAAGGAAAGGACCCTAAAATTCAATGCAGATGGCTTTCATGGTGCCTGAACATGAAGAGCAAATAACCTTTGAGCAGCCTAGCTCCAAGCTCACCTTCTCAGATTCCAAGACGTTAATTTGAGGTGTCTTATCGAATGGCTGGAAGAATGAACAGAAGGCGGTTCAAAGGAGGAACGGACATATTCCCCTTTGGAGAGACTCATCAGGAATGGAAACCACAACAGCTGTGAAATTTGAGCCTAACTATAACGTTCCTGTAACCTTTGTTTTTTTCTGTGAATTTCTGTTTTTTAAATTCTGTTTCCTAACTATAACATAACTGTAACCTTTGGTTTTTAAGTGAATTCGTAAGGTCTTTTTAATTTTATTTCATAGCTGTAACCACTAACGTTTGACACTTAGTGTGTGAGCGAGTGTATGAGTGTCTCAGTGGGTGTATGAGTGTTTGAGTAGGTTTATAAGTGGGTGAGAGAGAGTATGAGTGGGGCTGTAAGTGGGAATATGAGTATCTGAGTGGGTCTGTGAGTCAGTGCATGAGTGAGTAGATCTAGGAGTGGGTGAGAGAGTATTAGTGACTCTGTAAGTGGGTGCATGAGTAACTGTGTCTGTGAGTGAGTGTACATGTCTTAGTTCATCTGTGAGTGTGTGCATGAGTGAATGGGTTTGTGTGTGGCTGTGAGAGTATCTGAGTTGTTCTGTAAGTGGGTGTATGAGTTACTGAGTAGGTTCTGCTCATTTTCTGATCGTTTTCTGGAGCATGGGCAGAGCTCATGGATCTTCACTCTGTGGAATTCCATGGAGTTACTGAAAAACTCCACAAAATTCTGCCGGTCGCTGGGGGCCAAGAATCCCTATTGTTGCCACCAGTTAGTCCTATACAGCGGGATTGCTGAGACCTCATTGGAGGCCCCACTCCCTATCTCAACCACCCTGCAATGGGGCCTCCTAGTGCACTACAGGTTGGAGGAGGACGTCACCTTGGCTTCTGAGTGTCATTGAGGCTAAAAAACCCTATTGGTGCCACAAGTAAGTGCCCTGCAGTGGGATTGCTGGGACCACATCAGTGGCCCGTCCCCTTTTTCAGTCCCTCTGCAAACACGCCACCTGGTGCACTACTGGTTGGGGGATGGAATGTCCTTAGTTGCTGAGGGTTTTTAGGGACCAAGAATCCCTATTGTTGCCACAAGTAAGTCCCCCACAGAGGGATTGCTGATACCTAGTCAGAGGCCCCTGCCCCTTTCTCAACTACTCTGCAAAGGGGCTCCTGGCACACTACTGGTTGGGGGATGAATTCCCTTGGCTGCTGAGGGTTGTTGGGGGCCAAGACCCCTACTGTTGCCACAAGTAAGACACCCACAACAGGATTGCTGAGACCTCGTTAGAATCCCCCCTTCTCAATCACTGGGGAAACACACCTCCTAGTGCACTACTGGTTGCATGATGGACTCTCCTTGGCTGCTGAGGATCACCAGGGACCAAGAACCCCTATTTCTGCCACCAGTAGGCCCCTGCAGTGGGATTGCTGAGACCTCGTCGGAGGCCCCACCCCCTTTCTCAACCACTCTGCAAAGGGGCTTCTTGGTGCACTACTTGTTGGGGGATGAAGTCCCCTTGGCTGCCGAGGATCGTTGGGGGTCATGAACCAGGCACGCAACACCGGTAGGGCTAAGAGAGCTTTACCCTCTCCCCCGTTGTGTGTCTCAGACTGGGCTGTTGCAGCTTGAGCTTCTGTGGGCTCTGCTGGGCAGTGTCTGGACTCTTATCTCACCACACCCGAATTTTTCACGAATCTTTAAAGACCATTTACATGCCTTTGTGAACTGGTTAACGAGGCTTTGTGTTTTTTCACTGGTTCCAGTAATCCCTAGGTCCACACTTTGCCTACTCCTTACATTTGTATTTTATTTTTACTGCCATAGTGGGAGAATGCATTTTGTGAAAAGGCATCTCACGAGTAGGGATGCCACCTTTACAAGAGAAAAATACCGCCCATTTGTTGTTGTTTAAAGAGTATGCAAAGGCCTTGCTGTGACACTAAATAGGGCTATAAATAAAATGATATGTATTCATTTGTAACATGACGTTTCTGCTTTTGTTTCCTTTAATTATTAGTCGTGGACCATTAATGCAGCCCTAGAACACATTTAGAAGTGCACTTTATATTTGCTGTTTGAAGTATGCACAAATAAGTGCTACAAATATCAGTGTTAGGTGATTTTGCTTATTTTTGTACTGGCTGGTACATCAAAATACTGGTGGTGCCAGTATAAATTCAACCAGCTGGCAACCCCAATCAGGAGACTGAAGGTTTGTTGCAGGATAAGCACATTATTTATTTCCTTCACCCTCCAGTCCTGATTGATAGCAAAAATAGCAATAGTTTAACCTATATCTGAAATCCTACGTCAGCTGTCAATGCAATGCTAAATTAATCCAGGTGTCTGGGAATGCATCCTGCATTCTGAGAACTCCCTCCTCATTCTTACCACTTTGCTTTCATGTTCACCCTGCATTCACAGCGATCACACTGTTCACCATGCACTCATGCCATTTACCCTCCTCCTGCCTTGCACTCACACGAGAGCACCGCTCACCCTGAACGCACATGACACTCCACTCTCTTGCCACTTCCCCACGCACCCTACACTCACAGTGATCACACTGCACTCACACTGCTACCCTGATCTCACACCGTTCAACCTCCTCTTATCCTGTGCTCACACAAGCACACCACTCACCCTGCACTCACAGGGACCACACTTCACTTCTTCCCCTTGCCATGAACTCACACTGTTCTCCCTTCACTTACCCTGTGGTCACATGAGTACACCACTCAGCCTGCACTCACAGTAATCACATTCCACTTGCACAGGCACACTACTCACCCTGCACTCATATGACACTTCACTCACCTGTCACTCTCAATACTCACTCTGCAATCTCACTCAAACAAGTGCATCACTCACCATGCATTGATTCCTTCCACTCTGCAATTCACCCTCACCCAAACATATATATGTCACATCACTCACCCTGCAGTCACTCCTCTCACCCGACTCTCACACTGTCACATCGCACACTGTGCACTCACATAGGCACTCCTGTCACTCACACAGCTCACACATCACTCACTTGGGCAGGGTACTCACACCACGCAAACAAGCACAGCAATCACCCTGCACTTCCTCCTCTCACCCTGCACTCACATGGTCAAACCTCTCAGCCTGCATTCATACAGGCACTCTGTTCATACAGCCTGCACACAGGGACAATATTCTGTCGGAACTCATATTGATGCACCACTCACTCTGCACTAACTCCTCTCACCATGCACTAACCAGTCACTCTCACAAGTCATCCTTCACTCTTACTGCTCAGCCTGCACCACACATTAGCACAATACACACCCTGCATCTACACCACTCATTCCACCCTGCACTCACTCCTCTCACTCTGCACACACTCCTCTCACCCGACACTCATGGGCCCCCCTCTCAAATTGCATTCATGCAGCTCACCCAACAATCACATCAGCACATTTTTCACCCTACACTCACACCAGTCATGTTGCACTCACTCACACTATTCACTATCACCCAGCACGCACATGAGCACACTTCTTACTCTGCACATATAAAAACTACACAACTCTCATGAATATACACATATACCTGCTCTTTCCATAGTACTAGATGCCTACTTAATTCCATCTGCAACAACAGGACTGGTGCAAGAGAGGAAAGTGGACTGAGAATGTGGGATGGTGCAAATAGGGAAGCCAGGGCTGAGGCTTTGGAGTATGGTAATGGATTTAGGATTGAGTGACACCTTCAGCAATTACTGGTTTCAATTCACCGCAATGCTTTATTCTGGGACTTGTAGTTTTTTTTACATGGTAATTTGGGTCTCAAAAACCACAAAATGCAAAGTGTTACTGGATAAAATCCATGGTTGCCGAAGAAGTCAAGCATTTCATTAGATCAGTTGGATGCTGTGATAGTACATGTTAAAATGTGGATTAGTTCATTTCCAATACAGTAACTGCTTGATCCCTACGTGAAACCAACTATAAGCCCCGGTACAGCTATTTTAAGGAAGTCTACTTTTCATTCATATCATACTTGTAACAAACATTGACAAGACAATTTATTATTATTATATACGAAAGAGTGCAAGTGATATAGAGCGAATGTGTGTGTGAGGGAATGTGTGTGTGTCAGTGTATGTTTGTAATGAGTGCAAGTGTGCTGCAGGTCTGGCATACTGGAGGCTGTTCTTGCCTTATGGACAAGGGCACTAATAGAATATGGATGGGAGGTGTTACCAATGGCAAACTGCAGGCACTGATATGCTTCTAATAAGACACCATATTTGGCTGTGTAGACTCAAACTGACTAACTTAGAAAGCCACTAGCCCAGACGTACCCAGCGGCAGGGACACAGAATGCGCACCACCACACCTGGCCGAAGGCCCTGACATGACGCAAGTAATTCTTAACATATAGGGTGGATCCATAGCAAAATGTTGGAACTGATATTTGAGAAAACTCGTCATAAGATTTCCTGTACTCATTTTATAAGGGGTGTCAATGGCAAAATGCTGACCCTTGTACACCAGAGGGAACTTTTAGAGGTACCCATTGCTGTGGCTGAAGTATCCATGGTAAATTTCGGGTACTGCCCTGTTGAATGTACTCCTTAGCATGAGGGGCTCACCCATAAAAAAATGATGACCTTGGTATAGGGAAGTAATTTCTGAGTTAAGACATTTGAAAAAAACAAGATCTACTCCTAGGAAAGGCCAGGCTTCCCTGGTGCACCATGAAAGTATAGGAATATTTCATGAATGCCCATAAGTGTCTGCAGCAATTTTGAAAATGTAATCTCAAAAGTTTCAATAAATTCTCAGGGGAGAAGTCTACTCTCCCTTAAATCATCTACAAGAAATCTGTTAACTTGTTTTGTTGTGTAAGGGGGGGGAAGTATCACCCCCCCTTACATAGATCTTCTGCCTTATATAATGGGTATGTGGTGACCTCTCGCCCCATTTTCGGAAATGCTTGTCCTGTCCCATTGCTGGGAGCAGGACTGGCTTTAGGGTGGTGTGACTGGTGTAGCAACACCTGGTATTGACTTTGCTGGGTGACGCTGTGTTTAAAAATAATTTTTGGTTTAAAAGCAGATGAACTTCCTTGTGCATCAGGTAGTTTTCAGGCAACAATAAAACTATCAAGATAAATCTGGTGAATAATATTCCATCTAGTGAGAGATCAGAATGTTGTCTACTTGCAGCTTTGGCTCCTTGTGAAGTAGAATGGAGGGTTAATGTGCCTCCTGCAAAGAACATGTACCATGCAGATCCCAGAACTGAGTGTGAATGAACTATGAGTAGCACTATAAAAAATGTATGTCAGAGAGACACTATGGAATGATGAGGTGCACTGTTGGAGAGTGGTAGTGAGGGAATTCATGGAGAAGGAGGATATGGGGGAGGAGAGTGCCAAAGCAGACTGTCGTAACAGCCGCCAGCAGCGCTGGGCAGTTTTAGCCTCCCCAATGTTTGGGTCTAGGTGCGCCCCTGCCAAGAACCCCTATTGTTGGACAAGTAAGTCCCCCACAGTGGGATTGTTGAGACTTTGTCAGAAGCCCCGCCCCCTTTCTCACTACTCTGCAAATGTGCCTCCTGGCACACTACTGGTTGGTGGATGAAGTCTAAGGGTGAGCGCCGGTAAACTTTGCTCCACCAGCGGTTGGCGGAGTTTTTGCCAAACTTGGCGTTCCACGCAGAGTGGCAAAACTCCGCAAACCCCACCTGCAGAGTGAAGTTTACCGCCCATCCCTAGTTATCTGCCTCTTTTCTATTCATTTCTGACATTTATTTTGCCTCATTCTGCTCGTTTCTGACATTTATTTTGCCTCTTTCTACTCATTTCGGACCTTTATTTTGCCTCTTTTGCTCATTTCGGTCCTTTATTTTGTCTCTTTCTGCTCATCTCTGACTTTTATCATACTTCTTTCATCTCACTGCTGACCTTTATTTTGCCTCTGTCTGCTCGTTTCTTACCTTTATTTTGCCTCTTTCTGCTTGTTGTTTACCTTTATTTTGCCTCTTTCTGCTACTTTCTGACCTTTATTTTGCCTCTTTTTGCTTGTTGTTGACCTTGATTCTGCCTCTTTTTGCTCAATTTTTACATTAAATTTCCTCTTTCTGCTCATTGCTGACTTTATTCTGCCTCTTTCAGCTCGTTTCTCTGCTTTATTTTGCCTCTTTCTGCTCGTTACTGACCTTTATTCTGCCTTTTTCTGCTTGTTTCTCACCTTTAGTTTGCCACTTCCTTGTCTTTACCCCTCGGGACTTCTGGGGAAGCGTCAAGGTCCTAGCTGGCTCCCCGCCTCCTATGAGAGCCAGCATTGCTCTCCCAGACAGGGAGTTGCTAAACATGCAGCTTCCTGTCTGTCAAAGCAATAATGTTGTCTGTTTTCCTGCCCACTTGAGAGTGGACAGGCAAACAGACACAAACTCAGCTCTCAGCATGTGGGAGTAGTTTCACAGCTCTCATTTGCTGAGAGTGGAGTTCATGTTTGCTCTGACTTGACGACAGCTGTCTAAGCTCCCGCCAAGTCTGAGCAAACAGCTATGTCCCGGGGATCAGTACCCTGGGATATAGCAGGAGCCTGCTGTGGGGGTGATGGTCCCCAGCGCCATTATTGGCTGCAGGAGGGGGGCTGTGCAACCCCCTGCTTTGATCTGCATGGCCTGTCCCCAAGGAGGTGGTGATCCCCGGGCCGTATATGGCCAGGAATGGGAGTTGTGCGACGCCCCCTCCCATTTTTAAATAAAATATGAGGTGGTGGTTCCCAGTGCCCAAGGGTGTCTGTGGGGTTCCTCATTAGCTTTTTTTTAGCCCTGAGGAGGTGGTGGTCCCTGGGGCTTATAGAGCCAATGGGGGGACCTGAGCACCGCCTCCTTTTTATCAATAAAGCCCTCGGGAGGTGGTGGTCCCTGGGGCTCAATGAGCCTTAGGAGGAGGGGCCATATGCGCCCCTCCCTTTTTTAATAAAAATCCCTCCGGTGCCTGGCCCAACCGGGGCTGCATTCAAAACAAGCACAGGAGCCTGAGCTTGCTTTTTAGAAAAAGGTTGCAGTGGATTTGTGGCTCTTTTGCGTTTTTGCGGAAAAAAGTGTTTTAAAAAAGGGATTTTTGGCTCTGTTGGGGTCACATGGGGACCCTACCACCACACTTAGAGAGACAGGTTATTCCTACCCTGCACCCATTTCTTTTTTTAAAAATTGTTTTGTGGGACTCGGCTGAAGCCGAGTCCTGAGATGGCTGCCAACAATACCTGGGTGAAGTGCTGACAGTCATTCCAATCTCACCGTGAGATCTGTGCTTAGACTCTGCCTAGATATCCTTATTTGCTTTCCCTTAAATTTCTAAACAACTACTGACTGGATTTATACCGGATAAATGAAAGCTTGATCAGCGAACTAAAATCTACCTTTCTGTCAAATTTGGTGTAATTCCGTCCAGCGGTTCTGGCTGTAGATGTGTTCAAAGCTCCTTTGGGAATTTACATGGGAAATCATATTTTTTTTTCGACCCCTCTTTTTCTCGGCCCTCGCTTGACAGATCACCCCTAAACTTTCCATGAACAGCAAGGCTCACTATGACACTTTTTGGGAAATCTTCGTGAAGATTCGTCAAACGGCACCAAAGATATAGGCAAGTCAAAAAAACTTTTACTACCTACTGACGACCGGCAGTAGCTAATGCATATATAAGCACGTGTGTGTGTGTGCGTGTGTGTGTGTGTCTGCGTGTGTCTGTGTGTGTGTGTGTATGTGTGTGTGTGTGTGTGTGTGTGTGTGTGTGTATATATATATATATATATATATGTATATATATATATAGAGAGAGAGAGAGAGAGAAGTACTCCAGCATGTGGTGGCAGCACAATTGCATATAATAGCAACCAAAACAAACTTTATGGCACATGTTTTTCAACTGCCTTTTAGTTTTTATGCTAACAAAATGAATCCTCTTGCCTGCCACATTACTTATAACTGGTGTAATTAGGACTAGGCCTGGGCTAAATTTCCGTTCCGCTCGCGGAAATTGCGATAATTTGACATTTTCGCGTTCCGCGGAGAACGCGAAAATGTCAAAATTTCCGCATTCCGCAGCTTAGCGATAATTTGTTTCTTGCTCGCGCTGTAAAATAATACATTCACGCGCGCGCACGATCGCCTTACCTGAATCCCCGCGTTCGCCGACAAGTTTTCCCGATCCGGTCGCGTTCTCCACGAGATGTTGGATTGTTGGTAGCCATTTGCGCTGTCTTGCGACAGTTCGCGCACGCAGTAATGTCATTGGTCGCGCGATCACTTCTTTCTTCTCGTGATCATGCACCGCGAGAAGAGTGAAAACAAGATGGCCGCGCCCGCGAGCAACCGCATGGGTAAGTTGGCGAGCCGCGACCACGCAGAAAATACCGCGAACGGGCGGGAAAAAAACTTCTGCATCTTCGCGATATTTCCGCGTGTTTGCGGAGATTTTTAACATTTAAAACATTTAACACCCCTAATTAGGACCCCCTGAAGTGGTCGGGGACTGGCCACAAGTCCCAAATATTAACAGCAAGTGAGTGGGGGACATGGTTCTCGCGATCCCTGTCTGACATAATAAAACGAGGGAATGTGAAATGGGATAATTTGTTCGAACCTAGTGATGGAGCACGGGGTGGGGGGAGAGAGTTCTGTTCTATTATTGCATATAATGTCTTAGCTGGTTCATGTTGGGCATTACCGCGCGGAACTGCTGGGATCCAGCTCAGATCGGATACCTTGAAAACAGTACAAGGTGATTCACAGATGACCCTACAATCACTCAAAAACTTGTACAGTTTATTCTGAATAGCTTGTTGTAATGTTGTGGAAAGCATAAAAGCCAATAAAGATCATTTACAACAACAAAAACCTGGTGTAATGTTTCATTGTTTACAATTTCCTGGAGTGCTGTCGCACACCGCATAAGGCATTAGTTCACACAGTTGGTGCAAATATTTGTCTGCTGTGTCTCCAGTATTTCTCCAGACCACAAACAAATGATTGACTGTGCCAGGCTCATATGTGTTAGAAAATATCAAATTTCCCTTCAGAACACCTTGGAAATAAATGGTGCTCTAGTTAATATATTTGAAATGTGTGACTCCATGTGTTTCCCCAAATCGCTTGCTTTCTCGACTCAAAAAGTGGCTGTGTGTACACCCCACGTGTGGCACAGGTGACCAGACACAGCAGAGATTCAGGTGAGACACCGCTGCTGCTTCTCAGGTAATGCTTTTTGTGCAACAGGCCCATTGATCCACAGAGCTCAAGTGCCCCTGATGAGGCATGAAACCGATTCTAGGCCACGACACCAACAGAAAGCAGTAGTAGGACTCACTGAAATGAGCTGGCCTGGTGCACCGGAGTGGCAACAGAGTGTTTGCTATGCCCCTGATTCAAGTTGTATTTAAACAATTGCATCTGTTTTTGCAACCTACCCTTGAATGCCAATTTTGTGTAGGACTAACAGTAACTAAGCCATGATTCATATTACATGATAAGCCGAAGTCCTCTTTCACACTCTCCTTCCAAATAGAGTTTAGCTTCATGAATTTGTGAGTAGACAATTACCTCAGTCACCCTGCACAACTTTAAAGCTTCTCTTTGCCTTCTGGTAGACTCACTGGCCCAGTGTATGGACGTTTGCCCCCAAAGCATAGTGACACCTGGGCAAGCTTTACAGATGGTGGGCAATGGAGAACCCCATGCATGAGGACCCTTAGGCATCTAGCTTTCCTCTCTCCTTGCAATACTAGAACTAACTCTAACAGGCTAGGAAGTCTTATGCCGGGTCTGGTGGCTCAGTGGACTAATGCGTCTACTGCAGGGGCCTGTGTTCAATCTCATGGTCACAGGTTCAAATCCTGGTGGTTCCACTCAGCCTTTCATCCATCTGAGGTCGATAAAATGAGTACCGTTGGGTAACAACAAACATCTGTTATTCAGCGCCAAGATACCCTTAGTGGTGAACGTGCGCTTTACAAATACACATTTTATGTTATTGAAACCCTTGAAAGAGACTAAAATGAAAGAGAAGGCCCTGTCTTCTTCCTGCCCTCCCTTCCTTCACCTACATCTGTCACTTTTTTTCTTCTTTTCTTAATAAGCTCGTCTAAGGCACTAAACATTTTTACTCGGATCTTGGTTGTGCCTCACAGGTTTCTTAACTTCTAACTTTAATGTTGTTACATCAAATGACATCAATGACACGTCATCATGTCTGAAAACGCACAGCTTTACATTGCGTTACATTAAGTTGTGTTATTTGGTGGCGGCTCCCTCATTAAGGCAGAGGGGCATCACCCCACTGACTTCCATAGGTAAAATAAAATGATAATAACGCACCATTATTATCATTTTATGTTTCCTATTTAAGTGAGAGGCTCCCGGGGCAGGGAAGGCCAGTGTAGGGAGCAGAGTGGTTTGCACTCCTTAAGTGCGCATGACTGCTTGGGGGCCCTCTCGGGCCGGCCAGCCAGTCCTGCTGACTTTGCATCTTCCCCACGAGGCTTGCTTTACACAGCCTGGTGAGGAACATGCAAAGCCTCCCAGTCCTCGTCTGAGCATTGTGGTTTGGCGCTCAGACCAATCACAACGCTGCATTGCAGCATTGTGATCACTGGCGTAACGAAAGTTGAGGGGGCCCCCCTTCAAGGTACATAAAGGGGCCCCCACTCTGTATTTACAATGGAACTCTCAGGACTGCGGAGGGGGTCCCCTGCAGCTCGGGCCCCCCCACACCGGGGGCTGCGGGGGCCTGTGTTACGGCCCTGATTGTGATTGGTTATGGGTAGCCCGGGTGATCCCGTCTCCTACCTGCAGCTCACAGAGACAGGAAGAAGTGGACGGAGAAGAGGCGGCTGCCGGCCGGCCCAGGTAAATGTTTTTTTAAATTTCACATCGCACCCCCACACCTGGCCCACTACTCCTGCTTGGTAGCAGCCGCTACTGTTCGGTGGTATGTTATGTCATGATATATTATTCTATATCATGTCATATTATAGCATATGATTCCACGTCACGTTATGTGACATTATGTGCCTTCCAAAATGAACATATTAGTGATGTTGCAAAAGTTCGGGCCTTATCACAAATAGCAAGCACTGAAAGCGCCAAGTTAAGACTAGAGGTGGGTTTGAAATTCTCTTAATTTGGTTTCGCGTAATTACGCAAAAAGCCACAAGCTGCCCAATTCTGGTTGTTTGCATTGTTCCAGTGCACTCGCACAAACATTAATTATGTGTTGCTCCGTAATAGCATCATCTTGGGAATTTCGCACCACAAGCATAATGCAAAGCTGTACAAGATCACAGTTGACTACAGTTTTGCACCCACTGATGTCTTGAGTAGATGAAGAGCAGCACCATTTTACCAGCTTAGACATTCGCAAATAGTTGGTGGCTGGAAATGTAGCAGCATTGGTTGATGTAGCCTTAGTGGCCAGCAAAATAAAAAACAACATAACAGCGCAATTAAACAAAGAATAAATAGTTCATATCACAGCCAGTCAAAATAGAACGCAACATAAGAATTGCAGTGCAACACAACAAAATCACACTGCAGTAATACAGCACTGACATTTGCCACTACAACAAACACATCCCCACCACAACAAAATTCCACACAGCAAATGTACCCGGATGTTTTGTCGACCTTCACCACCTCCAGAATCCTGTTTTCACAATACGATGATAAAAGGTCTTAGAAGAAAGTCCCGCCATAACCATCAAGCATATGAATTTGCACCAATCAAAAATGTTTTGTGTTCCGACCCGATTATGAAGCTGCCACAGCGACATGAAAGTGCAGAGTTGCACTGCTACACCAGCCAGGATTCCCATCCTAATTTCCCATACTATTTCATCCTATTAAACTCTGGCAGGGGGTGGCCACTGCAATGTGCTGTCAGCCTGCAAATTAGATCAAAACTAGCACGACACATCGTTGTGTCATAGGATGGGTTATCCACACAGATGCACTAAGCAATTAAAACTATTTAAAAACAGAAAAACTGCAAAGAGGCCTCCAAAGGTGAGAATACTAAATGAATACATTAATGCCCAGGTATGCAATACAAATCTAAGGTTTTAAATGCAAATAGCAGGTAAACACAGACTACATCTATATACTGGAAGGGGCTGGCAGACGTCCCCATTAACAGTTTTTTGCCCATCTGATATTTTTACAGCCTTACAGCAATTCAATAAGAAGCGATTCTGCGTTCAGTAAAGCAGCAGGAAACTCCCATTAGCACAGCGGGTTCCGCTCCTCCTCCGCCCCCCAGACTGCTAACATTTTCTCATTAACTCAATTTTCCATCCATCTTAATGAAGCCCTGTGTTTATTCACAAAGGCATATTACAAGAGAAATTCTAATTAGGATTCAGGGGTCTGCTTTTAGAGCATATCCATGGGCACGTCTGAGGAATGGAGTTTATTGCAGCAGGTTGGAGGTAGCTTGCCTCCAACGCTCCAGTGGTAGTTCATAGTCTCTGCTCTGGAAAAGGCTCGCAAAGTTTATCCAGAGGGACTGAAGCCTGTCCACCTACCGCCTGTGGAGGTCGAGAGCAGGCCACAGAGAGCCAGCTGCTTCAGCCCAGAAGACCTTTCTTTCCTATTTTGCCTCTCATGTAGAACTATGAACCACTGCACCGTTTTGACTTACAGCCTGCTGCCAAGGGTTGTAAAAACCCTGAAATCAAGTTATAGGCTCAACCTGTGGGCAAGGGCCTATAACAAGGGAGATGGCCTTTAACAACCGGTATAGCCAGAGGCAGATGGGCTATAAGGCTATTAGAACATTCCACCCACTGGGGGTAGAATTTTCTGAATTAGAAAAGGGAAACAGAAACCCATGCATTGGATTTTTAGAGCAGAAGGCTTCTATCCGCAATTATAAGCACAAAGCTACTTCAGTTTCTTCAATGGAGCTCTCAACATTCCAAGTTTTCTAATATAGCCTTATTGCCCACCATAGTGGGCTATAACAGCCATTAAAGGGCAGGGAGGGCCTTTAACAAGGGAGAGGGCCTTTAATGGCTGGTACAGCCTGCTACGGAGGGCAATAAGGCTGTTAGAACATTCCGCCCCTTGAGGGTAGAGTGTCCTGATTATGAAAACAAAGGGCTCTTGGAGCTTGAGGGAGTTGAAAACCCGGCGGCTCCAAAACCTTTCAATCACAGCTGTTGCTGTGACTGTTCAACAGCTAACAGCCACGTGCAGGGCCGCGGCTGTTCACTATTGAACATCCACAGAAATAGTTATGAAGTGGGGGCTGAAGTCATTCATGGGCTCGGCTAAACTCCTTTTTCTATGTTTCACCGAGCCAGGGAGATCCAGGAGCTGTGTAGCATCCTTCCGAGACTCAAGTGATTCTGTAAGATACGGAAGGAGGGAGAGGAAGGCTCTGGTATGCCCTGCAGCACAGCCTCTGCCTTTCACTTTGCCCTGCCCAATCCCTATATTTTAGAAAGGCAGGGGAAAGAGAAAGGCAAAGGCTGTGCATTATTGAAAGCAGCAGGCCTATATCAGTGTATATAGGTGGATGCTGCTCCATTGTCTTCAAGAGCTCTCAGCATTCCAATGTTCAAAAGGTCCTTTGGTTAGAAGGAGAGGTGCTTCACTGGTAACCAGGTGCCAATGTCCCATTGAACCAGGGCCCCTGTGTAGCAGATGATTTTGAAGTCACAGTCTTCAATTTGCAAAATCACCGGCTTTGTAACTGCATAACAATTTGTTACAATGTACAAAAGGTGAATTGCAATTTGCATATGTTCTTGCAAGTCACAGTGTACACTTTGCAAACTATTACAAATTGCAAACAAAAGGGGGTGTCTTGGGGGCAGCATGCCTTCCTTGCTCTGGGACGTACTGATGCGTTATGACCAGGGGCGGTGCGTCCATTAGGGCGCTGGGGCGTTGCCCCACCAGCCGCCCGCGCCCTCAGCTCCCTCGGCGTCTCTGAACTTAAGTAAACTCTCAGTTTACTTACGTCCAGAGACGCCGAGGGAGAACTGACAATGCATGTCAGTCAGCATGAGGGTTGACCGCCCACCCCCTTCAGAGTCTGAAGGGGTGGGCGGTCCGGCGTCATGTTGACGGACAGGCATTGTCAGGGGCTGGCAGCAGCACAAGTGCGCATGAGTGGGTCAGGTCTGCGAATTTTTCGCCCGTGCCCAGTCATGCGCACTGGTGTCTGCTTAGGCTGGCGCATGCCCATTAGGAGAGCAAGGGTTGAGTAAAGGCTCAAACCTCGGTCGCCTAATGGGCTGGCGGGTGGAGAATTATCGTGCCCTAAGTCAATCCTGGCGTTGCTCCAGCACCAGGATTGGCTGAGATGGGTTGCCACTCACTTTCCAGCACTGCGCAGTGATGCGGCTGTTGAAAGCGCCAACGGACCCAAGGCGGCGCGGACCAGGTAAGATTCTTTTTATTTTATTTAAAGCACCCCACCGGGCCCCCACCCCCGCGAGACACCCCCCCCTTCCTCCCTGCGAGCCGTGACTGGTTATGACTGCAGTTGCAACTGTGGTTAGATACTGACACCCAAAAGCGTCTAGTATCGATTGCAAAGTCAGCACTGAGGGAGCAGACAGCGATCCAGGAGACCCTTGGATTTTCCCCTAAATGTCATTCATAGAATCCTGCTTTTTGTTTTTACTGCAGCTCCTATAAAAAGGCAGGGGCTAAATTTATTTTTAAGTAGCCATTCTGCAAATGTGAATGCAGGGGAGTCTGCTGTCCTTCACAGGCTTCCATCCCTGCGTTTGCAACCTGTGCAGGAGGATTCACAAACTGAATCCTGCCTCATTGATATTTGTGGGTCCCTAATGGATGGCTGTGGAGCAGTACATCTGTCTCATGTGGTCACTGACAGTGGGGACCAATGGTTTCCCATAGGCCCGACACTCAAGGTTTTTACACTTGAATCGAATACAGGACCAGCAGCAAGTGATGGGTTTGGGAATACATTGAAAATAATTCAGCAACAGTTTAAGAGATAATGAAATTAATATTGAGAGGAAAAACACAAATGCTCAGATCATGTTAAATCACAGCTAGTAAAAACTAATGAACAGTAAAGAGAAAGGGAACTCACCGCAGAATGAATGGCACAGGCGATTTAACAAATAAAATTGGGTTGAATTTCACCAAAATGTACTCTTAAAAGGAAACTGAAAACAGGCAGTGTCTAAGGAATTCTACGGCGTGAACTCAGGGGTCAAAAGGGCTTAAAAAGTACCTTTTTGACAGAAAGTATTTGCAAGGTCTCTCAATGAACAAACATGCATTTGAATTTAGATCAGAGAGCACTAAAATGTCTTCAAGTGTTTTGCAAACTAGTTTTCTTTCGTCTTGGGGGACTTCGCTCATGGATATCAAATTAACAAAATGCCTGAGGTAACAGAAGTGATATCACACAACCTTTGACCTTGATGTCATCACAGGAAGAAACACCAATGACCATTGACCAGAATCTTTCCAGGCAGTGGTCACATGACCTTAATCCTGATAACATCGCAATAATTGATGTCGCTAAAGCTCTGTACTAACCACATGCATGGACGTCATTTAGGGGTTACCAGGGTTGCAGCTGCGATTCCTCGTTTGCCCCTTGCGACCCCTGGCACTGCCTTTGCGACCCCTGATTGCAGAGGTGGCAAAATCAGTGCCAAGAAAACAGGGGAAAGCTCGTACTTATAGGCGTCGATTTGGGCTCCACTTTCCTTATTTTCTGCCACTTTGTTTATTACACTAATAATGAATAATAAGCCTATTATTCACTGTTTGCGTCATAGAAAATGGAGTGCAATTAGCTGCAATATGTCTCTTCCTGTGAGCTGAGGTAAGCAAAAAAACTTTGAAATGTATGTTGTGTGTGTGCCTGCAGGTGAGTGTGTTTATCTGTTATGTTGCAGCGCATTTCTAAAAGTGTTACTGTTGCCCCGGTGCCACGGATTTCCACATATAATACAAGTACTTCTTTTCTGTGCTTTAGAGGTCTTTTCTGGCAAAACTACTACAGACCATGTGCATAAAATGTATTTCTAAGGGATCAGCGGTTCTAGTATGAACATCTGGGCTGCACAACTGATCCGCTGTCTTTGAGACTGCTTTTATAGCTATGAGACTGTTACTTACCTGGTGAGATAATACTTCTCTTTGAGATTAACCTTTTCTACATTTCACTCTCAGGAAATACAGGTTACAGTGTATGAAACAAAGACTTGTTGAAGGTGGTTGTTGTTTCCGTAAAACAGTAAGACAACTTTCGGTGTATAATAAGTTGTGCAGTTATCACTGTGGATTAGATTACTAGTTAGGCTCTCAAAATTTGAATGGCAGGAGTCCAGGGAGATGCTGCTGATTGACATGGGGATTCACGTTTATTTTCCAAAACAGTTGTCTTCCAGGGTACTAAGTTTTAGTGTATATAAAGATCAAAGAGGAATAAATAATAAGACAAGATGTAGATAATGCAACTAAACGTTGCAGTGCGGGAAGTTTATCAGATGATAATATAACAGAAATCTAGTTGTTGTCATAATATACTTTATAGTAAAGGAAACAATTAGTAGTACGCCACTAACACTGTGTGGGTTCCAGAGTAGTGTGCTACTCGCGGAAAAAAAAACACTTCAACCCCTCATCGGGGTAGCAAACTCTATATAAATGCAAACCTTTTTTCCCTTCTCTATCCCTCAACTATTCTTCTCAATCCAAATAATCTGACTGACATATCCACCACTCACATTACTTTCATATTTTCAATATACTAATTCACCACTAATCCTTTATGGGTTTCGGGGTAGTGTGCTACCCGCCGAAAAAGAGCTTAAACGCCTCATCAGGGGTAGTAAGGGCTATATAAATCCAATTACAATACAATACAATACAGTGTGTATTTGTGAATGTATGTTATGTGTACGCATGTATCTGTGAAAGGAATGGTGAAATGGCGTTTGATGTCGCTTCCACTGCACCTGAAATTTTGGTGAATTGATGTCTATGACCACATAATTACTACAAGAAACATCACATATCTATTTTAGATGCCACCTAGACTAAGGTGCTATGCTAGAGGGACACTACAAGTTTATTTGCATTAAGTGTTCATCTGAAGAGTAGCCACAAAATGTCAAAAGGCATTAGGCACCAAAACTATTTATACCACAAGCTGTTATGATTTAATAAGTCACCTAGCATATAGTGCAACGAGATATGGATCGATAAATTAGGGGAAGATGACAAAACAAAATAAAAACAATAGTAATAATGTCCACATGAATTAATTGGCAGAGGCCATGCATATTGAATATTAACTATGTTGTTATCTTCAGTTATTCCTTATTGATAATCACAACTTTCACATAAATTTGCAAAAAAAGCCAAAGACCTTGCATCCTCTGAAAGTGTACTTATGAACTATTTATGTACTTTCATGGTTTGCCGTTCCAATGAAACCTGACATTCTCCATGAGTTGACACAGTTTTTTTCAACATGTGCAATGAGTGTCTCCATACATTAAAAAATACCTCAATTTTGCCTTAGCCAGTAATTTGTCATGGGTGTCCCCATATGTTCTGGGTGCCCCTTACGGTCAAAAATAACATAAACATAACAGTGAGACAATTTTGGTAGCCGTCCTGCATTTTGCTAAAGGTGACCCCATTTTTCAAGAATTTCCTCCTGTATGCCAGTGCCAGCATATTTCCACCAGAGCCCCATGCCAAGTATTAGATCTAGTATTCCAGTGCCAGTATTTTGTCACAGGTGCCTGCTAAGAACTGCCTCCAGTATGCCAGTGTTACAACAAACAAATGATGGACGGAATGCTGACAATGCATACATTCTCCCCCAGTCAAGAGATCTGGGTTAAATCCATCGTTCTTTTGCCCACTACACCACCCCAGTTCAGACATGGCCATATGCAAATCAGTCTTGACCCTGTGCCTCATGGGAACAGTCCAGCCCGAACTGCCAAGCCATGTCTTCCCTGGACCGGAATCAAGCATCCTAGGACCGGTTTCTGGCTATCAGCCGTCATCAGCCAGGATAGCTTGACTCCAGTGGCGTAGTGAGCACGGGTCCCACGTCTGGGAATACCCATCCCACTTAGGGCGAAAAGCGTTACAACAAACAAATGATGGACGGAATGCTGACAATGCATACATTCTCCCCCAGTCAAGAGATCTGGGTTAAATCCATCGTTCTTTTGCCCACTACACCACCCCAGTTCAGACATGGCCATATGCAAATCAGTCTTGACCCTGTGCCTCATGGGAACAGTCCAGCCCGAACTGCCAAGCCATGTCTTCCCTGGACCGGAATCAAGCATCCTAGGACCGGTTTCTGGCTATCAGCCGTCATCAGCCAGGATAGCTTGACTCCAGTGGCGTAGTGAGCACGGGTCCCACGTCTGGGAATACCCATCCCACTTAGGGCGAAAAGCGTTACAACAAACAAATGATGGACGGAATGCTGACAATGCATACATTCTCCCCCAGTCAAGAGATCTGGGTTAAATCCATCGTTCTTTTGCCCACTACACCACCCCAGTTCAGACATGGCCATATGCAAATCAGTCTTGACCCTGTGCCTCATGGGAACAGTCCAGCCCGAACTGCCAAGCCATGTCTTCCCTGGACCGGAATCAAGCATCCTAGGACCGGTTTCTGGCTATCAGCCGTCATCAGCCAGGATAGCTTGACTCCAGTGGCGTAGTGAGCACGGGTCCCACGTCTGGGAATACCCATCCCACTTAGGGCGAAAAGCGTTACAACAAACAAATGATGGACGGAATGCTGACAATGCATACATTCTCCCCCAGTCAAGAGATCTGGGTTAAATCCATCGTTCTTTTGCCCACTACACCACCCCAGTTCAGACATGGCCATATGCAAATCAGTCTTGACCCTGTGCCTCATGGGAACAGTCCAGCCCGAACTGCCAAGCCATGTCTTCCCTGGACCGGAATCAAGCATCCTAGGACCGGTTTCTGGCTATCAGCCGTCATCAGCCAGGATAGCTTGACTCCAGTGGCGTAGTGAGCACGGGTCCCACGTCTGGGAATACCCATCCCACTTAGGGCGAAAAGCGTTACAACAAACAAATGATGGACGGAATGCTGACAATGCATACATTCTCCCCCAGTCAAGAGATCTGGGTTAAATCCATCGTTCTTTTGCCCACTACACCACCCCAGTTCAGACATGGCCATATGCAAATCAGTCTTGACCCTGTGCCTCATGGGAACAGTCCAGCCCAAACTGCCAAGCCATGTCTTCCCTGGACCGGAATCAAGCATCCTAGGACCGATTTCTGGCTATCAGCCGTCATCAGCCAGGATAGCTTGACTCCAGTGGCGTAGTGAGCACGGGTCCCACGTCTGGGAATACCCATCCCACTTAGGGCGAAAAGCGTTACAACAAACAAATGATGGACGGAATGCTGACAATGCCTACATTCTCCCCCAGTCAAGAGATCTTGGTTAAATCCATCGTTCTTTTGCCCACTACACCACCCCAGTTCAGACATGGCCATATGCAAATCAGTATTGACCCTGTGCCTCATGGGAACAGTCCAGCCCGAACTGCCAAGCCATGTCTTCCCTGGACCGGAATCAAGCATCCTAGGACCGGTTTCTGGCTATCAGCCGTCATCAGCCAGGATAGCTTGACTCCAGTGGCGTAGTGAGCACGGGTCCCACGTCTGGGAATACCCATCCCACTTAGGGATGCCAGTGGCAGCATTTTTCTATAAGTGCTTTTGTAAGCCAAGAAGTGTATGGCAGGACCCACAGCAGACTCAAAAGCATAACACCACATTCAGACACGCTCATGTTCACCCATACTCATTCTCACTCACATTGAACCAATCACACCTACTGAGAATGACTGCTGTGCTAACTTCATTGCACTCCACAACTGTGTGCTTCAACAGCTGCAGCCTTTACCATTCTACAATAAATATTTCTGGTATGAGTGCATCACAACTGTGTGTCTACAGCCACAGTCTTTAAAAAATTCAAACTTCTGTGCAACCCACTTTTCTTTCAATAATGCAGTGTGCACACGTACACAGTGCTACAGCATTGTGCTTGGCTGGCAGATTACAGTCCATGTGCAGGCAGGGATCAGTAAGTGTTGATTTTGGACGTAATGTGCATCCCAGTGTGACAGGCACTTTAGTGAACTGGTGTACAAACCACTGAACAAGGAGACTGAGCAGTGCCGATTTGGGAGGCTTTGGTACGTTTTATGTCAGATATATAAGGGTACCCACAGAACTATGCAAAATGCTAGGGGTAGGCCCTTTAGCAGTGCTTTATGTGAAAGAATGACTGCCGGTACCCAAAGCTCTGCACAGAAGCACGCAGCCAGTACTATTAAATGTTGGTGTGCTGAATACCAAGGCTGCATAGTCTATGTTCCACCCTGTGCACCTTTAATCCACTACAAGACACATCCTGCCCCTTTATCTCACTCTTGCAGGATCCTGCTTTCTCCTTTTATTAATTTTTCATCTTTCTCTTCCTTAATCATTTGTTTTATTTGTTTTTCTCTCGCTTCCTCAAAATATTGGGTGCAGAAAAATAACTGCTGGTCCTCAAAAATGAGCGACGGTGGCCCTTCACCGGCTACCACTGGCTCGAATTAAACACTGCCCTTTAGTCAAAGGTATGCTCAGCAGATTGAACAGAAAGGTTGTTGCTGGCTTCAAACATGTTCTATTAACTTACAGGGCCACAGGGTGCTGGGCTGGGGGCGTGCTAGTGCATCTGTCAGAGTCCCAGCTAGGAACCCTCTTTGTTTGTTTGCAAGATTGTTATATTTCTCTACATATGTACATTCTTGATATTTTTACCTGGTTTTAGCGTTTGCATCCATACATATTCCTGGATCTTACGCTGGCGACACACAACTCATTCTCTCCCTCACGGACAAGACCCCCAGCACCCGGATTAAGTTCAATGCCTGCATGACTGAAATCAGTCAATGAATAAAGACCAACTATCCAAAACTGAAAATCGACAAGACCAAAATCGGGATCTTCAAGAAAGCACTTACCTATGAGACTCCACCTAGTGGCCGACAGAGCTAGGACTGACATCCACCCCCACCACCCTCGACCAAGAACCTCGAGATTACATCAACAGCAAACTCAGCATGACGAGCACAAATCAATGTCATTACTGCCTCATACTTCCTTATCCTGGAGATGCAGACAGAGATTTTCAAAAGATTCTCAATCCACACCCAGAAAAACTTTATGCATGACCTGGTCGCTAGCAAGCTGGACTATGGGAGCATCCTCTATTCCTGGATCAACAAAAACCTCACCAGAAGGCTACAGACCATACAGTACTCAGTGGCCAGAATCACTCTAAACCTCCCACGCTGTACCCACATTACACCACACCTGAAGGAACTTCACTGGCTCCCAATACACAAACCAACCTAGTTCAAACTCTTCACACATACTTTCAATGCACTACACTACATAAGATTGATCCAGAATACCTCAACAATTGAATCTCCTTTCACAAACCTCCCAGACACCGCTGCTTGTCTGGACTCCCACTTGCACACATTCCTCGCATACACTAAATCAGATCCAGCCTTCTCCTATATTGCTCCTTAAAGCGTGGAAAGGCCTGCCTCTACACATAAGAGCCTCCTCCTCACTTCTTGAATTCTGCAAGAAGCTGAAACCTGGCTTTTTGAGTAGTCCCACTAGGCCCTAGGTGTAGATAGACACACCTGCTTGGTGCCAGGATACCCCACCGAGTGATAGTGCAATCTAAAAATCTGCGTAGTGTAACGTAACATAACGTAACATAACATAACATAGCAGCATTTTAGCATTGTCTGTTCTTGAAAACTCTGAATTATATTACTTATTTTCTCTCCATTTTGAGATATAGGTGTTTTGCGTTCTCTGGGGCATATTCTCAAGAACGTGTGATACTACAGCAAAATTAGCTTAACACAACTCTTCACATCGCATTCTATCGCGGGAAAATAACATGTGTTAACGTGGTATTCCCAACACGGCGGTACCATGTGATAGTCTCACAATAACGCGTCAAATGAACGTATTAAAATCAACGCGATGCTGCAAAAACACAAAATATAAACACAAAAATAGTAGCGATGACACCAATCGCGATACAAAAATCAGCGAAAACCAGTCACAGGCCTGCAATTCCCACGCGTCATGCGGGAAAATGCACTATAAAAGTTGAAAAAAAACATACAGACAAAAGCCAAACAACAGCGAAGCACAATGCAGGTGGCCGGAGCAAGTACAGAGGACAACCAGAACCCCACAAGCCCCCCCGGAGGACCAGCCTGGGACCTCGGGGTCAGGGAAAGGCAAGGACAAGAAGAGTAGGAAGAAAAGGTTCAGTCCACTGGAAAACAGGATCCTGAAAACAGAGGTGATAGAACACCATCAACTACTGTTCGTCACCTCCACTATGTCACTGGCAACTAAAAATGGAACATGGCAGACCATCGTGGACAAGGTGAATGCAGTCGGAGTGCTGAAGAGGACAATGGAAGAGGTCAAGAGGCGCTGGAATGATGTGAAGCGCAAAACCAAGCAGAAACACGCAAACAACCGGAAGGCAGCAATGCAGACTGGAGGTGGGAGTCCAGCGCCACAGGAGGAGCTGGACGAGATGGAGGTAATGGTGTCCACAGTCATCAGTGGGGAGATGGTGGCAGGAGTTGGAGGCCCAGACACTGCTCAACATGACCGGACACAACAGCAACAGGGTAACAACCAGGGACTGGGGGGACAGAGGGAGATGGGCATAATGACACACATGCACAATTAAGCATAGCACATCTGTGGACAAACCATGCCCCAGACCCCCAACTCCCACCAAGAAACCAATGCACACAAGTATGCAACATCTCAGCACTGCATAAGCACAGAAGCCAGAGGCACACAGCATGTAAGGGATAAGGGGCAGCTAAATCAGAGCTGCAGGGGCGACTCCCCCAAAATGCGGCACACATACGTTACATGCAGAGCACATCAACATTGACAACGATGTGGTACAAACCGCAACACGTCCACAACAGAACAGAGGACACAACTGGTGCCACATGGGCGTAGAAACTGGCCAATCACATTTGGCATTGCAGGGAAATGTGATTTGACAATGTAGAAGTACAAACACACATCCGTGATGTAGTCGGAATGTCCAATGTCCTGCATCAAATAGGCAGCTCTCCCCAAACAGTCACAATGAACACTGTCATGCAGTCTGAATGTAAACATGTACAATGTGTCAACATACATGTGAACACAATGTTAAACTGCATCTCCCCTTCACATTGCAGGGGGAAATCCAACACCTCCTGCAGAGCAGTCCGAACCTCTCTTCTCTGATGACGAAGAGGACCACCATACCTTCGACGCCGATGCCCTCCAACAGCTCGTGGAGAGCCTCCGCAGCCCACTTCCAGGAGCAGGGCAGCCCAGCTGCCATGAGGAGAACCCACTCCCTGCACAGACACAATAGGCAGCACCCACCACCACGGCTGCCTCCCAGGATCCCCACGACGAACACATGGCCTTCCAATGGTGTGTGTTGGGGTGCCAGGAGAAGCTGGCTGAACAGGTGCAGGTGGGGTTTGACCACATGGCAGCCACACTAGATGCCATACGTGGGTGTCTAAGTCCCATCAGGGACCACTCATAGTCCCTAACGGACACCCACAGTCCGCTCCATGCTCTCCAACGAACCATGGCTGACATCGCTAGAGTCCTGACTCTGCGAAAAGAATGACTGTCTAGTCAGAGTGCCTCCAGCGATCTCACCCGAGAGTTGGGACACATGCCAAGGATCATGGAGAACATGGAGCGGACGCAGGCGGAAAGAGCGGCTGCCATGGCTGCACACCAGCGAGAGGTAGCTGGGTCCCTTAATACCCTAAAGACCCTCCTCATGGCATTGCTGCCACAAGGCCTGGTGCTGATGCATGCTGCTGCTACAACCCCATCCACATCTCTGGCCCCTGATGTGTCAGTGCCACACAGTGCAGCAGACATTCCACCTCCGGCCCCTGAGGTGTCACTGCCACACAGTGCAGAGATAGAACACCACCACCCACATGTGAGGCACATGCAACAGCAGAGGACGAATATGCAGATGAATCTGCCTTCGTGGTCAGAAGGACGCAGTAGCATGCATCTCCGCCATGTGGCCTGTTTCTGCTTGGTTCTGCCCTCTGCATCATCACCTTCCACTGTCCCCCGATGCGCTCTGCGACACTCACCTTGGACCTCGAAATGGACTACCATATTCTGTTTGGTCACCAATGACACAGCTATCAGACTGCGGACTGAACTCCTCCTCTTCTGATGTACTTGTCATTCCCTGAAGGACTCTGGCTGGCCCTCCATGGAACGACAATGTAAAGTGGGGTTTGCATGGCCCTGTACTGCTCCAGCTGCAACACTCGACTGAATGTGTAATAAACATTCATGTTAACACAAATGTGTCATGTCTATGATCTTTCAAGTGTGGAAGTATGGATGAATGTAGGGTCAGTGATTCTCCCTGACGTCCATGGTTCTCATGTTGTGGGACTTGGGTCACAGGGTGACACATTGCCGATTGCGGTCCGGGTGGTGCCGACACTACAACAGAGACACATCCATTAGTCACTTCCTTGTCCAGCCCAGGACGGAACCACGTCCAGAGCCCCGGGGTCATTGTTCACACCCTTACGCTGGACTGGCATAGGCCAGGACAGTCAACCGAATCTGGAGCAACGTCTCACTCCAGTACCGGACGCACTGTGCGTCCGGTACTAGAGTGAGACATTGCTCCAGATTCGGTTGAATGTCTACACGTGGTAACAGGGCGAAACACGATCTGGGCTGCACGCTAAAAAGATTAAACTGAGGAACTTTTGTGAAACTTGAATAATTGGTGTGCACTTGGACACCCCCTTTTGTGAAATAGGCCAGGACAGCCCACTCCGCTTACGCTCACAGGGGGGGACAACAACGTTACATGTCCCAGGTCTTCCCTGTAGGGATCTGCTGCTCACAGTTCTAGTTGTCAGCATGCCACAGCCACTCCCTCACGGCTGGTTTACACCCACACCACACCCATCCAGCACAGGCATCACAGGACATCTGACCATGCAAATAAAAAGGGCCTGGCGCACGTGCTGGATGCCATTTCCACTCTCTAACTGGGTGTCTCCGTGTGGTTAGCATCTATGCATGAGGGCCTAGGGTCCTGTCACCTCACATTGCCCAGTGCCGGGGGTGACATGATGGCGTCTGCACCACGGGACTCAATCATAAAAGGTCCATGGCTAGCAGTGCACAGACTTGGTGGCACTGGATACACCGCGGCAGGCACAGGCACACCGCCATGGGACGGTGTCTTGCGGTGCAGTGAGATAGGGGCACCTAAAGTGCTGAGCGGGTGTGCAGCCTGCGATGATGCGCCGTCCTGGCGGTCCGGACTGGTAAGGATTAGTGTGAGCCCTGCTGGACCGCAGTGTAGGCCTGAGCCAGCGGGCAATGCGGGCCTCCCGCCACGTGGTGTTGCCTCGCGGTTCACAGGGTTAGTGGCACCTCAAGAGCTGAGCGGGTGTGCAGCCTGCGATTATGCCGTATGCACTGATATGGTCTCTGCCATTGCAAAATCAAGACCCAGAATCAAGTGTGGGACCTGGTGGCCCGCGGCGCGGGGCTGCATGATGTGGAGGGTTCCATGGTTGCGGGCCCCGGGCTTGGAGCTTTCACTGGCACGTGGTGAGCCCTCTTGGATACACGCCAGTGGCGGAAGGTGAGCATTGAGGCTTGGTTGCGCAGGGACGTGCAATCACCACTGGGCGGCGGGAGGGGCTGGGGTGCAGCAGCCTGTATATGCAGGGGCGGGCAAGCGATGATGGCGTGTGCAACTGTATGGACTCTGGCATTCATGTCTCTGGAAACTGTTTCAGATAAGGGACCTGGGGGACTGCAGTGTATACCGGCACATGGTTGGAGACACACCGGTGGCAGCAGGTGAGCAGTGAGGCCTGGGTCTGCAGTGTCGGCACTCTCTCTCCCTCTCTCTCTCTCTCTTTCTTGCTTTCTCTCTCCCTCTCTCCCTCTCTTTCTCTCTCCCTCTCTCCCTCTCTTTCTCTCTCCCTCACTCCCTCTCTCTCTCTCTTTCTCTCTCCCTCTCTCTCTTTCTCTCTCTCTCTCGCTCTCTCTCTCCCTCTCTTTCTCTCTCCCTCTCTCTTTCTTTCTCTCTCTCTCTCGCTTTCTTTCTCTCTCTCTCTCTCTCTCCCTCTCTTTCTCTCCTTATCTCTATCTCTCTCTCTCTCTCTCTTTCGCTCTCTCTCGCTGTACTTTGATGAGTGAATGACACACCTTCTTATCTAGATTTCTGTCTTGCAGGCTGTGACTTACAGAATGTCCTGAGAAGACCCGCCATGACTCTTCAGAATTGTTGTTTTGGGTTCAATCTGTAATAAACATATTATTTGGATATTATGAGATGAATGTATGATTTCCCTTTTTCTGACCACACATGTATGTTAGGTGTTGTGATTGTGCGACTTCAGGCAAATTCTTTAGTTCATGATTGGGTGGAGTTGATGTGCAATATCTAAATCCTAAGGGGGGGTTGGTGGTGCCTGGGCTGGGGCCCCGGGGGGGAGGGTCCTGGGGGTTGTGGCGGTGGGTGTTGTTTAACCCTGGGCGTAGTTCACGAAGTAGCGCTACGCATAGCTACGCAAAGTGCACTTCGCACTACGCGTAGCACTTCGCGAACTGCGTAGTACCCTGTTCGCACTGTGCAAGATGCCGTTTTCAATGATTGCACAGTGCGGACAAGCATCCGGCACTGTGCAATCATTGAAAACGGCATCTTGCACAGTGCGAGCTGTAGTTTTCTGCCGCTCAATAAGATTTTTCCTCGAGCGGCAGCTTTCTCATCGCGGACTGGTAGTTTCTCATTGCGAGCGGTCGCGCGCATACGCGACCACTTGCAGTGATAAAACTGACCTCCCCGCGTTGAGAATCTCGCCGGGAGGTTTATTTTCCACCCTCGTGATCGCCAACTTGATGTTGCTGATCGCGAACGAGGAAAAAGCCTCGCCAGGATGTCATTTTGCTTGCTCGCGGTCGCCATCTTGACGTTGAGGACCGCAAGCAAGCAAAAAATGACCGCTGCACTACGCAACGCTACGCTACGCGTGTTTGCACTGTGCTACGTGCAATTCGCGTAGTGCGAAGTAGCGCAAACTTCGCAAACTACGCGAGCGTAGCGTAGTGCTTTACCCAGGCTTAGTGTTGTTGCCCTATTGGGACTCCAGGCTGCATGTTCAGTTGCTCCAGGGCATCTATTGTTCTTCATGTGTGGCTATGGACTGTGCTCGCTTGTCTGGTGCCGGCTGACATCTGACTTTACACCAGGTCAGAGCAGGTTTTAAAATCCTGCTGCTAACGCGCCTTACCGCATGTTTTGTGATCTTATCGCCAATCTGGCTGGTCATTGAGAATGTTGTGGAGTGGTGTTGTCGCGGCTTTTTGCACGGGAACGCCTACTCTGCATATCATTAGCGTTATTTGCCGGGCTCATCTGTGGCGATATTTTTGCGACTGCAGGTAAACTGGTGATATGGGCTGTTAGCACCAGCTTGTGAATGGGGCTATAAATTTATCGCGACTTTGGCTGCTATAAAGTGCCGATAACTCGGCGATAGATCCTTGAGAATATGCCCCTCTGTGTGGTGCAAATCTGCATGCAAGCAGTTTGAGAGGGTAGGAGTTGGAGAAGGCACGGATCTTTCTCTACTTGACCTAAACAGTTTGGTTTCAAGTAATAACTCTTGGATGCATTGTTGTTCACATCATATATAACACTTTTCCCAAAGAGACCTGTTGTGTTTGAGTTTGGATCCTGGTTCAGGCCAGAGATAACAGCTGTCCGTAATAATTTCCTGTTTCCAACATAGGTCTAAAAAGGTCGTAACTAGTTCAGAAGTGGAACATGGTTTTAGATTCAGTTACTAAGCAGTCGATCAAGATTAACCGGAAAGCCAGGAATGGATTGGGCTCTTCTAAACCAATGTTGGACACCTGTGACCATTCTTATGTTCGTTTCTGGAGACATTTTAATATAGTTTTGCTTGGTTATGGCTTGAAAAAATGAGATAATCCTCGTGACAACCTTTCTCTCTGCTTATTCATCGCTTGGGCTTTTCAAGCATTCTGCTTACGGCATTCCTAGGAAAAGATGGATGGAAATGTGGCCTAGCAGCTGGAGCTGTCCACTCGTACTGAAGAACCAGCTTCAAATCCCCGCATCAGCGTAATATTGTGATTCTGGGCAAAACACATCTTCCCTGTCACGTTTGAGTGCTCTAATGCCCAAGTTTGCACTATATAAAACTGCAAGATTGCACTATCTAGAGCTGCAAAAAACACAACAGTGGTTCCGTGTGTTTTGTCTGAGTACTTTGCTATATGGGCTTATGCATGAGTGATAACTTTTTGGGATATGTGATGTTCGTGCGGGATACATGTTCAGTGCCTGTTTTCAGAGGTTAATCAAATATAGTTTCACACTCTGGACATTTTTATGTAAACAGCGTCTTCCCTGAGATGTTCATTTACACGCCCAGTTCAGAGTATTTCCGCCTAAAGTCATGATGAAATGGCTCTGCGCTCGCGCCACCTGCCCCCCTCCCACCTCCCACACCCCAGAGGTCTTCCAGCTACAATCTTTCCCTTCTCCCCATCACCTATAGGTTATTCTTTCCCAGATAACAATAAACAGACAGCGAACATTAAGTGATATACTGGAAATATTTAAAAAATACCTGCGAGCTCCCGATCCTTCATTAGGATTTGGGGACAGAGAAGGTGTACATGTCCCATATTATGGCACAGTGAAAACAAATAAGCAGCTTTCATAATGGCCGTGGCACAAGGCCCTTTTTGTCACGGATGCTTATTTTTTTTCCTGAACATGGCAAGACTCCTGCTATAGTCTGTGTAGTCCGGGGTTGATGGGTGGCACGCGCAGGAGCGAGGTTGCCCCTCATGTACAGAGTAGCGAGGGCAGGACAGTTGTTATTAAAGTTGAGCATTAAGGGTACCATCATCTCAAATTGCATCCTGCCCTGGTTTGGCAGTGGTGGAACATCACGCAATGCAGTCTGAGGAGCTGGCCTGCATCCATGTGAGAAACTAGAGAACTCTCTGAAGAAAGGGGCAGCAGTCCTTGTAAATGCTCCTTCTAGAGTGATAACAAAGGGTCAGCAGTCCTTGTAAATGCTCCTTCTAGAGTGATAACAAAGGGTCAGCAGTCCTTGTCAATGCTTCTTCTAGAGTGATAACAAAGGCGCTGCAATCCTTGTAAATGCTCCTTCTAGAGTGATAACAAAGGGTCAGCAGTCCTTGTAAATGCTCCTTCTAGAGTGATAACAAAGGGTCAGCAGTCCTTGTCAATGCTTCTTCTAGAGTGATAACAAAGGCGCTGCAATCCTTGTTAATGCTTCTTCTAGAGTGATAACAAAGGAGCTGCAGTCCTTGTAAATGCTCCGTCTAGAGTGATAACAAAGGGTCAGCAGTCCTTGTAAATGCTCCTTCTAGAGTGATAACAAGGGGTCAGCAGTCCTTGTTAATGCTTCTTCTAGAGTGATAACAAAGGAGCTGCAGTCCTTGTAAATGCTCCGTCTAGAGTGATAACAAAGGGTCAGCAGTCCTTGTAAATGCTCCTTCTAGAGTGATAACAAGGGGTCAGCAGTCCTTGTTACTGCTCCTTCTAGAGTGATAACAAAGGGTCAGCAGTCCTTGTAAATGCTCCTTCTAGAGTGATAACAAGGGGTCAGCAGTCCTTGTTACTGCTCCTTCTAGAGTGATGACAAAGAGTCAGCAGTCCTTGTAAATGCTCCTTCTAGAGTGATAACAAGGGGTCAGCAGTCCTTGTTACTGCTCCTTCTAGAGTGATAACAAGGGGTCCGCAGTCCTTGTTACTGCTCCTTCAAGAGTGATAACAAAGGGTCAGCAGTCCTTGTAAATGCTCCTTCTAGAGTGATAACAAAGGGTCAGCAGTCTTGTAAATGCTCCTTCTAGAGTGATAACAAGGGGTCAGCAGTCCTTGTTAACGCTCCTTCTAGAGTGATAACAAGGGGTCAGCAGTCCTTGTTAATGCTCCTTCTAGAGTGATAACAAAGGGTCAGCAGTCCTTGTTAATGCTCCTTCTAGAGTGATAACAAGGGGTCAGCAGTCCTTGTTAATGCTCCTTCTAGATTGATAACAAAGGGTCAGCAGTCCTTGTAAATGCTCCTTCTAGAGTGATAACAAGAGGTAAGCAGTCCTTGTAAATGCTCCGTCTAGAGTGATAACAAAGTGTCAGCAGTCCTTGTAAATGCTCCTTCTAGAGTGATAACAAAGGGTCAGCAGTCCTTGTAAATGCTCCTTCTAGAGTGATAACAAGGCGCTGCACTCCTTGTAAATGCTCCTTCTAGAGTGATAACAAAGGGGCAGCAGTCCTTGTTAATGCTTCTTCTAGAGTGATAACAAAGGCACTGCACTCCTTGTAAATGCTCCATCTAGAGTGATAACAAAGGGGCAGCAGTCCTTGTAAATGCTCCTTCTAGAGTGATAACAAAGGGGCAGCAATTCTTGTTGCTCCTTCTAGAGTGATAACAAAGGCGCTGCAATCCTTGTAGATGCTTCTTCTAGAGTGATAACACAGGTTCAGCAGTCCTTGTTAATGCTTCTTCTAGAGTGATAACAAAGGTGCTGCAATCCTTGTAAATGCTCCTTCTAGAATGATAACAAGGGGTCAGCAGTCCTTGTTAATGCTTCTTCTAGAGTGATAACAAAGGTGCTGCAATCCTTGTAAATGCTCCTTCTAGAGCGATAACAAAGGGGCAGCAGTCCTTGTAAATGCTCCTTCTAGAGTGATAACAAAGGGGCAGCAATTCTTGTTGCTCCTTCTAGAGTGATAACAAAGGCGCTGCAATCCTTGTTAATGCTTCTTCTAGAGTGATAACAAAGGGTCAGCAGTCCTTGTTGCCCCTTCTAGAGTGATAACAAAGGCGCTGCAATCCTTGTTAATGCTTCTTCTAGAGTGATAACAAAGGAGCTGCAGTCCTTGTTAATGCTTCTTCTAGAGTGATAACAAAGGGTCAGCAGTCCTTGTTAATGCTTCTTCTAGAGTGATAACAAAGGCGCTGCAATCCTTGCAAATGCTCCTTCTAGAGTGATAACAAGGGGTCAGCAGTCCTTGTTAATGCTTCTTCTAGAGTGATAACAAAGGCGCTGCAATCCTTGTAAATGCCCCTTCTAGAGTGATAACAAAGGGGCAGCAGTCCTTGTAAATGCTCCTTCTAGAGTGATAACAAAGGGGCAGCAATTCTTGTTGCTCCTTCTAGAGTGATAACAAAGGCCCTGCAATCCTTGTTAATGCTTCTTCTAGAGTGATAACAAAGGGTCAGCAGTCCTTGTTGCTCCTTCTAGAGTGATAACAAAGGCGCTGCAATCCTTGGTAATGCTTCTTCTAGAGTGATAACAAAGGAGCTGCATTCCTTGTTAATGCTTCTTCTTGAGTGCAAATAAAAGGTGCTGCAGTCCTTGTTAAAGTCTCTTCTAGAGTGCAAACAAAGAGGCTGCTGTGAATTAGTGTAAATCCAATTGCCTGCTGCCAAAGAGGTCAGATCAAATAGATTGCTTTAACAAAGGGAAAGATGATCACATGATTCTCTAGTGCTCCTTATTGCTCATTAGTTTTATTCATCACTGGTATTATCTTTGATGACGATGTAAGGTAATTCAGGGCTGGTTTTACGCCGCAGCACTGGGCGCCGAGCTCAGGGGCGCTGTGTTTAGAAATATCTTATCGGATGAAAAATGCATCTGCCACAGAGGTCCTTGTGGGTCCAGCAGTTTTCAAGCAACAATGAAAAGGTCAAGATAACTCTGGTGATTAATGTCCCCGCTGGCGAGGGATTAGAGTTTGTCTAGTGTCAGTTTTGGCTCATAATTAGGCCTGGGCTAAAATTTCGTTCCGTTCGTGGAAATTGCGATAATTCGACATTTTTGCGTTCCGCGGAAAGCGCGAAAATGTCAAAATTTCCGCATTCCGCAGCTTGGCGATAATTTGTTTCTTGCTCGCGCTGTAAAATAATACATTCTCGCGCGCACGCGATCTCCTTACCTGAATCCCTGCATTCGCCGACAAGTTTTCTTGATCCGGTCGCGTTCTCCATGAGATGTTGTATTGTTTTAAGCCATTTGCGCTGTCTCGCGACAGTTCGTGCCCGCAGTGACGTCATGCGTCGCGCGATCACGTCTTTCTTCTCGAGATCATGCACCGCGAGACAACTGAAAACAAGATGGCCGCGCCCGCGAGCAACCACATGGGTAAGTTGGCGAGCCGCAACCATGCAGAAAATCTCGCGAACATGCGGGAAAAAAACTTCCGCATTTTCGCGATATTTCCGCGTTTGCCATAATTTTTAACATTTTCGCGATAATTTGCGAAAGTGGATTTTGCAAATTCCGCCCACCCCTACTCATAATAAGGTAGCGCAGAGGGTTTATATGCCTGCTGCAAAGCACTTGTAACACGATCACAGAATTGTACTTTATGTAGATAGGTTAGTAGGTCACTGATTTTGTCACAGATATCCTTTTGTTAATTAAGAGACAACCCTAGCCACTGTGCTATGTTTTAAATCCTGAATTTGTGCTTCTCCAGACCAAGTAATTTTAAAAAATACACTGACCACCAGTATGTACGATCTGACTTCTCATTGTCTTAAGTAACGTTTCCTATTCATTGAGTTACACATCTATAATTCATTGACTCGTTATAATGTGTGTGTAATGTAAGTGCTTTGACATGCTACACTGGTATGAGTAAAGCTGTAAAATAAATGAAATTCCTATGAGATACCTGCTAGGGAGAGATGAGGGGGTCAGATGGAAGTTGGTAGTGAGGCAATTTGTGGAGACGGAGATCACTGGAGGGGAGCAAAGAAAGATTGACGGGACTTAGGACGGTGTCGCAACTTAGAAAAATGATAATTATGGGTGTTAGAAATGGGGATCCTAGTTGGATAGGGTATGCACTTAAGCCAGACAGAACCCACCACTTTAGTCAGTGCAAGGGAGTTACACGCTGAAGATAACCCCTGCTCACCCCTTTGGTAGCTTGGCAGAGAAGACAGACTTATCCCAGAGGCAATGTGTAAAGCGTTTGCATAACACACTCACACAGCAGCAACACACTAGGTGCACCACAAAAGAAACTCCACACACGGTTATATAAAAATAGACTTTGTATTATCCATAAAAACACATTAGAATGCAGTGAAGTGAAGTGAAGTGAAGTGAAGTGAAGTGAAGGGGCTTTGTAGAGCGCGTCTGCTGCCCGAAGGCGTCCAAGCGCTGGTAATGGAAGGAAGACGGTTCTGCGGGTAGTGGGGGGCAGGGGGGATTAGTTTCTAAATAAGAGTGTTTTGAGTTCTTTGCGGAAGTGTAGAAGGGTGGGGTTGGCTCTGAGTGGGAAGGGGAGTGAGTTCCAGAGCTTGGCAGCGTTAAGAGAAAAGGACCTGCCTCCTGCTCTAGCTTTTTTGATTCTAGGGACTACGGCGAAAAGTGCATTCGTGGAGCGCAGGGATTTTCCAGGGCAGTAGGGGGAGAGAAGTGAATTATTGATTTTCGGATTTGCTCTGTAAAATGCTTGATGCGAAATGCTGAGCGCCTTGAATTTTATTCTCTCCCTGACTGGGAGCCAGTGAAGAGCTCTGATCCCTGCCTTGACTGACTCTCTGCGAGGAATCTGTAAGAGAGTGCGGGCGGCACAATTCTGTGTTCTTTGTAGTTTTTCCAACACATACTCTGGGGCTCCTAGGTATGGAGCATTGTTGAAATCCAGCCTAGATTGTACAAGGCCCTGAATGACCACTTGCCTGGCTTCGAAAGGTAGTAGTTGAAGAATTTTTTTCAACATTCGGATAATTCCGAAGCAGGTTGCAGCTGTTTTGGTTGCTTGGGTGTTTAATGTGAGTTTATTATCTAGCCAGACTCCTAGGCTTTTTATATTTTCCTTGGGAGTTGGCATAGGTCCCATGCTTGGGGGCCACAGCTGGTGATAGGTTGTGGGGGGGGAAGGACCGAGGATCATAATCTCGGTCTTGTCACCGTTAAGTTTTAAGGATGACATTGTCATCCATCTTTTGATTTCCTCCATGCATGCTGCCAGATTGGGTTGGGGGGGACACGCTGCCTTTCTGTGTCAGGGAGACCACCAGCTGGGTGTCGTCCGCATACGATATGATTTTGATACCGTATTTTTGGACGACGCCCGCCAGTGGCCTCATGTACACGTTTAACAGCGTGGGGCTCAGTGAGGAACCCTGAGGCACACCGCAGTCCAAAGGTCGTTTATTGGAGAAGGAGTCGCCATAAAAGACCTGGAAGGTTCTGTTGCTGAGAAACAAACTCAGCCAATTTAGGGCGATTCCTGATATGCCAAGATCAGAGAGTCGAGCTAATAGGGTTTTGTGGCATACCGTGTCGAAAGCTGCGCTTAGATCGAGGAGGACCACTGCCACTGTCCCTCCTCGATCCAAGATCTTCCTAGCTTCTTCTGTAACGGCTAGCAGCGCCGTCTCAGTGCCATGTCTGGGGCGGAACCCTGTTTGGGATGCGTCCAGTAGGAGGTTCTCCTTGAGGTAGTTAGTGAGATGGAGGTTGACATGCTTCTCCAGGATTTTGCTTGCCCATGGTAACAGAGAGATTGGGCGGTAGTTATTAGGATCTGCTGGGTTGAGATTAGGCTTTTTTTTTTTTTTTTTTTTATAAAAACCTTTATTTTCAAAAGTCTGGACACAGCTATTCAGCCGACAACCCGGAGGTTCGGCAGCTTCGATAAAGAGGAACAGAGACGCGTCCACAGTACAGTGAAGGAGGAGTGCAAAGATTCCATTTTTAAATAAACACAAAACACACAACAACCCCCAGCAAGGCAAGAACACTGAATGCCCATGGTGATAGCCCCCCAGGGGAGGCAGGACCCCAATCATCTACCAGTTACAGTACTGTGAAAAGAGGAAGAAGGGGGACAGCAGAGGCCAAAGAAGTCCATTAACCATACTGAGCTGGAAAGAAGGTTAGGAGGAAAGCTGTTCCTCGGGGGGATCCAAATCAGGGGCAAGACAAATTCCCCCCCTGTATTGATTCCACCGCCCCCAGATGGCGTGCCACTTCCGAGGGTGGCCTCTAGCGCAATATACCGTCTTCTCCCTTAGCATACTCCAGTCCATATTTTCTTTCCACGCGGTCAATGTGGGGTGCCCCGCGGAGCCCCACAATCGCGCGATATCTCTCTTAGCGACCATGTTACCCAGAGTCACCCATTGGGTCTGTGCCTCATCGTGGTCAGTGGGCCCCCAGACATTCAGGAGGCAACACCGCGCTTCCGGCTGCATAGCAATGCCCGTCACCTCCCCCATCACTGCATGGACTCTCCTCCAGAATTCCGTAATGACACCACATTCCCAAATGATATGCAGGAAAGTACCCACCATACCACATCCCCTCCTGCATAGTCCGTCCTCCGAGAATCCCATGTGAACCAGCCTTGGCCCCGTCACATACACTCGATGCAGTATTTTAAGCTGCACCAGCCTCAGACGCGACGGGATCGCAACCTCCTTAGGAGAGGAAACAGCAGACTGCCAATCCTCGTCATCCAACTCGAGGCCATCCCTAGTCCACTGGTCCCTCAGCCCCAGAAGCATATCCGCCCGGACGTTGATCAGTTTCTTATAGATGAGCGAGATCGTGCTCTCGGGCATATGGCCATCAAGGACCCGGTCCTCCAAAGGAGAGGACTCAGGCACCTTCTCACCCTCTATGAGGACTGATCGGAGGGCGTGACGCACCTGAATATAGCGGAAAAACTCAGATGGCCCCATCTCATACTCCTTCTGCAACTCTTCAAAGGACTTCACCCTCCCCTTAATCAGCACATCACCGACCCTGGAGATGCCGATCAAGTCCCATTTGTCAAATCCCTTTGTGTGCCAAAGCCTACCCAGTCTCTCAGATTCAAACCGCGGGGTAGCGAGGGTGAGCCTATCCTTCCAGCCCAGCGAGTCAGTTGCCGTCTTCCACACACGCACCGCCACACCAGTGGGCCCCGTGAGGGACGAGTCCAGGGACCGCGAGTACAACGCCCTGTAATAGTTACCACCACGCAGTAACCACCTGTCCATGGCATACCCAGGGTTGAGGGCAGGGCCATAAAACCCATGATTTATCGCACTCAGCTGGGTGGTCCAATAGTACCGTCGGATGTCTGGAAGCGCAATACCCCCGTCATACCATGGAAGCGTCAACTTTGCAATAGCTATTCGCGGCCGCCCATCCCACAGCAACGTTCGTTGGAGGCCTTCGACCTCCCGAAAGTAGTTGGCCGGTACCCAATCCAAAGTATTCTGCAGCGCGTAGAGGAACCGGGGAAGAGACATCATTTTGAACAGGGCCGCGCGCCCAACGAGGGAGAGCGGCAGCCTCCGCCAGCCCTCCACATCCCGCCTCAGGCGCGCCAGGGGGGGAGGAGGTTCCTCTCATATCGCACAGCAGAGTCCATGGAGATAAAGATCCCCAGATACACGAAGCCCTGCTGAGCGACCTGGATCGAACAAGTTCGAGGGATCGGTGGAACCTCGCCACTAAGAACATATAAATACGATTTACTCCAGTTGATAACGAGACCCGAGTTCCTACCGAAAGATGTGAGTACGTCACAGACCACTATAAGTGATTTCTTGGGTGAGGCAAGATACAACAGGATGTCATCAGCATAGAGCGATATACGGTCCTCGTGTTCAGGCGACCACCTAAGTCCCCGTATATCCGGGTGCCAGCGTATCCACGCAGCCAGCGGCTCAAGGGCGAGGGCGAACAACAATGGCGACAGGGGACAACCTTGCCGAGTACCCCTCCCAAGCTGAAACGGAGTCGACGCCCGGCCATTTACCACCACACTCGCAAGAGGGCCCTCATACAGCAACCTCACCCAGCTCACAAAACCGTGGCCAAAGCCGAACTTGGTCAACACGGCCCACAAATATGCCCATTCCACCGTGTCAAAGGCCATCGTGGCATCGAGAGACGCCACAATAGCTGGTTCACGCAGCGTGCCCGCCCTGGCGATAACACCATGAAGGCGCCGAAGATTTAACGCTGTGTTACGGTGCGGGATGAATCCGGATTGATCCGGGTGGACCAAGTCACCGAGTACCCTAATCAATCGGGCCGCCAGGATTTTAGCCAGAATCTTCGGCTCTGCGTTAAGGAGTGAGATAGGCCTATACGAGGCGCACTTATCTCGGGGTTTGCCCTCTTTGTGTATAACCACAATCGTCGCCAGTCGCTGATCCAACGGGAGGGCCCCACTCCCCCGCGCCTCCACGAACATGACGCGCAGGTGAGGGGCGACCCTATCCGGAAACAGCTTGTACAGGTCGACCGGCAAGCCGTTCGGACCCGAGGCCTTGCCCGAGTTCAACGCGCGGATAGCCCCCGCCACCTCATCGACTGTTATGTCACCATCTAGATCGTCCCTATCTATATCGGAGAGACAGGGCAATGCGATATCACGCAGGAGGTCACGCGAGTCCTCGGGCGGCCTGTCCGACACTGAGGCATAAACCATACGGAAATAGTCCGAGAAACACTGTACAATCCTCTCAGGTTCCACAATCACCTCTCCCCCCTCTCCCGTCAACTCCGGCACTACTCTATTGACCCGTTCTTTTTTGTCCAGCCAAGCCAGGAGTTTCCCGGCCTTGTCACCAACATCATACAGACGGCCCTGCTGTTCCCTACTGAGGGTCTTAGCGGCATTCGTCACCAGGTCCTTATACTCGGATTGCTTCAAGCACAGCTCATGCAGTGAGGCCTCTGTAACCTCCTCCTCCAGCGCTCCCTCCAAAGCCGCTATCTCCTCCTCAACCTGCAAAACCTCGCCATCTCTCCGCCGCTTGGCAGCCACTACAAGGGAGAGGGCTTCCCCTCGCAGCACGGTCCTAAATGCTTCCCACATCGACACCGCCGAGTCCACGGATCCCTGATTGTCCTTGAAAAAATTTTCTACTGTCTTTACCAGCGCGCTGCGCATCTTGGGGTCTCGGAAATACCAAGGGTTGATAGGGGCCACCCTTCCCCCTCCCTCCCGACCCAGATCCAGTCTGACCCACACTGGCGAATGGTCAGATATACCACGCGCCATGTGCCTGGCCTCGGACACCAATGAGGCATGCGCAGCCAGAGTGAGTAGGTAATCAATCCTGGAAAGGCTACCATGCGCCCCGGAGTGGAAAGTGTATTGACTCTGTGTGGGGTGCTGGAGCCTCCAGCAATCTATCAGGCCAAGCGTGTCTAGAAAGTCTGGAAGCCACTTCTGAGCCCCCCCTGTGTCTCTGGGCGGGTATCTATCCAGCAGACCGGAGCCAACAGCGTTGAAATCCCCTCCCACCACAAGCATACCCTCCGGGAGATCCAGCAAGGCCCTACCCAGATCTGTGAACGTGGAGGCCTGCAGGGCCGGCGGGACATAAACCGAAACTAAAACCAAAGTTCTTCCTTCCCACCGCCCCGCCACCGCCACAAACCTCCCCCTATCATCAACAATGGTGGAGTCCACCTCAAATGGTAGCGAGGCTCTGACTAGGATGCCCACACCCCTGGACCCAGAGGAGAATCCCGAATGAGCTATGAATTTATAACCCTTCCTATTCAGGGCATAGCACGTATTACCTATAAGATGCGTCTCCTGCAGCAGGGCAACATCCGGCAATGACCGTTTCAAGAATTGCAAAACAATCCCACGCTTAATGCGATCCCCCAAACCATTAACATTCCAGCTTATAACACTTAAACCCCTACCCCCCATCCCCAAACGTAAAGAGGCCCACCCCACACCCGAAGAGCCACCATGGAACAGTCCTGGAAATAATCACTATGCCTTGCGGAAACAAACCCCCCAACAACAAACCCAAAATCCCGGAAACCCCCCCCACCCTGCACCCCTGCTGCAGCTTACAAAGCCCCCCCAACTTGCAGTGTGCCTGTCGCCCTACCAAACCCAAAATCTACAAAAAGTACCCTAAGGGAGGAAAGAGCTCCCCTCGTCCTCCCACAACCTCCGTATTTACTGCAAGTCATTATCTAAAGACAGTCCGAGTCAGTCCGGTTCCGAAGACATCAACCTTGTTCATCCCGGCCACTGTCCCCGTCTACGGCAGTGTCCTCTTCCGTGCGTCTTCGAGGCAGAGCGTCCAGCCATTTATCCGCCATAGCAGGCGACTCAAAGAAGAATGTTCGGTCTTCAAACACCACACGTAGTCTGGCAGGGAAGAGCATGGCGTATTTCAGTTCCCTCTCCCGAAGCCTCCTCTTCACCCCCAGGAAGCCCTGCCGCTGCCTCTGCACCTGCTGGGTGAAGTCAGGATAGAAATTCACCGACGCGTTCTGGAAGGGGACCGGGCCCGTTACCCTCGAGGCCTGCAGGATAGCGTCCCGGTCTCGAAAATGAAAGAGCCGGGCGACAATCGGCCTCGGTGGGGCTCCCACCTTGGGCCGCCCACCCGGCACTCTATGGGCCCTCTCAACTGCGAAGAACTTCCCTAGACCCTTAGGCTGCAGATGGTTGAGCACCAAGTCCTCCACGAGCAGGTCCACTGAAGTCTCGTCCGAGGACTCCGGGACCCCGATAACGCGCACGTTGTTGCGCCTGGCCCGGCTCTCGAAGTCCTCCAGCCGACGGGCGGCGAGATCACTCTCGGTCCGCAACTTACGGACCTCGGTCTGCAGGTCCGAGACACCATCGGCGAGGCCCGTGGTCTTGATGTCCAGGGATTTGACCCGTTCATTTGTTTTGCCCAAGTCCGCGCGGATCAGATTAACATCCACCAAGATGGTATCCACTTTGTGCGCCAGGGCCTCAAACTGTCTCCCGATCGAAGTCTGCAGCCCGTCAAGTGCGCCCATGACATCCTGCAGTGAGAGCTCCGGGGCCAAGGGCGAGGCAGTCTTCTGTGTGTCCGGGGACTGGCTCGGTGCACCCGGTGACCCCCTCTGCTGGGTATAGCGGTCCATGTTATTGGCTTGAGTATAGGCTCCCCGCCTGGTGGCTTTAGGCTTCGGCCGGTCCACCTCTGCTTTGCCCGACATGGTGGGCTCAAGCAAGTCGGTTCAAACAGGACTGCCCTCTCTCAGCGAGAGAGATCAGGAGTGCTCCGTCTTACGATGGGTCGCCAATGTGGCATGCAGAGCGTCCAAATGATAATAAAGCAGCCGTGAGCACTCCCTGGGCTGGGCAGACAAAGGGCGAAAAAGTGAAAGTGAAAGGATAGGGACCTCCGTCCGGCAGTTCACACCTCGCCTGGCCGCTGTTGTTCAATTAGAGGTCGGGCATCCTGCCAACTCGAGCCCCTGGCATCCCTCGGAGATAGGCCTCAATCTTCCGCCATGCATAACTCCGGTTCCCGGTGGGCGATTCGACCTCGGGTGGCATCGATCGCCTCCCTGACAAGTCATCTACACGATGCCATGCATACAAACAGGATTATATACAGGATAGACGACGGAGGGCACGAGGGTCTCGGGAGCTCAAAGCTCACGCGGCCATGAGATTAGGCTTTTTTAATAGTGCTTTCACCATTGCTTGTTTCCAGGCGGGGGGGACCACCCCTGAAGAAATTGAACTGTTGAAAAATGATTGGGTTGACCATATTCATCATCTTTGGGGTGCTGGGTTGTGGGGGGAGCCAGATTTTACCTGAGGTGCCAGTGATTTGAGTGATTCGAGGTCTAATAATGGGAAGTCATTCAGGAGGGTTTGCGCAAGGTGTTCAGTTGCGTATATAGATTGTGAAGAAACAGTTTCTTGGTTGGGGTTTGTAAATGAGGAGTAAATTTTATTTATTTTTTGAAAAAAGAATTCAGCTAATTCGTTGCGCGGGAGATGGGATCAAGGATTGTGATTGTAGGAGGGGGAATTTTGGAGAGGGTTTTTACTACCTGATAAATTTCTTTGGGTTTTGACCTGGCTGCCATGATTTTCTCATTGTAGTAGGTAGATTGAGCGGCTTTTATTTCCATTTTGTAGAGTCTGATATTTTCTCTGTACCTGTCTTTGTCGGATAGGGCGTATCCCAGGCGCCACTTCCTCTCCATTTTTCTGCATTGTCGTTTTTGCTCCCTAAGTTTGTCCGTGTACCAAGGGGCGGTTTCACAGGTTCTTTTTAGTTTGGTTTTTCTTGCGGGGAGAATGGTGTCGATGGAGTCCTCTAGCCATTTATTAAAAGTTATGCTATTTTGTTCCGGGTTATTGGAGAGGATAGGTTTGGATTTAGCGAGAAGGCTGGACCAGGCTTCTAACGGAAGTTTCGACCAATTTCTCATCTTCCGAGTTATGGGAGGGGGGGGTGGGGTGGCGATTTCTATAGACCAGTTTAGGTGGATTAGATGGTGATCCGTCCAGGGAAGGGGGGTAATGGAGCCGACCGATAGTGTGGGGCAGTTGGTAAAGACTGGGTCGAGTAGGTGACCTTTGACGTCGGTGGGCGCTTTTACCAATTGTAGTAATTGGATTGCAGCTAAACTGGAAGTGAGCTCGTTTGCCATGTGATCGGTACTGACATCAAAATGAATATTGAGGTCGCCCAGCAGCGTGTAGTTTGAGGAGGACATGGCGGTTTCTGCAGCGAGCGAAGGTAAGGAGGAGGGAAAATGATGCAACAAGCCTGGGGGGCGGTAAATTAGCGTCCCTGTAAGGGAATCGTTGGGAGTGAGCTTGAGGCAGAAGGATAGGCTTTCACAGTCCGGGATAGGGTCGCTAGTGCAATGGCAATGATAAATGGACTTATAAATTATGGCAAAGCCTCCTCCTTTCCCGCATGGGCGGTCCCGGCGTTCGATGTAATATTCCGATGGCAAGGTTTGAATTATATCTGGGTCACAGTCTGGGGATAACCAGGTTTCGGTTAGAAAGAGGACATCAGGGGATAGTTCGTCTAAAAGGAGTGAGATTTCTGTTTTGTGTTTCGGCATAGACCTGCAGTTTAGAAGCAACAGGGTGAAGTTTTTCTGTGACTGCTTGAGATGAGTCATTTTTAGGTCCGCGTTGCAAAGTTGACAGACAGTGGCAAGGTTAATGGGGTGATATTGGTGGAGGCAATTATCCTTCGGGGGGGGTCTCAGTGAGAGAAGGGTGGCAGAGTTATATTGCGTCCTGTGAGGGGGGTCAGGGGAGGTGGCCCCTGTCCCCGGCCGGACGCGGACGGGCACAGACGGGCTTGCCTTAGGCGCGCCTTAGGCGCGCAAATGGCGCTCCCGCTGCGCTCGTCCGCTGCGCTTCCGGTAAATGCACATTTTATTGCAAAAGGGGAGGGGGCGAGGCCTCGAGGGGGCGTGGCCAGGATGCACGCCTGTGATGGCGGCAGCTCGGGTTTGTTTTCCGTGAAGTCGCTACAGCGATAATATCGGCTGTGCGGGTAAGTGAAGTTCAGGCTTCTGCCCCACAAAATGCTTTAAGTGGTGAGAGTTTGTTTTAAAAGCAGATAAACAAGTGACAATTCAATTTTTTTTAAAAAGCGTGAGGTTTCCTGCTCCCGGCTTCCGCCTCAGGAGTGTGTCTATTCCGCTTAGGTGCTCGTAGTCGAGAGTTAAGCACACAGGGGTAACCCTATAACCCAAGGAACCTGGGCCTCATCAATATATATGAACAATGGTTCCGTAGGGAAAACAATTAATTACAGTTGAGATAGATCAATTAGACACAACACACAGCATTAGATGATCTAGCAAATAATTAATCTTAAACAATGAATAGTAATTCAAAAGAACATAATCATTTATTTTTTGTTTTTCATATGAATTTCAAATCATTTATCAACTCCTTTGGGTATGAACAAGAAATGAAAAAGGCTGTATATACAATAATATTTGCAAGAAAGCGACGCAGTGACAGAGTGAATAAGGTGACTAGGTGTGATAGTGAAAATGTGAATATTTACAATATATGTACGTGATTATCAATAAAATACACAAAATGTTTTTGCAAAATTTTTTGCAAAAAAGTCCTCAGCTGAATTATGGATAGATAATAACCCTTGTAAGGCACAAGTCCTAACTTTTCTGTATATACAAGGAATTCCAATTGGTACGGGACTGTGGAACCGTCAACGTTTCGACCCTATATCAACCAGTTGTTGTATACAGTCATATCGGGTCTTCTTCAGGACACAGGAGATGTATAACAGCCTACATAAAATAAATATATATAGATCAATATCTCTGCTGTGTTAAAGGTTTAAAAACAGGGAGGATAAGAGTTTCCCCATCAACTCACCTAATTGTAGGTGATAGGACAATTGTCCACCAGTATGACGTGGTTGCCGCTCGATTTCAATCAGAAGGGACTACCTGGTGACATGTGTGCACATTAGTAAGCACATATTGGATGCAAAACTTAATTTTTACAACATTAAGGCCGTAGAAAATTAATTACCATTGTTGTAGAAGATCTAGATTCGTCTTCGTCTAATTATTTAATCTTTTCTTCTCTTTCTATTCTGATTAACGAGACCTGTGTGAATCGCTACAGATATAAACGCAGATAGGCATAATCAGAATGATAACCGTATGACCCACATTAGGTACCATTAGAAATTAGTGGCCCACGTGATGGCTCACCTGACTTCAGGGTAGATACTTTAGTACTGCAGGGGGCACAGTCATCAGGATACAATTTCAACTAGAAAAAACCATAAATCAACCCTCATTTAATACCACTAAACTCGTGTAGTCTGTAGACATTTCAAAAGACCCCAAACTATTAGGTCATAGTTTCAGATATACAACGCATGCATTGGTTCCCTTCATTAACACACTAAACAATGCGATCCTATTGGAGTGAGAATCTGCAGAGTCTCATATGTTAGCGAAGAACCAACATGTTCGGTGCATACGAGCACCATGCAGTGTATAATCGACCACTAAAAAGTTTCTACCAGGTCTAGCTACTATAAGCAACATAAACCAATCCGCCGTCATTTTACCGATGACTACGTTGCACTCAACAAGTGTCAAACAAGAATAATTGGAGACTTCTCCTACCTGATGTTTTCGGTTTGTTTTCCTTAATCTCGGGGAGTCCGTCTAAAGCACGCCACCAGCCCGAGAGCAGAGCGTGCAGCAGCTAAATAGTAGCTGCTCCTGGATATAGAAACAGGACTAATGTGGGTCTTGGCGAATGATCTCTCCAAAAAACGAATTATTCGGGTTTATCAAACCAGGAATGCCAAATTAATTGTAATGTTTATCTGCATGGGAACTAAGTCGGGCGAGAACATGACGTATTTAGGCGGATGATACAAATGCTCAACCTTGCAAATCTAATCAGAACTAAGTCGGGCGAGAACATGACGTATTTAGGCGGATGATACAAATGCTCAACCTTTGGAAATCTAATCAGAAAATAACTTACGAGCATTTCCTTATTCAACACAATGTTAGTAAGTTCATAACAGCAAAAGCCAAAGTGCCATCTTATTTTCAATGCTTAAACACAATAAATGAATCGAACAAACAATACAAATAAAAAGTTTTTGGGAAAAAGCTTGCACTGCTTGTTTGAATTCAAGTTTGACATCATGTAACGAAGTCATGCCGCAAAAGTCAATGGCAGTTGTACTAGATAGTGCAAAAGTAGTGGACATGGGTATCCACTCAGACAATTCGTATGAACCAGTTTAAACATAGTTTATATACATATACAATAACAGTTTGTATAGAATTAGGTATCATTAAGATGGTTTGAACCTTGCTGTGTACAGTGTGTTTCATATAGAATAAACGTAATATAAAGATGGTGTCATTACATATGCATTTTTCAACAAATGTTCGTCGCACCTTAAAAACAAGACAAAGAATAGTGATCATGACATGAAACTATGGATTATTGTCGATGATCTAACATGCTTATCACAGACAGGCGAAGTGGCAATCTATAATTACCTGAAGCATAACATTCCCAGTTGTTTATTAGTCTCCTCATTTTCATTGAGCCCTGTCTTTACAGAATCCAGAGAGTGGATCCATCTACACTCCTTATAGTTGAGCATGGAATGAATGTTACCACCTCTCGGATGCAGCCGCACCCTCTCAATTACTGTCCATCTCATACTATCTGGTGGATGGTTGAGGCTTAAGAAATGGTCCACCAGCGGTGCCCCTTGTGTTCTACATTTGATCCTGCTCATGTGTTGTAAGATTCTACACTTGATTTTTTGTGTAGTTTGCCCTACATATACTTTATCGCATGGGCAATAAATTGCATAAATAACGTTGTTGCTGTTGCAGTTAGTAAATGTAGGTCGCGTGTAGCTTTTTGTACCATAAGCAAATACGGTACCCTCTATCGATGAAACACAAGCTTTACAATTGCCGCATTTTTTGTGGCCCAAGATCGGTGGCAATGATAGTTGCGAGCGTAAGTCTGGTTTAGGGGGGACTATGAAGGTAGGCACTGACCACTGTATCTTTTACACTCTTGCCACGTTTAAAAGCAAATAGTGGTAATTCCGTAGTCCCAATTTCTGTAGCTACCAGGTTCCAATACTTAACAATTGTTTTTTTGATGGATTGGCTGTCTGGGTTAAAGGTGGTGACACAAACCATTCTATCACTCGCCCTTTCACTTTTTTTAGTCTCTAATAGAGTCTCTCGTGGGCAGTACCAAGCTCTCTTTTTGGCCCGTTTCAAGAGGGTGCTAGGGTAACCTCTGTCTCTTAGCCTTTTTGTTAAAACTGTTGCTTCGGCAAAGTAATCTGTTCTCTGTGTACAGTTACGGCGCAGTCTAAGAAACTGCCCGTAGGGCAGATTATCACGGAGACTACGGGGATGGTTGGAGTTATAGCCGAGGAGAGCATTTCTCTCAATCGGTTTTCTATACAGTCCAGTATAGAGTACCCCCTCCGTCGTTTTCACATTAAGGTCTAGGAAACTTATAGTTTCACTGTTTTCGCTCATTGTAAATTTTATGTCGTTGGATCTTCCATTTAGCCATTCAAAAAACGACCTTAGGGTCATAATTGAACCGGTCCAGATCATAAAGACATCATCAATATATCTTTTCCACATATCGATGCTGTCTCTATATGGATTATTCTCATCATACAGAAAGGTCCACTCAAAATGGTCCATGTAAAGATTTGCCAGGGACGGCGCATAGCTCGCACCCATAGCAACGCCCTTGCATTGGAAAAAGTATTGGTTTTGGAACACAAAGTAGTTTTTTGTCATTGCGATGTCCAACATTGCTATTAAAAAATCCGTGGGGATTCTATGGGGAGTAGGTCTTGTATTAAGTACTTCTTGTACTACAGCAAGTGCCTCGTGTTGTGGAATGCTCGTATACAAGGAGGACACGTCTAAGGTAGTCAGCAGCCTTTTAACTGGGTGGGAGGGGGCGTGGCCTCGAGGGGGCGTGGCCAGGATGCACGCCTGTGATGGCGGCAGCTCGGGTTTGTTTTCCGTGAAGTCGCTACAGCGATAATATCGGCTGTGCGGGTAAGTGAAGTTCGGGCTTCTGCCCCACAAAATGCTTTAAGTGGTGACAGTTTGTTTTAAAAGCAGATAAACAAGTGACGATTCAATTTTTTTTAAAAAGCGTGAGGTTTCCTGCTCCCGGCTTCCGCCTCAGGAGTGTGTCTATTCCGCTTAGGTGCTCGTAGTCAGCAGCCTTTTAACTGGGCGGGAGGGGGCGTGGCCTCGAGGGGGCGTGGCCAGGATGCACGCCTGTGATGGCGGCAGCTCGGGTTTGTTTTCCGTGAAGTCGCTACAGCGATAATATCGGCTGTGCGGATAAGTGAAGTTCGGGCTTCTGCCCCACAAAATGCTTTACGTGGTGAGAGTTTGTTTTAAAAGCAGATAAACAAGTGACAATTCAATTTTTTTTAAAAAGCGTGAGGTTTCCTGCTCCCGGCTTCTGCCTCAGGAGTGTGTCTATTCCGCTTAGGTGCTCGTAGTCAGCAGCCTTTTAACTGGGCGGGAGGGGGCGTGGCCTCGAGGGGGCGTGGCCAGGATGCACGCCTGTGATGGCGGCAGCTCGGGTTTGTTTTCCGCGAAGTCGCTACAGCGATAATATCGGCTGTGCGGGTAAGTGAAGTTCGGGCTTCTGCCCCACAAAATGCTTTAAGTGGTGAGAGTTTGTTTTAAAAGCAGATAAACAAGTGACAATTCAATTTTTTTTAAAAAGCGTGAGGTTTCCTGCTCCCGGCTTCCGCCTCAGGAGTGTGTCTATTCCGCTTAGGTGCTCGTAGTCAGCAGCCTTTTAACTGGGTGGAAGGGGGCGTGGCCTCGAGGGGGCGTGGCCAGGATGCACGCCTGTGATGGCGGCAGCTCGGGTTTGTTTTCCCTGAAGTCGCTACAGCGATAATATCGGCTGTGCGGGTAAGTGAAGTTCGGGCTTCTGCCCCACAAAATGCTTTAAGTGGTGAGAGTTTGTTTTAAAAGCAGATAAACAAGTGACAATTCAATTTTTTTTAAAAAGCGTGAGGTTTCCTGCTCCCGGCTTCCGCCTCAGGAGTGTGTCTATTCCGCTTAGGTGCTCGTAGTCAGCAGCCTTTTAACTGGGTGGAAGGGGGCGTGGCCTCGAGGGGGCGTGGCCAGGATGCACGCCTGTGATGGCGGCAGCTCGGGTTTGTTTTCCGTGAAGTCGCTACAGCGATAATATCGGCTGTGCGGATAAGTGAAGTTCGGGCTTCTGCCCCACAAAATGCTTTACGTGGTGAGAGTTTGTTTTAAAAGCAGATAAACAAGTGACAATTCAATTTTTTTTAAAAAGCGTGAGGTTTCCTGCTCCCGGCTTCTGCCTCAGGAGTGTGTCTATTCCGCTTAGGTGCTCGTAGTCAGCAGCCTTTTAACTGGGCGGGAGGGGGCGTGGCCTCGAGGGGGCGTGGCCAGGATGCACGCCTGTGATGGCGGCAGCTCGGGTTTGTTTTCCGCGAAGTCGCTACAGCGATAATATCGGCTGTGCGGGTAAGTGAAGTTCGGGCTTCTGCCCCACAAAATGCTTTAAGTGGTGAGAGTTTGTTTTAAAAGCAGATAAACAAGTGACAATTCAATTTTTTTTAAAAAGCGTGAGGTTTCCTGCTCCCGGCTTCCGCCTCAGGAGTGTGTCTATTCCGCTTAGGTGCTCGTAGTCAGCAGCCTTTTAACTGGGTGGAAGGGGGCGTGGCCTCGAGGGGGCGTGGCCAGGATGCACGCCTGTGATGGCGGCAGCTCGGGTTTGTTTTCCCTGAAGTCGCTACAGCGATAATATCGGCTGTGCGGGTAAGTGAAGTTCGGGCTTCTGCCCCACAAAATGCTTTAAGTGGTGAGAGTTTGTTTTAAAAGCAGATAAACAAGTGACAATTCAATTTTTTTTAAAAAGCGTGAGGTTTCCGGCTCCCGGCTTCTGCCCAGGAGTGTGTCTATTCCGCTTAGGTGCTCGTAGTCAGCAGACTTTTAACTGGGCGGGAGGGGGCGTGGCCTCGAGGGGGCGTGGCCAGGATGCACGCCTGTGATGGCGGCAGCTCGGGTTTGTTTTCCGTGAAGTCGCTACAGCGATAATATCGGCTGTGCGGGTAAGTGAAGTTCGGGCTTCTGCCCCACAAAATGCTTTAAGTGGTGAGAGTTTGTTTTAAAAGCAGATAAACAAGTAATAATAAACAAGTAATAATGCAATCACTTATATATCACTGTGCCACTAGGCACTTGTCATGACTTCACAGGGATTACATAAATCACTTCGGCAATCGGGCCACTGTGATAGACATTACAGTTAGGGACCAGTAGCTACTGGTAGGATCACCTTTCAGCATAACACATTATACATAGACAACATCAGCAGCAGTGCACCATAGGGAACACTGGCCACAGTAGACATATCATGAGCACCTCTTGCCCTTCTTAGACATACGCGGATCACCAAAGTAAACACTTGTGATGTGCACAGGTTATAGAAAGAATCTCCAAAACATAATCACATCAGGGCACACCACCTCAGTGGAAACACTAACCTAGGATAACACAACTGTTTGAGCGCCACCAGCACTCCTACGACGGTACCTGGTGTCCCTCCCATAGGCTTCTGGTCCACGTGCCTACCTACAACAGGAATTGTGGTAAGTCCAGGGATCCCTTGACATCCAGGGATCGGGGCTTCCGTTGAGGTTTTCCCCATGGTGCTCAAGGGAAAAAGGCAATGCCCCCAAAGTAGGTACTCCAGCAGCTGCCCATGGCTATGCGGTGCAGCTGTAAACTCTTTTGGTCTGTGTCCCAATGCAAGTCCCCTCGGGGGATCTTGCTCTCGCCCCCTTACATGTAACACGGCTGGGCGGGACCTCCAATGAGGATCCTTCCCTCTTAGTGGCCGTACACAGGAAGAGCAATACGCCCCCTCCAACGGAGCTCCAATGTCGGCCAAAGCCTCACGCGCCCTCTCCGGTGCGGTGGACCCTCCACCGCTCCACGGGACTCCTCTCCTTGGCTGGAGGCACATCGGTCCAGGGTGGCTGGGGCTGCAGGACCCCAGCGGCTTCTGGGGGTGTGGTCGGGCTGTGCTAGGGATTCCAAGCTGCCTTGTTTGTAGCTTAGCAACGCCCAGGGATCTCCTTCACACAGGCTTACTTGGGGCTGTTACGCTCCTCGTGGTTCCCTTTTTAAAGGGGGTGGCATGCTTACGAGGTGATTTTGCCATGCGGTACTGCAGCCCGCACTCCTTTCTCTCTTCAAAGGAAGCCCACACCTCCGAAAACAGAGGTTTAGAGCACTCACTATGCGCTAGTTTAAAAAAAGAGATAAGGTGGGCTGCACGGCAACATGTAGCGCCCTTTCCTTGTTTCAGGGCAAGGTGAGGCCACTCCTTGGAATCGGGCAGCGTAAATTTCTCAGCATTCACCATGCGCTATTGCCAAACAGGGGGGGCTGCCATACCCAAACCCTGGAGGACAACTGGGTAGCACTACATCAGGCAACAACCAGCAGGCAAGCTCATCAGGATCCTATTCTTGCAGCAAAGTGCCATTCCTTCTTGTGAACTAGCAGGCCACAGGTGAGCACAGCAAAAGGAAGCAAGTTCAGATGGTTGTTCCTCCTGGCAATATACCGTTCACGCAGTGTCCTCTTTTCCAGTTCAACTTTACATGGGATCACAGCCCCAGTACTTACAGTTCAAAGTGTCTTTGTTCTCCCCTGGCACAGGGCTCTGAGCACAGTCTAAACCAGTTCTGTGGGCACTTTGCAATTACATTCGCAAGTGCACAACAACCTTCATTGTTAATGTAAGCCTTGGCCCCAGACACATCGCAGGGGGGCGAGCCATCATTGTGGAAGGCAGGCACAACCCTATTCAGGTGCAGGTGCTACTCCTCCCACCACTCTAAATGCAGACCAGGCCTAGTCAGCCTAGCACTGAGTCACCCAGGCAGGGCAGGACACACCTCATCCCCCCAGGGACTGGCTGGAGAGAATGTATCTCCCCTCTCTCCTGTCAGTCAGAATCAGATGGTCAATACACATCAGGCAGGCACAAAGATACCCACTTCTAAAAATGGCATTTCTAAAATAGTAATAATAAATCCGCTTTCACCAATAAGCAGGATTTAGCACTATTATTCCAAACATACCAAACTTGATCACACTACCCCTCTCATGTCAGGAATTACCACTGAAGCACAAATCAGGGAATCCCCAATGCATCCGTATGAGAGGGCAGCCTCACAGCATTGAGAAACCAAATAGGCTCATTGTCACTACCAGGACATGCCACACAGATAAGGCACATGTCCTACCTTTTACCTACACTGCACCATGCCCATAGGGCTAGCGAAGGCCTAACTTAGGGGTGTCTGATATGTGGTAAAAGGGGAGTTGCAGACGTGGCAATCACTTTATGTGCCACGTCATGGTGGCAGTAAACTGCACGCGCAGGCCCTGCAGTGCCAGAGGCCCGATACAGGTTTGAACGGCTACTTTGGTGGGTGGCGCAAGCAGCGCTGCAAATCCACTGGTAGCATTTAATTTACAAGCCCTGGGTATGTGGGATACCACTGTACAAGGGACTTACAAGTAAATTAAATATGCCAAACAGGTGTAGACCAATCTTCCAAGTTTACCATAGAGAGCACATGCACTTTAGCACTGAACAGCAGTGATAAAATGTTCAGAGTCCTAAAACTACTAACAACAGGTCAGAAAAAATACCGGAGGAAGGCAAAAAGTTCTGGGACGACCCTTCAAAAAGGGCCAAGTCCAACAATGGTCTTATCATAGCCGTCGATACAGCAATGTCTATGTTTTGGTGTTGCTATTTAACTTCAGCACTTTTTGACGTACCACAATCTAGAACTTCTGTAGATTTTATGACTGACCTTTAAGAAATCATCCAAATAAATTGATTTCCATCCTCAGGGCTCTGAGAGACGCTTGAATTGTTTGGTGCTAGAAGCAATTGGAGATCATCCGCTCTGTGCGACTTTTGAGCCTTGAAAAAGTCGGCAAATGCCAAAACACGTGTCGACTGTTTCATCTTTGGATTCCAATCAGTTTGAATGTCTAAGAAATAAAAGCCTTTAGAACTACAGACCTACACGGTGTCTTCATATTTGTACTTTGATTTATGTACTACCAACTTTCTGTTTTCTGAAGAAAAAGCTTTGGACCTGTTGGATTGATGGATCAAGATACTTTGATTGTGTAGTGCTCTGGACATTTAATTAGCTAATAAGATGTAATCTGCAAATGAGTATTGATCAGGGTATGTGGCCATGACATGGAACAGCTGGCAAATATTCAATGAGGTATTGCATTTGGGTTCAAAGCCACATTGATCTCCATGCAATATCTACAGGAGCAATGGGAGAAGTCTGCGGGCAAGGATCTTATTCAAAATCTTATATTCTGTATTTTAGAGGGAAAGAGGCCTGTACGAAGTAGGATCTATAGACGGCTTCCTGGGTTTCAGAAGTGGTGACATCACTGTCTCTCTAGTAGAGAAATCCTGGTGTTTTGTTCCTGGCAAGTTCCCTAATGACCACATTTATCTCTCCTGATGAGATGGGCGCATTCCGAGGAGCTTCCGGTTTGGGGACTGCCTTTCTGGTAGTTTCCCCGTAAAAACCACCTCACTGGCCCTCCAACCACCCGCCTCCCATCTGGACCGGACAGCGCACCGAACGATTCCACTAAAACGGATTTTAGCAGCCAACTTCACTGCTGTGCTGGTCGGCGCCCATGCTGCCCGGACCCCGGCACTGCTCTGCTGATCCCCAGGCCCCTGGCTATTCTGCTGCTAGAAGACAGATCCTCAGGGCGGCGAGCCCCCTGTTGACGGTGTCTCCCGACCCCCATGCCTACCTGCTGCTGATCGAGATCTCCTGGCGCTGGGGGTTACCCGGTATGCAGGTGCCATCTGTTAAGACACTCCCGCTGGCCAGAGGAGCACAGTGACGAGTCCCGCCAGCTACCGTCATCCGTCTTCCCTCATCCCAGAGGACTAAACCGGAGCCCTGCAGCCAGCACCCGGTCGGTGGAGCTATTTCCTCAACTCTCCGGTGCATCATCGTACTCGCCCTACTCCTGCAGTGGGGCTGAGTTTCACTGGCTCCATGTTGGTCCCCGGCATCGTGTTGCAGCATGCTACCCCTCTCCTGACCCCAGCATCCCTGACTCTGCAGCCGCCACTGCGCAACTCCGAATCCGGATGCCCTTGGGGTCCGCCTGGCCAGAGCCTGCTCACGGATGAAAATCAAGGCACCATTCTGCAACTTTACCAACTCGTCTTCAACCCTACCCGGCACCATTTTGCAGCATTGCTCGCTGGTCTTCAACCCAACCCGACGCTTGGCTGCTCGGCAGAGACTGTCTCCACGATCTCCACGATCTCCGAATCTGCAACCGTCTCCTCACTGCCCGATTCCTGATGCCCCTGGGGGTCGTCCTACCAGAGCCTGCCCTCAGAATCTTAAATTGCGGCCCCATATGGAATTTCACTCTGCGGCACCATCTTAAATCGCGGCACCATTTTGCAGCCTGCTCTGCGCTTCAAGCTCTAACAAGTCTCCATTCCGATCCAAGTTGGGTAAGAGCAGGGCTTCACCATGGCCTTCACAGGTTTCTACAGAAGCCTGATTTCGACTTGCGTGACTTTAATATGGCGTCCGCCTCTGCCTTCGCTCCCTTGGCAGCCTAAACGGCAACCTCAGCTCCATCTCTGAATTACTGACCCCCCCACCCCGTTCCTTTTTACCGCTGCCCCCCACTGGGGCCTTGTTCCTCCACTACCTGACTATGCTTCGATTCTAAACTGCCTCCTGAACACTGAGAATTGAGCAACTTGGCTGATACCCGGTGGAGCTGCTAGACAGCTATTGAGGAGATTGGCCCTGGTTCCCCCTGTCACCTACCCAGCTGGAGTTTAGATAAAGTTCCTCTTCGTCTCCCTGCTATGGCTCCTTCCCCCCTCCCTCTTACAAATTCTCACAACCCTGCTTTTGTTTACCGTACAGTACTATTTTCCTCTCTTTTCTGTGGATCTTGTTTCTCATGGTCGCTAATAACTCCTGTACTAAATTAGTAACCTCTTGGTAATTAATGCGATTATTTTTATAATTTGTAACACGATGTTCCCTTATGTTACAGCGCTAGACCTAGTTTTTTGGCCGATGCCCAGTGGAGCTACCGGATAGCTATAGAGGAGATGGCCCCCTTTGCCGTCACCTACCCAGCGGGACTTTGGGCAGACTTTCCTTCGTCTCGCCATCCTATTTCCTACCTACCCCTTCACCCTACCCCCTCTCCCTTTTAAGCTCCATTTATCTCGTCTTTATGCTCTTGAAATGTTTTTCTAGTAACTGATGTAACTGGCAACGGATGTAACTTTGTAACTTTGTGGAACCATATGTAAAGCGCTCTGATACCTCCGGGTCTAGCCAGCGCTATATAAAACTCAAAAAATAAATAAAATCAATTCCTTCTCATCCGGCGGCACTCTGGGTAGTGCCGTCCGCTGAAAGAATGCAACAACAGTCTCTGGATCTAGAGAAAGCAGAGCTCTATAGAGAAAAGCATAGAATTCACATAACGCCCCATTAACAACCTGCTGTGTATTGACCAAGCCATGGACCGGGTCGTATATAGATAAAGTGGGCGTGGGTATGGTGTCTGATCAAATCAGTCAAGTCAGCAATGCCCTAACTTGTCCACCTCCATATGTATTTTCCAGCCATAGGCTTTATAGTCTATCATTCGGAGGCCCTCCAACAGCTCGGCATAAACAATATGAGCTTCCTGTAGCGCACCCCAAATTTCGGTGTCATTGAGAGCCTTTGTTTCCAGGGGGCCTAACCTGCACTCCAATTGTGTAATCTCCCTCACAACCTCCTGCCTAACTCCCATTACCGCACTAATGGAGGACCCACGAACTACGTCATAAAAGGCCTCAGGCTCCACTAAAGTAAAAAAGGCCGTACCATCGTTCTCAGTGAAATAGGTGTCCATGGTAGGGGCAAGGGTATTTCTAAAAGCAACATCTTTTAGAATGGCTGGGTGCAGATGCCAAATGGGTATTGGGGTCAGACTCAGCACCTGCCTCCAAGATAATGTTATTTTTACTGGATTGTGATAGGAACCTGTCAAGGTGGTAATGCCATGTAAGAGAGTATGAATAAAAGGTGCATTCCTGCATTGTGAAATTCCAGCTCTGCCAAATGTCTGATAGGCTCCTGCCTTACATCCATTGTTTCAGGGCCTTAGATTGATTAATTGATGCAGTACTGGGCAGGGAAGGATGTGATCAGTTTAATGTGGACTCCAGCACTTTATTAAAATCTCCACCCAGCACACAGGGATACGCTGTCTATTCTGCCAATTTGGAGGATAGATGGGAAAGGAAAACATGTTGTTCTGCATTGGGTGCATATATGCACCCCAACATGGTTGGAGCTCCATTTAGTGTACCCCTGAGCAAAACATAGCCCCCCTGTGAATCTATCTTAGTGTCAAGGATTGCAAACGGGACCCCGGAACTGAGCCAAATCGCTGAGCATGGGAAAATACTGACTAAGAGGTGTGAAACAATTGTCTCCTCCATTTTCTAAGCAACTTCTGTGTCTTGTTGGTGGCAAGGTGGGTCTCCTGCAGGAACGTGATGTGGGTGTGATGCGTATTGAGTTGTGCCAAAACCATGTGTCTCTTATATACAGACCCCTGACCACGCATATTCCAGGCTTTAATGAACTTGAAAGGAAAGACAATACGACATACTGTACACCCTACTCACGCGCACCAGCCCAACAAATCATCAATAATCTGCGGGGTGGTCGATGGGAACAGTACAATGCTGCCTGCAGAGTCTGAATCAGAGAGACTGCCCTGCAACGAACTGGAGCTGATGTGGTTAGTATTAAGTCTCAAGGAGGTTGCTGAAGTGATCGAATCGCTGCTTGCTGTCCCTCACAAGGTTGGTGTGGGGAAGTAGATGTCCTCGGACTACTCCGAGTGGGAGGACAACGCCTCCTGCGTAGAGTACTCTGAGGCCTGGGAGGCGCAGATTGGGATGTGCGCCAGCCCGTGAGTCCAGGAAATGAAGCTCCAGCCAGTCCCATGCCCCCTTCGGTGTTTGAAAGAAGAGAGTGCATTCCTCATGGATCACCTTAAGCCTGGCAGGAAACACCAACGCATACCATAGACCTGCAGAACCCAGCTGTTAATCCTCCTGGAACGAAGAGGGGCTCCGCTAGACAGCCAATATGTATTCCGGGAACAAGGATAACGTGGCATTTACCATAAGGATGGGCACTCTTCTGTGTGTACACCCAACAGTGTGTCCCGGTCCCTAAAGTTGAGTATCTTGGCCACTATGGGCCGGGGCAGTGCACCAGGGATGTTTGTAGACGCACAGTGCACTCTCACCACTGTAAATAACTCAGACAATCTGGATGGGGCCACCAAACTGTGGAATGAGTCCTCGACAAATTGGGCTGCGTTGGGGCCCTCCACACCCTCCTATGCCCCCACTATGCGGACATTGTTTAGATGACCCCTCCCTTCCTCATCATCTATGCTGTCCTAGAACCGATCCACTTGTTGACATAGGTGAGTAAGTTGTGTGTAATGCTCCACCTGACATGGGGATAGGGCCGAGAGGATCATCTTGTTCAATTCCTATATCACACTCTTTAGAATTGCAAAAGGCTGAATAAGATCCAAAAGACCAAAACTGTCCAAGATCTGGGCACAGGGAGGTACACTCAGGCCCTTATTATGATTTTGGTGGTCACACAGAGTATATAATACTGATTTATTTTTATTGTATGTTATTTTTGTACTGTTAAGTTTGTAGGGGTATAGAGTGGGAAGTTAATTAAATATTAATTAATTAACAAGTAGGTATACATTGTTTATTAATTATTTAATTCATTTTTAATTATGTACTGTTTTGAATACTTATTTATTTTACTTATGTTTTAGTTGTGGGCTGCTCGTTTTGTTAGGGGTGTAGGGTGGAAAGTTAATTCTCTAATAATTAACAATTTATTATTTACTGTCATTTAATTATTTCATTGATTTTGATTGTGTAAAATATGCTGATTTGTTTTACTTATATTGGACAGTTTACGCTGGTCATCTTTGAAAATTCTAACGTCCATCGTGTTCACCCCCAGGTGCTGCTCTATTGACACTTGCAATTCACATATCTCCTGAAGCATGATATCCAGCTTGTCTGGCTGGGTGGGCAGCATGGTGGGGGGGGACAACGTACTTGGGTGTCTGTGTGACTAAGCTGTCTGAGGGAATAGATCGGGAGCAAGAGTGTGGGGACAGTGTATCAGGCTTGTGTCTAGTGCGACCCATGGCTTCCAGCAATAATGTTCAGGGGAGCAGCTGATCAAAGCCATAACGGGGGAGCTTTCTAACCTCTCATACTTCTCAGTGGGCCAGACAATCCAGGACAAGCAGAATGGCAGGGCCCCACACCTCACGCCACTGCCAGTGTCAAAACCCCAATTCGGCACCAGGCACTTCGCTCACCAGGCTGACGGCCGGAGTGCCATCTTCCTCAGGGGCACAAAGAGCTGCAACACCATGCATGCCAATTGGCAACCAGTACTCCCAGCACTCCACAGTGGGCAGAGGAGAAAGGGGGCAGGCCCAAGCCCCGGTAGGTCACACCGGTTTTTCTGAAGTCAGTGTGGGGACCCCAGTATTAGAGTCAGGGTTCTCCTCAAACAACTGTAGGACTCGGCCAGCCATGGGACCAGCAGAGGGCCAGAGTCTTTCTCAATGGGTAAGATAACCAGTGTGTCCACTGGCTCAAGGGTCTACTGTCATGGAGGATCCTGAATAACTGACAAGGGTGGGTTAGGGCTCCTTTACTGCAGGCATACAAGAGTATGCTGGTGCGATGAGGGGGAAGCAAAGCCCCCGGGGTGAGAAAGAGGCAGTCAGGACTGTCGCACTTCCAACCAGGCCGACAACCTGCACCATCAGGCAGAGCCCACATGCAAGCCCAACCGAGTGGCTCCTTGCAACCCAATACAGTGATGGGCTTAGGGATGAATCAGCGGCCACACTCCTCGCTCTACCGTTAGCAGGCAGGAAAACATGGTCTCCTGCTTCCTCAGTTCTCTGTCGACCCAGGACCTCAGCAGGGCTGGCTATCATCTGCAAATCAATGGTTTCTGTCACTGTACATTGGGGGAGGGGGCCCCTGCAGCAGAGATCAGGCCACTGTGTGGTGTGAGGCATGCCGTCTGCTTATGGTAGCCAGCAAGATCCTCTAGTTGGGCCTCCGCAGCATGCTCATGTGCAGCTGCACTGCCCAATCGCCGCAGCTGTAGCATTTACTGGGCCCGCTGATCAAATTGACTTACTCTTACACTACTCATACATTCAGTTTGGTCTTCCGATTGATTTTGCTCTGCGCTGAAAGGGGTTGGATATTCGGGGAATGCACTGTTATCAAATGTGGGCCAAGAATAGGACAACTGTATCTACACCTCAAATGTAATATCATATAGATTTAATCCCTCGCATTTATCTCAAAACATGGACAACCCATAATAAATGATCACTCACAGGGAATGATGAGTCAGAAGAGCAGAGTCAGATTGATTATTACATTTTAGTAAATTCAATTTGAAGCTAAAAATAATTTCGATAAGTGTAGCATACAGCTCTAGAATTCAATTAGTAAAGGATTTAATGTAATATGTAAAAACCTATGGATTCAAGGAGGCTGAGGCAGATTTTGATCACAAACAGTGTATGTGTCAATATGGATAGGTAGCCAGGTGAGTCTCAGGAAAGTTCAGCAAGTTCCAAGTAGCCAGTCCAGCTCATCAAGACAGTAATCTGTTTCAGTGTGCTTCTGTAACAGCAAGAGTCACAGCAACGTGACAGGGACCCTTTGCTCAAAACGACTCCAAGTCCCTGCGACAAAAGAATCATCAAATCGTGTGAACTGCCAAGTTCTCCTAAAATGAGTAATTATACTTGGTCAGTTTCCGGGGTGACACCCCTTGGCATCACCTCAATTTGTCAGACCACTCCGTCCAATTGTTAATCTCCATAGGATTAGTGTGATGTGGAAATAAAGAATGCAAATCAACAGTTGATGGACAGAATGCAGAACATTGCCATACATTCACCCCAGTACAGAGATCTGGGCCTAAATCCATCGTTTTTTTGCTCCCCATGCCGTTCCAGTTTGAACCCAGCCATATGCAGATCAGTCTTGACCCTGTGTCTCATGGGTACAGTCCAGCCTGAACTGCCAAGCTAGGTCCTCCCTGGACTGGAAACAAGCATCCTAGGACTGGTTTCGGGGTTTCACCCCTCTTCAGCCAGGATAGCTTGATTCCAGTGGCATGGAGAGCACGGGACCCACGTCTGGGCATACCCTTCCCACTTGGGGTGACAAATGCAAATCAACAGTTGATGGACAGAATGCAGAACATTGTCATACATTCACCCCAGTACAGAGATCTGGGCCTAAATCCATTGTGAGTCCCTTGCTCACTTTGCCACTGGATTCAAGCAAACCTGGCTGAAGATGGCTGAAATGCCAGAAACCGGTCCTAGGAAGCTTGTTTCCGGTCCAGGGAAGTCATGGCTTGGCAGTTCGGGCTGGACTGCTCCCATGAGGCACAGAGTCAGACTGATTTGCATATGGCCATGTCTGAACTGGGGTGGCAGAGTGGGCTAAAGAACGGTGATGGATCAAACCCAGATCTGTTGACTGGGTGTGAGTTTTTTATTGGTTCTGATGCTCCGTCCATCACCACCCCCTTTTGTACCGCTTTGTTTGCCATAAGTTGGCAGGGTATGCTCAGACGTGAGTCCCTTGCTCACTTTGCCACTGGATTCAAGCAAGCCTGGCTGAAGACGGCTGAAATGCCAGAAACCGGTCCTAGGAAGCTTGTTTCCGGTCCAGGGAAGTCATGGCTTGGCAGTTCGGGCTGGACTGTTCCCATGAGGCACAGGGTCAGACTGATTTGCATATGGCCATGTCTGAACTGAGGTGGCAGAGTGGGCTAAAGAACGGTGATGGATCAAACCCAGATCTGTTGACTGGGTTTGAGTGTTTGATTGGTTCTGATGCTCCGTCTATCACCACCCCCTTTTGTACCGCTTTGTTCGCCATAAGTTGGCAGGGTATGCTCAGACGTGAGTCCCTTGTTCACTTTGCCACTGGATTCAAGCAAGCCTGGCTGAAGACGGCTGAAATGCCAAAAACCGGTTCTAGGAAGCTTGTTTCCAGTCCAGGGAAGTCATGGCTTGGCAGTTCGGGCTGGACTGTTCCCATGAGGCACAGGGTCAGACTGATTTGCATATGGCCATGTCTGAACTGGGGTGGCAGAGTGGGCTAAAGAACGGTGATGGATCAAACCCAGATCTGTTGACTGGGTGTGAGTGTTTGATTGGTTCTGATGCTCCGTCCATCACCACCCCCTTTTGTACCGCTTTGTGGAAATAAAAAAGGCACAAATCTGGAAAAAAAAGGTGAATCAATTACTCCTTTCCTTAAGTCATTTAAGCATGCAACACAGTGAACAATTGGACATTGAAGAATTTGACTTAAGTTCGAAAGGGTACATTCCCAGGGAGCTGTTCCAGAGTGTAACAGAAATTGTTGCAATTGCACTGCTCAGTACATGACATTTTATGCTAATATACAATAAGATCATGTTAATTTTTGAATCACACATTAAAAGGTACATCTAGCATATGAATTCCAATATTAATATATTAATAAACATTTAAATATGTTTGTGATTAATACATGTAAGTATAAGCTACTCATATTTTTTTAAGCATCAAAGTAAACATATAAGAAAATTTGTACCTAATCTTTGTCGTTCATGTGTTATTCTAGTATTACATATATGAAGTGTGTTAAAGAAATTTCATAAAAGCACATTCAAGTATGATTGTCATTTTTGGTGCACTCGTTATTATAAGAAATAACATTTGTAGTTAATTTTTACATGAAAATCTAAATCATAATATTTTTTTTCTCTTATTAGTTTTATACTCATTATATGAAGATCAAATCGATTAGCAATAAAATCCATAACATAAGGTTTTTGTGCTACATTATTCAAACTCACATAAATTAATAGAAATAGTTATTTCATCATTAGTAATCACATCTGTATTAATTAAACAAAATAATATGTCTCAAATCTATCTTTTCTTCTGCATGCTTTTATGATGCAGTCACTAGATCCCTTATATTTGTGTCATTTTTATAACATGTAACTTTGCACACCTTCTCTGGTTTACACTGAAGTTGTCATAAATACCATTTCTTTTAGCAATAAAATCTTTTGATGTAATCTCTGCTCTATCACCACCACTCCTCCACAGGCGAGGCCCACACTCGGAGGCCCGCCTGCACCTCTCCTCACCTCCTCTGTGGCTCACTGTACGGGCCAAAGTCTGGGTTGCAGCTCATATCCACTGCGGTGCCGCAGCTCTCAGTCAGCACACTAGCAGCACGCTCATTTCTCCGGCCCTTGAGAACCAAGAACTCAAGTAGAGATCGGTGTCTCTCGGTTGCTGTCAGAAGGATTTTGGGCCCTGTTCCGGGAGCCTCCAAAGTAAGGGGCCGCGATCTTAGGCAGTTAGCCACACACCCCTAGGAATGGTTGGACTTTAGGGGTGTTGAGTAGTTTTTAAGGTTCATAAATGACGGGAGTTGAGGGGTGCTGAGGGTATGTTAGGTTTTAGGGAAGGCTGGATTGTGAGCGTGTTGAGGGACTTTTACCATTCATGGATAGGTGCAGTTTAGGGCTTGTGAGGGTTTTTAGGGTTCAGTGGTGGGTAGAGTTTAGGGGTGTTATAGATTTTTTAGGGTTCAGGAATGGGTGGAGTTGAGAGGTTTTAGGGTTCAGGGATGGGTCGTGTTTAGGGGTTGGAAGGGTTTCTTTTCAGGATTCAGAGATGGGTGAAGTTCATGTTTAGTAAGGAGGTTTTAGGGTACAGAAATGGCTATAATTTATGGATAGTGTGGGGTTTCAGGGTTCATGGTTGAGTGGAGTTTAGAAATGAATGGGTCTTTATGGTTCAGGGACTGGTTGAGTTTAGGGTTCATGGATGGGTGTAGTTTAGTTGAGGTGAGGGTGTTTTTTAGGCAGCAGAAATGATGATAGGTTGTGAGTAAGTCAGAAATGGATGGTGTTAAGGGTGGTGAGGGTCAGTTTTGGAAGGTGGTTTATCGCTAAGTGCAGATACGTACCTACTGCTAAGGTCCAGTCGTCTCAATAAATTAATCCTTGCTCAAGCCTTGGTGTCCTGGTACAAGAGCAGTCTGGCTTACCATAGGAGACAGGGATGTAAAGCTTTTAATATCACCAAAACAGTAAATAAGAAAAGGACACAACACAATAAAAATCCAACACCAATTTACAAAAATAGACAATATTTCTATCTTATGACACCAAAACGTCATAAATCCTATGTAGGGAACAGGAGATATGGGTTTAAAATGTTTTATTATAATTAGTGCTTTCTAGTGCCTAAAATTGTAAAGCCCAACCCTAGCTATCGGGTAGCACTAGACTGGAACAGAGTCAAAGTTTCAGGTAGACCGTGATGGAGCGGGGGCAGGATATGATGAGTGGTTCGGCTCGGTCAAGTTTTTACCTTCTGACTTAATCACTTTATTGATGCTTTTTCTCTTGACGTCGAGCGATTGGGTCCTCAGTTCCCGGTTTCTGTGAGCCATGGAGGTCTTTGTCATCGTCGACGACTGCAAAGAGTTCGGCAGTGGGGCAAACCTGTGCGGTCAATCTGAGTCATGGTTCAACATTGCCAGCTTGACTCTGGTTGTTGATGCTGGTCTTCTCATGAAGCTTTTTCACAAAAGTTAGCAAAAAGTTCCCAAACTTTTATATCTTCCTCTAAAAGATTCTGGAGGGTTAGAAAGAGTCCACAGCACCAGCCATGGGTTCAGAAGTTCTGGTTTGACTCCTGGGGTCTGGGGCTCCAACTCCCACAACGCACCTGGCCAATACAAGTAAAATCCAGGTAAAGCTGGTCAGCTGGAGTTGTCGTTTAAGTGGATGTTGCAGGTGGCTTCTTCCATCTCTTTTCTATGTTGCTGCTCATGGAGTCCACTCCTTATCTTTCAAGGCAGGCAACGTCCTTGGGTTGTGGAGCCTTTTGAATGCAGCAGGTGCAGTTCTTCTGTGTGTAGTCCTCTCTTGTTCAGTCCAAGGGTCTAGCTGGGCAGTCCTTCTCCAGATGTTTTCAGGCATGGATCTTGCAGCTCTCCCATATTTATTATGATTTCTGGCCTGGCAAAAAGGGGCACACCCAACCAATGGGGTTCAAGTTTCCACCCTCTGCCATGACAACATCTTGGCAAGTGTGGTATATTTCTGTCTCAGAATTCACATCTCAGTAAAAATCAAAATGTAGAAAATCACTTCTTCAAGTTCACTTCTAGCTAACCGAACCCACAAATGTGGCGAATTTTTACCTGCGCTCCCCTTCCAGCCCCTCTCCTAATCTAATTAGAGGGGCTCTCATATGGCTGGGGATCAAAGAAGTCGGGCTGTGACATCTGGGCTTCTCCCTTAGAGATCAGTTTATCTCCCTATCCCCCATTCTGTCCCTGGATTATCTTAGGAACCAAATTTCCTCCCACCAAATGGCTGCTTTGTTTCAGCCCCATGCCTTTTCACACGTAACCAGGGAGCCCCTTGACTCAGACTGGTCAATCAGAAGAGGCTGCTGAAGGGCTGCTTTAGGGAACGTCAGGAAACGTAAATTCTAAAACCTCTTTCCTGCAATAGTTATAATAAATCTTACCTTGGCTAGTTGTTGGATTTATTGTAACTATTATTTTGATACTTTGAATTAGGTTGCTAGCTCACTCCTGTCAAAAGTTAGACTTTGTTAAAGTGTAATAAAGCTTTCCCATGTTAGCCTATGAAGCTAGAAGCACAACAATGGGGAAAAACAACTTTGACTGTTTTCCCCTCACCAGGGTATATAAAACATCTTTTATAATGTCCCTGATTTTGATAACAAGACACCCTACCTTTAGGGCACCTAAAGTAGACCGTAGGGGTGACTTATGTGTAATAAAAAGGTAGTTTTATACTTTGGAAGTACTTTTAACTCCAAAGGCGAATTTGTACACAGTTGTTTTCTAAAACCAGCCTGCAAGGAAGGTCTGGCTTTAAAAGGACACCAGACACCACAGCAGTGCACACCTGAGTGTGTTAAATCCACTGGGGTCTCTAAACCTACATGCCCTACCACATACTAGGGGCTTACAGTTAGGTTGTCTGAACCAATTGCAATTATATCAATTACCATATACCTTTTAAACAAAGCACTGGCCCTGGGCCTGGTTAGCAAAGCCAGGGCGAATTCGGAGTCAGTAATCACCAGTATCAGTCAGAAAATGGTGGTGATCAGGGCACAAATGATGACTATCCTACAGTCAGCGAATTAAAAGCGGGGGAAGTTACTGTTTTAAAATGTAAACGACATGAATCCAAAATAATGTCCCCTGAAACAAAGCAAAAATAAATAACTCAGATAAAAATGTTTCTGAATGTAAGACCTGGAATCATTGCATTTATACCTTAAAAAACAAACATGCAAAATCCAATTTTGTAGAAAAAAACATTCCATGAATTGGTTTCAATGAAATGTCATTCATCCTGAAAATTTCCATTGCACAGTGTACGTGAAATGATTTCTCAGTAATGGAATTTCATGAGATCGTTTTTCTATGAAAACCGAAAAAGAATGACTAGGGGCAGGTCTAGTGTGCCCCGGTGCACTGCAACACTTCAAGATAAAACTGTGCCCTTAATTGTGTGTACAGCAGTCGGCATGCAGTGCAGGAGAAAGAGAAACTACATCCTGTGGTTGAGAACTAAGGTCTTTGTGCGGCGGGGGCCTCATTACGCTGAGAGAGTTACTGACTGTTGTGGCACTGTCAAACCCTGTCAAACAACTATCAAGCAACCCTTGTCACGCCTTCTGGGAGTTTAGGGTGCAGGCTTTAGACTCACCTACAATTTCACTTCAAGCTCCAGTAGGTGGGTTATGCTGCTTGTTATGGATGGAGGAGGTTTTACTCTGGCCTTAGAAGCATGTTGCTCCTTCCCCGCTAGGGGCATGTGAAATTCGAGCAATATTTTTTCTCGTATTTGCACTTAATTTATGCACAATGACATACAATTATGTGCAATTAGACTTAATGTAAATCCGTGCTTTTGAGCAAAATTCTAGCGTGTCCTAATGTAAATTTTTGGTGCAAGGACGCATTCAGACAAAAACGAGGTAAACAACACCAGTTTGAGTTCTGTTGTTCCCATGTGTTCACTGTGTGGGCCTCATTTATGAAAAGTGACGCATCGCTGCGTGAAAACATCAATGCGTCACTTTTTATTGCACCCTCCATGCGACATGCTGGATGGGTCATATTTACAGTATGATGCATCATGTCGCAAGGAGTTACAGATACGTAAGTATTTCTGACATGGCTGTAGGCACAAAAATGACACATTGCTGGAGTGTGTCACGAAAGTGACGCAACTCCATCAGTGAGTCATTTCACATGGGCTAGTTCCATTTCAAATGTGCCTGCGTCAGTCTGACGCCTGCTGTGAGGCAGGCGTAAGATATTGACGCATTTGCATCCTAGAAGTGATGCAGTCACTTCTACGAGGTTTACTTGCGTCAGAACGCCCACCCTGCATACATTATACCTCACGCAGATGCGTCACTTTGTAAATATGATGCAACATGGTGCATTTTTTACCCTGCTTGTGTGTCACAAAAAGTGACGCACCGGCTGTGCAAAAGTGACGCAAGGGCTCATAAATAGGACGCTCAATGTTTACCGTACATTGCATGTAATTTCGTGAAATGGCATAATTTTTTCCCACAACAAGCATAATGTGAAATTCATAAAATTATGCGAATTATGGTGGCGTAATAAAAATTTCGCCCAGGCGTATTCCCCACTCAAATGTGGCCCATCTGAAAGGCCACATTTGAGAGGGGAGCAGTCCTGGTATGGTACTTCAACACCCTACCATAGTAGCCTTACATTGTCTAATAGCACATGTTTTGTACTTTGTGTAAAGATTTTGGCGTCCATCTTGAATATGAGTACCAAAACGAAAACTTCAAAATACAACTACAGCTATGCCCCTCAAATTAATTGAATCTTTTCAGTCACCAACAAGAAAGCATTGCTGATATTCTCAGATATTTTAATTAGATTTCCTTTCACTGTAAACCTTTTAGCAGAGACAAAGGGCGAACACAACACAGATGCTGTATTTCCCAGGCTATTAGAGGAACTGGATGTAATGAAAAATAGTTTGAGTGTATGAAAGGAGTCCACATGGCTTTAATGAGCTCTATAATGTACCATACTTATAAACAAATTGTACAGTCGGGGGTAGAAAGATCTCAATGGAAACAAGCATTGGCATAGCCAATAGGTCTCGCTTTTGGGACCTTATAAGTATTTAGTTATGCAGCACAATATCCTTGGTGCAACAACAACTGTTGCATGGAAAAACACTTATAAGGTCCCAAAGCCGAGACCTATTGGCTATGCCAATGCTTGTTTTCCTTTGCCAGATGACTTCATCTTTCTAAAGGGGTTTGACGGATTAGGCGATAAACCGCTGCCTCGTCATTTATCAGAGCTGGAGTGCACACGCACCATGGGGGGCAGCCTCTGATTGAGAAGGTGGGAACGGGTTTTCGCCAGAGACCATTTACGTGTTGTATGACGGCAGAAACACTAGGTGTATACGGCCCAACATGAGAATATTGCAACAGCTATGCACTCGTGCATTTGACACAAATGCATTCAGATGTCTCTGGACCAATGTAACTGTCAGGTCGCATTTACACGTACATCATGACATGTGGCTCGCACACATATACAGCTGAGTAGCTCTCACAGATACATTGGGGTTTTCTGGTCACGCTCAGGCACACAAGATCACACACATTAAGACAGATGGCTTACACACATACACTTGGCACAGTTAGGTCACACATCCTGGGGCTGCTGCATCAAACATGTTCATTGAGCAGCCTGGTCAAAAACAAGAGGGCCAGCAGGGTGGCAAACTCGCATTGTAAGAACACGAACTCTGTGATAGGGGGTGTAGGTTAACACAGAATCGCATAAAATGCACACACAACGTCTACAGAGTGAAAGGCATGCCGTCAGACAATTACAAATGTGCACAGAAGGTACCAGGGCAAAAGATCCCACGCGCACACACTTTTTGTACGTGTACACCCTGCAAGCTGAGCTCTAAAGGACACACTGTGTGCAAGCTGAGCTCTGGAGCTCGCAATATTTAAGACATTCTCTTGGCTCGATCGGGAGCTGAGCTTGCACGGTCTACGCAGACGGAGCTTTTTCTTACCTGCCTTCTGCTCAAAAAACACCTCTTTGCCCCTAAGTTACGGGCAACTTTTCCAGCCTGACCTGCCATGGAAGTCGCCATCTTCAACCAGAACTGAGCTATGCCAAATGTCAGAACTGACAGCTCGAGCAACGAGAACGTGGCGTGTGAGACGTGCCTGGGGACTGGAGGCGGAGCTCTTGAGGGCTGGACTGAGTGCTGCTTCGAGGATCGATTCACTCGCTGTCGTTTAGGTCCTAGGCTAGAATTGCCTATTGCAGAAGCAGCGTGAGCACGGTTGAGGGCATTTTGATTTTAATAAAGGGCTACAGTTAATAAAGTTAATTAAACGGGCTATGTAGGACGGAGCTGCGCTGAAAAAAAATAATTGCCTCACGGAGAACATCAAAGCAGCCGTACGGCCGCGAAAGTGAAAGTGATTGCGATCAAGAGCGGCGTGCGCGCCCGCGCACATGCACTGTAGCTCTAGGCTGGCCACGGTAGCACTTTTTTGAGCCCTCTAAATAAGTCTCGCCAGACCAGCGCATGCGCTGGGTCAGGCGAGACCTAAAAACAGTACCTTACTGGTTTGTGTAACCACATATTGCCCTCACACGACAAAGTTTAAGAAAATCATACGCAAAAACTAGCACTTGATTTTTTGCTAGTCTTTGATTTGTCCTCCCCATATTTGCCATGAAGAAATGTCCAAGCGTGAGATCACAAATCGTGAGAGAAAGCTTGATCCAACCAAAGAAGCGTAGTGATCTTCTAACAGCCTGGAATATGAAGCCTATACAGGGCCACCACAAATGTGGAAAATGCATTGTCTGCAACCAGACATTGAAGGACGAACCTTCACTGATGGAAAAATAAACTGGATCCACAATGAATTCTCGAATTGCAAAACCAAAATGTAGTGTACGCTGTGATTTATCCATGTAAAACGATCTACATTGGAAAAATTAATCAAGAAGTCAGTCACCGCATTGTTCAACACAAGTCCAGAATTAAAACGAATACGGTCACAGCACCCATGGTCAATCATTTCCATCAAATGGGCCACTCAGAAAAAGACTTATTTGGGACAGTGCTAAACGTGATCCACGCAGACCCCAGAGGAGGAGACTTGGACAGCACACTTGTGTGCAAAGAGGCATACTTGATTTTGAAATTTAACACTGCCTTTAGAGGGCTTAATGAAATGTCCGAGATGAACAAACTACAATAGAGGCTCACGTCCTAATGTTCAAATTCACACTGCAACTCCTATAAGTCTTGTGTCTATAAGCTATAACCGTGATTCACACACTACAGCTCCCAGAATTCCTTAGAATAGCCTCTGGTGCTTGATTGAGCATGCCCAGTGTACGAGTCAGGGGTAAACGCGGGTGGACAGCGTCCACCCACTATTTTTACAGGGTGGACGCTGTCAACCCTGCCAAGAAGTTGGACCCCACTAAAAAATGTGTTGAATTTGTCCTGGTGTTATTTGCAAACACCGGGACACACTCAGCAGCGCCTGCACGTTGTTGTCTGCTTTCGACCACAACAAGGTGCAGGAGGGAAGGGGGGCTTTCTTAGTTCAGACTCCTGCCGGGCCCATAACAAAGGTCCAATTTGAGGGGTCATCAGGCCTCCTTTTGTTCGAATCTCCAGGCTGGGAGCAGTCAGGAGCCCCACACTTAGAAGTAAATGCAGCAAAAGGAAACAAAGGCTCACACCTTGTTAGCACTTTACACATACTTAAGAGAAACAGCTTTTCACTCTGTTAACCTGTTTACAAGATATGCATTCACTCTAAGAATGTCAGATGCATTGGTCTTTCCCTGTATTTACACAAAATAAATGGAATTTATGTAGTGCCAACTACCCCTGAGGAGGCGTTGAAATAATTTAAGAACCACTATTGTTTCTTGTAAAGCACTATGGGTAGAGGAAGTTGCGATGACAAAAGGCAACACTTTTATGCATAGCTTTCAAAAGTGTGAATCTTCTGCCTCAATCAGGAGGGTTTGCGTATATACTCAAAAGGTGCTCCAATGTACTCATGATAGACCCGCTAAACATATACGTAAGGGCTCAAGATCCGATGTCACTTCTTATGATGCCACTTCCTGTGATGTCACACACCGTGAGGTCACGCGCCTTGATGCCACTTGCATTCTGATTAACTAGTTTAGCCCCCCACTTCTTTTTTTAAGACTTGTGCCGTGAGCATGCCTTAATTTTCAAAGTTATTGAAGGCAGCCGCCATGTGTTGACGTCCTGATTCGAATGAGCCCTGGCAGTGATACACGGATTTAGTATCAGAAACTTAAGTGCTTTAATAGTCCTCAGCTAAGCCATATGTACGTTTCAATATAGCTGCACTAAGGTCAAATCCGCTCATACATATGAAGCAAGCCGGTCGAATTAGACTCCAAGAAACGTAGCAACATGTTAATCAATGCCTTGAAGTTTTCCTCGTAATGCGCATATAAAACTGACGATATGTGACTGACTTTCCATTGAAGACTCCAGCTCTAGTGTATTTGCTTTTCCTTCACACAGCGCGTGTGAAACAATGTATCCATTTAATGAGACAATACAAAGTACTAAAAAAGTTCCTGTCTAACAAATGCATGCCGATCACGAAGCAAATCTTTTGCCTGCAGCACATTTCAAGATCTCAACTTAGCTTTTTCATAAGAGAAAAGACGTCAAAACAAAGCTCCTCTCATTTTATCTTCAGACTCAAACAAGTCACGAATTAGGAATTTTGGGGCATATGCATCAACATTAGCATTTGCGATTCCTTATTAGCGAAAAATAAGGAATCGCTAATAAGGAATAGCAAAAGGCTATGCATGTAGGAATCGCTATTCAAATAGCGATTCCTTAACATTCCTTATTACCGAATCGGTAATACCGAATCGGTAATAAGGAATACCTACCCATTCATTCCTATGGGCTTGGAGGCCCATAGGAATGAATGTAAAGCCATTCTGTATTAGCGATTCGGTATAACCGAATCGCTAATAGCTGGAGCACTTTCAAGGGTGCCAGGGTGTCAAAAGGACACCCTGTTGCACCCCTGAAAATGATATGTGCACATATGTTGCACACACACATGCTCTAAGGGCATGTGTGTGCGCAACATGACACTTTGAAAAATGCACAAAAGTGCATTTTTCAAAGTTTTTGCAAATTACCATGCAGTTCATCTTCATGGTAATTTGCTCCCCTTATTAGCGAAATCGCAAATTTTTTAACTTTGATGCATTGCATTTAAGGAATCTCACTTTGGGATTCCTTAAATGCAATCGCTATTTAAGGAATCGGTATTTAAGGAATCCCTATTTAAAGAATCGCTATTTAAGGATTCCTTAAATACCGATTTCTGCTTTTGGGTTGATGCATTGGGATTGGGTATTTTTTACTTAATACCGGGAGCTAATAAGGAATCGGTATTTTACCGACTGGATTTTGGCTTGATGCATAAGGGTGTTAGTGCTTAGACGCTGCCGGTTATAATTCATCTCTATTTAAGAAAGGCAAAACTTGATCTGGCTCAAATACTCTATGGCAGAACGCATCAGTAATTAAATGTTTTAACATCTTTGTGCCAAGTGCGCGCAAATCATGACTAATGCGGATTTAAAGAAACACGACCCATTATCTGAAGCGGACCGCGAGCACAAAATGTAAATCTTTTCCTAAGCAAAGAAGCTTTAGAATAACGAGGCCGCTCCCCTTTTTCTTCCAGAATGATACAAGTGATAAAAGGTCACATCGTTGAGGTCCTAGGCTAGAATTGACTATTGCAGAAGCAGCGCGAGCAAGGTTGAGGGCATTTTGATTTGAATAAAGGGCTACAGTTAATAAAGTTCATTAAACGGGCTATGTAGGACGGAGCTGCGCTGAAAAAAAAATAATTGCCTCACGGAGAACATCAAAGCGGCCGCGAAAGTGAAAGTAATCGCGGTAAAGCACGACGCGCGCGCCCGCGCACATGCACTGTAGCTCTAGGCTGGCCACGGTAGCACTTTTTGGAGCGCTCTCAATAAGTCTCGCCAGACCAGCGCATGCGCTGGGTCAGACGAGACCTAAAAATGGTCTTTAGTCCATGCTTAAGGACCATATTCACTACAAATGCAAAGCTATTCACCTTAATTAATCATTTTCTGCTGCTAGTAACTCCAAGGAACTTGTTATATATGTAGGAAGTTTAAGGTCCCAGTTGCCTTGAAGATCTCTTGTACTCATTCACTTTCCCTGTTACGCTGTGGACTGTGGTCTGCCCTCGAATTCAACTTTTGCAGTTTAGAAGGATGATAAGACTGACCGTCACTATATACCACCTCACCGCTTCTAGAAAAAATGAGGTAGAATGCTGGTGGAGCAAAGTTTAGTTGCCAGAGCCTTGGTTATCGGACCCTCCAGGGAAAGACAGATGAAAGTACCTAAAAGACATAACGAAGCCAGATAAAACATCTCTAAAATATCAAAAACTCACAAGTGGATTTGGATACCAAATAGCAAAAGAGAGAAGGTTTTATAATGGTGGGTAAAAGCAGCAGGTAATACCACCAGTAGGTGTTGTTGAAACTAGCCTTCAAAGGAACTGGAGTAAAGACAGGTGTTCTAGTCTTATCGTGTGCCTTTCCCATAAAGTGACCTTGTTCCCTGGCTCTACAGGACAAGCCAACTGACTAATGACCCATGACGAATTTCCCCAAACTCCATCTGTTCTGCTTACCCCAACACCTAGCCCAGAGCACTCCCTGTCACCAAGGAAAACAAGCCACTGAACAGGCTTTTCGTTTCCCGACAAAAGGCACCAAAGAGAAACAGGATCTAGGGAAACAGAGGGAGCAGCATGTCTCCTGGTCAGTCGGATCCATATATTTTGGTTGAGTTTTCGGTGCATGATGCGTCTGACTTATGCAGTGCTTCCCACTGCTGAAAAATGTTAGGAGAAACTGCAGCACAGTCAGGCCGACTATGGGGAGATTGGCAGGTAGCAGCGGAAGAGCCAGCTAACTCTGTGCTCATTGTTACCTAGATAACTGACCAGCAGGGGATGCAGGAACATGGTTGTCCCAGCATCCATGATTCTTAGCATTAGACCTCCTTCAAGGTGCTGAACAGCATAGGAGAGGACAGCAACAAGGTTCTGAAATGGATGGCTATGGACCAAGACATGCAAATGAGAAAAGGAATGGAGCAATGCAGGGACATGAACACATGAAGCATCCTCCTATTACAATCTGAGGCATGAGGCATCATAGAATTTCAAAAGGCTCAAAAATAAAAGAGGGCCTTGCATGATCTTATTAGCACATGTGTCAGACACCTCATATTAAGATTGCCATCTATCTGAACTGAGACAGGAGGGGCACTGAATCTCTTAGGAAAAAGGATTTGGTACAAAAAAAACAGAACATGAGAGGTCAGATGGACCTTCCATCTTTAGGGGAAGTGCAATCCTAAAGTAATGTCATGAAGAACCTCCAATGTTGCAAACGAGCCATAGCAGAGAAGAAAGTTCCTGGGAACCCCTCTGGTTTGTAAAAATGTGGCTGTGAACCAAACACAACCTCAAACCTTATGATACTATGAGGATCTTCTCTTCCTCTTAGCAACTGCTTGCACATGTGCTTTTAAAGCTTATGCATTCTCATGAAGCAATTGTCATGTTTTTATGACAGAAATCATGTTGGAAACTGCAGGATCTGTATCACTAGTAAATAAAATTTAAACTAGAGACTTTAAATGACCCTGTATCTAGTAAAAAATAAAGAAGAAAATTGCAGCATAGCTTAGTTACCTTGTGCACCATTAGCAAACACTGCATATTCTTTTAACATCTGATTTACATGGTCAGTTTGTCCATTGGTCTCAGGATGAAAGTCTGCGGACTTTACTCATTCAAAACCTAATTTTGAACATACTTCCTTCCGAAAATGAGAACTAAACTATCAGAGATGATTTTCTGAGGCAGACCATATAAATAAAAGATGCATTTTATAAATACGTAAGTCATCTCATGCGTAGTAGGCACTTTGGGTCATAGTGAAACATGTGTCATTGTACATAAGACATCTACAGGTTCTATTATTGTAATCATATCATTAAATGGTGGAAGATCCACAATAGAATCAATAGAAAGCATTTGCCATGGATCACCTGGAAGCTTTAAGGGTCTCAAAAGACCATTTGGATACCTGGAAACAGCTGCCAAAGCTGTGATCATTCATCTATGTACTGAAGCAGGCAGATCATGGTACCAGTGAAGCACTTACTGCTGTAAGGAAGCTGAAGGGATCCAAAGATTGATAAATACTGAATAGACAGCGAGGCTGGGTGGACTGGATTTACTTAGGCATCCCATCCATCATTGTAGCAGAGGTGTACTTAATCTGATCAAAAAATGATGTAACTAACACGATGAACTGATCAGCAGATAACATTGTTTGCATTTCTTTATCCTCCTGGACTAATTTGGGATATCTTTTAGACGATGCATCTGCTAAAACGTTACGAGTTCTACGAACATACGTGATGTGGAACCTGGATTGAGAAAAATAATAAGCCCTACCATGTTGCCGACTATTACAATATTGCATCTGTTGCCTTCCTTGGAGATTACAGTGATCTGATCTCTTTATATTTCCACGTCATATTTGCACCCGACAGCAAGTGATGCCAATCAATACAAGCTTTTTGAATAGCTGATAGTTCATGCTCTAGTACCAAATTGTTTTTCTCGCATGATGATAAGGAAGGTGCTTTAAAAAATGGGTGTTTATGATTGTCAACCTCCTGCTTGTATCAGAAGCATCAGTCTACACAATAAAGGATAGGAAAGAGTTTGCACGCTGTACATGTTCTCTATTACAAGAGTAGCCTTTTGTGCTGTTGTGCTGTACCTGTTTTGTGTGTGCTTGAATCTTGCACTGCTGTCCCCCACTAGTTTATCCAGTGTGTGCATCTGGTGCGTGCAGGGACTTAGTGTGTTGCGAATCCTAATGTTGTACTTGTTCTGAGTGTCTTAGTGAAGCTTGAGAAAATATTCACACCGTATCAAACTCCAAAGCTTTGTCAGTTCTTGGAATTAACTGCTGACAGGGGGAGAATATGTGTCGAATTTAGAATGGGTGAAAAAAGTGTCACAACATCTAGAGCAATGTCTTCTCTTTCCCTGCCACTGCAATGTGGAGGTAGTAAATAGCTATGTCCTCGTAAATGGAGTGTTACATTCTGGGGGTGTGAGTATGGCTGTGTTCCTGCTTCCTCGCCCACTCTTTAGTCTCAGTAGAGGCATGCCGAGTGCCGCTTCACATATTGAGCCTAAGTCAATGGTGCATGGCCTCAAATCCCAGGAGGCATAATGCTCCCCCTCATTTCCTGGACCCTAGGAAGTGAAGATCTTCACCAGGAGTGTTCTGATGAGCTGGCAGGGTGATGGCATTTGGATCTTGTGGAGTAGTCAGTGACTCATGATATTCTCTGACCGAAATCCTGCATAATTTCCACCATCCGTTATCCACTTTTACAGCAAGTTCTTGTCTTTCCTGTGGTACAGCTAGGCTCCTGGTAACTCGTAATAAAGGCCTTAGTGTTAGACCCGGGATCCCTGGTTGGCTGAGGTAGGTACCTTAGGCCAAATAGGGACCCTCGCTTCCACATCAGGGAAAGGACACGTTCTCAGATAGCCCCAGCTCACCCCCTCGGTATGTTGGCACGAGCAGCCAGGCTTATCTTCAAGGCAAATGAGTAAAGTATTTGCAATCAGTCTCACAGCAACCCACAAATGGATTTCACACGCGTTTAATAAAAACTAGTGTAAATTTATATAAAAACATATATGATAAGACCACACAATATAAATCCAACATATGCATATTTGTAATATTTTTCCTGGCCGGTTGTTAGGCCAGCCTGCCCTTGTAAGTTCTGGCTATAATAATGAGCACTTCTAAACGTTCCACTGCAGTCCCAATCAAGGCTATGCTGTTCGTAATGCTAGAATCAGGCACTTTGCAATGTAAAACTAATGCAGTTCGTAATGCTAGAATCAGGCACTTTGCAATGTACAAATAATGCAATGCGTAACGCAACAATCAGGTAGTTCGTTATGCAATCTAACGCAATGTGCAATGCAAGAATCAGGTATTTCGTTATGCAGGAAGGATGCAATGCGTAATACACTAATCAGGTAGTTTGTTATGCAAAAACAATGCAATGCGTAATACGACAATCAGGTAGTTCGTTATGCAGAAATAATGCAATGCGTAATACGACAATCAGGTAGTTGCTATGCAGAAATAATGCAATGTGTAATACGACAATCGGGTAGTTCGTTTGCAGAAATAATGCAATGTGTAATACGACAATCAGGTAGTTCGTTATGCATCAATAATGCAAAGCGTAATACACTCCAGCACCGATAAAGGTGCCGTAGGCGGCCTCGCAGTCAGCATCTGTCAATAGTTGCCCCCACACAGGTATGGTGTAAACAAAAAGTGCAGCTGCGCACTCCTGCCCCAGTACTGCCACTCCTTTGGCAAGTAAAACTGCGATACAAGCCGAAGCAGAGGCTTGCGCTGCAGGAATGGGAGAGGCTGAGAGCACCTCCCTCCGAGCCCGCACTCTGCCCCAGGCGTCGACACACATTACCTGGGGGGTGCAACCTCGCTCTCCTCTTCCGGCGACTTGGGCCTCCGATGCAACCTTTGTGAATCCCGGGCAGTGGGACTCGAGCCCTCCCTTGACGAGGTTGGCTTGAGGTCCCGCTCTGGCAACTGCGGGCTCGGGCCGGCGGCTCAGCTCCTCCGGGGCTGCCGGTCCGGGCCACTGACGCTGCGAAGATCTCAGGCTGCAGAAAGTACACGCACACAGTGTCGCTGAGACTCACTTGGACTCCGGTGTGCACGATAACAAGGCAATCCTCACGAAGATCTCAGGCTGTACAAAGCACATGCACACAGTGTTGGTGAGACTCACTTGGACTCCAGGTGCCCACGATCACAGGGCACTTCTTACGAGGGTCTCAGGCTGCTAAAAGCACACACACACAGCATCGCTGAGACTCTCCTGGAAACTTTTGTGTTCCTGAGTTTCCACAACAGGGAGCCAGCTCACATCGGGCCCTTGGGGATAAGGTAAATTCCGGACACAGCACACAGCAAAGTCCTTTCAGGCAGGGGGACACAGCACACAGCAAAGTCCCTTTATCCTCACCTTGGTTAAAGCAGCAAACTGCAGGCCAGCCCCAGTACAGACAGCAAGGGTCAGTCCTTTCCTTCAGTCTCTTCAGCTGTTTCTTCCTTGGCAAAGGTTCCTCTTGACCACGAAGTAGCTTCAGTCTTGTTCAATCTTGATCAATCCATTTCTCCAAAGTTCAGGGGCTTCAGCTCTCATAGTTATGCCCCTAAATGTCTTTGAAGTCTTTGTGTTCAGGGGGCACTGACCCCTGTTCAAACCAGTTCTGGGTGCCTCCCTGCCAGTGACACCTTCTTCCTTTGATTAGTGGGGGTCTGGATTCTCAATCACTCAGGAGGAGATGGGACCATTGGTTTATGGCAGCAACCCAAGCCTCTTCACCTCTAGGGGCTACTCCTCCCCCTACACTCCAGATGCAGGTCAGCCTGTTGCTGTCTCACCTCCTCCCCTGGGTTAAGACATTCCCCAGATCCTATCACTTTCAAATCCAGACAGTCAATCCACAAACAGGCAGAGACACACAGAAATGTTAGAGCACAAAAACCCAGCCACTTCTAAAAGAGTGGCTTCTAAACACACAATGAAAAAACAACCTTTATAAAAAGATGTGTTATTACATTGTGAGTTCAGGCACACTAAACTTCAGCCATCTTAAGACGTTGGGAGGATAGGCTGGAAAACATATTACACTGCCCCCCCATTCTAGCCTATGGGCAAGATGGCCTTTCCACAGTGAAAAACGAAATGGAGATTATTTCACTGTCAGGACATGGTACGCACCTTAGTACATGTCCTACCTTTCACATGCACTGCACCCTGCCCAGGGGTACCTTGGACCTACCATAGGGGTGTCTGATGTGCATAGAAAGGGAAGGGTAAGGTCTGGCAAGTGGGTGCACTTGTCAAAACAACATGGCAGTTTAACAAACTGCACTTAGGCACTGCAGTGGCAGGCCTGAGTTCTCTCTTTAAGGCTAGTTGTTTGGGTGGCACAATTAGTGCTGCAGTCCCACTAGTAGCATTTGCATTACCAGCCCTGGCACACATAGTGCACTTTACTAGGGACTTTACTAGTAAGGCAAACATACCAATCATCACAACCAATTACCATTACACTTTATACAGGGAACACTTTCACTTTGACACTGATTAGCAGTGGCAAAATGTCCAAAGCATCTAAGTTGGCAAGACCATGTCTGAAAAAAAGGTCTCGGGGGAAAGCAAAAGGTTTAGGGAACTTTAGCCAAAATAAGCCAAGTCCAACACAACCCCCCCCCCAGCCAAAAGCCAGGGTGGACCAATCAACTACCTTGATGGACTTCCCTGCCTGGGGCGATGGAACACAGACAAAGGCCCGTTACTGCAGGGATACCCTCCTGTTCAATGCATTCCTGACCTCAGGGGATTCTCTTGGTCACTACACCCTGGGCCAACTTTGCCGCTCCATGGGTACTTCCAGGTGGTTGGGGCCTCTCTAGAGGTGCTGGTCCCTTGCCAACGCCCCCTAGAGTGGTACCCCTGGAAGACCCATCAGTCAGGATACTGTTGCTAGTTATCCTGTCCTCCAGGTTAGAAGTGGGTTTACCCTGGTCACTCCTAGGGGACCTAGCCCTACTGGCTGGACACGGTCCCATGGGTTTTCCCACGGGGGGACACCTTCCTCCCTTAACCTTCCATTTAGATTTTTGTGCCTGCCATTTAGGAATGGCACCCACAAACCTCAGGACCGTAGGAGCTCTGGTGACAGACGCCACATGCCCTCCTGATGCTAGGTGTTCTTCCTCGTGCAGATGGCAAGTAGGCGCTAGGCCTCCAACCTGGTGCTCCTCTAAGGAACCTCCAGCCTCTGGGGTGGGGTGGTGAACCCCTGGGGATGCTGCTCACACGCCCTCCCTCTCCTTTGAGACAGGGCGCTAACCCGCATGCCCACCCCTCTACTCTGGGGCCTAACGGTTCCACTTCACCCCTATTCCCTCTCTAAGGCCTTTTCAGACCCTTGGACCCATGAGCAGGGGTCTGGCTCTTGTGCCAGCTCCCGGGAATCAAAGAGCTCGCACCCTAACATGGGTTGGCGCAATCCTGGAAAACAAATACTGAGCCTAGGCTCCCTAGGGGCAAAGTTGAGCAACCCCTTCAAATCATTTGCCATGCTCACCAACACCCAATCATACAGTGCATGCTTGTACTCATCCACACTTGGCACTGGCTGCACGCTGCACCATTCAAACTGAACTCTGTCTGTTTAACCTTCATTTCCAGTTCCCTCATGCTTAACTCATGAGCTAAGAGAATCTTTTTCTCTTCCAAGGCGAGAGTGTTCCTGCTCTCCTCTGCTCACTTTTCACTTTCAATGAGCAGCTTCTTCTCTTTTGCTTGAGTTTTAAGTTTTAAAACCTCCAACTCATGCTCTCTAACCCGTTGGGGTTCCACCAGCTCCTCTGGTGAAAAACCCCTCCCTGAATGTCTACTACCAGCCCCTGAGGCTGGTCCCTTCACTGGCAAATCCTGTGGACCAAATCTATTCCCTGGGTTATCCTCATCCACCTCAACATCACCCGTCTCCTGAGCCCCTTTGGCTTCCCACCAGGCCCTAGAGGCCATTTGCAGCTCCTCCTTCTTGGGGCTACTTTTCATGGGACATCCGAAAGCTCTGCAGAATTCCTTAAATTGATCAACTTTGTAGGGAAGCAATGCCTCAATGTCGAACTCTAATTCTGCAGCCTCACTGGCTACTTGACTCCTCTGAGACATGATGTGTGGCTTAAAGGTCGCTCAAAAATTGAACCAACAAATCAAAAACACAATATGTGGTTGCGTCGTGGTCTGCGCTAAACTTGTGATGTACACCAATTACTGTGAGTGAATTTGCAAATACATGTTCAAATCCCAACCACTGACCACCAAATGTTAGACCCGGGATCCCTGGTTGGCTGAGGTAGGTACCTTAGGCCAAATAGGCACCCTCGCTTCCACGTCAGGGAAAGGAAGGACACCTTCTCAGATTGCCCCCACTCACTCCCTCGGTAGCGTGGCACGAGCAGCCAGGCTTATCTTCAAGGCAGATGTGTAAAGTATTTGCAACCAGGCTCACAGCAACCCAGTGATGACACCACAAATGGACTCCACACGAGTTTCATAAAAATGAGTGTAAATTTATATAAAAAGATATACGATAAGACCACAAGATATAAATCCAACATATGCATATTTGTAATATTCCTCCTGGCCGGTTGTTAGGCCAGCCAGCCCTTGTGTAAGTTCTAGCTATAATGATGAGCACTTCTAAACGCTCCACTGCAGTCCCAATGCAATGATATGCTGTTCGTAATGCTAGAATCAGGCACTTTGCAATGTAAAAATAATGCAGTTAGTAATGCTAGAATCAGGCACTTTGCAATGTGAAGATAATGCAATGTGTAACGCAACAATCAGGTAGTTCATTATGCAATCTAACGCAATGCGCAATGCAACAATCAGGTATTTCGTTATGCAGAAATAATGCAATGTGTAATACGCCAATCAGGTAGTTTGTTATGCAGAAATAATGCAATGTGTAATACGACAATCAGGTAGTTCGTTATGCAGAAATAATGCAATGCGTAATACACTCCTGCACTGATAATGGTGCCGTAGGCGGCCTATCCGCCACTCGTACAGACTCGCAGTCAGCCTCTGTCAACAGTTGCCCTCACACGGGTATGGTGTCAACAAAAAGTGCAGCTCCGCACTCCTGCCCCGGTACTGCCACTCCTTTGGCAAGTACGGGCTACGATATCAGCCGAAGCAGAGGCTCGCGGTGCAGGAATGAGAGAGGCCGAGAGCACCTCCCTCCGAGCGCGCACCCCGCCCCATGCGTCGACACACGTTACCTGGGGGGTGCAACCTCACTCTCCTCTTCCTCAACGAGGTTGGCTGGATGTCCCGCTCTGGCAACGGCAGGCTCGGGCTGGTGGCTCAGCTCCTCTAGGGCTGTTGGTCCGGGCCACTGACGCTACGAAGATCTCATGCTGCAACAGGGCTTACGCACAGAGCGTCACTGAGTCTCCCTTGAGCTTTCAGAGCACGATCACAGGGCATTCCTCACGAAGGTCTCAGGCTGCATGAACCACACGCACACAGCGTTGTTGAGGCTCACTTGGACTCCGGGTGTGCACGATAACAAGGCAATTCTCACGAAGGTCTCAGGCTGCACAAAGGACAAGCACACAGCGTCGTTGAGACTCACTTGGACTCCGGTGTGCGCGATAACAAGGCAATCCTCACAAAGGTCTCAGGCTGCAAAAAGCACACGCACACAGCGTCGCTGAGACTCACTTGGACTCCGGTGCACACAATCCCAGGACAATCCTCACAAAGGGCTCAGGCTGCAAAAAGCATACACACACAGCGTCGCTTAGACTCACTTGGACTCCAGGTGTCCATGATCACAGGGCACTTCTTACGAGGGTCTCAGGCTGCAAAAAGCACACGCACACAGCGTCGCTGAGACTCTCCTGGAAACGTTTGTGTTCCTGAGTTTCCGCAACAGGGAGCCAGCTCACCTCGGGCCCTTGGGGATAAGTTACTTCCGGACATAGCACACAGCAAAGTCCTTTCAAGCAGGGGGACAAAGCACACAGCAAAGTCCCTTTAGCCTCTCCTTGGATAAAGCAGCAAACTGCAGTCCAACCCCAGAACACAAAGCAATGGTCAGTCCTTTCCTTCAGTCTCTTCAGCTGTTTCTTCCATGGCAAAGGTTTCTCTTGACCACGAAGTAGCTTCAGTCTTGTTCAATCTTGATCAATCCATTTCTCCAAAGTTCAGGGACTTCAGCTCTCATAGTTATGCCCCTAAATGTCTTTGAAGTCTTTGTGTTCAGGGGGCACTGACCCCTGTTCAAACCAGTTTTGGGTGCCTCCCTGCCAGTGACACCTTCTTCCTTTGATTAGTGGGGGTCGGGATTCTCAATCACTCAGCAGGAGATGGGACCATTGTTTTATGGCAGCAACCCAGGCCTCTTGACCTCTAGGGGCGACTCCTCCCCCCTACTCTTCAGATGCAGGTCAGCCTGTTGCTGTCTCACCTCCTCCCCTGGGTCAAGACATTTCCCAGATTCAATCACTTTCAAATCCAGACAGTCAATTCACAACCAGGCAGAGACACACAGAAATGTTAGAGCACATAAAACCCAGCCACTTCTAAAAGAGTGGTTTCTAAACACACAATGTGAAAACCACCTTCATAAAAAGATGTGTTATTACATTGTGAGTTCAGGCACACTAAACCTCACCTCTCCATCTTAAGCAGTTGGGAAGATAGGCTGGGAAAACATATTACACAACCTCCCCCATTCTATCTTATGGGCAAGATGGCCTTTCCACAGTGAAAAAAGAAATGGAGATTATTTCACTGTCAGGACATGGTACACACCTTAGTACATGTCCTACCTTTCACATGCACTGCACCCTGCCCAGGGGGTACCTTGGATCTACCATAGGGGTGTCTGATGTGCAAAGAAAGGGAATGGTAAGGTCTGGAAAGTAGGTGCACTTGTCAGAACAACATGGCAGTTTAACAAACTGCACGCAGGCACTGCAGTGGCAGTCCTGAGTTCCCTCTTTAAGGCTACTTGTGTGGGTGGCACAACTAGTGCTGCAGGCCCACTAGTAGCATTTGCATTACCAGTCCTGGCACACATAGTGCATTTTACTAGGGACTTTACCAGTAAGGCAAACATACCAATCATGTACAACCAATTACCATTACACTTTATACATGGAGCACTTGCACTTTTACACTGATTAGCAGTGACAAAGTGTCCAAAGCATCGAAGTTGGCAACACCATGTCAGAAAAAAGGTCTTGAGGAAAAGCAAAAAGTTTAGGGAACTTTAGCCAAAAAGGGCCAAGTCCAACATTTAGCATATCATTTTTTTCTACATTAAGAAACCTGCCTTTCTGTGGCCAGAAAGGCACTCTAAGGACCTCATGACGATGTTGGGCAGAAAGCCTTCTCCAGATAGTTGGATTCTCCTAGACCGTGTTGGAATCCTTCTGACAGACTCAGTCAGTTTACAATCCGCCTGACCGATTACGATGTTCGAGGTCGGATTGTAAACCGCGCAGTTTTTCCGAATCAGTTCTGACTGCCTCTCGGAGAATTTGTGTCAGCCGGAACCATGCATCTCTACCGAGAGCGTTTCAGACTAGGCGATAACAATGCCACTTTGTAACAGCCTTTCCGAGTTGGCCTGTCTGACACGAAAAGGCTGTTGGAAACTGACTTTTGGGGCCCCTGGCAAGGCCCCCTTCATCCCGCAGCCTCCGGTTGTGGGCTGAAGAGGTACCTAAGGGGACCCCTGTAAAACGTTGCACTGTGTGGCAAGCACTGTGGGGTGCCCGTGACAGGGTGCAGGATTATCAGCATGCCCTCTATTTCCCCATAGGAGCCTGTTTTGTTGGGCAAAACACAGGCTCCTATAGGAAACAATGGGAATTCAACCGAACACTGTTCGTCGCATCGTAATCGGTCGGGTGGAACCGCCAACCGCAAGTCGTTGGATCCTATTCCAACACGGAGTCAGGCAGCCTTAGTAGTAAGTTATTCAACATACAAAATAGGTTTGCTTAGACTTCGTTATTGCCCAGTTATACATTTATACTGCACCCTATATGTGACATTTAATGTTTATGCCACTGGTGCAATTTATGTGTCAAATTACAGTGGCTGGAAAGATTGGAAAACTGAACCAGAATTACCAATGCAACCATGAAATGGTTAAAATTATTCTTAGCAAGTATGAGTCATCAAATTGCAAAGACCTGTTCCTCTTTATAAATGAAGCTACTCGTGCCAGATATCTTGCGGGCCACATATAAGTATCTGGTGCCAGTGAGTAGTTTAAGACATATTGGCTCCTTAAATAAACAGGAAAAGCTTGCTTTAAAATCTGTCAGATTGTAGGTCCCTGAAAAGGTGCAGGGTCTGGGGAATAAGTGCTACCACTAAGTCCACTTCCAATTGTCTGAATGAAACAGATATCGATTGGAGTCTCCCAAAGATCCCATCTGTCACGTTTACTGTTCAGTATTTATTTGAGACCCCTCGTCCTAGTTGTTAGTTCATCACCTTATAAATAAACAAATGTATGCAAATAACGTCCAACCCCACATTCGGTTGGGTCACCTGGAGATACATAACAATAATATCCCTATATGCCCAATACAATTTCATCCCTGGATATTTTAATGAATGGTGTGTGGAAGACCAAGCATATTCCAGTCTGCCATTAACTTGGCCCAAAGAGCTGAAAGCCATGCCAACTCAGGCAGGACAGAACATAGGAGTATGGTTTGATGTCAATCTTTCTTTCGAATAGCAACCCTCAATTGTAGCTAAATACACAAATTCTGCATCAAGCGGCTGAGAAGGTTCCTCCTGTTGCTCCAGGTACTGAGGCTTGACTCTGCAATATCACCTACCCCAGTGCTTACAAGAAAGCGATTGCAGCATTACAGGGTCTACAACACCAAGCAGTCACTCTAAAGTAACCATACCACATTTCCCAGGCTCTCAAAGAGTTTCAATGGCTCTCAGCTGTGCAGAGAATACAACCAAACTTCTGTGTTCTGTGTACAAAGCACAGGATGGTCAGAGCCCCAAGTACTTACTGCCTTCTCTCTTGCTATGTACTCCCTTTTTTTATTTTTTATTTTTATTACATACCCAAATAATCATTTACAGTACATTGTTTAGTAAAATTTCTTCACGGTAAGGCAGTTTGTTACATTTATAAAGAACAAATAAATACTTGGATAATTCCTTTATAATATTCAGCGCAGCCTTTGAGGAAAGTTAATCAAACATATTATTAGCATATTACATACAGTGCGGTATTGGCAATACGTAAAAAAAAGAACGAGACGTAAAAGAAAATGGGACTAAGTAGCTTAAGTTGCATCCTGAAATTCTCCGCTCCTTCTTCTATCATGACAACCCAAGTTCTTTCTCCACTTTACAATGGGTGACCAAATTGCCCGCCCCAATTTTCTTGACTCTTTACCCCTACACAAATATAAAGCTGTTTCTTAATTATAGATCCCCAATAGGCGTGTTAGCCACATTTGAAAGGCGGGGGGTCCACATCCTTCCATCTTGTTGCAATGAGAATTCTAAAGACGGCAGTGCAAATAAATACAAAATATTTCTCCGTGGTATTCAAACCTGTACAGCTATCGTAGCCCATAAGCATAAGGCTAGGGGATAGCGTAACCTTGCGTCTTAGCAGTCCCTCCCAAAAACTAGCAATCTTGGTCTTTATGGAGAGCAGCCTAACACAATTGTAGAACATGTGCGCTAGGGTCGCGGGCCCTTCCCCATATCTTGGACAGCTATCATCATCTCTCTTGCCCCATCTAAAAAGTTTAGCAGGGGTATAATATAAATTGAACAAAGTCTTATAGTGCTGCGTCTTAAGATTTGTTGAGTGAAGGGTTTTACCCGCTAGTAGCAGAGACATATACACATCTACGTCAGGGTCATTCAGTTTCATCCCCCACTTTGATTCCGTTTCCACCAAATCGTCCTGTATGCTCTGTAGCAACATGCTATAGATCTTCTTAATCCTATTGCCTCTCCCTACAATTAGCTCCAACAGCGGAATTCTTCCCCCTTGGGATACTGCTGGCCTTCGACTAGCAAGAAACTCTCGAAGCTGAACATATTTAAAATAATGTCTAGACATGATCACGTACTCCATTGGCCGGGTGCCAAAGGGGCGTATCTGATCTGATTCATATATAGCTCCCATCGTCTTTACACCAAGTTTTTCACTGGTGCCGACCCATGGTATCGTAAAAGGAGTGCGGAAAAGTGTGCAATCGCTACAGTGGAGTGTAGTAGTTTATTTTTGGAATTGCCATAGCTTTGCGCACCTTGGTCCACACTTCGCAAACACTGGACATGATCTTAGATATTTTGGCTCCACTTTGAGTAATAGCAGCCCCATAGCCTCCCTCCCTATAATAAGTTCATATATATTTGGGACCAGTAGCGGCTCCTGGAGGAAGTGCCACCAGGCGGTGATGTGGGCGGTGATGCAGGGCAGGGGAGGGTCAGGGTGGGGGGTAGTAAACTCCAGATTATGGCCGAACGGAGGTAAGTATACAAATAAATAAATAAAATGAATTTCATTGCGAACGCTTCATCGCATTTGGCGATGCAGCGCATGCAACGAATTTCCAGAGCAGAATAATATCAATTATATATTATATTATACCACACCCAGTGGTATAATGTAATATTAGGGAATGCCAGAACGTCCTGCGCCTGTGGGAGTGACAGATATTTTAGAGAACGTCTAATTTTTCCATATTGCCAAGTGAACTTGGAGAATACAGTTTCTAGCATTTTTAAAATGTCTACGTCTATCGTAAGTGGGATAGAGTGAAACAAGTATGGAATATTGCCAGCATTGTAATTTTAGGGACGTTTCCTCTTCCTACAACAGATAAGTGCAATCCATTTATCCTTTTAAGATGTGCTGTAATTGTCTTAATCAAAGGATTACAATTATTCTTAGCTATTGTACTCACTACTGGACTGACGCAAACCCCCAAATAGGTGGCACTCTCTACACAACGTGGATCGTTAAAACTTATGTAATCTGTACATATTATCAGTGTCTTGCCTTCGTCAACAAATAGCCAGATTTCTACCCAAATACTTTAGCTATAGCCGTGGCCTCCCTGATTGCGCTAGCCGGATCGGTGGTTAAAATGGCTATATCATCTGCGTAAGCCAGTACCTTTGATTCAAAGCCTCTTGAGATGATTGGTTTAATAGCCTGGATTCTTAGAAGTTTTTCTGTCAGAGGATTTATATATAGGGCAAACAATATGGGTGAACAGTGACACCCCTGTCTTGTCCCCTTGATATGAAAATGTTGTCTGACGTTTCCCCCATCAGTTGCAGCCGGATTCATATACATTGCCTTGATTGCTCTAATAACTCTTGGCCCAAAACCTTTCAACTCTAAGAGTCTCCATAGGAACCCCCAGGCCACCCGATCAAACACTTTTTCTGAGTCGAGGAGGATCATGGCCATCCTCCCTCCTGTAGCAGCCTGGATATCAAATAGCATTATAGCCCGCCTAATATGATCGGTCGTGTCTTTCCCGGGAATAAACCCGTGCTGCCAGGGAGAGACCAGATGGCCAATAACCCTGCCCAGTCTAGTAGCCAATATTTTGGAATAAAGTTTTGTGTCAGAGTTAATCAAAGATATGGGCCTATATGAAGATGGGTTATCTGATAGTTTACTTTTTTTTATGAAAGATGATGATATCTGTCTCCTTGCAAGATTCGGGTACTTGCCCATTCTGTTGTATCCCTAAAAACAGATCCAATAGCAATGAAGCAATCACTGTTTGTATTTGTTTGTAAATTTCAAGAGGAATGCTCTCTGGCCCAGCGGCCTTTCCTGATGGTAGTTCATGTAGTGCTGTAGTGTGAGAAATCCCTGTCTAGCTCCTCTTTAGCCTGGCTATCCAATAGAGGCCCCAGTTCAGTGTCTATTTCTCTGAGCGCTGCTTCATGCGCTGTCCCTCCATCTTCTTTATAAAGAAGCTGCTACTACTCCTGGAATACCCCAAGTATATCCCTGGTCTCTGTATATGTGTGGCCATCATTCCTTATAACAGCAATTTGATTCTTAACATTTTTCTGTCTAATGCGCAGCGCTAGAAGTCTCCAACTTGTTCCTCAGTCTCGTATACTTTACTCTGTTGCGTCTGATTTATTTCGGCTGACTTCTGCGTAAGCCAGCTGTTTAATTCGACTTTAAGGGAGATAATACAAAGTTGGAGATCTGTTGCTTCCCTACCCTGTGTTATTAAAGCTGTGTGATCTTCTTCTTTTGACGTGCTACAAACCTAGCCGTCTCTCCCCTTAGGGCAGCTTTGAAAGTGTCTCATACTATATTACGACTAGCGCTGTATCCAGTGGTTTAAATGGGCCGGTACTGTCCGGTACGGAGTACCGGCACTTTTTTATTCTGAGGGGTCAGTACCGGCACTTCTGACGAGTGACGTAATACTTTTAATTGGAGAGTATCGGCACTTCTTAGAAACAAGCAGGTACTCTGGTGCAGAGTACCTGCACTTCTAATTTTTCCATTTCAAGCACTGGCTGTATCTGTTAATATCTAGGAATTCCTGCGCCCACTTTTTGATATGTTCTATATAGGGCTCATTAACCAGGAGCTTTTTATCGAATATCCATTTATTGTATATTTTGTTTGGTGTGTTCACATCAATATCCAGTATTATCAGATTGTGATCCGAGATCCCTTTCTGAAGCTTTTTGATCTCAACTTTGTTAGCTAGGCTTGTTGAGGTGAGAAAGTAGTCCAACCTGGTATATTTTTTTATGAGGACATGAATAGTATGTGTGTCCTGGATTATTGTTTTTTTTATTACCCTAGATATCAATCAGGCCATGGCTACTAATAAGAGAGGTTAGTGCTCTATGTACTCTAGGCTTGTGACCTAGGTATCTTTGATTTCATCCCAGTTCGGCTGATTTATTGAAATCGCCACAGACAATTAATGGGCAGGGCCAAGTAACCAATTCTATTTCGAGATACTCAAAGATCTCTGGGTCATCTTGATTTGAGCCGTAAATTGCGCATATGGTGTAACCTACCTCGAGCTCTACCACTGCCCATCTCCCAAGTGCATCGGTATTTTCTGCTTAGCCTCCCCCATAGTAGCTTTTGCGAAAATGGCAACCCCCCGAATATTAGAGGTCTGGGATGTCCAGGCCAGCATATTATATCCTCTAATACTCATCAAATCCCTTTTTCCCCAGAGAACATGCATTTCTTGTACACACATGACAGCTAGGGAATTCAATCTAACAAACTCGGCCCTCCGTTGTCTTTTATTCCGTTCATTTAAACCACCCACATTTATTGTACATACATTTATCTTACCCATTAGCACTTTTTGAGCCAGTCTGATATGTCTTCACTGCCTTAACTACCTTAACCTGTTCAAAACATAGTGTTCCTTCAGCAACCTTTAGTACATCTCTGGGTATATATTGTTTTATCTTTCCCCCCCACATCCCACCACCACACTCACCCTCACCCCACTTGGCCTTTCCCCCCTATTCCCAGGCTCCTACCCTCCATCCACCCAACTTTCCTCCCCCGCCACCTCCCTAGTGAAGCACTTGACCGAGGGCTGCACATTTAAATCAATTACCATGTGTCGACCCTGTGGTACCTTCTCACACAAACGTATTCGTTCTCAGATTGTTCGTACCACCGCAGGTCTTTCACTCCATTAGGAAACAGCCCATAGGTCAAGGTGCTGATACCGGCCTTCTAAGCGGCCGCCATCTTGCTTCTGCCCATCAAACTACTACACCCCACTCTTGCTATGTACTCCCATTGCAACCTAAGATTCAGCAAGTAAACTGGCTTGTACAAGCATGATAGGATTTCATGAAACAAGGAGGGAGATCAATCCAGGTTTTGGGAGCTCAACTGTGGAAAGCACTACGCCCAGATTGCAGGAACCTTCTTTCATTCCTGACTATGTTCAAGAAAAAACTGAAACCTTCCTACTCACAGATGCCTTCCCATCCTTCCATTAGGTTCCTGAGAGATTACGCCCTCATAAGAGAGGGGGAGGGTAGCCGTAGCCCCAAAGAGTTCAAAATGTCCATAGAAGAGTTTCATGACCTCTAAACTGACAGGTGATCTTGCCCCAATACAGACACTGTTTACCCCACCACTGAGGTGTGTGGGTTACCAAAGAAATGTTCCCATGCCCTAACAATGCTGCAAAGTGGCTTCCAACATAGAAGAGCAACAGTGGTTCCCTTGGATAGATTTAGAGTCAATTGTAGTCACTTAACAAGGAATGATCTTCAACTATCCTTAGTTCCCAACCCCCCTGTTAATGGTACTGATTTATATTGAACTAATCAGGTAATACAAAGATGTATTTTTTAAATATACAATATCCTCGTATATGTAATGGAATGTTAACATCAGTGTGCTGACGATTCAGTGCAAAAGTGTAAAACGTGATGTGTACATTAAACACTGCAATATTGTGATTACCAGGTTGAATCTGGTCATACACAGTTGGTTTAAAGGGAATGTATGTCCGGTCAGGTCTACACAAGTTAGTTAAGGTTTCAGTCCCATGGGGCCGTAAATGACGTTTGAACACCTCCGGCAAAAAGTCTACAGGGCTTATTTTGGTTAGCTTGCATTGTCAGAAGGGAACTCATTTCATTAAGAGATATGCCTCAGCCGTATAGGTAAGTCTATCAGACATCAAGAAAAAAGCAGAGTACTTATTAATAAATAATGAATTCTGATTTTCTGCAGGACGACTGTTTCTGAAGACCCAGGCCGACTGTCCAGGGCATGAGAAGCAGAGCTAATCAGCATGACAGGCCGGTAACCAGGCAACGAGTCAAGTGGAGGATGCCTTTCCCCATCTGCCTCTACCTCAGACAAGCCAGGGCTCAACATAATATTCAGAAAAATAAAAAAATAATAGATTTCAGGGTCAGCAATTTTGCCTCTATATTGACTGTTTTACTTGGAATTAAATCCCTGCAGGAGAAGGCTATCAATACAATACTCTGATTACATTTTATTGAATTCAAATACAGAATATAATGCTCAGCAGCATTGGATAACATCGTCAGGACCCTATAAATGCTTCACCTTGAGGTTTGCTGAGAGCATGGCTCAATGAGCTGAACCTTCTCCACTGATGAAAGCAAAGTTCAAGAAGTCATGATTTTGAATCCTGCAAAGCAGATTCAGACTTGTATACTTTCATGGTGGGTAACTACTTACTAGAAGTTTTGTAATAGTAATATCTGTTATTTACAAGCACTCAGAAATTGCAGTTTTTAGAGCAATGTGCAGAATCAATTTATTATTACATAACATTAACCTGGCCACTACATTTCTCTATCAAAATGCACAATATTACTCTATTTACAGTGTCATTGATTGCAGAAGATAGCTTGATTACCTAATTCTGTATTCAATAATATAAGATAACTTTTTCTACTTTACTCATTATCAGTTTATAGATGAGTTAGTTTACTTTACTCAGCGGCGTCTTACCTAAAGTAATCGCTCGAATTAAATTGATTTACATTTAAATGTAGTAGCTAGTGCAAATTAATTATTATTAGTTCATAGAAAAACATTACATTGATTCCTTTATCATTCATCAGATTACGAATTTGAGAAGTCACTGATTATATCACATCTCTTTAGATAACATGAAATAATTCTGCTAACTTTACCCCACTGTTGTGCGTACTGACTGTTTGGTCGGCCCAAACGGTCAGTATGCACAACAGTGGGCAAACCACTCCCCCCGCCCTCGAGCACGACCGCCCACTCTCCCTTTTTAGGTCTCGCCTGAGCCAGTGCTTTAGCGCTGCTCTGGCGAGAGCTTTAGTAAACGGGGGTTTTGGCAGTGCAAACTAGTGCTTTTCAGGCCTCCAAATACAGTGCATGTGCGTCGGCCGCGCGCACCATTTGGCAGCCTGCCTGATCACTTTCGCGGCCGCTTTGATGTTCTCAGTGAGCCGCGCGGCCACTGAGAACATCAAAGCGGCCGCGAAAGTCCTCACCATTTGCCACCCCCTCCCGTATCCCACTTCCTGCTTGTTGTACAGGCTGCCGCTTATTGGCAGTAGTGGACCAAGAAACATTCGGCTTTGAAGCAGCACTGTTTAAATCGTTTTTGCTATGGCATTCTACAGCGCACTTAGGGTGAGCAAACTAGTAATACTAGCAACAAGCATTGGCATAGCCAATAGGTCTCGCCTTTGGGACCTTATAAGTGTTTAGCCATGCAACAGTTGCATAACTAAACACTTATAAGGTCCCAAAAGCGATACCTATTGGCTATGCCAATGCTTGTTCTCAATGTATGCTGCTGCATGCAGCATACATAGCGAAAATGGCCCGGGTGGGGCGCGCTCCGCTGCGCCTCACCAATCACAATGCTGCCATTGCAGCGCTGTGATTGGCGGAGGCTGCTTTATCCTGACTGATGACGATGCAGGAATTTGAAAGGGGAGGACGGCGGGAAACAGCAGTTGGACCCATCCAGAAGCTGAGGTGGCAGGGGCGCAGGACGTTAAGTTAACTTTTATTTTATGTATTTTTTTTAATTAAACAAACTCCTCCCCCCATTTCCCCCCCCCCCCTCCCTCGGGACGACCCCATTTCCACCCCCTCTCCCCCCCGTCATGCCAGCCGCGACTGTTACAGCATCTGGAGAGCTGACCTGCCTGTTGTTACTTTCTTTTGTTCTTTTATCTTTTCTCTTGCTAGAAAGAAAGATTAGATTGCTGGGGCACAGTTTCTTTCCGTGTCTTGTGCTTTTCTTGAGAGTCCTCATCAATCACAGTTGAGCTGGATTATCACCTTTAGTGATGTGCTTGGGTGTTGCCTTGCGAACTTTGATATCTTCACATACAGTCTGGTTTTGGGGGGCAGGGGGGTTGTTTGGTGATGTGTTTTGAAGTACGAAACTTTCACACCAACTCCTGGCCATTGGCTCCCGCAGTTACAATTTACTCTTTCCGGGCTTTCACTTGTGTCATTTCCACATTATAGCACAGGTCAGTTTTTGTCGCTTATTTCTGCACCATCACCCCAGTCACCTTTGTTGAGATCTGGCGAGTGTGCATATCACCCTCAGTCACCATACTGTTTCATCTTCTCTTTTGCCCTCCGAACATTTAGGCACATGAGTCAGAGCTGCTGGTAGCAGCCAGCTAGGAAAACGGGTGCACGTCTCTTGTACTAGCATCAGTGCTGGAGAACATTTTCACATGGAGCGGTGATGTTCCTATAAACCCTAAAGATGAGGGTGAAGACTTGTTGCATGGGCGTGTGGCTTAATTCACCTGGTTGAGGAGCATTATCGATGCATTTTCACATCTTTTTCTCGTGAAGCTTTTTCACCAAAGTTCAATTGGGCTCGGGGTTATAAGTAAAATGTTTGTATTCAAGTGTTTCCTCCCTAGGTACTTGCAGTGATGATAACATTACGGCAAATTACTTCCACTGCAGCCTGTAACCGCACTGTCAGCTGGGGACACTGTTCGGCAAAGAGAATTCTTTCCACTTTTCTCAAATTACACCACTTAATAGGGTGAAACTTGTTATCTTTGGCAAATAATATTAGTATTTTCCTCATTGGTTTCATTTTTTTGCATCTTTTATATAGCGCGAACTCGACCCGAAGGTATTGGAGCGCTTTACATAGCACCGTAATTACATTACACATTCAGGCACAGGGAGATTAAGTGATTTGCCCAGAATCACAGGATGTGGACGCGACCTCGAGGCTCCAACCCTGGTCTTCTGCACCATAGGCGGCAGCGCAGCCGACGGACCACATCCTCTCCCCTTGGCTGCCAAGTGTCATTGTTTCAACAAGCTGGGCATCGTTGTTAAGCGCTGCAGCTACGACTGGATCAGTTGGACGTGGAAGTGCCTAGAGTCGCACCAATTTGCACAAGCCCTCGCAGCCACACCCACTTTGGCTTTTCAGTCATTCACTTTCACTTTATTCGTGGCGATGTTACTCCTTTTGGCTGTTTTGTGTTATGGGCATTTGTGTAGCGTGTTCTGCTGTTGGTATGGCACAGTACTGCTTGTTTATTTTGAGAGACCTTTTGAACAGCATTGCATATTGCACTATTTGGTTGTGTCTCTTGTGAGTAGTGTTTCATGGTATATGATTAGAAGAGGATTGTTTTCTGTTAGGTTTAAAAGTGGTTTATGGATGTTAATTTGAAAGTAAAGGGAGCTTGGTGTAGATACAGATCTTTCTGATGCAATGTGTGTATGGATGGGTGTGCCAGAGAACTTTTCTTTTTTTTCTCTTTAGTGAAAATGTTTCTACCAATACCTAACACAGGCACAATATGGGCAAAAGCAATGGAAGCTCCCCCAAAATCGAACCTAGAAATAGGGTAGATGGCAGTAGTTGTGCACCCTTGGAAACACCAGGTGTGATTCCTCTTCAGGGGCTCCAGAGCATAGCCTGGACCCACCTATGAGACCACGGAGCCACTGTAAATTATTATATTACACTTGTAATATTTATTTAGCAGTGTTCATGCCTCTGAGACCTGGCCCTGCTGCTTGGTCTGACTCCTGGTTAAGAATCATGGCTTGCCGGTTCCAGTTTCCAGCACCGGATTAATTTATCATCTGCTGTGCCATTGAACCTCTGAGCAGCCAGAAAAAGAAGAAAGGTTAATAAAAAAATAATTCAGTCTTGTTTCTAGGTGCTTGTGCGAGTGAGTGTGTTTGATTGAGAGAGAATGAGATTAAGTGTATTGGTTGAGAGTGTCAATGAGAATGAGAATCAATGAGGGAGCGTGAGTAAGGGAATGCGAGGTAGTGAGTAAAGTAGTGGGAGTTACAATGAGTGTGTGAGGGGGTGATTGAAAGGGAGTGGGAGTGAGTCAGAGGTGCCTCTATCAATGGTGCATAGAGGCCCTGGTGCAGCTGCTCTCGCTGCACTATTAAAGAAGGACAAGTGTACCCTAGGAGTTCAGATCAGAGCCCCTTTATATCAATGGTTGGGATTGAGGGTCAGTGATTATGAAAGTGTTGCATCCATTACTACAGATGATTCCTCTGATTACCCATGCAGAAAGTACTAGTGAGTACTCTAACTACCTTATCTTGCATTAAATTACAGAAAATTGCTCTGATTGCTTAATATTGAATTCGAGTCAATAAATGAAAGAAGAGGTTACTCAGTTTAACATTTCCAGCAGATTACTGTCATTGCTCTACGCTGTATTATAGCGGCAGCTCCTCCATTAAGGTGAAGGAGCGCTGCCCCACTGCTCTTTGAGCAGTGGAAAGAGGACAAATAAAATGATAACTCTATGTTATTATCATTTTATTTTTCCGTTGTCATGCAGGTTTACAGGGCGAAGTGGGGCTGTGCTGTTGTTACAGCCAGCGGGGAGGAGTGGTTGGGGCACTTAAGTGTGCATGGAGGTTTGGCTGGCCATCTTGGGACGGCCAAACAGTTATGCACAGGCTCAGAATCCCCACCTGAGCGCTGAACAACGGCACACACAGACAATTGACAGCACTGCTGTCATGGTGACAGCAGTGTTGTGATTGGCTTAGGGGAGCCTGTATGTGCTTCCTGCTTCCGGCAGGAACAGAAGAGGTAGGAGGTGAGGCGGCGGCCGGCAGCAAGGTAAGTTTTAATTTATTTTTTTCTATCCCCCCTGCCTCAACCATACTATTCCGTGGCAGCAGCCATTGCACAGCGGCAGCTCCTCGCTAAGGCATAGGCGTGCCACCTCACTGCTCTTTGAGCAGTGGAAAAAGGAAAAATAAAATGATAATAACACTAGGGGGCTCATTACTATGTCGTGCAGAAAGCTTCCACCCGATATCATCTTGGAATCGGGACCAACCAACTTGCATCGGAGGTTTGGACTGACTTGATTACAAAGCAACCAAACACTGTTCGGTTGGATTCCCATTGTTTCCTATAGGAACCTCTGTTACGCCTGAGGACCGGATGCAACACAGGCTCCTATGGGAAAATCGGGTATTTGCAGGAAATCCTGCACCCTGTGGCAGGCACCCCAGGGTGCCTGCCACACAGTGCAGGTTTTTATAGGGTGGTCCCTTAGGTAACCCCTCGGCCATCAACCGTAGGCCGTGGGGCCAAGGGGGTCCTGCCAGGGGCCCCCACAGTCACTTTGCGACAGGCCTTTCCGTGTCGGACAGCCGAGTCGGAAAGCCTGTTGGAAATCGACATTGTGATCCTGTTGGCAGAAATGCTGTCCATAGGGGTGTACGATGCGCTTCCGACTGACATGGACACTCCGAGAGTCGCTAGAAACCGAGTCGGATTGACCAACCGGTTCACGTTCTGACCACGAACATCGTAATTGGGTGGTCGGAATGTAAACCAACTGAATCTGTCAGAAGGGCTACGACGCGATCGAGGAGTTTCAGAATGTCGGGAGGAGGCTTTCCGCCCGATATCGTAATGAGCCCCTATGTTATTATCAGTTTATTTTTTTGTTGTCAGGCAGGTTTGCTGGGCTGTGCTCTCATCACAGCCAAGAGGGTTGGAGTGTTTAGGGAACTTAAGTGCTCATGACAGTTTAGCCTGCCGTCTTGGGCTGTGTGGAAATGTGGATTTTCCTGGTCAGTTATGTCCCCTATCTTGGACCCCAACGGTTCTATATGCATGTTACAAGTACATGTATGTTCCCTCCAGTTCCAGTTTCTAAGACGCAAACATATGTGTGTCTACCGTCAACATGTTCTCTGTCAGATCCGCCATCAATGGGCTGGATATTCGATTCCTAAGTATAAAAGGCCACCGACTTTATATGGCCAAGTTATTCCATTTTTACAGTTCAGGCGAGTAGGCCCGATTCTGTCCTCAAAGCCTTTCCCTGCTCTCTGTCTCTGACAGCTTCAGCTTGAGCTCGCATCTGTATCCATGAACTTTGTCCTACTCTCTGTGCAGCTAACGGTGCCTGCCTCGGCCAGTTTTCGCCTGTCTGCCAAGAAGTTGTATTTCACCTTCGAATTATCTATTTTGCTCTTCAGCCGATGCATTCTTGCCTAGTAGTTTAAGTAAACATTCCTCCAGTTACCAAGCAAAAGGCCAGGCTTCTCTGTCTTCATGCAAGTGATTCATAGCCCTGTTGCTATGGAAAGTTTTCTGCCCCTCGCATCTCATATAGACACTTAGACGCTTGTACACGCACATAGTCAGTATAGAATAGATTCTGTCCGAGAGTCTCTTCCTTGTGGATAACATAGTTCTTTAAACATAGGATGTTAGATATGATTTGGGATTAGGATGACTTGACCCCAGACTTCTCGTCTCCACATGTAGAGCTAAATGTCAAGTCCCCTTCACCCCCTAGTTACACGTCAATTACACGTCATGCTGCTGCGCGCGCATCTATGCCAAGTATTATCTTATAGATCCACCTATGTCTGATAATGCAAGCCAATTATGTTTCTTTTATTCCTTATTACGCCTAGTTTCGATTATGTCACTGTTACGTCATTTTTCTTATCAAATGTTACGCCTTCTACATTCGTTTCATTGTAATGCACTTATTATAAAAATGTATGTCTGTTAATAAGTTATTGTACTTCACTTCCTGAACCCTCGTGGTGACGGAACCTGAAGGCCGCCACTCGAGTCGGCCATTTTGAATGGAATAAAGCCCATTAGAAAACCTCTTATACCACGGATTCTGCCTCTTGTTATTTTGAGCTATTTACTTTAATTTAAGATTCCGCATGAAATTCAGTCCGGTAATATTTATTTTATTTACCACATAATGGCGCCCGAACAGGGACACTTTCTCATCTCACGCGCCGGCGGTGCGTTGCAGGCCCGGTCTCCTGCCACAGCTGGACGGACCATAAACGCGTACCAGCAGGATTTCCTGTAAGCTCCCTCCGGTCAAGCGGGGGCGACTGAGGCTGCGATCAACCCAGACGAGGCGGTGAGAAGTGCGAAGTATCCCGACCAGAGCCTAGCTGAGAGAGCAAGATCCGAGGTATACAGAGGCCCACCAGGTTTTCCGAAATTCCGACGTCCAGAGGGTCCGATGTCCGCAGTTATCGAGTCCTGTCCATTCTCTGAGGCCTTCCGTTTCAAGGAGCTACTCGGTGAGTACCATCGCCGGGGAGGCATGTTGACGTGCACATAGGTTGTGCCGGTCAAGACGGATTTGGGTACACAAATCCGGTCTGCACTGTTTAGCAGTGTATATGTACTGTTTAGCAGTATATCAAGTATTCCGAAGTATTCAGTTATTGTCAAGAATTCAGCGTGGTGATTAGTTAAGCAGACTGTCATCATTGTCGACCATTATTAAATGTTTAATGTTTAATGTTTAAAGTATTCAGAAAATGTCTTGCATATTGTGGTATGAATGACTGTTCATTGTTCACTGTTCATTATTGTGTTTCTCGTATTAAGTAAGTTCAAGAGTAAGTATCAGATCAGTTGTTAATATGCCGCTCTTCTCGAAGTTAAGACAGATTACCACCAGAAAAGGGGTGCTTGAAGAAGCAGTTCCTATTCCTCCTAGAGACACTCCAGGACATTTCATGTACCATAAACATGGCATAGATGCCATATTGTTTCTTGATCTATGGGTAGATTATACCAAGGGATTACCGGAAAGTCAAAGGTGGCCCATAGCGGGAACCTGGGATGCAGAGTGCATCATGAAAGTGGAGGAAGAGTTATGGAAAAGAAAGGTCAGACAGTCACAGAAAGACGCTATCGAGTTATGGCGTAAAGAATCTCATAGACGAACAGAAAAAGCACGTAGACAAGAAGAGAGGAGTAAAGAAAGTTCAAATAAAGTTCAAGAAAATCTATTAATTGAGGAAGGTATCCGAGTGAAATCAGAACAAGTAAATAGACAAAGTAATGCTCTTATGAATGGTATGTATCCCCTTCTAGCCGAAGGATTACCTAAGGCTGCTCCAGAGATACCAAAAGACTTGCCACCCCCATTATTTCCAATTAAGGTACATCCAAAAGGGCGTCCCAGAACCGCAGAAGACGTTTTCCTTTCCTCATATCTAGATGATGCAGCCCCCGAGTATGCTAACGCCACACCACATAGACCGTCTGGCGGAGGGGTTCAACGTCAGGATCAGGTATCTGTCCCCGTGCAACAGCAAGTCCCGACGCAAGTTTCGGCAAGCACATCTGTTTCCGCATCTGTTTCCGCAGTCGACTCTACAGGGGTATCGACACCCATAGTTGCTGTGTCACGTTCAACGAACCCTTTCACACCCGACGCCCCAGATGGGGCCACGGGAGGTGCTAGCAGTACTTTTACACCACCTAGAATAAATAAACTTGTCTTTCAAGAGTCAGCACATTCACGTACACCTAAGTTCGTAAGTGAACGTGCGCTTAAGGAACTCCTTGTAAATTGTAGATATGACCCGGTGGTTGGTAAAGAGGATGAAATGGTCCTGGCATCATTACGTATTAGGCGAGCCGCAGAGTATTTAGCAAGGTTACCAGGGATGACTACGCATCTGGATAACATATATCATTTTGTTCAAACAGGACGAGATCCAGGATGTATTAACAGAGCTATGGAATTCCAGAAAGTAGAAATACAGGGGGAACTGTTACGTTTCCTCATAAACTGTGTGATCAGAAATCAAGATCGTCCGGGGGTAGACATGAACGTAATGCTTACTCTTACAAGATGGAGTCAGAATATATCAGAAGGGAGACACGATAAGCAAAATTGTATAATAGCCATGTGCCGAAAAATCCGTAAAGAAATAGAACGTATTCATGCAGAAAGATTGGGAACAGACGAGTTTGAGCAAGATGAAGTGTCCGAATCAGGGGACTCTGCAAGACAGTCAGAGACCATAGCCTATGTAGGCAGAGGAAGATCCTGTGAAAATACTAGATGTTTTTCTGATCCCATACATTCTGTATGTCCAAATAATAGCAGAACGTATCCAACGCCTGTAATAAATCTGAAGTCTCCTGAACATTCGTTTCAAGCCGCAGATAAAATACTACGAGAACGAAGGGGTTACCACCTCCTCGATTCCATGGATGAGCAAGAATTAGCCAGATCAGCCGTTCACTGGATCGTTAGTCCTGAAAAATATGGTGATGAGACCGTAGCACACACGTTTCTCAATCTCAGTACAGATGAACAACGTTTAGCTGGAATCTATATGATTCAGCAACTCCTCATATTATATAAGAGCCAACATGCTGATCCTGGTCCTTTACCTGATATATTAACGGAACTACTCACGAACAGATGGAGAGGTTCTAGTAACAAGTTAATTAAAGAGATATTAGTGTCACGTAAACAGTATGTCCTTTTTGTAAGTCCGGATTCTCTCTCGCTGCCCCATAGAGAAAGAACGCCGTACTATATGGATAGACAAAATCCTTTACGAGAAGTGCACCCAATAAAAGGCGAAGACAATGAGTTTCACCGTGTATTTGTTTACACACCCATATCAAAAATGGAATTATTAGAAATGAAGAAAGTAGTACCTAGCCATGATAAAGACCCAGCGGGTTTCCACCGAGAAATTAAAGACATGTTACTGATGGGAGAGTACACCTTTCCTGATATTATGACGATATTAAAGGTGCTTTTGCCTGCTGGCATTTATGAAAAACTGAAAGAAAAAGAGTGGGAAGTGGGAGACCAAAAGATAGACTGGACAGCATTAGCAGAGGAAGAAAGGGGCCGAACTGCAGGTTCGGGGCTCGGGGATAAAGTTAAACTATTACCAGGTTTACTAGTACAGGTACTGCCACGTTTATTAACTACAAAAAAGGAAGATTGGGGTGCAATCACAGCCTGCAAACAAAAGCAAGATGAAGACACAAGCGATTATTATGCTCGATTTGAAAAATGTTTTGGTATAAATAGTGGTATAAAAGCAAGTAGTGACTCATATCCACATTTATTTGTGACAAAATTAGTGGAAAATGCATTACCTCCAGTAAAGAATAGAATATTGAAATTCGAGAGTACCTGGCAAAGTAACACTCCGTCGCAAATGCTACAAATGTTACAGTATCATCACAATAGAATTAGGGATGAACAAGAACACGAGCATAGACGCATGAAGGATACAAAAATGAAAATGCTAGTTTCTCAGACAGTACCAGCAGATGGTCACAAAAAGAGTGTGACACATTCTGGTGATTCTGCAGTTCCTGTAAAAGGAACCTGCAATTACTGTAAACAACTGGGCCATCATGTACACGATTGTCCAGTCCTGAAACGTAATATAGCTACAGGCATTACAAAGGAGAGACCACGATTAGTTAGACAAGATCAGAATGAACAAGGAGCTATGCTGCATGGACAGTCCGTGCCAGTTCAGCAACAGTCCATGCCAGCCTCACAGCAACCCATACAGTTTGTGCCAGCTGCACCACCGTTGCCTGCTACTGCCACACAAACCGCAACACGACAACTGTATCAGACTGCACAGTATGAATACCCTGAATACCAGCGTTACGCATGAACCAGCCTAGAGAGGGAAGTTGACTTACCACTTATCGAGATTCCTGTAGATCAAGAAGGACCTTATGTACATAGTGAATTATTAGGTCAAGATAGAAAATTCTTACTCGATACAGGGGCAAGTCGAACAACTATAAAACGTAGTGAAGTTCCAGGGGCACCCCTCTCAGGCTCTCAAAATGTTTCCCTTGGTTTTTCAGGAAAACCTATTGTTAATGAAGTATCAAAGCCTCTACCACTTACGATAGGACCTTTGACACGAACTACAGATTTATTGCTTACTAAATCATGCCCAGAAAATCTGTTAGGAATTAAAACTCTGAAAGCACTAGGAGCCATAATATGTTGTTCTCCGGAAGGAGTAAGGTTGTTTTTACGTGATTTTAAAGGTCACTATGTGTCTAGAGACATGGATCCCCGACTACAGACTTTACCAGTACATCTATGGGCACAAGGCCCTACGGATGTTGGCTGCATGAACATTACACCCTATCGAGTCACACTGAAAGCAGGAGTGGTACTACCACGAATGCGACAATACAAGTTACCGCATGATGCTGTAGTGGCTTTGCTGAAAATCATTGATGAGCTAATTGCCCAGGGAGTAGTTGTAGAAACAGACTCCAATGTATGTAATTCACCGATAATTCCGATTCTTAAACGAACTGATCCTACTGCTCCACCAGTGTACCGATTGGTTATTGATTTGCGTGAACTAAACAAGTGTATTGTACCACAATTCCCTGTGGTCCCTGATATATCATCGTTATTGACAGCAATTGATTCCGAAGCAACATTCTTTACTGTAATTGATCTCAAGAATGCCTTTTTCAGCGTCCCAATAGATCCGGAAAGCCAATACTTGTTCGGATTCAGTTTAAATGGGCGCAGCTTTAAATTCTCACGCGCTCCCCAAGGATTTACAGAAAGCCCCAGCATCTACAGCCAAGCACTGAAACGAGAACTTGACAGTATCCACATGCCAGTCAATACAGCACTGCTTCAATATGTCGATGATCTGCTGATCACCGCGAGAAGCGAGCCAGAATGTGAAAAAGCTTCTCTGACAGTTTTACATTTCCTAGCCGACAAGGGGCACAAGGTGTCCCCTTCTAAGCTGCAATTCTGTGTTCAGCGAGTTATTTATCTTGGTCACTCGCTGTCCAAGGAGGGAAGGCAGCTTACACCAGATCGCATCCAGTTAATTGCTAACATGTCAATACCCCAGACACAAAAGGAGGTGCGGGCTTTTATAGGCCTCACTTCATATTGTAGACAGTGGATCCCTCAGTACGCATTTCTAGCAAAACCACTCATTCAGTTAACCACACAGGAGGCAGCCACATCGACTGTTCTCCCTTGGACTCAGGAACATACACAAGCTTTTGAAAGCCTAAAGGAAGCTTTATGTCAAGCACCTGTTTTAGCAACACCATGTTATAGCAAACATTTTACACTCTTTGTTACAGAACGCGAAGGTACTGCCTTATCAGTACTCACTCAGGATCAAGCAGGATCACGCAAGCCATGTGCTTATTTTTCCAGTACATTAGATCCCGTAGCTCAGGCTTTGCCTGCATGCCTGAAATCAGTGGCAGCGACAGCTTTAGCAATTAGACAAAGCGATGCCATAGTATTAGGACACCCATTGACAGTACAAGTACCACATGCAGTAGAGGTTCTTGTGAACCGAACACAAACACAACACTTGACCATAGCAAGACTTACTGGTTATGAACTGACATTGTTTCAACCACACATAGAGATCCGACGGTGTAATACATTGAATCCTGCTACACTATTACCTGTAATTGGAACAGACCCACTAGCTCATGATTGTGTTGAAATCATTGAAATAAAGACGAAACCTAGACAAGACTTGACAGACGTTCCATTGCTAGATCCAGACCTGACGTTATATGTAGATGGTTCGTGTATGAGGACAAGTACAGGAAATTTAGTTGCCGCATATGCAGTCACAACAGACACTGAAGTTATTGAGACAAATTGTATAGATACTTTGTCAGCCCAAGCAGCAGAACTTGTTGCTCTAACACAAGCCTGTATTCAAGCCACGGACAAGAAAGTCAACATATATACTGATTCACGTTATGCATTTGGAGTCGTACATGACTTCGGAGTGCTTTGGCGGGAGAGGGGTTATTTAACTTCTCATGGAACACATATTCAACACGGGTCCCTCATTCATGCTCTGTTAGACGCGATTCATTTACCGACTGCAATATCGATTATGAAATGTAAAGCACACACGAAGGTTACTGATATCATTTCTCAAGGCAATGATTTAGCTGACAGAACAGCCAAACAGACTGCTCAGAATCGCACATCCGACATGACAAAGCCAATAGTTCAGACACCAACACAGTGTATGACAATTAAGGATCCCACACTTGACGTAATTGACATACAGACACATGCCACAGCAGAAGAAATAAAGAAATGGACTGAACTAGGAGGGATCCAGACAGATCAAGGATGGATGACGAAAGAGAAATCTGTATGGTTTCTCCCTGATTCCATGGTTCAAGCCATTATAGCTACAGTTCACAGTCCAGCACATTTAGGAGAGAAGGCTATGCTAGACAGCATTCAGCACATTTGGTTCAACAAACATTTACGAGCAGCAGCTAAACAAAAAGTTCGTACCTGTATGATATGTTGTCAGTTTAATCCAGGAAAGAGTGTTCCCGTAGAGCAGGGTGGATTTCAGCCTCCTGACCATCCTTTTGAAGTCCTCCAGATGGATTATATTCAGATGGAACGTTGTCGAGGATTCAAATATGTCCTCGTAGTTGTCTGCGCTCTCTCCCGTTGGACAGAGGCGTATCCCGTATCAGATTACACTGCCCCGACTACTGCCAAGCAGCTAGTTCGAGAATTCTTCCCACGGTACGGTTTACCACGTGTTGTATATTCAGATAACGGCCAGCCTTTCTCATCCGAATTAATGAAACATGTCTCACTTTTGTTGGGATATCAGTGGAAATTCCACTGTGTCCGACACCCCGAGGCAGCAGGTCTCGTGGAACGACATAATCAACTTTTAAAAATCAGATTGTCCAAAATATGTCAGGAAAAAGGTGTGGACTGGATAGTAGCCTTACCAGTTGCGCTATTCTACATGAGAATGGTAGCACACTCTCGAACAGGGCTATCCCCGTATGAGGTGATCTTTGGTAGACCACCGAATATGTGGGGGACGCCTATACCCCGTAAAATAACTGATGTTGACTGTAATATGCTGACAGATTACCTGGCTTCCTTGATGTCTGCACTACAATCTTCTCGTTCACAGGTGGTCGCAGCTTTTCCTGACAACACTGAGGTGAAACCCCATGACGTGGTCCCCGGGGACTTTGTCCTGGTTCGGAATTTTGATAGGAAAAGCCAATTGGATCCTAGGTGGAAGTTGCCTAAGCAGGTCCTGCTGACGACCAGAACAGCTGTGAAGATCGAAGGACGGAAAGGATGGGTGCATTCCACCCATATAAAAAAATTTCATGGACTACCTTCAGATATAGACACTGTGCCCTACACTCCCTCACAGACTGATTCAAAACTTCCTTTTGTTGAACAAAATGACTCTCAGTGCTATAAACAGAAACTCAGGTCCAGATCTAAACTGTCGGACGATTTGATTGTTTAAGTCCTCTCCAAGGTGAAGCGGTTGAATCTGTCCCGACATGTATCCCTTAGGTCTGAATGATGCAGAGTCCAGAATCATAATGAAACGACATGCTTATTGTAAATTACTGCGTAACCACTGTATTGTGACATTATTAATTTTGTTTTTATTGAGTATTTTAGTAATTATTACGAGTATGATTTTGCACATATATCATCCTGTTTCTAAACGTGTTTTCAATATAACTGATGAACATTCTTTTAGTGACCTACCGCCACATGAGTTGTCCTATAGACTTGCGCTGCGCAATAACACATTCATTAGTATGTTACATCATTCCCATCAGACTAGTAATGCGACCAATTGTTGGGTGTGTGGCCGACTCCCTCCCTATCAGAATAACAAAGGAGTTCTGCCTTTCTTTCCACATCCATTTACACGCAATGGCTCCTGTGGAGCATGGTTTAGTTTATTAAATTCCATAGACCCAGACACAGCAGTTTATCAACAACATTGGATATGGGGAAATCTAAATCTAGTTTTATTCAAAGTCTGTCACCCTAATAAGGAGGGTCACCCCAGTAGAACAGGAACTGATTTAGAAAATGAAGTGTATAAATTAGGTAATTTTACGCCTAATCTTATGATTTTGAATGTCAAATCCGAAGTTGAACTAATTCTGCCCACTATGTCAGTATTTCCAGTAAAGGGTGAATTATGTGTGAGAAAAGTTGGTTCCATACATATGGGCCATAGCCAATGCGTTACTACAGTAGAATATAGTGATCAAGGCAAATCTTCATTTAGAGCTTCTCGCCATTCTTACTTTATATGTGGTCAGACGGCATATATGCGTCTGCCTCTAGATTGGGATGGTACCTGTTACATAGCATTCCTTCTGCCACCTGTTTTCCTAGCTCCTCCTGATTATTATCGAAATGTTCATTTAGTACACAATAGAGAGCGAAGAGATCTCCCAGTTGTCGATTATACTGAGACGGCATGGGACAAGTATGTAGATTTCAATAAAGGTATCTTTCCCTATATAGGTACAATATCAAATAGTAAGCTGATACGCAGACTCACCAAGACTCTTGAAGCTGTAGTAAACGAGACTATAGCCGCCCTAGGCAATCTGACAGAGGAACAATCAGTGATGAGAATTGTTGTTCTCCAGAATCGTCTTGTCCTTGACGTCATCCTGGCCGATAGGGGCGGAGCTTGCAGGGTCATCGGATCCAGCTGCTGCATTTTCATACCAGAAAATTCGCCATCTGTATATAAAGCTATAACACGCCTTCATAAGATTGTAAGCCAGATACACGAGAATCCAGGCACTTGGACGTGGTCCGGGTGGTTTTGGAGTGTGATATCAGCCTGGGGATGGAGAGTTCTATCCTTCCTAGGTATTGGCCTTCTTATGCTTTTCAGTTGTTGCATATGTTTGCAATGTGGACCAGCGATTTGTGGTCTGTGTGCCACATCGTGTATTCCACATCAAGGTTTTCGCTCAAGATCCCGGAAGAAGAAGGAAGAAGAAATGATGCTCCATGAGCAAATCGATGGAATGATGAAGATTGATGTCTCGTGAAGGGCAAGAAGGGGACAAGGAGGGAATGTGGAAATGTGGATTTTCCTGGTCAGTTATGTCCCCTATCTTGGACCCCAACGGTTCTATATGCATGTTACAAGTACATGTATGTTCCCTCCAGTTCCAGTTTCTAAGACGCAAACATATGTGTGTCTACCGTCAACATGTTCTCTGTCAGATCCGCCATCAATGGGCTGGATATTCGATTCCTAAGTATAAAAGGCCACCGACTTTATATGGCCAAGTTATTCCATTTTTACAGTTCAGGCGAGTAGGCCCGATTCTGTCCTCAAAGCCTTTCCCTGCTCTCTGTCTCTGACAGCTTCAGCTTGAGCTCGCATCTGTATCCATGAACTTTGTCCTACTCTCTGTGCAGCTAACGGTGCCTGCCTCGGCCAGTTTTCGCCTGTCTGCCAAGAAGTTGTATTTCACCTTCGAATTATCTATTTTGCTCTTCAGCCGATGCATTCTTGCCTAGTAGTTTAAGTAAACATTCCTCCAGTTACCAAGCAAAAGGCCAGGCTTCTCTGTCTTCATGCAAGTGATTCATAGCCCTGTTGCTATGGAAAGTTTTCTGCCCCTCGCATCTCATATAGACACTTAGACGCTTGTACACGCACATAGTCAGTATAGAATAGATTCTGTCCGAGAGTCTCTTCCTTGTGGATAACATAGTTCTTTAAACATAGGATGTTAGATATGATTTGGGATTAGGATGACTTGACCCCAGACTTCTCGTCTCCACATGTAGAGCTAAATGTCAAGTCCCCTTCACCCCCTAGTTACACGTCAATTACACGTCATGCTGCTGCGCGCGCATCTATGCCAAGTATTATCTTATAGATCCACCTATGTCTGATAATGCAAGCCAATTATGTTTCTTTTATTCCTTATTACGCCTAGTTTCGATTATGTCACTGTTACGTCATTTTTCTTATCAAATGTTACGCCTTCTACATTCGTTTCATTGTAATGCACTTATTATAAAAATGTATGTCTGTTAATAAGTTATTGTACTTCACTTCCTGAACCCTCGTGGTGACGGAACCTGAAGGCCGCCACTCGAGTCGGCCATTTTGAATGGAATAAAGCCCATTAGAAAACCTCTTATACCACGGATTCTGCCTCTTGTTATTTTGAGCTATTTACTTTAATTTAAGATTCCGCATGAAATTCAGTCCGGTAATATTTATTTTATTTACCACATAATGGCGCCCGAACAGGGACACTTTCTCATCTCACGCGCCGGCGGTGCGTTGCAGGCCCGGTCTCCTGCCACAGCTGGACGGACCATAAACGCGTACCAGCAGGATTTCCTGTAAGCTCCCTCCGGTCAAGCGGGGGCGACTGAGGCTGCGATCAACCCAGACGAGGCGGTGAGAAGTGCGAAGTATCCCGACCAGAGCCTAGCTGAGAGAGCAAGATCCGAGGTATACAGAGGCCCACCAGGTTTTCCGAAATTCCGACGTCCAGAGGGTCCGATGTCCGCAGTTATCGAGTCCTGTCCATTCTCTGAGGCCTTCCGTTTCAAGGAGCTACTCGGTGAGTACCATCGCCGGGGAGGCATGTTGACGTGCACATAGGTTGTGCCGGTCAAGACGGATTTGGGTACACAAATCCGGTCTGCACTGTTTAGCAGTGTATATGTACTGTTTAGCAGTATATCAAGTATTCCGAAGTATTCAGTTATTGTCAAGAATTCAGCGTGGTGATTAGTTAAGCAGACTGTCATCATTGTCGACCATTATTAAATGTTTAATGTTTAATGTTTAAAGTATTCAGAAAATGTCTTGCATATTGTGGTATGAATGACTGTTCATTGTTCACTGTTCATTATTGTGTTTCTCGTATTAAGTAAGTTCAAGAGTAAGTATCAGATCAGTTGTTAATATGCCGCTCTTCTCGAAGTTAAGACAGATTACCACCAGAAAAGGGGTGCTTGAAGAAGCAGTTCCTATTCCTCCTAGAGACACTCCAGGACATTTCATGTACCATAAACATGGCATAGATGCCATATTGTTTCTTGATCTATGGGTAGATTATACCAAGGGATTACCGGAAAGTCAAAGGTGGCCCATAGCGGGAACCTGGGATGCAGAGTGCATCATGAAAGTGGAGGAAGAGTTATGGAAAAGAAAGGTCAGACAGTCACAGAAAGACGCTATCGAGTTATGGCGTAAAGAATCTCATAGACGAACAGAAAAAGCACGTAGACAAGAAGAGAGGAGTAAAGAAAGTTCAAATAAAGTTCAAGAAAATCTATTAATTGAGGAAGGTATCCGAGTGAAATCAGAACAAGTAAATAGACAAAGTAATGCTCTTATGAATGGTATGTATCCCCTTCTAGCCGAAGGATTACCTAAGGCTGCTCCAGAGATACCAAAAGACTTGCCACCCCCATTATTTCCAATTAAGGTACATCCAAAAGGGCGTCCCAGAACCGCAGAAGACGTTTTCCTTTCCTCATATCTAGATGATGCAGCCCCCGAGTATGCTAACGCCACACCACATAGACCGTCTGGCGGAGGGGTTCAACGTCAGGATCAGGTATCTGTCCCCGTGCAACAGCAAGTCCCGACGCAAGTTTCGGCAAGCACATCTGTTTCCGCATCTGTTTCCGCAGTCGACTCTACAGGGGTATCGACACCCATAGTTGCTGTGTCACGTTCAACGAACCCTTTCACACCCGACGCCCCAGATGGGGCCACGGGAGGTGCTAGCAGTACTTTTACACCACCTAGAATAAATAAACTTGTCTTTCAAGAGTCAGCACATTCACGTACACCTAAGTTCGTAAGTGAACGTGCGCTTAAGGAACTCCTTGTAAATTGTAGATATGACCCGGTGGTTGGTAAAGAGGATGAAATGGTCCTGGCATCATTACGTATTAGGCGAGCCGCAGAGTATTTAGCAAGGTTACCAGGGATGACTACGCATCTGGATAACATATATCATTTTGTTCAAACAGGACGAGATCCAGGATGTATTAACAGAGCTATGGAATTCCAGAAAGTAGAAATACAGGGGGAACTGTTACGTTTCCTCATAAACTGTGTGATCAGAAATCAAGATCGTCCGGGGGTAGACATGAACGTAATGCTTACTCTTACAAGATGGAGTCAGAATATATCAGAAGGGAGACACGATAAGCAAAATTGTATAATAGCCATGTGCCGAAAAATCCGTAAAGAAATAGAACGTATTCATGCAGAAAGATTGGGAACAGACGAGTTTGAGCAAGATGAAGTGTCCGAATCAGGGGACTCTGCAAGACAGTCAGAGACCATAGCCTATGTAGGCAGAGGAAGATCCTGTGAAAATACTAGATGTTTTTCTGATCCCATACATTCTGTATGTCCAAATAATAGCAGAACGTATCCAACGCCTGTAATAAATCTGAAGTCTCCTGAACATTCGTTTCAAGCCGCAGATAAAATACTACGAGAACGAAGGGGTTACCACCTCCTCGATTCCATGGATGAGCAAGAATTAGCCAGATCAGCCGTTCACTGGATCGTTAGTCCTGAAAAATATGGTGATGAGACCGTAGCACACACGTTTCTCAATCTCAGTACAGATGAACAACGTTTAGCTGGAATCTATATGATTCAGCAACTCCTCATATTATATAAGAGCCAACATGCTGATCCTGGTCCTTTACCTGATATATTAACGGAACTACTCACGAACAGATGGAGAGGTTCTAGTAACAAGTTAATTAAAGAGATATTAGTGTCACGTAAACAGTATGTCCTTTTTGTAAGTCCGGATTCTCTCTCGCTGCCCCATAGAGAAAGAACGCCGTACTATATGGATAGACAAAATCCTTTACGAGAAGTGCACCCAATAAAAGGCGAAGACAATGAGTTTCACCGTGTATTTGTTTACACACCCATATCAAAAATGGAATTATTAGAAATGAAGAAAGTAGTACCTAGCCATGATAAAGACCCAGCGGGTTTCCACCGAGAAATTAAAGACATGTTACTGATGGGAGAGTACACCTTTCCTGATATTATGACGATATTAAAGGTGCTTTTGCCTGCTGGCATTTATGAAAAACTGAAAGAAAAAGAGTGGGAAGTGGGAGACCAAAAGATAGACTGGACAGCATTAGCAGAGGAAGAAAGGGGCCGAACTGCAGGTTCGGGGCTCGGGGATAAAGTTAAACTATTACCAGGTTTACTAGTACAGGTACTGCCACGTTTATTAACTACAAAAAAGGAAGATTGGGGTGCAATCACAGCCTGCAAACAAAAGCAAGATGAAGACACAAGCGATTATTATGCTCGATTTGAAAAATGTTTTGGTATAAATAGTGGTATAAAAGCAAGTAGTGACTCATATCCACATTTATTTGTGACAAAATTAGTGGAAAATGCATTACCTCCAGTAAAGAATAGAATATTGAAATTCGAGAGTACCTGGCAAAGTAACACTCCGTCGCAAATGCTACAAATGTTACAGTATCATCACAATAGAATTAGGGATGAACAAGAACACGAGCATAGACGCATGAAGGATACAAAAATGAAAATGCTAGTTTCTCAGACAGTACCAGCAGATGGTCACAAAAAGAGTGTGACACATTCTGGTGATTCTGCAGTTCCTGTAAAAGGAACCTGCAATTACTGTAAACAACTGGGCCATCATGTACACGATTGTCCAGTCCTGAAACGTAATATAGCTACAGGCATTACAAAGGAGAGACCACGATTAGTTAGACAAGATCAGAATGAACAAGGAGCTATGCTGCATGGACAGTCCGTGCCAGTTCAGCAACAGTCCATGCCAGCCTCACAGCAACCCATACAGTTTGTGCCAGCTGCACCACCGTTGCCTGCTACTGCCACACAAACCGCAACACGACAACTGTATCAGACTGCACAGTATGAATACCCTGAATACCAGCGTTACGCATGAACCAGCCTAGAGAGGGAAGTTGACTTACCACTTATCGAGATTCCTGTAGATCAAGAAGGACCTTATGTACATAGTGAATTATTAGGTCAAGATAGAAAATTCTTACTCGATACAGGGGCAAGTCGAACAACTATAAAACGTAGTGAAGTTCCAGGGGCACCCCTCTCAGGCTCTCAAAATGTTTCCCTTGGTTTTTCAGGAAAACCTATTGTTAATGAAGTATCAAAGCCTCTACCACTTACGATAGGACCTTTGACACGAACTACAGATTTATTGCTTACTAAATCATGCCCAGAAAATCTGTTAGGAATTAAAACTCTGAAAGCACTAGGAGCCATAATATGTTGTTCTCCGGAAGGAGTAAGGTTGTTTTTACGTGATTTTAAAGGTCACTATGTGTCTAGAGACATGGATCCCCGACTACAGACTTTACCAGTACATCTATGGGCACAAGGCCCTACGGATGTTGGCTGCATGAACATTACACCCTATCGAGTCACACTGAAAGCAGGAGTGGTACTACCACGAATGCGACAATACAAGTTACCGCATGATGCTGTAGTGGCTTTGCTGAAAATCATTGATGAGCTAATTGCCCAGGGAGTAGTTGTAGAAACAGACTCCAATGTATGTAATTCACCGATAATTCCGATTCTTAAACGAACTGATCCTACTGCTCCACCAGTGTACCGATTGGTTATTGATTTGCGTGAACTAAACAAGTGTATTGTACCACAATTCCCTGTGGTCCCTGATATATCATGGTTATTGACAGCAATTGATTCCGAAGCAACATTCTTTACTGTAATTGATCTCAAGAATGCCTTTTTCAGCGTCCCAATAGATCCGGAAAGCCAATACTTGTTCGGATTCAGTTTAAATGGGCGCAGCTTTAAATTCTCACGCGCTCCCCAAGGATTTACAGAAAGCCCCAGCATCTACAGCCAAGCACTGAAACGAGAACTTGACAGTATCCACATGCCAGTCAATACAGCACTGCTTCAATATGTCGATGATCTGCTGATCACCGCGAGAAGCGAGCCAGAATGTGAAAAAGCTTCTCTGACAGTTTTACATTTCCTAGCCGACAAGGGGCACAAGGTGTCCCCTTCTAAGCTGCAATTCTGTGTTCAGCGAGTTATTTATCTTGGTCACTCGCTGTCCAAGGAGGGAAGGCAGCTTACACCAGATCGCATCCAGTTAATTGCTAACATGTCAATACCCCAGACACAAAAGGAGGTGCGGGCTTTTATAGGCCTCACTTCATATTGTAGACAGTGGATCCCTCAGTACGCATTTCTAGCAAAACCACTCATTCAGTTAACCACACAGGAGGCAGCCACATCGACTGTTCTCCCTTGGACTCAGGAACATACACAAGCTTTTGAAAGCCTAAAGGAAGCTTTATGTCAAGCACCTGTTTTAGCAACACCATGTTATAGCAAACATTTTACACTCTTTGTTACAGAACGCGAAGGTACTGCCTTATCAGTACTCACTCAGGATCAAGCAGGATCACGCAAGCCATGTGCTTATTTTTCCAGTACATTAGATCCCGTAGCTCAGGCTTTGCCTGCATGCCTGAAATCAGTGGCAGCGACAGCTTTAGCAATTAGACAAAGCGATGCCATAGTATTAGGACACCCATTGACAGTACAAGTACCACATGCAGTAGAGGTTCTTGTGAACCGAACACAAACACAACACTTGACCATAGCAAGACTTACTGGTTATGAACTGACATTGTTTCAACCACACATAGAGATCCGACGGTGTAATACATTGAATCCTGCTACACTATTACCTGTAATTGGAACAGACCCACTAGCTCATGATTGTGTTGAAATCATTGAAATAAAGACGAAACCTAGACAAGACTTGACAGACGTTCCATTGCTAGATCCAGACCTGACGTTATATGTAGATGGTTCGTGTATGAGGACAAGTACAGGAAATTTAGTTGCCGCATATGCAGTCACAACAGACACTGAAGTTATTGAGACAAATTGTATAGATACTTTGTCAGCCCAAGCAGCAGAACTTGTTGCTCTAACACAAGCCTGTATTCAAGCCACGGACAAGAAAGTCAACATATATACTGATTCACGTTATGCATTTGGAGTCGTACATGACTTCGGAGTGCTTTGGCGGGAGAGGGGTTATTTAACTTCTCATGGAACACATATTCAACACGGGTCCCTCATTCATGCTCTGTTAGACGCGATTCATTTACCGACTGCAATATCGATTATGAAATGTAAAGCACACACGAAGGTTACTGATATCATTTCTCAAGGCAATGATTTAGCTGACAGAACAGCCAAACAGACTGCTCAGAATCGCACATCCGACATGACAAAGCCAATAGTTCAGACACCAACACAGTGTATGACAATTAAGGATCCCACACTTGACGTAATTGACATACAGACACATGCCACAGCAGAAGAAATAAAGAAATGGACTGAACTAGGAGGGATCCAGACAGATCAAGGATGGATGACGAAAGAGAAATCTGTATGGTTTCTCCCTGATTCCATGGTTCAAGCCATTATAGCTACAGTTCACAGTCCAGCACATTTAGGAGAGAAGGCTATGCTAGACAGCATTCAGCACATTTGGTTCAACAAACATTTACGAGCAGCAGCTAAACAAAAAGTTCGTACCTGTATGATATGTTGTCAGTTTAATCCAGGAAAGAGTGTTCCCGTAGAGCAGGGTGGATTTCAGCCTCCTGACCATCCTTTTGAAGTCCTCCAGATGGATTATATTCAGATGGAACGTTGTCGAGGATTCAAATATGTCCTCGTAGTTGTCTGCGCTCTCTCCCGTTGGACAGAGGCGTATCCCGTATCAGATTACACTGCCCCGACTACTGCCAAGCAGCTAGTTCGAGAATTCTTCCCACGGTACGGTTTACCACGTGTTGTATATTCAGATAACGGCCAGCCTTTCTCATCCGAATTAATGAAACATGTCTCACTTTTGTTGGGATATCAGTGGAAATTCCACTGTGTCCGACACCCCGAGGCAGCAGGTCTCGTGGAACGACATAATCAACTTTTAAAAATCAGATTGTCCAAAATATGTCAGGAAAAAGGTGTGGACTGGATAGTAGCCTTACCAGTTGCGCTATTCTACATGAGAATGGTAGCACACTCTCGAACAGGGCTATCCCCGTATGAGGTGATCTTTGGTAGACCACCGAATATGTGGGGGACGCCTATACCCCGTAAAATAACTGATGTTGACTGTAATATGCTGACAGATTACCTGGCTTCCTTGATGTCTGCACTACAATCTTCTCGTTCACAGGTGGTCGCAGCTTTTCCTGACAACACTGAGGTGAAACCCCATGACGTGGTCCCCGGGGACTTTGTCCTGGTTCGGAATTTTGATAGGAAAAGCCAATTGGATCCTAGGTGGAAGTTGCCTAAGCAGGTCCTGCTGACGACCAGAACAGCTGTGAAGATCGAAGGACGGAAAGGATGGGTGCATTCCACCCATATAAAAAAATTTCATGGACTACCTTCAGATATAGACACTGTGCCCTACACTCCCTCACAGACTGATTCAAAACTTCCTTTTGTTGAACAAAATGACTCTCAGTGCTATAAACAGAAACTCAGGTCCAGATCTAAACTGTCGGACGATTTGATTGTTTAAGTCCTCTCCAAGGTGAAGCGGTTGAATCTGTCCCGACATGTATCCCTTAGGTCTGAATGATGCAGAGTCCAGAATCATAATGAAACGACATGCTTATTGTAAATTACTGCGTAACCACTGTATTGTGACATTATTAATTTTGTTTTTATTGAGTATTTTAGTAATTATTACGAGTATGATTTTGCACATATATCATCCTGTTTCTAAACGTGTTTTCAATATAACTGATGAACATTCTTTTAGTGACCTACCGCCACATGAGTTGTCC